>NC_057863.1:598863290-599507290 GCF_019393635.1 Dromiciops gliroides
ATAAGAAACATCTTTGCTAGAGGCACAGATATGGGAATCCTCTACATAGTGGTGATAAATGAAACCAAGGGAATGAATGACATTTCCAAAAAAAGTACAGAAAAATGGGATGGGGGGGGGGGGGCGGGATGGAAAAGCTCAGAGACTCTAAGGGTAGGGACTAACCACAAGATCAATGGCAAGCTCCTGGAGTCCTTAGTCATAATATCTGCTCCATAGAAGCCTCATCACCCCTGGAGAGGGCAGTGGGGCTCAAGGTCAGTGGCGAGAGGGTTATGGGGTCCAAATTCAAAGGTCAGGAACATAAGGATCCAAGGAAGGAGCAGTTGAAAAGGCAGAAAGAAATCCAGGAGTGACTCTAAAACCAAGAGAATGTGTCCAAAAGGGACATATGGGTCCAATGGTTAAATGCCACAAAAGTCAAAAAGGGTAAGAGCTGAGAAAAGGCCAATGGACTTGTGAAATGGGTCATCTTAGGGTAACCTTTTCAGGCTTACCAAGGGTTGAGGTGGTGGGGAAGTACTTCCACTTCATATAATGTGTAAAAAGAAAATGTTTTAAAGAAGTTTGACATACAAAAGGAAGAAAAGGATGAGATGGTATTTAAATATTGTAGAGAAGCTAACTTTTTAAGTATTTAAGAAACCTGAGAATATTTCCACGAAATTTTCCAGGAGCAAAGAAAGACTGAAGATTCATAAAAAAAAAAAAAGATCACTGTTGGAACAAGGTCCCGCAGGAGGTAAAATCGAATGGGATCAAGGGCACTGGTAGCCTTGGGAAGGAGTAAAGATAACTTTTCCTCTGATAGAAGAAAAGGGGAAGAGGAAGGACGATGTGGAGACATGTGAGGAGACAAAACAGTGAATTATTTAGGGAATTATTTAAGTTTGAGAGGTAGGGGTATAGTTAAGAACTTCAGAAAAGAAGAAACATTTTGGAATTGTCAGTAGGTGGACAATAAGATTAGAGTAGAATTATTGAATGACAGCAAAGGCACAAATTTAAAAACAATCTTTAAAAAAAAGGCCACAGAAAAAATAAATACTTTAGGATATGTGACAGAGGAAATTATAATTTAGATACGGCGTTTAACTACATGACCTTTGAGGTTCTTTCTAAATAAGGTTCTCAGTTTGCAGTCCACTAAAACCAATGGAATGCAATTCTATTTTATGAATTCTGAATTATATTTGGCAATTTTGTGTTTTGTCAACACACAAACCAGTTATGAGGCATGATATTTTAAAGTCAACATACTAAAATAAATTTAGCTGTCAGTAAGGGTTTAGTTTATTGAGGAACAAACTAAATGCATTAGTGGTAGTTATGTGACTGCTTTTAAGGCCACAGAAGAATCAACAATTTGGTGTCTAATATTTTTGCTTACTATCACAGGGAAATTTAAAGAAAACAGCAGAAAAACTTCTATCTCCAATTTACATTCTCACAAGACCAAAAAGTGATCCAAAGACTTTCCAAATGTCTTTTCAAAGATGCCTGTTTAAATCTCTCCCAAGAAAGCTTTTTAATTTTATTACCTCGATGGTGTTCACCAATATTCTGATACAGTTCAAGTAGAAGAGTTATGAAGTTTTGCAAATAAGACCCTGATATTATACAATATCATATTAAATAAAGTTATAAGGGATTCTGTTGCTGTGTTGTCCCTATTGATGTATATACTTTAACAGTTTAGATATGAAGAATGTTGCCATTCCTTTTTTTAAAAATAGCCTTTAGTGAAAAATGTGACCCCCTACTATGGCATTATTCCTAGGCAAAATTTAGGTCTGATTGCTATAAATAGGAGAGAACATGGAATTGTGGCAAGAATACTAGATTTGGTGTGAGCAAAGATGAGTTCAAATTGGCCTTGCCACTTACTAGCTATGTGACTTTGGGCGAGTCACAGTATTTCTCTGGGCCTCTCTATTACCACATTTGTAAAATATATTCACCATACTAATTTATAGGGTTGCTGTAGGGAACAAATAAAATAATGTAAAACTCTATAAATAGTAAAGTGTTATGCAAACCTACATGGATATCATCATCATTTCTATATATAGCACTTTACCACTGGTTAAAATGTAACAAATAAATGTGTGTGTGTGTGTGTGTGTGTGTGTGTGTTGCTATACTTCTGAAAGAAGGTTAATAGCTGTTCTCTGAGCCTTCAAATCAGCACACACTTCACACAAACTTGCACAACTCTACTGCTGCTAGTAGTAGCAGTCAGTGCACACAGAAGAGAAAAAAACCCACTTTTCTCTCACAAAAATCATGGATGTTTTAAACACACAGGAGAAAGAATCAAATGGGAAGTCTCTGATGTTTGGCAAAAACTGACCTTTACTAAAAACATGGCTTCCCCACATTCCTTACATTCACAGGACTTCTCTTCCACACCAATGTCAGTTTCCTAAGTGATGGTTTATCGCTATTGGCTGTCCTATTCTCATCCTCATTACAAGAAACATTAAATCAGCTCAAATGCCACCTTCTGCATGGAGTTTTCCTTCCCCTGTTACTTTGTATCTGTTCTGCACGTGTTTTTATCCCCATTAACACCCCGTGAATATAAGGATTGTTTCTCTTGCTTTTGCTATCTCCAGTGCCTAGCAGAATGCCTGGAACATATAGCAAATGTGTAACAACTGCTTGCTAATTAACTGACTGAATGAATTAAGAACTCACCCATTTTTTCCTTGCCACAGCAGTGCCCATATTCAATTTGTGACTATAGCAACTGAAATACCCACCAAGAATACAAGCCAGTACACTCAAGTTCCTCTACTCCAAGCACATATAACTCAAATGCCAGGCAAAGCAAAAGGCAGCACCCATGAATTGGTTCTGTGTTTTCAACTTGTGGCTTTGAGTATAGGCTAAGGGATCCTGCAAACAGGACACAAGGACACCTGTATTTTACAGTCTATAGAGAGATATGTGTTATGTTGGTACACACATACACAGGAAGAGATCAGAGCCCATTCTCAGATGCTGCTTGAAGTAGTAATAATAGCTATTTTCATGTTATGTTAAAGTTCACAAGTGCTTTATTCATAACAATCCTATGAGGTGAATAGCTATTATTATCCCCATTCAGGAGGTTAGAAAACAGGCTTCTAGACAAATGATCTGTCAACACATCAAAGAGCTAATAAGTTGTGGAGCTGGAACTTGACCATGGTCCTCTAACCCCAAATGCAACATTCTTTCCACAACACTAGAGCTTTAAATATTTTTTTTTGTTTTGGGGTTTTTTTTGTCTTTTTTTTTTTTGCAGGGCAATGGGGGTTAAGTGACTTGCCCAGGGTCACACAGCTAGTAAGTGTCAAGTGTCTGAGGCCGAATTTGAACTCAGGTACTCCTGAATCCAGGGCTGGTGCTTTATCCACTGCGCCAACTAGCCGCCCGCTTTAAATATTTTTGCTAAACAAAATATTACTTGAAATAAGTGGATCAATTTGTCTTAAATTTTTTTTTGTGGGGCACCCAACAAAAAGATATGGGTAAAAACCTCATACAAACATCAGTATCATGGAAATCTCTGTTATGACTTCCAACTAATTTACAACTAAGGAAAAAGAGGTTTAAATAGGGACTAGCCCTATTCCTAGGAGTTAGTCAGGCATTTCTCTCTTCCCTCTCTTTACCCTTACTAAGTCTTCTCTGTAGCATCCAAAAGGGAGCAAATTATAAGCTCATAAAAATATCAGTTAAAGGATCATCTTTTTCCCCCAATAGGGACCCTCAAGCAAAAACAAACCAAAAAACCCCAATAAAATTAACAGAAGAGAAATACCACCAACATTATCAATAAATCCCTAATATTGACATGGATTATAAGAATCCTTTTCTATGACATCCACGTGTATTACTTCTATAATTCAAGAATTTTATTTCATCAGTGAGGGTACCTCCTCCACTAACACAGAGTACTTCCTTCATCGATTTCTCTTATAACTCAACAGGAGTCTTCATGAATTGCAGTGGCCAGAAAATTCATCAATTTACAGTCAACCTTAGTGACAAATTTCTCCATTATTAGTTGGGTTGGTCCTCAGTTGACAGGCATTCAATTAATTACTGAGACCATACTTAATTAAGAATCACCACCTTGGCAAGAACAACAAAATTGATACTGTGATGTCAAAACTTTCAAGAACTCAGGGTCACTTTTATCCATCAGGGCAGTTATTCTACAGAGGGAAGTATTCCACAAACCAAACAATTCCTAAGATCGCTATGGTGGTGCCAGGTTTAAGAGATACAAGTTTATGCTATTTGCAATTCAGTTATACAGAACATTTAAAAAGTATGATAAAGGGAAGTGAAATGAATTATGCAATAACATCTTGACATTTAAAAAAAAAAAGAAATTACTTTGTTAGTCACAGTGTTGATTGCCAGAGTTGGAGAGGCACTTCCCGAAATAATACACTCCATTCCCAAAGAATCTGAATCTATGCTATATGGAGTTGAGGCCTAAAATGCAAGAACAAAACAAATAATTAGCAGCTTATAACCTGAAACAAAGTTAATTCAATTTTAAAGGATTTCACTAACTCCTCCAGTTCCCAATGCTATACATTCTTTCTACCACAGGTAAGAAAGAGCTTAACTATCCACTGGAGCCTAATTTGGCCTTTTTAACTTTTTATCTTGCTACAGCCTATTTCACTGAGGGCTACCTTAACATCTTTTAGTTTCAGTTATTACCCACCCACTCACTATCTATTAACCTGAAAACAGGTAGTGTGGTATATGGTAATATTAAAAGCAGATGCATTTTAGTTTCTTTACAGAGAGAGCAAATACAAGAGAGCGCAAGCTAGTACACTTGCATGCATGTTTTCTCCTGGGCCTCAAATAGTGGCATTCTGATTGTACTAGAGAAAGACATAAATGAAAATGTTTTGCATGACTACACATGTATAGCCTATATCGAATTGCTTGTCTTCTCAATGAAGGGGGTAGGAAGGGAGGGAGACAATTTGGAACTCAAAGATTTATAAACAAATGTTAAAAGTTGTTTTTACATGTAATTTGGGGAAAAATAAAATATCAAATAAAAAAACTTAAAGAATATAGTTATAAAAAAAGACATATAAGAAAAGTTGCATTTTCTACTGGTCAATGTAGCTAACATTTATTAAGCTGCTTTATGTATAGGAGTGTTGCTAGGATCAAATGCACTTATTACTGAAAACCTAATATATACAAAGGTGTTGTGTGGATGCAACTATTTTAAGATCAAAGACTTCAGAACTGTAAAGAATCCTAGAGGCAACACAGGCAACCACTTCATTTTACAGAAGAGAAACTCAGGACCAGAAGGATTAAGTACCTTGCCTAAGGATAGAGTTTCTAAGTGACAGACATGAAAGTCAAATTTGGGTCTATTAATTTCAAATCCTGTCCTATTTAATAACTAGATGAGAAGGAAAATGGGATGACTTTAAAGTCATGATTTTAAAGTGTCTTCATACTAAAATAAAGAAGCATTAGTATTAACAGGGCTGCTATATGGTGCAGTCAAAGAGCACCAGGCCTGGAATCAGGAGGACTCATCTGCCTGAGTTCAAATCCAGCCTCATTCTTACTAGCTATGCGATCCTGGGTAAGTCACTTAACCCCACTTGCCTCGGTTTCCTCATCTGCTAAATGAGCTGGAGAAGGAAATGGCAAACCACTCCAGTAGCTTTGCCAAGAAAACTCCAAATGGGACCATAAAAAGTCAGACAAAACAGAAACAACTGAATAACAACATTATTAAAAGATGATTTTATTTTATGAAGCTTTGTAGTGGTACTTTTGCAAAGGTGACAGAGTAGGTGAAATATAAATTAAGGTAGCATAAATTTTCCAGCTTCCAAATATAGATGCCAGGTAGATGTTTTTTAGTTATCAAAGAAAGAAAAAGAAAGAGGAAAAAGAAAAGCAGAATGTTGATAAAGGCCACTGGTTTCTAATTCTGTGTTAAGGGTCAGATTAGGAATATGGAACAAGAACCTGGAAGGCTCTTCTAAAAGAAGGTCCAAAGAGAAAACAAAGCCGACTTGATTTAGTATTTGCTGGGTCTTATACACAAACTCTGCTTTTCACTAAAATCCTCTTCCAGGGCCCCTCAGTGGCACAGATTAGACAAGCAAACTACTCCCTCTGGCAGTTCCTATCAAGTAGAGAAGGAATGCCCTCAGATAACCAGTTATACACCTATTGTCAAAGTGTCATACACCTATTGTCTGAGTACCAGCCTAGCTATTTTTGGAGAGGGTGATCACCACAATGTTAGTCAATAGTGGAAGTCAGAGCAACTCATGAAATGCCATCCATTAAGATAAGTAGGGCCAATGATCTGCATAATTCCAAAACAAAAACCACCTCTGTAATATAGGATAAAATGATGAGGAAAATAGAGGGTGTCATGTCATTTAGCATAATCAAGACTTGACTGACACTGTTATAAAAATAAACACAACAGGAGACCATATAGTGCTTTATGGTTTAACAAGTATTTTACATGTTATTTCTCATTTGATTGGGGGGGGGGGGCCCGCACCAGCGCTCGAGACAATGGGGGTTAAGCTACTTGCCCAGGGTCACACAGCTAGTGAGTGTCAAGTGTCTGAAGCCCAATTTGAACTCAGGTCCTCCTTTATCCACTGTGCCACCTAGCTGCCCCTCATTTGATCTTTACCCAATAACTCCATGAGGAAGAGAGCACAAGTATGTCTAGCTTCATTAACAAAAGAACTTGCTATAAATCAGAGTCGTGTTGAAGCTACAACTAAAACTCAGATCATAAGATTTTAATCTAATGATTTGTTAACTATACCAAAATATTGCCTACTGCTATAGATTATGTGTGATTCTAATGTACTTCTAATCACTGATCAAAAAAAATTTTCCCCGTGCTTTTTACTAAATAAAAATTAATTTGGGCTAATGAAGCTTTAAGCTTTAGCTGTATCTTTTGTATTACCGTGCATACAGTAGATCCTTAATGTTAAGTATTTGTTGAATTAAATCCATTGGTCACCATATAAGCAGACCATTCTCTATCAGGATAAAGAATGAGAAATTTTCTCATTATAGAGGAATAAGGAAGGGAGAGGAGGTTAAAATAGGGTGGGATATTTTCCATGGCTAGGATATTAGGTGCTGGGGGAAGAGAAGAAATTGGAGGTAAAGGCTAGCTATAAAGATAAAACTCTGTTTTACTTTATGAATTTGTGTAAGATTTTGATGACAATAAGGTGCTATGATAATAATGTAAATATGCCTTAATTTTCCCTAATTCAGCCTAATCTCCCAATCTAGGCTAGCCTACTCCAGTTTAGTTATGTTGATTCATAACTAACTTGGGGAAGAGGGAAATCAAAGAGAATTAAGAGAAATCAAAATTCTTTAGCTTCGCATTCAAAGAGCTGTCCACAACCTAGTTTGAAACTACCTTTTCGGACTTCTAATAATATTCCCCTTCATGTGTCCTATGCTCCATACCGATAGAAATCTAAATGTATTCGTCCAAACTGGTCTACTTATTATGCCTGAAATATTTACTAATAACATTTCATGTAATTAGCACTAAGAGCTTACAAAGCATTTACACTGTTCCTTGCTCTTGGACCATGCTTCTTTCTTATCCCCTCCTCTTGCTAATCTTCACCAGCTGAAATCCTATAAGGAAGGTAATTTAGTGCTTCAAGGACCAGCCCAAATGAGATACCTTTTCCACAAACTTTCCCAGACCTTTGTGATTGGAAGGAACTTCTCCATTCTCTGAACTCTAGCACTTTCTGTATGTTCTCTGAACTCTAGCATTGTGTATATACACACACACACACACACACACACATATATATATATATATATGCATATATATATATATATATAAAATGTAGTCATAATGTGTAAATTAGATTGTCAACACCATAAAAGCAGTGATCCTGTTCTTCTTTGTAAATACCTCAGCAGCTAGCATACAGCTTTATATTGAACAGGTGGTTCAATCGATAAATGTGTGCTGAATCAAAGAATGAAGAGCTCTCTGGACTACTTTCCCAAGCTTCTTAGGTTACTGGTGTCATAATCACAGATTTCTTTCTTTCCAGAGAATTCTAGACAGTGACCTCCATTGAGGCTGAGGAGTCAGAATGCTTTTCCAAGCCATCACATGTTTTTCTTCTCCTCAGGAATACCTCACTTTCTCTATACACAACCATCACCTTTTGCCAGTCTCCTTAAGACGAATTTTCTTCATGAAACTTTCTTAGAAAAGTATGGCTTTACTCATTAGATAAGACCTTTACTCTCTCCTCAACAATGCCAACATACATAAGTACCTCAGGGGATCCAATCCAAAAAGTATTTATCACACGTCTGTTAAGTGGGAAACATGATAAAATGGAACCTGCATTCATGGGGTTGTTACTCTTATAAGGATCCAATGAAATGGTGTAAAGTGCTTTGTTCATCTTAATGCACTACATAAATATGAGATGGTATTATTTATTATTAGGCACTGGGAATACCAAAAAAAATAAATAAAAACAAGAAGGAAAGATATCATTCAGAGTATTTCTATTCTACTGAGGGAATATGTCAATAGCTATATATACACGAAAGAGCACTAACAATTAGGAGATTAGAAAAAGTCTCCCCCACCAGAGGTAGTACAGGCAGGATTTCCCCACCAGAGGAAGTCCAGGCAGGATTTTTTTTTAAGTGCCTCATTAAGTGCCAAAAATTTATCAGGTGTAGTGAGTGCAGAGGGCATGCATTTCAGGAATGAAAAGGAATGGGCATGGAGGCAAGAGATGGATGAGGGACTCTGGCAATAGCAAGATGGTCAATGTGGCTGAAAAAAAATCAAGCTAAGGAGTTTCTAAGTTGTCTTAGAGGTAATAAATGGGCCAGTGAAGCCACTCATAATCACCCTGTAGAATCATCTTGACCTGATACATTATCCAGTTGTATGTGCAGATACTGAGATAGTGAATCATTTTCTATCAAGTACTGGCTCAAGGTGGGGAGAAGCCTATATCATCATTCACAAATTTAGGTATGAAACAGCTTAATTTAGTAGTGACATTTTGCCCCCTTTAAGGAAAAACAGTAAAGATATTGATATTGAGCTTAAATTTTAAATTAAGAATAAGGAACATCATTTTATTGGAAAAACATGATATTTTAAAAATATTCCATAAATTAACAACCAGTTAATAGAGAAAAAGAAAGGGATGGAGATATATAAGGTAGGTGGGAAAAAAAGAAAGGAAGACTGAGAAGAAGGGAAAGAAATAAAGGGAGGACAGAGAAACAGATATACTTGTCATATTAGAAATTAGACCATCTTAGTATTATGAAAATACTTTTGACCTTGAGGGCCCCCTGAAAGTATCTCAGGGAGTCCCAGGGGTTCCCAGACCATACTCTAAGAATCACTCAACTAGTCTATTATCTTTCCCTCTCTTGAGTTTAAAATGCCTACCTAACATCAAGTTTGAGATATCCAAATGGTGATACAGGACTGGAGATTAGAGATAGATACATATATCTGAGAATCATCTGCAAAGATATAATACTTGAACCCATGGAAGCTGACGAAACACCAAATGAGACAGCACAAAGAAGAGAGATGAGTGTCTAAGACAGAGCCTTTGGGAACACTCTTGGTTAGTAGGCTTAACCTGTATAAAGATCCAAAAAAAGAGACAGGCAAGTGTGGAACCAAGAGAAAGCAGGGTCACCAAAAACCTAGAAAAGAGCTTTCAGGAGTAGAGGGTGACTGACAGTGACAAAAGTTGAAGAGAGGATAAGAAGGACATGGATTGAGAAAAGGATATGATATCTGGCAATTAAGATATCAATGATAACTTTGAAAAGGGAGAGGGCAGGTAGTGAAGCCAAGATGGTGGAGGAAAGACATTAAATGCACAGAGCTTGTGATACAATTGCCCCAAAAACAGCAACAGAAGAACCCCTAGAGCAGAAAAACACACAGAGATATGGGCTGAGATCATTCTCCAGCTGTGGATAGATTGCAGAGGGCTGTTCTGGGCTACGAGTAAAGTCCAACCCTTCGATAGCGCTGACAGAGACCCCAGGCACGCCGCCTGAGGAATTTGCCCCAGAGCCTCTGAATCAGCTACAGCACCAGCATCTTCTAGAACTGAGCATGCGGTTGGGTGAGAGGGCTGAATGGCTGGCTGGGGGGAAAGTGCAGGGGTATCAGCAGGATGTACGGAGGAATTCAGCTGTCCCACCCCAGCAGGGAACTAGGAAGAAATCCTGAGCAGCGGGAGGCCCAGGTGGGGGAGGGGCACGGACTCCTTGCAGCTAAGAACCACACCACAGAAAGCTTTGCTGGTTGGTTGTTTAGTAAGTATGCTTGAGGTTATCTTCAGACCAAAGAACAGGCCAGGGGAGAGTAAAACCTGCCCTCCCTCAAACCAAAACACCTGGGACCCTCTGAAGCTGGGAACAGTAGTGGAACCAAAAAGCAGGGCCCTCCAGCGGAGAGTTTAAAGTCAAGTCAAAGATGAGTAGGCAAAGAAAGTTCAGAACTATAGAAAGTTTCTTCAGCGACAAGGAAGATCAAGAGGCACCCTCAGATGAGGAAATCAATGACAGGGCCCCTACATCCAAAGCTTCCAAGAAAAATATGAACTGGTCTCAGGCCATGGAAGCTCTCAAAAGGGACTTTGAAGAGAAAGTAGGAGAGACAGAAGGAAGATGTAGAGAGAGAGAGAAAAGAATGGAAAGAGAAATGAGAGTGATGCAGGAGAGTCATGAGAAAAAAGACAATAATTTGAAAAGTCAAATGGAAAAGGAGATAAAAAAACTGATGAAAATAATTGCCAAAGAATTAGGATTGAACAAATGGAAACTAGTGACCTTATAAGAAACCAAGACACAGTAAAGCAAATCCAACTGAATGAAAAAATAGAGGGCAATGTGAAATATCTCCTTGGAAAAACAGCTTGACCTGGAAAATAAATCCAGGAGAGATAATTTGAAAATCATTGGACTACCTGAAAACCATGACCAAAATAAGAGCTTAGACACCATCCTCCAAGAGATTGTGAGGGGAAATTGCCCTGATATTCTAGAAGCAGAAGCTAAAATAGAAATTGAAAGAATCTACCGATCACCTTCTGAAAGAGATCCCAAAAGGAAAACCTCCAGGAATATTATAGCCAAATTCCAGAACTCCCAGGTCAAGGAGAAAATATTGCGAGCAGCTAGAAAAAAGGAATTCAAATACTGTGGAGCTCCAATAAGGATAAAGCAAGATCTAGCAGCTTCTACATTAAAGGACCAGAGGGCAAAGGAACTGGGACTACAGCCAAAAATCACATAGCCAGCAAAACAGTATAATCTTT
This sequence comes from Dromiciops gliroides, assembly GCF_019393635.1. Classification (NCBI taxonomy): domain Eukaryota; kingdom Metazoa; phylum Chordata; class Mammalia; order Microbiotheria; family Microbiotheriidae; genus Dromiciops; species Dromiciops gliroides. The sequence continues at coordinate 598,874,690 of NC_057863.1, forward strand.
CAGAAGAAAAAATGGGACTTCAATGAAAAAGAGCACTTTCAGACATTTGTGATGAAAAGACCTGAACTGAATAGAAATTTGACTTTCAAATACAAAACCCTGGAAAATCATAAAAAGGTAAACAGGGAAAAGAAATCACGAGGGACATTAAAAGGTTAAACTGTTTACAGTCATACATGAGAAAATAATACTTCTAACTCAGTAAGGAATACACAGAGGACACAGGTCTGAACTGAATATGAAGGGATGGTATTTGTAAAGCATTTATTTTTTGTGTATACTTGTTCTTTGTGGAGTAAACAGGGTGGGTTGCCAGGTGTCTGGGGCTAGATTTGGGCTCTGGGCCTCCTGGGCCCAGCGCTGGTGCTTTGTCCACTGTGCCACCTAGCTAACCCATGATGATATCTTTAAAATAGGGGTAAGGGGTAGGAGGAATAGACTGGGGGAGGGGAGAGGTGGAATGGGGAGAGGTAGCTCACATGAAGGAAAGAAGAAAAAAGCCCATGGAGGGGAGGGGAAGAGGGGAAGGAAGGGGAGTGAGTGAACCTCACTATCATCAGAATTAGCTCAAAGAGGGAATAACATACATACTCAAGCAGGTATAGTAATATATTTTTGCCCTGAGGAAAAGTGGGAGGAGAAGGAAAAGAGGGGAAGGAGGGAAGGGAAGTTTTGGGGAGGGAGCTGTAAAAAGCAAAACACTTTCAAGGAAGGTGAAGATGTTCTGCATAACACCACATGTATTACATATATTGAATTGCTTGATTTCCTAGGGAGAGTTGAGGAGGGAGGGAGGAAGAAAAATTTAGAAAACAGAATTAGCTCAAAGGCCTTAACCACATCAGAATGGGCTTAAGGGAATAACACACACACCCAATTGGGAAGAGTAATCTATTTAACCCTACAGGAAAGTAGGAGGGGAAGAGGATAAGGAGAGAGGGGTGAATGAAGGGAAGGTAGAGCAGGGGAAGGGACAGTCAGTAGCAAAACACTTTTGAGGAGGATTAGGGCAAAATAAGATAGACAATAGAATAAATATCATTGGAAGGGAATGGGATGGAGGGAAATAGTTATGATTAACTACAATGTCAAAACGTATGGTACCTACTCTGCTGGGCTATTGTGAAGAAAATTCTCTGTCAAGTTCAAGGTACTATATAAAAATTATGATGAACAGAATGCTATCAGAAAAACCTGGAAAGACCCACATGAACTGAAGCAGAGAGAAATGTACTGTATACAAAATAACAGCATTAGTGTAAGATGATCTGCTGGGAAGCACGTGGTTATTTTCAACAAGGCAATGATCCAATATAACTCTGAAGAACTTATGAAAATTGCAGTCCATCTACAGAGAAAGAACTGATGGTATCTGAAAACAAAAACATTTTTTTTGACAATTCCTTAATCTGAAGTTTTGTTTTTATCTATTTTTTCTCACAACCTAGATAATGTAAAATTGTTTTCCATGACTACTCATGTATAATTTATGTTGAATTGTTTGAGTTCTTGGGGTGAGGTTGGCGGGGGGGGGGGGAGAAGGAGGAAGAGAAGTTGGAACACAAAGTTTAAAAAAAAAAAGAACGAAAAGTAAGAGGGCAGTTTCTGTTGAAAGATGAGGTCATGTGACCTTGGGCAAGTCACTTAACCCTCATTGCCCTGCAAAAACTAAAAGAATAAAAGAAAAAAGAAAGATGAGGATTATGAGTCAGACTGGAGGATTTAGAAGGGAGTGAAAGGAGATGAAGTAGAGACTCCAAGTGTAAATGGCTTTCTTCACATGTTTAGCCAAGAGGAAAGATACAAATTATGATTGCAAAAGATGCAAGCTAGTGGAGATGATTCACCAGGGGTCGAGACACTGATGAAAGGATGACTGTAGCCACTACAGAGATCAATGCTAGGAAAGAACTGAAGGATGGAGGTTATAGTAAGGACAAAGAAAAGGGTTAAATGTTATAAGCCATAGGGAAACATAAATGATAAAAGGTAAATGATAAAAGAAGTTGAACATGTGGGTGCAAAATCAAAGGTATGACCTTTGTGTGTAGCTGAGGTGGAGGTCATGAGATGAGCAGATTAAAGAAATTTAATTTATTAAGTACCTGCTAATGTAGTTAGGGGTGCATCAATGTATTCTGAAATTCCCTATTACAAGACAGGGAACTGGGTCGGAAAGAAAGACTATGAGTCAGGTAATTAACTTACTCGTTGAGGAAGAAAGGAGAAAACAGAGGGGGTCAACTGCCTCCAGAATCAGAGTTGAATGATGAATTTGGGTTGTTGTTTGTCCTTTGTTCTTCTAGAAGAGGACCATGAAATCAGAGTGATGTCATGACTTGCACCAAATTGGATTTAAGTGAGAGAAGGCTGTGCAAGGTCACCAACCTCACTCTCTCCTCCAGAGCCATCTGGGTCCAGTGGCGAGATATACATCAGGACTACTGGAGATGACCTCGAATATCTAAGGCAATTGGGGTTAAGTGACTTGCCTAGGGTAACACAGCTAGTAAATGTCTGAGATGAGATTTGAACTCAGATCCTCCCAACTTCAGGGCCAGTGTGCCAACTAGCTGTCCTTGAATTTAGGTATCTTAAATCTAAAAGGAGGAAAGAAAAGATGCTGAGTGATGATGGTACAGGAAAAGATCAGAAGTGGCAATAAGGAGCACCATGTTAGTGAGTAAGAGAGCAAGTACAACCACCATTGGAAAGGGTAGCCAGGGATGTAATGTTATCTGGAAGGTCTCAGTGAATACCAGAAGATGGACAAAGAAAGGAAACATTTTAAGATGAAAGAACATTTGTGAATTATGGAGTATAATCCCAGAGAGCATAGTGGAAGGGGTGGGCAGATCTGGAATTGAGGGAGAGGGGAACTGAATTGCAATTCTTACAACTGATCCTGGTCCTTGCCCTCCACCACCCCCTTCCCTCAATCCTCCACCATGGGGTGGCCAGCTGCCTCTTAATATGCTTCAGTTTTGTGAATCTCTTTCTAAAATTTGGCCTCCAATCTGATTAGACAATATTTAAACCAAAGCTACATGAAAATATCCGATAACCTCATGAAGCTGAGAAAGTTTGCTAGATATGGTATCAATGTCAGGACTTTAAAGGACCAGAAATTGGGGGGCGGGGGGGGAGGAATGGCAGTCAAGACTCAAACTTACTTCACTATGTAACAAGACCTTGGGAGAAGACAAGAGTGTTCTAGGGGGTCCATAGCATAGTCCATGCATAATTCCATAGATGTAATAGGGAGGCAATTCTTAGTTTTATATTGTGAAAATCAGCACTTAAATTATGGTACTACTCTCCCAAAACACAATGATCTGTAATTACAATCTTTCGAGCTGCTATCATCTCTTGACTTTTCATCAAGAACAAAAGTTATTCGTTGAACCACAGAATTATAATATCATCTAATAAGGTGACGTTACAGATTTTGTACATTCCTGATTACAGGTACTAACGTGAGTATGCTTACTCTTCCCTACAACTACAACTACAACTAGCTCTAAGGCAGAGATCAAGAGCCTTATTTTCTCTTTTCTTATCAGGATAATATAGAGCCTCTGCACACAGTAAGTATATACTTAGTGTTGCTAACTGACTTGTTGGTACTGTCCCACAGTGACAGCATGGATATCTAGCGGAACCATAACAGACACACAAAAATTAATTTCCTTTGATGCTTTAAACTAGCCATTATAATTACTCTTGTTCAATCAATCAACAGACATCTATTAAGAACCTAGTATGTACCAGGCACAGTGGAAGGATACCACTCCACCTGTCCATCAGTTTGGCTATCATTCTTATCACCTGATAGTCCCACATCCTTTGCCAATGAAAACACACTTCACAATCTTATACCTGTCATGCATCTTGTTCCATCATCCCTCAAAATGTTTGTAATTTGACTTCTTTTTTCTTTTTTTTTAAGCGAGGCAGTTGGGGTTAAGTGACTTGCCCAGGGTCACATAGCTAGTAAGTGTTAAGTGTCTGAGGCCAGATTTGAACTCAGATACTCCTGAATCCAAGGCCAGTGCTTTATTCACTGCACCTCCTAGCTGCCCATACCCCCATATACTTTGTAATTCTGTACATGTACCCTCCCCGACACCAAGTAGAATGTAAATTCTTTGAATGCAGGAATGGTTCTGCTTTTGTCTTTTTATCCAGACTGCCTTGGGAAATAGCAGGCATTTAATGTTTGTCAAACTGAGTCAAACTGATTTACACTTCATTCACAATATAGTCTTCCAACTGTAAAGCTGTGGTTCACTGCTGAAAAACATTTGCAAAAGTCTGTAGATTCCTTTTTCTTATTTTTATTAGGGAAGTTTTTAATGCATATAGTAACTCTTTTCACAAAATTTTTATAGAGCTGAGAAAGTAAGGGATATGGACCTTCCACCATCATAAATGGTAAAAATACTATTTGTGATTTTGTTCTTTGCAATTTTCTCTGTCAATTTTAAGCTATATTGAGAACAAATTACTGAGTTAGAATTTTGCTATCTCCAGTATGGGTTTCTTATATGTATTCTTGGTCAGGTATAGCTATTCTTTGTAACTTCATCTTAAGGGCTATTACCACCTCTTCATAGAATACCTTTAATTGAGAGATGATAAAAGTTCAAACTCGGTGAATGGTTCCACTCTCACTGACAACGAGTAAAAGAGATTCCTGTAAAAAGATCAGTAGATGCACAGTTCTCTCTAGAGAATACAAAAAGAACTGGTTTCATTATGTTCTCAAAGTAACAAAGGGACAATTTCAAGGGACACTTGGTGGATCGGTCAATCATTAAGTATCTACCATATGCCAAGCATTTTACTAAGCTCTTGGAATACAAAAAAAGACAAACGATAGCCCTTGTCTTCAAGGAGCTCACAATCTAGTCAAGAAGATAACAAGCAAAAAAAAAAAAAAAAAACCCAAGGTAAATAAATATTCGACAGAGGAAAGACACTAGTATAGAAGGTGGGATTTTGACTGGGACCTGAAGGAAAGCTAAGAAAGCCAGGAGGAAGAGATAAAGAGGAAATACAGTAATAGAATGTCTTTTTTGAGGAACTACAAGGAATTGAGTGTCACTAGATTGAAGAATACATGAGAAAGGTAGGATGTAAGAAGATTAGAAAGGCATGTGGGAAATTATAGTTTATGAATGGCTTTGAATGCCAAACAGAAGGTCCATGAGGTACAGTAAAGTGAATAGATGAACACTATGAAGATAACTATTTTCCACGACTAATTTTGTCTTTTAAGATGAAGAGGTAGAAAAATTCTATGAGGACTTGATGAAAGTCTCTGAATTAAGTCAACATCTCTTAAAATTCAGTAATTTCAACAAGACCCAAACAAGGGGAAATGACAAAAACTACTGATATCCATCCCCTAGCATTCCCTCTTTAGTCTACACATTATATATACCGAACAGTACTTTGCAGTCTTTGGTTTTATCTGAGTTTTTCTTTATCAATCAATTACAAAACAATGTTTTACAAGAAATTTTTTATACTATTCTTAACAAAAGCCAAACCAAATTCTCAAGGAAGTTGCCTCATTAGTTTGGGAAGTCTTAGATTAATTTAAGTAATAGAAGTACTCCTTAGAAGGTGAGGAGGTAGACCAGAAGTTGTGACTACTGTCTGACTACTACTGAGTGAGGAATCAAAATTATTAAACCTTGTAACAATAGGACCACAATAAACTGTTAATACAAACTGTGAGCAGATATGGTTTTGATGAGAGATTTTTAAGGGCAGGATGGATATATGCTCCTTTGGTTTTTCAAAGGAGAGATCTTTAAAATTAGAATAATTTAATTAATTAATTTGCCTCTGAAAGATTTGTACCTAAAACACAGAATAAGGATTTTTTTTTTTAACACTACACTGGAATCTAGGATCAAGGAATGAAAAGTGTGATTAATATCTTCTTCAAAAAAGAGTCAGGAGGTGTTAGATATGAAAAACAACAAATGAAATTTTTAAAAAAATGAAAACGGGCTATATTTTAATAGTGATTATAAAGGTAGTATTTATATAAAGATCAGCTATCAGAACTTAAAATGGGTGATCACTGTAAGTACAACAAAGAAAAAAATGGAAAATTATGAGGAATTTTTTTTTCAAGTACACACACAAAATTGAGGAGAAAATGAGCTTTTGGAAAGTGGCATGAGAGCCAAGTAAACGTAGATTGTTTAGAGAGCATTTGTGGATAAAACCAGATGGCAGACAACAAATAAATGCAATGAGTTACATTATTTATTACTTTAATACTTAAAGCACCAATGATTCCATCAGTGAAGGCATTCCCTCCACCAACACAAATCACAAATCTACACTTTAACAGTCTCAACATGAGTTACTTTTGGTGAGAGGAATTTTATCCCTTAGGTAAACTTTTTGACAGTGACAAAGTACTACATTTTTAAATTGATTTTTTCTGGGGGAGAAAGAAAGATAGAAGTATATCTACCAAATATACCCTTTCCTCAATATAAAAAAAGGGGAAAAGCTCTGAAAAGTGTGGAAAGTAAAATTTTGCATACTGATTCCTGTTTTCTTACTATTTTTTTTTGGTAGGGCAATGAGGGTTAAGTGACTTGCCCAGGGTCACACAGCTAGTAAGTGTCAAGTGTCTGAGGCTGGATTTGAACTCAGGTCCTCCTGAATCCAAGGCCAGCGCTTTATCCACTGTGCCACCTAGCTGCCCCCCTGTTTTCTTACTATTGATTTCTACTGTAAATGGGTAACTTATTTTCACAAGGAAAATTTGTACATGGTATCATATAAAGAGATATTGTACTAAAAACCTAATAAACAGAAAACTCATGCTCAAAGAAGTATATATAGTTTTCAAAAGGGAAAAAGAAAGGTAGAAAAAATGACAACCCACAAGAAGGACATAACTTCCAAGAAGCATACTGATGTTTTAGGGTTTGGATATGTTTTGAGTTTTCCTCCTACCCTGATCCATGATTCAATTTAAAATGTACAAAACCTAATTCCACATACATATTCAAATAATAGCTAGCATTTATGTAGTACTTTCAGATTTGCAAAGCACTTTACAAACATTGTCTCATTTTATTCTCACAACAATCCCATGAGACAGACACCATTATCCTCACAACAAGAAACTGAGGCAGAGTTGTGAAAGGTTACATTGCCACTACTGAGGTTGAATCTGAACTAAAATCTTCCTGATTCTAGATCTAATATTTTATCCGCTGATCCACCTAGCTGCCTCAGTGACAAATTACAAATGATACGAAATAACTATTTCACAGTTTTAATTAATTCAACATTTCACACCCTCATTTAAAAAATAATAGTGCTTATTTGTACTCAGGGAAAATGCATTTCTGGGATAGATGGTCAAAATCTGTTGTCTCAGTTACCAAATTCTAAAAAGGTATTTTGAGCATGTATAGGTCTTTACCATGCCAGGCTTGAGTATAACCAACTAGTCAGGTGGTACTATGTAAGCTACCTGCCTGTCAGTGCAGGAGTACAAATGATAATACAAGCTAACTAGACCTATAGCTAGGAAGGAGATAGATTTTAACTTCCTAAACCTCCTAAAACAATGGTAAAACCACAAACTACTGGGTTGGCTACCTCAAAGCTGTTACACTTCAGGGCTCTGATTTATAGAATCAAAGAATGCTACAGCCAGAAAAAGTGCTTAATCTAACTTCCTCCTATTACAAATGAAGAAACTGAACACCAGAGATGTGAAAGTGTCATGCTCAATTGATGCACAGTAGTAAACAGTAGCACCAAGGTCTGAACCCAGACCTGCTAGTTCTAATTTTGCTATCTCTCCACCTTGCCCCAAACCCCACTTCATCTCCTCTGAAACCTAAAGTTTGAGGTCCTGATGCTCTATGTCAGTGTTTTTCAATTAGGAGTGGGCCACAAAATCTATTCATCTTTGTCAAACATCTCTCTTGGATTTCCATTTTCTTAATCCTCCCCCTACCCTGATTCTTACAAAGACTTTCCAAGGAGATTACAGGAGCTACTATAATACTGTACTATCCAGTACAGGAGCTACTAGACTCTGCTTCCTGACCACAAATCCAGTAGTCCATCCAACTGTGCCACCTAGCTGTAGAAACCAAGGGCTAAATTTTAGTTTAAGAGACTTGACCAGTGTTATAATAATACTGACATGGATAAGAATTAGGCTCAGCGAAAAGACAAAAAGGCACAGTGTAGGTACTAAGGTATTAAAAGTTTAATATATATTTAAGGAAAAACAAGCAATAGAGATTCATGGTATCATTTAAATCCCTTTTTTTGGTATTCTTTGTAATATATAATTGTTCATGTAATATATAATGTTCATGTTTCTTTCCAGAAAGATGAAAGGGGAAAACATTATTTTCAAGTCTTAAGGGTGCTTACCATAAATGGCAATTAATTTCCAAGTGAAAAGAAGTGTTTTGCAGTAGACTAGTCTCAAACTAAGTACAGTGTTGAAGACTAGAATACTTTCATTTATGATACTTTCCTTCTCCAAGATCAGAGATCTCGGTATACTTATTTTGGGGGAATTTAATGAATTTCTGGTTGGGATGATGGGAATATGAGGGTAAGGAATGCTGAAGAGTAAAAGAAAACAACTCTAAAGATCTCAAATATAGCTTACTTTTCCTGGCATATCAAGAAATGAAAAATTCTATAAAAAGCATACAACTAGGAATTTTGTTATACAATTTGATAGTAACATGGCTAGGGGCTGGAGAAAGTATTTCTTATGCAATCCGGACTGTTTACTTTAGAGAATTTGTAGTAACAAGATAAACAAAAGGAAAGACATTTATTATATAAAACCTATCATCTTAAATTAGTGAAGCAATCAAAAGCAAAAACATTCATTATACCAGGAGTCAGAAGATCTTAGGGACTAGTCTCATTTCTCCCTGACTAGCTGCAGTGACTAAGGCAAGCTATTTATCAACTTCTGTTTCAGTTGCCTAATATGGAAAATAGGGATAATCTCTGCCTCACTTCCTAATGTGATTATTGTGTGGATCAAATGAAATGGATATGAAGAAGTGATTCAAAAAGTATGCAGTGCTACACCAAAGGAAAAAGAACAATACTTAGGATGAGAGAATTCATGTTAGAAGTACCCTCAGAATCCAATCTCCTTTGTTTGACAAATTATAATACTATTCTGCCTTTGCTAAGTTCATATTTGTGAAAACTGAAAAACGGTATTTTAACCTACATGAAAATATTCATAGAAAACCTAAGACAAAGAGCTTTACCCGTTCTACAGATCTTGCCCTCTTCTTTGGCCGTGAAGGCAGTGTGTCTTCCTTGGGATTGTTGTCTATCGCCCAATAGGAACCCTAGAAGTGAAGAAAAAATATATAAGATGAACATTCTATTAAAACAAAGGCATATTAGACTAAAGGACTAGACTTTTATAATAAGCATTAAAATTGAGTTTTTGCCTTAACAACCTTCAAAAAAGTACAACTGTCTTTCCAACAAGTTTCTCATATTTTAACTGACCAAGGAATAATTAAGCAACATAGCCAGATAAGCCTGGATTCTACTTTCTCTGGAAGCCATTTCAAATATTATGTCTCCCACCTTAACTTCTTCCCCTAAACTTCACCCAAAGAATCGAGACCATTTGCCAAGAGCTCTCTTCATCCTTCCTCATCTTAAATTATTTAGACATACTATCCCAACATATCTTTCATTCCTTCATTCATTCCAGCTGCCTAATATGCTATGCATTTCCACACAGGTAGAATTCTCTCTACAAAAGTAGCTCTTCTTCCAAATGTTTCCTGTTTCAAGTAATGGTATAATTCTCCCAGGTTCAAATCCACAGAGAACAGTAGTAGTAGTAGTAGTAGTAGTAGTAGTAGTAGTAGTAGTAGTAGTAGTAGTAGGTAAGAAGACTGGCAGTTGTATGGAGGCTTCCTTGGGAACCAAAACTCCCCTCTCATTGGAGTTCTTCAAGCAAATGCTAACCACCATTTGTTGTATATGTCAAGAGCATATCCTTATTCAGGTATTGGTTAGTCTACATGGCTTAAGTCTCTCCCAATTCTGAGCTGTCACTCTACTAGTATGAACAGAGAGGTTGTTGTGTTTACTTGAGTGGGGGGAGGGGTGTACAAAAAAGTTATGGATCAAGATTGTGAAAAAGCCTTAGCTTTCATGATCAAAAGAGACAAGTTGGTAACCTTTAAGACGGTTGTTTCATTAAGTGAGTAGAGTTAGAAGACAGACTGCAAGGAGTTAAGAAATGAACGAGGTAAACAAGTGGTATATTACAGAAGTGTGGCTGGTAAAAAGAAGAGAAACAAGAAAATATCTTGGAATGACAGGGTTAAGCGAAGTGTTTTTGTTTTGCATTGAAACCTAGGTATAAGCAAAAAGGAAGGAGCCAGTAGATAAATAAATATAGTGTTTTAAAAGTGTTAAAAACTTGAACAAGTTTTTCATTGATAAGGCTCTTTTCCCGGCTCTCCTTGGAACTTCAGAAAGCCGTTAAACTTTGAAAATCACAGAAAAGCAATATAATCACAAAAAAAGCTCAAAATAAAGAATATAACATCTAATGATTCGCCAAAATTCAGAAAGAGTGTAGGGCAGTGTACAGAAGTGAACTAAAGATCCCTGATATATACTCTTATTTATAAATGGGTAGTCTGTCTATGAAAGAAGGTAAAATGGGATGAAGAAGACTGAACAATGTGGCCTCTGAAGTCCCTTCTAGTTTTAAATCTATTACTCTTATCAAGTAATTTATTCCTAAAAAACTGAGATTTATTAGAAAATCAAGCTAAAAACCAATATGAATAGGAACATAAAAATAATTTGTTCGGACAGACTAGGAGACAAGAAAGAGGAGACAAAGAAAATAAAAATTTCCAATCTTAGCCAAATTTTTGTATCACATCTCTAAAAATTTTTGAAAAATACTATTCCCTTGTTCTTAAAAAAGGAAGTAAGTATGAGCTATCATTATTTATTTTACTGGGGTGGGGGAAGAAGTGAATAATTTCTAACAAGGATCAAATTAACAGTATACTTATATTTACCCAAACAGCACTACAGCAAAGAGCACCAAGTTCACAATTATTTAAATAAGGAAATAACTATATGGATGGATCACGAAGGTCAACTCTCTAGAAGCAAAGAGTTTGGTTAAAGATGACTGAAATGAATGAATGAAAAGGCATTTATTACATACTACGATCAAAAAACACAGTGCTAAGCACTGGGGGCGGGGCAGGGAAAGGGAGAAAACATACAGGTGAGTTCAGAGAGCGAGAGAGAAAGAAAACACATACAAGAGAAAAGCAATATAATCACAAAGGTGCAGGCCATCTGGTAACCATTTTCTTTAGTGGCATTTCCATAGCCAAAACCATATCTGTTTCTGATGCTGAAACCATTTAACAGTACCTTGCAGGGTCTCTGGTGGCAAAAACTTTTTAATATTATAGAACAGAAAGAAAAGATTAACAGAATAGAAGAGTGACTAATCTTGGAACTTTGACATTTAGCTATTCAGCTACAGAATATGACTTTTCAAGATAGTTTTCTTGGCAAGAACTTATTTAATAGATAGGGGAGGGAAAATTTAGGGATAAGGAAATGACCTGTGATCTCAATGAAATAGGGAACTCAAAGATGAGAAAATTCCCTATATTAATGTAGGTCAGAACCTTCTCTGTAACTTACGGTCTTAGAGAGTTGCTTAGAGCACCGAGTCAGAATCAGGTCTTTCAGGCTCCAACCTGGCTCTATATTTACTTTCTTTAGATGGATTAAACCAAAATGAACAAAAATTCAGAGTTTCTCCATCCATCTTATGGGGCCACTCTGACTTCATTAATAAATGCTTGTCTTCTTACATGCTGAAATTAAATAGATTTTTATTCCTAAATTTTTTTTTTCAAAATTTACATTAAAAGATGGAGCCAAGATAATGTAGTGATTGGAAGTGATGCAGTGAGTGCTTCTCCACAAACTCTTCCCAACAGATCAAGAAAATTCAAAAAAAAGTTATAGTGAGTCCTTTGTCTAGCCCAGCTTGGCATAAAGACACAGACAATGACATCTTCAGGCACTGGAGTCAGATTGGGCCAGAGGCACATTACATGTGAGTACATCACTCCAGTACCCAGGGAGAGGTTGCATACTATGGGCACCCCACAACTTACACCAGGACACTGTGATAGAAAAAGGTGCCAAATGGCAACTTTGTCATCCACCACCCAATTCTAGGTCACAAATCTAGGACAGAATGAGAAAGGCTTTGTGCAAAGTATCTTCTTTAGAGGAGGGAGGCTCTGGGTAGCTCAAAAGATCAAGTTCTGAAGCTGGTAGCAGCAACAGTGGTGTCACATCCAACCTTTATGAAGTAGGGTATCACATCTAACAACTAACTCATCCTGCAAAGGAATAATCAGGGTAGAATCTGACTAAAGAAGAGTGTACAATTCTGCTGTTATGAGCCAACAACGCTTTCCTACTGGCTGACAGGCACAGAATCTGGCAGCATTCTTCATTTGCACAGACAAAAAACCCAGGTCAGGAACTTGCAGAGATCAGACCAGGGGAGGCAGCAATCAGACCTTGCTGCTACTTTGGGAACACTGAAAGCTTATAGGTGCCCAGCCTGTCCCTGAAATCCTGAAATAACACAACACTCAATACCTCAGGAAAATAGCAACAGCCCAGACCTTCCCTCCATAAATGCTGCAGTACAGACCTAGCATGAAATCTGAAATCTCCAGGAAGTAGGCTGGAAGACTGGGCAAACAAACAAACAAACAAACAAACAAAAAAAGAATCCAAACATAATGAGCTATTATGGTAGCGGGAGTGCTCAGGATATTAACATAGAAGAGAATGACTCTAAAACATCTACAAGCATTGCCTCAGAGAAAAATAGCTTGTGGACAAAGTCAATTGTTATTCTTGGAAGAGATAAAACAAGCATTTAAAAAATAATAATTGTATTTTTCTTTATATAAATGGGATGAGAGTACTTGAGAAAAAAAACTGGAAAAGAAATGAGAGCTATGGAAGAAAAAATTAGAAAGGGAATTAAGAGCTTGGCACAAGAAGTACAAAATCTTGCCCAAGCAACAAACTCCCTGAAAATTAGAATGGAACAAAGAGAAGCCAATGTCCACAAGACAACAAGAAATATTAAAACAAAGCCAAAGGGGGGGGGAGGGGAAGAGAAGATAGCAGAAAATGTAAGAGATCAATCACTCCTGAGATGATGAGCATCACACTTCAGGAAAAATATGGAGATTCTATCATTTAGAACACATTATATATTTTAGCATCCTCTTTTGGCCAGAGAAGGGAGGCAATATAGCAACAAGAAGCAACCAAAGAAGTGGCAGCTAGGTGGCGCAGTGGATAAAGCACTGGCCCTGGATTCAGGAGGACCTGAGTTCAAATCTGACCTCAAACACTTGACACTAGCTGTGTGACCCTGGGCCAGTCACTTAACCCTCATTACCCCATAAAAAAAAGGGGGAGGGAGAAAGCAGATGCTTTTTGTTTGTTTTCGGTTTTTGAGGGGTATGGAAGGAGCCTTATATCCCCAGTATTTTTCACACTGTATGCATATGATAAATGTCAGTTCAAATGAAATGAGTATTTAAACCTAGCTCTCCTTGATGCAGGTCTAATGCTCTTTTTACTATACCGTATTATTTCTCATTAAAGAAGCTATCTCCCATGGGCACTAATGAGTGGGGTACTGCAGTATTATAAATTTAAGTCCAGCAGTCCAGCATAGATGCTAAAAGCTGGGAAGAAATGTCAACTGATTAACAAATTATTATACACCTAGAGGGCCTAACATAGAAGGGGGGGGCCTAAAATAACTAAGTCATATGGGATGCCAACCAAGCCTATAAGAGTTAAACAGCTAGAGGCAATTTCTTGCCTGAAGGTTTTGACTAAGTAGAACTGTCAATGTTTAATCTATGTCATTCTATACTCCAATATTTCCCCTCCCTCAAGCACACTCACCTCCATGCAAAACTCAAACCATCACTAATATAATGGCACCCACTGTACACTGAGCAATGTATTAGGTGTGTGGCAAGACAATTTGTGACTCAGGTCTCTTGCTGTCACTGTGATAAGAAAGACTGTAATAGAAAGGAAACTCTGGTTCAGACTTCTTGGCACCTTATACCTTACTTCACTCCACTCTCAAAATACTCTATGACCCAGTGACTTTTGTCTCCTTATTGTAGAAAGCACAAAATACTCCATCTCCCAATACTGCATTTCCACTGGCTACCTCCCATGCCTGGAATTCTCTTCCTTTTTCATTTCTTCCTTCTGGCTTCCTTCAAAATCTCACCTAAAATTCCAACTTCTTCAAGAAGTCTTGCCTGGTAGTAGTTAATCTTTAAATCTTCTTCTGAAATTATCTTTAATTTATCCAGTATATATTGTTTATATATAGTTGTTTGCATATGGTCTTCTCCCTAAGATTTTGGGAAGAGATTGTTTCATACATTCTTGGTATCCCCTGAATTTAGCAGTGTCTAACATATAACATATAACAGACATTTAACAATACTTCTTGATTTAACCATCCAATTTAGGAAAAGGTTACAATCTGCATATGTGGAGGGAGTACACTGAGGAAACATTTATGTAAAATAAAACAAAAACTAAAGAAAATGAGGGTCAGAAGTTGTATTTAAAATTATTCAGTGTAATGAAATCACAGATTCTTACTGAAATAAAGCAAAAATAAGACCAAGGAAAAAGAGGAATATGAACTATCCCCAAAGTTAAGCATAAATTAATTTAGAAAAAGAAATCTGCAGTCTTCTGCTACATACATCTATCCCCCTAAAAGTTTAACATCTTTCTGTTTTAGGGAAATTGATATTAGGGAACATAATTTTTGGCATACAAAGATACAAGTACCACATGAACAAATGATTGCATTTGCAACACTAAGGGGACCACTGAAGAAGTGAGTGCTATAGCTTGTCCACTCCAAATGATTTTTTAAACATTGAAAATACCATCAACAAATGGATATTTTAAATTTTCACATACTGAATACTCCCTAGTATTATAAAGTATTTCATTTATCCTATATCAAAGCTGCACAGGTAGAATCAATCTTTGGGAATTAGGCTGGCAACCTGAGCAATATTTACAAAAACTAAGAGACAAGCGTTGCATGCTCAAGATTCAAATGGGTAGATGTAGACATTTATAACACTACAACTCTTTTGCCTAATCAGTTCCAAATCACTGAAATGAGACTTACTAAGACCAAAGACAATAATGCAGAATGTCCTATATGAAATAATAAATAGTGGCTTGAAAAATTAAACCAAGGACAGATTTCTTGGAAATTTAGGGGGGAAAAGGCAAATGCTAGAAAGAAAAAGTTTTATTTCTTTAAATTAGAAAAATAAAAGTTTAGAAAATTTACACATTATGCTAAAGATTAAGACAGATACTCTGTATTATGAGAGAAATTAGAAATAATGAAAAAATTACTGCCATAATAAAATGGTAGACCAGAGTAGAGTTGAAGGATTTCCAGGTGTGAAACCAAGGGGAATGAGCAAATGGTACAAGGTAGCTATGAAACAGTTTGAAATGTTTCATTAAAAACCAAGGACTACACTTAGATGTTTACCAGAAAAGATGTTGCATTCTCCCCAAACTGAGAAGCTATCTAGCTTGAAAGGAAACAGATTGCAACAAAGATCTAAACTAAACTGCATCAAGTAATACTACTTAACTAAGCTAAATACTGTACCTAGAAACTGGCTTCCTATATAGACGACGAATGAAAAGTACTAGGGACAGACACTTTTGTATATGGTTTCACTTTGTGACAACAATGATCATGCGGTAACAGTAACACTAGGTTTATTCACAACAACTAATTGTGAACAAATGAAATGAGGCTGAGCTGGTTTTGATCTCTTTAGGTAGTTCTATTGAGTAAATGATTTTGATTTGATTGTTCTCTTCTGTTATATTTTTAATTCTGTGGTTTTAAAGAATGGATATTCATACCACCTGACACCTATCAGATTGGCTAAAATGACAAAAAAGGAAAATAATAAATGTTGGAGAAGCTGTGGGAAAATTGGAACACTAATTCATTGTTGGTGGAGCTGTGAACTGATCCGGCCATTCTGGAGAGCAATTTGGAATTACGCCCAAAGGGCGATAAAGCTGTGCGTGCCCTTTGACCCAGCGGTACCACCTTTAGGTCTTTTTCCCAAAGAAATCATGGAGGGGGGAGGGGGACCCACATGTACAAAAATATTTATAGCTGCTCTTTACGTGGTAGCAAGGAATTGGAAGTTGAGGCGGTGCCCATCAATTGGGGAATGGCTGGACAAGTTGTGGTATATGAATACAATGGAATACTATTGTGCTGTAAGAAATGATGAGCAGGAGAAGTTCAGAGAAACCGTGAGCTGATGATGAGTGAGATGAGCAGAACCAGAAAAACACTGTACACAGTATCATCAACCCAGTGTGTAAGGACTGCCTCTGTGTGCACTCAAGTTATATATGTGACAAATTGGAGGTAATCTCAGAAGAACTAATATTAAAGCAGATGAAATCTCAAAATGTAGGATTTTAGCTGAAACCTGAAGGTAGGTATTTTAACAAATGTTTACTGAATAGGCTAGTTAACTCCTAAGTAGAGTACAGTATTAATGAAACCGAGATCATGAGATTGTTTCCATTTACGCAAATAGTTTCCTTTTTTCCCTAAAGCATCTGGCTGCAATACTTTGAGACTTCTCTGTACCAGGCTCCTGAAGTTAATTACTGGAAAAACCTCCACACCCTGCAAGAACCCATCAGCCCCAGGGCTCTACTACATCACCACCCTTAGTCCTTATGAATGGAAAGTGGAGCCACCATTTATGGGGGGAACTCAGCTCATAATTTCTCAGTTCTCACCTGACTACAATGCTTTGAGATTTCTCTCACTTCTACCATGCCCCACATGGGATACCTTCCCAGGCCACCACCTGCTCTCCCTCTTAGCCTCCTCCTTTCAGCTTCCTTTTGAGTGTTGTCTTCCCCCTTTAGGCTGTGAGCACCTTCAGGATAGAGACTGGTTTGGGGTATCCCCAGTACTCAATAAATGTTTGATTGACTGAGGTACACAGCTCCCAACCCTAGCCTAACATCACATCAATTCATACTTACTAATCACAAGTGAGACTAGGAAAGATACTGTATTCACCAGTAACAGAAAAAGAAGTCAATTGATGGCCAATCAGTAGTATCACTCCCGTAAATAAAGGCCAGCACATTATAACTGAGTTTCAAATACAATATTCCAAAATTCTGTAGAGGCTAATCAGTATTTGCTTATCAAGTTAGGCTGTCTTTAACATTTTAAGAACCATCACTGGTTCCCTTTTACCTCTAGAATGAATAATATATAAATTCCCCAGCTTGGCATTTGAAGACCTTCACAATATGACTGCAGTCTACATTTCCAGGCTCATTTCACATTTCATACCCTCTTAAGTTCCAGACAAATCAGCCATCTTGTTATTTCTAGAAGTTAGCATTTGATCTCCCTTTCCTTCATGCTTTTTCCCACACCTAGAACAATGTTTTTCTGACCCCCTCCCCCCAACCTCTTGGAATCCCTAGATTCCTTCAAGACTAAACTCAGATGCCACCTCCTATAAGAAATCTTTCTCTAATCCTGCTATTTGTTACTGCTCTCTCCCTCCTCTAAATAGTACATGTAAATTTATCTGTTTAAATGCTATCTGGTGGGATAAGGATGAGGGGGCCAAGACGGCAGAGTGGTAGAAAGCAGTGTGTCAAGTTCCCATCCATGAATTCCTCTAAAAAGATCTAGAAAATGCACCAGACTGAATCCTGAAGGGAAATCTAGAAAAGGTCAGGGAGTCCTTTGTCCAGTCCACACTGACAAGGGAGACAGACAGGTCCCAGACACTGCAGACAGTGTCTCCCAGAGGCACACCATATGGGGAATATTCAAGTAGCCAGGGAAAGGCCATGCACTTGGGCAAGAGGAGGTCCCAGACCTATAGTGGAGTACCACCAGACCCACACTAGGGCACTGTGATGGGTGCAGGTGTGACAGACAACTCTGGCATCCACCACCCAGTTCTGAGTCACAAATCAGGGGTGGAATAAGAAGACGACCTATGCCCAGTGGTGGCAGTGGTGACATTCTCAGGTAGGAACACCCTGTGTGGTATACAGCAAACAGTAGCTGTCTGGCTCAAACAAGAAGCTCAGAGTAGGGGCTCAGTTTCAGCATTTAGCCCAGCTTGAGAGATATAACCAAGGTAGTACTCCCATACCAAATGGGGAAGCTTAAAATTCTACCACTGAATCAATAGAGCTGCCAGCTGGCTGAGAGGGGCAAAGTCCAGCAGCAATTTATTTTTACTCAGAACTAAACCAAGGTCAGGAACTTACAGAGATCAAACCAGGGGGGCAGCAGCAACGAGACTTTGCCCTGGTTCAGACCACTGTGGGAAACAATGAAAACTTGCAGGTCCCTCAGACTGTCCCTGAGATCCTGAAATAATACAAAACTTAATACTCCAAAAAAGTAACAACAGGAACAGCCCAGACCCTCCCTCCAGAAGTGCTGCAGAGCCCAGACCTAATATCAAGGAAGAAGTCAGGAAGTACACTGGAAGACTGGGCAAACCAAAAAAAGAATCCAACTATAATGAGCTATTGTGGTGACAGGGGTGCTCAGGATATTAACACAGAAGAGAATGACTCCAAAACATCTACAAGCATTGCCTCTGAGAGAAGCCAACGACTCCTTGAGACAACAAGAAATATTAAAAGTCAAAAGGTTGAAAAAATAGAAGAAAATATAAGGTATCGTATAATAAAAATAACTGACATGGAAAGCAGATTGAGGAAAAAAAAATTTAAGAATCACTGGACTCTGAACACAACTTATCAAGTCCAGATCTCTTAAAAACGGGACAAATAGAATCCAATGGTTACCTTCTGAAAGAAACCTCAAAATGAAAACTACCAGGAATATCATAACCAAAGTCCAGAGCTTCAAGGTAAAACAAAACAAAACTGCAAGGAGCCAAAAAAGAAAGAATTCAAATATCATGGAGCCACAGACAAGATTACACATAATTTAGCAGCCACCACTATAAATGAGCAGAGAACTTGGAATCTCATATTCCAGAAGGCAAAGAACATGGGCTAAGCAAAGCTGCGTATAATGGGGAGGGGATGGGGGAAGGGGAATTGACCTTTAATGAAATAGAAGACTTCCAAGCATTCTTGATGAAAAGACCAGAGCAGTGTAGAAAATCTGAAGTGCAAACACAAGAGTGAGGAGAAACATAAAAGGGTAAACATGAAAGAACAATGGGGAGATGATACATAGGTCCCTCTTTTAACCCTATCAACATCAGGGACCAAAGAGAGATATCAATTAGACGAAACCAATGTTCTACTATGTCTGGACAACCTTAAGAAAAGAGGGAAGAATGCACACAGAGATACAGAAATACATTTCACTCAACAAAAAAATAGGAGAGCAAGGAGAGAAGGGGGAAAGGAGAATCAGAGAGAATAGATTATAGGAGGCGTTAACCCTAAACAAAATAAATTCTATGGATATACAAAAATCTAGATCTTTTTGAGGTAGGAAAGAATGGGAATCTGAGGGGATGCCCATTAACTGGGGGATAGGTGAACAAGTGATGGTGCATAAATGAGATAGAATATTAGTCTGTGCTGAGCTCTTCAACGTGATGACCAAACAAAATTCCAGAGGACTAATGAGGAAACGTGCAACCCAACTCCTGATCGAAAAGTGACTCAGAATGCAGAATGAAACATTATTTTGGACATGGCCAATGTAAAATTTGTTTTTAACTGATTACACATGTTTGCACTTGGTTTTTGTGTTCTCAATTTGGAGAGGTGAGGTTGAAGTGGGATAAGAAGGCAGATTTTGGGTAATTAAAACATAAATTTTTAATTCTTAAAAAAATTAATTAAAAAATTTAAAAAATGGAAATACTTTTCATTTTGTCTTTGTATCCCCACTACCACCTAGCACACTGCCTTACGCATAGCATACTCTATACATAGGAGGCTCTTTATTGAATGTATAACAACATATAAATTTCCTTTTGATCCATCAAATCACACGTATTATGTCCCATTCTCTCTGCCCATACAGCCACCATCCTGATATAGGCCCTTATCACCATATACCTGGAATAGTGCAATAGCTTTCTGGTAACTTTTTGGTTTCCTTTGGATGCTGTCTCCCCCTCCCCCCCAACCTCCCCCGCCCCCTTAGATTATAAACTACTTGAAGGCAGGGATTGTCCTTCTTTTTCCCATTTGTATCCCCACGGTTTAGCATTGTGCCCAGAACATAGTAGGTGCTTAATATATGTTTACTGACCGGCCTCCCTAATTCAAGTCTCTCTTCATACAGCACTCAAGTGCCATACTGATCTTCCTTTTTTTTTTTTACATTTAAAAAAAATTTTATTTATTTTTTTGAATAGAATTTTATTTTCCAAAATATATGTAAAAACAAATTTTAACATCAATTTTTTAAAAAAATTGTTCCAAGTTCTCTTCCTCCTCCATTCCCAACCCCCACCCACTAGAACTCAAGCATTTCAAAATAACTTATACATGAGTAGTCATGGAAAACATTCCCACATTAGCTAGGTTGCGAGAGAAAACAGTCAAAAAAACTCCCAAAACTTCAGACTGAGGAACTGTCAAAGAGAAAAAAAATTTTTTTTTTAAAATGTGTTTCCAGGGGCAGCTAGGTGGTGCAGTGGACAGAGCACTGGCCCTGGAACCAGGAGCACCTGAGCCCAAATCCGGCCCCAGACACCCAACACCCACCTGCCGCATGACCCCGGGCAAGCCACCCAACCCCAATTGCCTCACCAAAAAAGAAAAAAAAAGAAAAGAAAAAAAATGTGTTTCCATCTATTTTCAGATACTATCACTTCTTTCTCTGTAGATGGGGTTGCCATTTTCATAAGTCCTTCAGGGTTATATTGGACCATCGCCTTGCTGAAAATAACCACATGCTTCTCAGCAGATCATCTTACACTATTGCTGTTATTTTGTATACAGTGCATTTCACTCTGCTTCAGTTCATGTAGGTCTTTCCAAGTTTTTCTAATAGTATCCTGTTCATCATAACCTAAATAAAGTACCTTAAACTTGACAAAGAATTTTCTTCATATTAGCCCAGCAAAGTCATCGTAACTATTTCCCTTCATACTATTACCTCCCATGATATTTACTCTATTTTCTATCTTCTTTTAAACTATTCCTCCTCAAAAGTATTTTACTTCTGACTGTCCCCTCCCCTACTCTGCACTCCCTTTTTTTTCACCCTTCCTTCCTTATCCTCTTCCCCTCATACTTTCCTTTAGGGTTAAATAGATTACTCCTCCCAACTGGGTGTGAATGTTATTCCCTCCATGAGCCAACTCTGATGAGTTTAAGGTCTTTGAGCTAATTCTATGTTCCAAATTTTCTTCCTCCCTCTCTCCTCAATCCTCCCTATGAAATCAAGCAATTCAATATTTCATACTTGTGCTGTTATGCAGAACATCTTTACCTTCCTCAAAAGTATTTTGCTTTTTACTACTCTCTCCCCGAATCTGCCCTTCCCTCCTTCCCCCCCCCATCTCCCTCCCCTCCCTCAGGGCAAAAATATATTACTATACCTACTTGAGTATGTATGTTAGTCCTTCTTTGAGTCAATTCTGATGATATTAAGGTTCACTCACTCTCCAATTCCTTCCCCCTCTTCCCCTCCCCTCCATAAGCTTTTTTCTTGTTTCCTTCATGTGAACAACCTCTCCCCAGACCATCTCTCCCCTTCCCCCTCCCCCAGTCTATTTCTCCTACACCTCAACCCTATTTTAAGGATGTCATTATGGGTTAGTTAGGTGGCACAGTGGACAATGTACCAGTCCTGGACCCAGGAGGCCCCAAGCCCAAATCCGGCCCCAGACATAAGACACCCCACACCGAACAAAACATAACATCCTTTCATATTCAGTTCAGACCTGTGTCCTCTATTAAATCCTTACTGATATAGTTCTTATGAGTTTGAAGTATTATCTTCCCATGTAGGAATATAAATAGTTTGATCTTTTAATATCCCTCATGAAGTCTTTTTCCTGTTTATCTTTTTATGCTTCTCCAGGGTCTTGTATTTGAAAGTCAAATTTTCTATTCAGTTCAGGTCTTTTCATAACAAATGCCTGAAAGTCTTCTTTCTCCTTGAAGTTCCATGTTTGCCTCTGAAAGATGATGCTTAGTTTTGCTGGGTACGTGATTTTTGGCTGTAGTCCCAATTCCTTTGCCCTCTGGAATATCATATTCCATGCCCTCCGGTCCTTTAATGTAGAAGCTGCTAGATCTTGCTTTATCCTTATTGGAGCTCCACAGTATTTGAATTCCTTTTTTCTAGCTGCTTGCAATATTTTCTCCTTGACCCGGGAGTTCTGGAATTTGGCTATAATATTCCTGGAGGTTTTCCTTTTGGGATCTCTTTCAGGAGGTGATTGGTGGATTCTTTCAATTTCTATTTTAGCTTCTGCTTCTAGAATATCAGGGCAATTTTCCCTCACAGTCTCTTGGAGGATGGTGTCTAAGCTCTTGTTTTGGTCATGGTTTTCAGGTAGTCCAATGATTTTCAAATTATCTCTCCTAGATTTATTTTCTAGGTCAGTTGTTTTTCCAAGGAGATATTTCACATTGCCCTCTATTTTTTCATTCAATTGGATTTGCTTTACTGTATCTTGGTTTCTCATAAGGTCACTAGCTTCCATTTGTTCAATCCTAATTCTTAGGCAATTATTTTCAGCAGACAGTTTTTTAATCTCCTTTTCCATTTGGCTTTTCAAACTGTTGACTTTTTTCTCATGACTCTCCTGCATTGCTCTCATTTCTCTTTCCATTCCTTCCTCTCTTTCTCTACATCTTCGTTCTATCTCTCCTCCTTTCTCTTCAAATTCCCTTTTGAGAGCTTCCATGGCCTGAGACCAGTTCATATTTTTCTTGGAAGCTTTGGATGTTGGAGCTTTGACCCTATTATTATCTTCTTCTTCTGAGGATGTATTGTGGTCTACCTTTCCCCCAAAGAAGTTTTCGATGGTCTTCTGCTTTCTCTGCCTACTCATCCTGGCTTACTGTTTCTTGGCTTTTTACTCCTTAAAGTGTAGCGCTGCTTCCAGGACACACTGTTCGTGCTACAGCAAGGCCCAGGGGGTGATTGGGCTTCTTCTCAGCCTGCCTGGCTTGTGAGTAATCACAGCCACTTTCTCTTTGACCCAGAAACAGAAGTCTGATTGAACTCTGATTCTCTATGGTCGGAAGCTTGGCGTGCTTTTACCCCTCCCCCCACTGGGCCACCACCACTCGATTCAGCCCACTGGTTCAGACCCAGGGCACTTTGCCCCAATTCCAGTAGATACTGCCTCCACTTCACCCTGGCCTACCGCCGAACCCCCTCACCAGTCTGTGATCGGAGCCTCAGAAGCTGCTGGTGCGGAAGACATGTGCTGGAAGCAGTGTCCCTGGCTGAGTCCGGACCGCGCGCTGAGCTGTTCAGCCTGATCAGTAGGTGATCAGAATTGCCCTCTTTTGAGGAGAAATAGTCTCACTCTGTTCTTATGTGCATTAGGCTGTTCTGGGTTTTGATTTTTACTGCATTATTTGGGTGTGAATGGACGGGTTTATCTGGAGCTTGTGGGAGTCACAGCCTCTCCTCCGCCATCTTGGCTCCGCCCCCCCCCCCATACTGATCTTTCTAAAGTACAGACTTGAATGTCACTCAATAAACTTCAGTGGGCCCATAATACTTCCAGGATCATAAATAATTGGAAAAATATCAATTGCTCATGGATAGGCCGAGCTAATATAATAAAAATGACAATTCTACTTAAATTAATTTACTTATTCAGTGCCATACCAATCAGACTACCTAAAAATTATTTTATAGAGCTAGAAAAATAATAACAAAATTAATCTGGAAAAACAAAAGATCGAGACTATCAAGGGAAATAATGGAAAAAAATGCACAGGAAGGTGGGTTAGCTGTACGAAATCTGAAGCTCTACTATAAAGCAGCAGTCATCAAAACTATCTGGTGCTGGCTAAGAAATAGAGTGGAGGATCAATGGAATAGGCTAGGCACAGAAGACCAGTACTAACTGAGGTTAGTAAGGTACTGTTTGATAAACCCAAAGACTCCAGCTTCTGGGATAGGAATTCGGTGTTTGACAAAAACTGCTGGGAAAACTGGAAGATAGTATGACAGAAATTAGGCATAGACCAACATCTTACACCTTATACTAAAATAAGGTCAAAATGGGTACATGATTTAGACATAAAAGATACCATAGGTAAATTAGGAGAAGAAGGAACAGTCTACCTTTCAGATCTTTGGAAAAGAGAACAGCTTGTGACCAAACAAGAGATAGAGAATATTATGAAATGCAAAATGGATGATTTTGAAGCTTTTGTACAAACAGAAGCAATGTATCCAAAATTAAAAGGGAGGCAGAAAGCTGGGAAACAATTTTTATGGCCAGTACTTCTGATAAAGGCCTCATTTCTAAAATATATAGGGAACTAAATCAAATTTAGAATCCAAGTCATTCCCCAATTAAGAAACGGTCAAAGGATATGAACGGGCAGTTTTCTGATGAAGAAATCAAAGATCTATTGCCATACGAAAAAATACCCTAAATCACTATTGATTAGAGAAATGAAAATTAAAACAAGTCTGAGGTACCACCTGACACCTATCAGATTGGCTAATATGACCAAAAAGGGAAATAATAAATGTTGGAGAAGCTGTGGAAAAATTGGAACGCTAAAGCATTGTTGGTGGAGCTGTGAACTGATCCAACCATTCTGGAGAGCAATTTGGATTATGCCCAAAGGGCTATAAAGCTGTGCATACCCTTTGACCCAGCAATACCACTTTGGGGTCTTTTTCCCAAAGAAATCACAAAAAAGGGAAAGGGACCCACATGTACAAAAATATTTATAGCTGCTCTTTTTGTGGTGGCAAGGAATTGGAAATTGAGGGGTTGCTCATCAATTGGGGAATGGCTGAACAAGTTGTGGTATATGAATGTAATGGAATTCTATTGTGCTGTAAGAAATGATGAGCAGGAGGATTTCAGAGAAACCTGTAAGGACTTGCATGAACTGATGATGAGTGAGATGAGCAGAATCAGAAGAACACTGTACACAGTATCATCAACATTACGTGATCAACTGTGATAGACTAGATTCTTCTCACCAATACACCGGTACAAGAAAGTTCCAAAGGACTCATGATGGAAAAGGCTCTCCAAATCCAGAAAGAAAAAAAAAAGAACTGTGGAATATGGATGTTGATTGAACCATACCATTTCTTTTGGTTTTGGTGCTGTTGTTTTTCATTTTTGAGGTTTTTCCTTTTTGCTCTGAGTCTTCTCTTAGAACATGACTAATGCAGAAATATGTTTAATGTTGTTATACATATATAACCTATATCAGATTACCTGCTGTCTTGGGGAGGGAGAAAAATTTGAAATTGGAAATAAAAAAATAAATGTTGAAAACTGTCTCTACATATAACTGGAAAATAATAAAATACTTTTATTTAAAAAAAAATACTTCCAGGATCAAATATAAAATCCTATGTCTATCTTTTAAAGCACTTTATGACCTGATTCATTCCTACTTTTCCAGGCTTCTTCTTATACTCTATTCCCTTCCACAAATTCTATAATCTAGCAATATTGGCCTTTTTTCCATTGCTCACAGACAATATTCAAACTTCTTTGCACTGGCTGGACTCCACACCTGAAATGCTTTCTTCCGTAACTTCTGCCTCCAGTTTCCCTGGTTTCCTTCAAGACTCAGCTCTAATCCCACTTTCTGTAAGACACCTTTCTCAGTCCTCTGCACTGCTAGTGCCATCCAATTTACATAGTATATTTTGTATGTATATACATACAGTTGGTTGCATGGTATTTCCTCCATTAGAATGTGAGCTCCTTGAGGGCAAGAACCTTTCTTTGTATCCTCAATGCTTTGGGTAGTGACTGGTGGTACATACTAAGTACTAAATAAATGCTTATTGATGCTGCTGCTGCTTCATCAAGACAAAGCTGTTTTCCATAATAACCACCTCAAAGAAGAACTATAGAATTTCGAAACTAGAACAGTGACAACATTAGGGTGGAGAGATGATATGGGCAGCAAAAGGTAAAGTAATTTTTTCAACATCCCTAAAGGTAACAGAATTACAGATGTTGATCTAGAAAGGTATTCAGACAATGTCCTCATTTTATAGATAAGGAGAGTACTGTTCAAAGTACACAAGAAAAACTGGGTACAAGAAAAACACATCAAGCATGTCTTTAAAAAGTCAAGGTATCCCATATAGAACTGTTTGCTTTCCCAAATTATTTCCTTAATCCTAAACTGCCAGCTACATACAGTCCATGGCTCTATCTTATTAATTTTAAGGTCTAATTCTTAAAAGCCACTTTAAACCTGAAGAATTAATGCAGTAAAAAGCAAAAGGTTACAACACATCCTCTGCTGGTGTTACTATAAACTAATGGAATCCATTTTGGATAATAATCTCACAATGCACAACAAAAGTTACAAAATTAAGTATTTATTTAGGGTAGAGAAAGAGGAAACAAAACCATACAGAATACAGATACAGTAAAAGTTGTTCATGCTGTGAATTTGAGCCTTCCTTTTCCTAATAAGGAATTTTTGGTCTTTGACATGGAAACAAATACAACCAAATTCTATTTTATAACATTAACAAAATGGACTATCTCTCAGGTCAACAATATAAGACAGAAAAACCAACTTTCAAGAGCCAGTCACTGGATCACTCCTCTTCTGCAATTTTCCATTCCCTATGCCCTTCAGAAAAGAGTTTTCCTTCAGCCTTTTTACACATAAAAGTGTAACGATTGGAATGATGCCACCTGCTGGAGACTTACTGCAGGACGCTCCGCCATGAGGAGAAGGGGTCTGAGGGCAAGCCATGCAGCTCTTTGGAGTCAGGAAGTGACGTTTGCTTGTGGGAGGAGGAGGGGGCGAGGCTGGTGCTCTCACTCTCTTTCTCTTTCATCAGGACTCTGGTTGGAAGTGGAGCAAGAAATGCGCTCTCCCTTTAATAGATAGATGAATCTAGGCCTTGCTCTCTCTTTACCAAATTCTTCTTCTCCTTAATAAATGCTTAAAAGTCTAACTCTTGCTAAAGCTTATAATTTATTGGCGACCACTCATTAGTCACTTAACCCTCATTGCCCCACAAAAACAAAACAAAAAAGAACAAAAAAACTGCCAACATATAACTTTGGACTATTTCTCCATTGGGAAATCAGTATTACACACATTAGCAAGTTATCATATCCTTATGGATTTTGGATGTTAGATTTTTATAAGCTATATTTACCACAAATATTCCTTTATCCAAACTGTTTCTTTTCCTTTAATTTTTGGGTTTTGCCCCACGGGTATTTTTGCAAGGACTCTGACATTTAAATTACATAATCTTTTTCATTTCTTCAATGACTTCCTTAACATTTATATTTTTAGATATGTCACTTGTATTGGGTCAGCATTAAAAATATAACTTAAGGATGCAACCTTCTTAGATCAATAAAAGGAAACTCCTACCTTTCCAGGGTCATCCTTGGATCGAGGCACTTTAAGAAAACACTTGTTCAGAGATAGGTTGTGTCTTATGGAATTCTGAAATTGAAAAGAAAAGAGGAATCAAAGGGTTGAACGAACTTTCCTTTTTAAAAAGTCCTTAAAATAGAAAAATAAATTTCAACAGAAAACATTAATATATGATTATCTTTAAAAATGAACACATAAATATTGTTAAGATGTGAATGACAGCAATTCTCAGCAATATAACAATTCAAGACAATTACAAAGGACTCATGATGGGAAATGTTATACACTTTTAGAGAAAGAATGCAGATCAAAGATATTTTTTCACTTTATTTTTTTGTGTTTTTTTTAAACTGTTTTCTTTCACAACATGATTAATGTGGAAATATGTCTTGCATGATTGCACAGGTATAACCTATATCAAATTGCTTACTGTCTGGGGGGGGAAGGAGGGAAAGAATTTGGAACTCAAAAAATTTTTAAATGAATGTTAAAAATTATTTTTACATGTAATTGGGAAAAATGTTATTTTAAAGAATGAAAGCACAAAATTTAAATCAAACACTCAACTTTATTGTCTCTATTGACAAAAAATTCCTAAAGGAATAGTCCCATGGAGAAAGATTATTTGAATATTTCTTTAACCAAAGAATAATCAATCCAACTATGAATTGCTAAAATCTCAATAATTAACACGATTCCCTCTTTTCTAACACTGGGAAAGTGTTCATTACCAAAAGAGGCAACAGAATTTAGTTTCCCACCAAAGACTAAAGAGGATACAATGAACTATAACTGCAGAAAGAACAGGATTTTTAGCAAGTTACAGTAATATGGTTAATTAACTGAGAGCAGAATAACATATCCCCGATGTAATCTACCAAAAAATTAAATAATCAGTTCAAATTATTCAACAGGTACTTTAAAAAGTATTTTTAAATGCCTATTAAATGCAAAGCACTGTGCTAGGAGAAAAGGAAACAAAGTTAGATATGATGAGGATTCAGATGAGGAGCTCACAATCTAACGAGGAGAAACTTGACATATACACAAACAATTAATTTACAACTAAATAAAAGTGAAGAGCAGAAATATAAACAAAATGGTATTTTAGTAGGGGTCAGGAAAAGAGTAAGACTTTAAAAGACAAATTAAGAGCCTATTCTAGTTATAAAGAACAGTACAGGGGGGCAGCTAGATGGCACAGTGGTTAAAGCACCGGCCTTGGAGTCAGGAGTACCTGAGTTCAAGTCCGGCCTCAGACACTTGACACTTACTAGCTGTGTGACCATGGGCAAGTCACTTAACCCCCATTGCCTTTAAAAAAAAAAAAAAAAAAAAAAGAACAGTACAAGAAGAAATAAGAGAATGGGAATGAAAAAGATAAAATAAAAACAGACAAAAAATAGTAGTATAGTCGAGCTAGAATAAAGAGTAACACAATTGAGTATGAAATGAAATAAAGACATAAAAGGAGACTGGATCTGGATCAAGGTTGTGAAAAATCTAGAATACCAAGATAAGTTTATAACTTATTACATCAGCAAAACGGGGAACTCAAACAGGGTTTATGAATAGGAGGTGTCTTAATCACAGCAATGTAAAAAAGAATATCACTAGAGCAAAGGATAGAGGCAAGAAAGTAATTTAGGAGACTATGAATTAATTTTAAGTGAGTTACTAAAAAGCTAAGAAAAGAAGCATCTGAACAGAATAGTTGCAGTGAGAATTACTAAGGCCAACTCAACAGAATGTTTGTGAGGAAAACGAAAAGAATTAAAGATGTTCTTTGGGCTTTCAATTGTCTTCCATTTGAAATGTTCTCATCCCTCCTCTGTACCTTATTTTTTAAAAGTACATAAGGAAAATAGGAAAAAGAGGGAGGGATTAAGCATTTATATAGCTCCTACTATGCGCCGGACACTGTGCTATGTACTTTATAACTATTATCTCATTTGATCCTAAGTAACAACCTTGGGGGGTGGGTGCTTATTATCCCTGTTTTACAGTTGAAAAGGTTAAGTAACTTGTCTAGAGTCACAGAGCTAGTAAGTGTCGGAGGCTATATTTGAACTCAGGTCTCCCTAATTCCAGGCCCTGCACTCTATCCACCAAGCCACCTACCTGCCTTTTGTAAACTGGCCAGTGCAATGTGATATACTCCATCAGCTGGACACTCTATAATAAATACCTATAAGCCCAACATTGCAAGTACCATCATTCATATCATCTCAGAGTACTGGGGCTTCAGTAAAGAAACTTCTTCCCTGAGGACATTTGTCCTTCCCCATCCAACACTTCCCTCCCCCACTACTCACTTGCCAACCTTATAATAAGCCTATTTTGGAGCAGCTAAGTCAACCTGACTTATGTTCTGTGACATACTCTGTGTAAACAGTACATTCTGAGTAAGAAAAAGAAGTGGAGTCAGTGATGGTAAGCAACTTTTTCAAAGAGTCTGGCTGAGAAAGGGAGAAAAAGCTAAGAATTGGAAATCAAAGAAATGCCCATCAGTTGGGGAATGGCTAAACAAACTGTGACATATGATGGTGGTGGAATATTATTGTGCTATAAGAAATGACAAGCAGAATGATTTCAGAAAGGCCTGAAAAGACATGTATGAAATGATATATAGTGGAACAAGCAGAACCAAGAGAACATTGTGCTCGGAGACAGCAATACTGTTTGACGAAGAACTGTAAATGACTTGACTATTCTCAACAATACAATGATCTAAGACAATCCCAAAGTACTATTGATGAAACATAGTATCCACCTCCAAAGAAAGAACTGATATTGACGAACAGACTGAAGCATGCTATTTTTCACTTCCATTCATTTTTTTCTTTTAAGTAAGTTTTCTTTTACAAAATGACAAATATGGTCATGTTTTACATAATCATACATGTATAATCCATATCTGATTCTTTGCAGCCTCAGGGAGAGGGGAGGGGAAGGAGGAAAAGAAGGATAAAAATTGGAACCCAAAACAATAAATAAAAATTTTTATTACCAAGGAAAAAAAAGGAAGAAAAGATATAGGATGACTATTTGAGAGAAGTTTGGTGATTTTTTTTTTTGCCCTCATCTTTAGGATGAGGGAAATTTGGGCATAATTGAAGGTATCAGAGAAAGAACCAGTTGACAAGGGAAAACTAAAGATTAAAGAAAGAAGGATGGTTAAAGATATAATTTGATAGAGAACACAGGAAGAAATGAGCAAGCAAATATATAGAGAAGACAGATGTCAAAGAGAAGAGCCTTTTAAAAAGATAGCTTTTATTACATACTGAGGGAAACAGAGAAAGTTGGAAATTACATCAATGAGTTTTGAAATGAAGAAAATGGTAGAAAGGGAATTTCACTGCAAATGGCCTAAATCTTTTCAGAAAAACATGAAGTAAAGGGACGGGAGGGGAGGGGAGGGGAGGGGAGGGGAGGGGAGGGGAGGGGAGGGGAGGGGAGGGGAGGGGAGGGGAGGGGAGGGGAGGGGAGGGGAGGGGAGGGGAGGGGAGGGGAGGGGAGGGGAGGGGAGGGGAGGGAAGGGAAGGGAAGGGAAGGGAAGGGAAGGGAAGGGAAGGGAAGGGAAGGGAAGGGAAGGGAAGGGGAGGGGAGGGGAGGGGAGGGGAGGGGAGGGGAGGGGAGGGGAGGGGAGGGGAGGGGGGGGGAGGGGAGGGGAGGGGAGGGGAGGGAAGGGGAGGGGAGGGGAGGGGAGGGGAGGGGAGGGAAGGGAAGGGAAGGGAAGGGAAGGGAAGGGAAGGGAAGGGAAGGGAAGGGAAGGGAAGGGAAGGGAAGGGAAGGGAAGGGAAGGGAAGGGAAGGGAAGGGAAGGGAAGGGAAGGGAAGGGAAGGGAAGGAAGGGAAGGGAAGGGAAGGGAAGGGAAGGGAAGGGAAGGGAAGGGAAGGGAAGGGAAGGGAAGGGAAGGGAAGGGAAGGGAAGGGAAGGAAGGGAAGGGAAGGGAAGGGAAGGGAAGGGAAGGGAAGGGAAGGGAAGGGAAGGGAAGGGAAGGGAAGGGAAGGGAAGGGAAGGGAAGGAAGGGAAGGGAAGGGAAGGGAAGGGAAGGGAAGGGAAGGGAAGGGAAGGGAAGGGAAGGGAAGGGAAGGGAAGGGAAGGGAAGGGAAGGGAAGGGAAGGGAAGGGAAGGGAAGGGAAGGGAAGGGAAGGGAAGGAAGGGAAGGGAAGGGAAGGGAAGGGAAGGGAAGGGAAGGGAAGGGAAGGGAAGGGAAGGGAAGGGAAGGGAAGGGAAGGGAAGGGAAGGGAAGGGAAGGGAAGGGAAGGGAAGGGAAGGGAAGGAAGGGAAGGGAAGGGAAGGGAAGGGAAGGAAGGGAAGGGAAGGGAAGGGAAGGGAAGGGAAGGGAAGGGAAGGGAAGGGAAGGGAAGGGAAGGGAAGGGAAGGGAAGGGAAGGGAAGGGAAGGGAAGGGAAGGGAAGGGAAGGGAAGGGAAGGGAAGGGAAGGGAAGGGAAGGGAAGGGAAGGGAAGGGAAGGGAAGGGAAGGGAAGGGAAGGGAAGGGAAGGGAAGGGAAGGGAAGGGAAGGGAAGGGAAGGGAAGGGAAGGGAAGGGAAGGGAAGGGAAGGGAAGGGAAGGGAAGGGAAGGGAAGGGAAGGGAAGGGAAGGGAAGGGAAGGGAAGGGAAGGGAAGGGAAGGGAAGGGTCTAGAATGCCTTCTGTGGGAAAGAAGACAGGGAATCAGGTAAGGAGAAATGAAAAGTATTGCCTTGCTGCAGTGCAGGCCCCATTGAGGTTGAATAACATGAAATCTGTAATAGCCCCAAGTTATTACAGTCATGGGATTTCCTCCAGCTGAATTCAGATGGTAGGAACAATCAAGGGCTGAGTTTTGATAAGAGAAGAGGCCAGCAAGACAAGAACAGAGGACAATGTAGAACTGAAATGGCTCACTATTTGGGTGAAGGTTGGAGAGGGAGGAAAATTAAATCGGAGAAGGGGTAATGGCCTAAGAAAGTAAAGAAAAGGGGAAAAGCAACAAGCTTTTATGAAGGACCTACAACGTTCCAGGCATTGTGCTAAGAGCTGTACAGATATCATTTCCTTTGATCAGAGATGAAGTACTGAGAAATGGAGGAAACAGATCTCAATGAGGGTAAAGAAGAAGTATAAGAGGGTTGAAGCACAGAGACAGAATGACTAAAGGACAGGTCTGATAGGGGAATGTCTGACTTCCTAATTAGAAAAGTGAACACTTGTGAATAACCATCCCTATGTATGGCTGAGTGAAGTGAAGAGTATGTTATATAAAATTTAAGGAAGCTACAGAAATGAAAGGTTAGCGAGCAGGCAACACCTGCATGGATATTAAAGTCCATAGTAAAAGGAGAAGAAAGGAAAATGGTGACCTAGAAGCTGAACTCCTTGAGGAAAGAGAGACAATGACCTGGGAGTTGATGTACTATAACTATCATAATTTTGTTTGAGAGGAAAATGTGAATTATGTGGATTTTAAAAGAGGAAAAGCTACTGATTAAAGGAGGTAAATGTCTGACAATGAGGATGAAGGAATATTTCAACAAGGAGGGGGGTGGAGGGCAATAAGTTAGTGACAGAAAATGAAAATGAGTCTATAGAGGGGAGGTGCAAAGGATATAAAGGCAAAAAGAAAAGGGTCTCAGGCCCCAACAAGCTTACTCTATCGAGAAGCTAGTGTGTACACAGATAGGTAAATATAACTAAATTTAAGAGGAAGAGAGCACCAGCAAGAGGAAGGGCTCCAACAAAGAGGTGGCACCAGAAGGCCTTGAAGGAAGATGAAGCTTCTAGAAAGAGGAGATAGACTGCATATATTACTGACATGGGGAATGGCTTCTGCAAATGTACTGAAAACAGAATCACTGGATATCATGTTAGAGAATGACTACTTGTCAAAGCAATAAAAGGAAGTAAAGGGCAGAAAATAATGTGAGCTAAGTTTGAAGAGTTCAGTACGGCTCTGATTGCAGAGCACTAAATGCCAGGCTAAGTTTGCATTTTATCTCAGAGGCAATGGGTTTGGAGCAGACAGTGAGGAGACTGGAGATGTGCCTTAGGAAAAATATTTTTACTTCAATGTAGAGAATGGAAAGGAGAGTGAATGAAAGAAGGGAAACCATGAGGCTTTTACAGAAGCCACACAAAAGGTGATGCAGGCTTGCAGGCTCAGGGCTCTGTGAACAGAGAGAAGGGGAGAAATGTGAGAGATGTTATCTAGGCAGAATTAAAAAGACTTAGACTTGGCAAAATGACCAATGATTACACATGAGATGTAAGGAAGAGATAAAAATGACTCCAAGGTTGCTTACAATCCTGAGGGTCTAGACAATGGGTGTCTTCCTCAAAAATAGGGAAGTTTAGAGGAAATGAGGCTATATAGGAGAAGATGCTGAGTTTAGTTTGGGACATGTTGAATTTGAGGTGCATGACATGTAGCTGGAAATGTGCAACTGATAAACAGGAACAAGAATATATCTGGGAATTATCTATGAAGAGAAAAAAGAAATTCTGGAACAAATGACTTCACCAAAAATGAATGTATAAAGAAAAGGATAAAGGGTCTAAATTAGAGCCTAAAGAGAGAACCATATTTAGGGGGTAGGACAAGATCAGACAGGAATACAGCAAAATTGATTAGCTAGTTGGGCCTGGAGTCAAGAAGATCTGAATTCAAATATAGCCTCCCAACACTTACTAGCTATGTTACCCTGGGCAAGTCACTTCAATTCCTATGTGCCTCAATTTCCTCAACTATAAAAAAGAAATAATAATAATGCCTACTTCCCAAGGTTGTTATGAAGATCAACTGCGATAACATTTGTAAGGCCTTTAACAAAATGCCTGGCATATAATAAGCACTTAATAAATTGCTTATTTCCTTTTTACTGTCCCCTTCAAAAAGACTAAGAAAGAACAATCAGGAGAAGCAGTAAAGAGTATGCAGTATCATACTAAGTCAAAGGAGGGAAATCTATCTAGTAGCTCATAAGGAGTTAATCATGTGGCTCAAAGTTATCCTCTACACAACTCCACTCTGAGACTTGGGTAATTAACACATTGATGTCACCTTTTCAAGTAACAAGTGGTTGTTGTTGTTATTCAGTCCTTTCAGTCTCTGTGACTCTTCATGACCCCATTTATGGATTTTTTGGGCAAAGACACCAGAGTGGTGTGTCATTTCCTTCTCCAGCTCACTTTACAGATGAGGAAAACTGAGGCCAACAGGGTTCAGTGATTTGCCCCAGGATCACACAGATTGCAAATGTCTGAGGATGGGTATGAACTCAGGTCTTCCTGACTCCAGGCCCAGTGCTCTATCCACTGAGCCAACTAGCTAACATTTATACAGACTTTTAGAGTGTTCAAAGAATTTTCCATACATTATCTCATTTGATCCTTACAGCAACTTTTTGAGAGCTGGGTGCTATTGTTATTCCCCTTTGCCAGATGAGGAAACTGAAGCTGAGAGGTTAAGGGACTTGCCCATGACCACACAGCTAATTCATAAAGAGGCTAGCTTGCCACACAGATATCCCTGACTCTTAAATTCAGCATTCTTTCCACCACCCCACCCCACTCCACCTTAAACATTCTGGACTCCTGGCTCATCGACCTCCTCAACTCCCAAGGTTTCCCCTTCAGCCTCCCTCAGTGACCCACAGGGACACAGCCCATGTCTCATCATTACCCATAAATGGGTTTACATTCCCAATTCAGATGTCTGAGATTCCTTTCCCTGTTCTTTACTCTTCAATCTCTACCCCAAAGCAGCCCTTCTCTTTCTGCTTTTGACTCCATCACCTCTTTTCTAGAAATTTATCCTTTTGATCATCCCTTTCCTTCTCTCCTTTGCCACCTCCTTCCTGCTTATCTGCCTGTCTGGTCCATTCTTCCCTACTGACAAATGTCATCTCTTGCTGTACTTTATAACTAACTTCCATGACCTTGCTACTCCCTATATCTCTCTTTTCCATAGTCATATTCCTAGAAAAGTCAGTCTTGTCCTCCATTTTGCTCACTTCCCACTGATTTCTCAACCCCTTTCGATTTGACTTCCAACCCTACCGCCCAGAAACTACTCTCTCCCTCCAAAGTTACCAGTGATTTCAAACTGCAAAATCCAATGTCCTTTTCATAGTACTCATACTTCTTCACCTAACTGGCTTTGGACATTGTCCATCAACCCTTTTCTCCTAAAGACTCTGTCCTGCATTAGATTCTATGACACTATATTCACTTGCCTTGTCTGATTAGTCCTTCTCAAGATCATATGTATACCTCTCCAACTGAGAGCCTATCTCCCTAAGGTTCTGTCCTGGGACCTCCTTCTCCATTTATATCTTCTCTCTTGATGACATCATCAGCTTCCATGGATTTAACTATCATCTCTATGTAGCTGACTTCCAAATCTATATATCCAAGGCTAATCTCCAGCTTGAACTCCAGACCAAAATCATCTACTTCCTGCCAGACATCATCACCTGGATATAATGCTGGTATTTCAAATAGCATGCCCAAATGGAACGCATTATTATCCTTTCCCCTAAACCTGGCTCACCTCCAAACTTACGTATTTCGCTTGACAGCAATTTTCTTCTTTTTTTTTATTTCATCCTTCTGCTCATCTAAGTTCACAACTTTAAGATCATTCTTAACTCATTCTCTCTCTCTCCCTCCCCTTTCTCATTCCTTCATCCTCTCTCCTGTCTCCCTCTCTCTTTGTGCTCTGTCTCCTTCCCTTCCTCTCTTCTTTCCTTGTCTTTCATTCCCTCTTTCTACCATATCCAAACAGTTCTTCGGTTGTATCAATTCTATCTACACAATATCTCTTGCATCTATTCCTTTATCTTTACTCAGTCATCACCCTAGTTTGGCCTCATTATCTCTTACCTGGACTACTGCAATAGCTTCCTAATTGGTATCCCTGCTTCCAGTCTCTCCCCTTTCCATCCACACAGCTGCCAAAACAATCTTCCTAAAGCACAGGTCCGACCATGTTTCTCTCCTCTGCTCAAAAATCTTCAGTGGCTCCCTATTGCCTCTAGAATAAAATACAAACTCCTCAGCTTGACATTTAAAGCCTCATACAATCTGGCTTCAACCTACCTTTCAAGATTGTTCATATTACTCCCCTTCGCACAGTCTACATTCCATTCAAACTGGTATACCAACTGTTTCCAGAACTGAGAATTCTGTAACTCCCATCTCGATGCACAGGCTGTCCTCCTTTGCCCAGAATGTTCTTCTTCCCCACCTCTGACTCTGGGCATCCTTCACTTATTTCAAGGCTTAGCATCTAGTTCCCATGGATCTCTGCAGGTCTTTAGGAAACTTTTCCTGGTCTAGGCAGTCAGTGTTATCTTCCTCCTCAAATTTTTTTATATTTATCTATGTATATGTTCTATTTATCTATCTAATGTAGGCTCCTTGAAGGCAGTGACTTAAATTTCTGTCTTTGTGCCTCTGAAGCCTACCACAGTGACTTTCGTATGTCTGTGTTTTTGTTTGGTTTGATTTAGGGGAAGAGAGGGAATGGAACAGGGAGGGTGATATAAGGATGTCCAGAATTCTTATTTCATCCATGTCAATCAAAGGCTCCCAACATGGAAAACTTCCACCAATGAGCATCCAACTCATCTACAATATTGGTCTAACTCATAGTCCTATTGCCTTTAATACTAGGAAGTTAAATGACTTGTTCCTGGTCAAAGAGCTAGCAAGTATCAAGAGGCTAGGCTTGAATGAGGGTCTTCTTGATTTATCTACTATACTTGGCTGTCCCTAGCAGATGTTTAACAAATGTTTGCTATAGTTAACTGACTGAAGTAGTCAAGAGCATCAAAATTTCAGAAAGATCTCCCTAGTAACTGGTTCCTTTTCTATTGCTTTGAAACATAACAAAGTCTTCTCTATCCTAAAAAACAGAAACAAAAATCAAGCAAAAAACCCCAAAAGACCAAAACCTTCCTTCAATCATGCAGTCCCCTAAAGTTATTGTCCTACATTTCTCCTCCCATTTTCAGCCAAACTGTGGAAGAAAGGCACCTATCTACTTTAGGTGCCAGAACTTCCCCGCCTTTCACTTCTCAACACTTTACAATCTGACTTCTAATTTCATCAATCCAATGAAACTCCAAAGTTATCACTGTTGTCTTAATTGTCAAATATGATGGGGTTTTTTCTCAGAACTAACACTTCTTGATCTATCTGCTACATCTGACCCACTCTCTCTGAATACAGTCTCCTCTATGGGATTTTATGACACCATTCTTTCCTAGTTTGCCTCCTACCTACCTTAACTACTCCTTATCTATCTCCTTTACTGGCTCAGCATCCACATCACACTACTAACAGTGGGTGTTTCCTAAAGTTTGGCCCTGGGTCATCTTCTCTTCTCCATTCTCCACCCTGGTAACTACATTGGTTCCAATGGGTTTAACTGTCTTCTCTATAAAGATGACTCCCAGATTCATATATCCCAGTCTCTCCCTGAAGCTTCAATCCCAGATCACTAATTTTTTATTGGACATTTAAGATATCTGTCCAGGAGACATCTCAAACTCAACATGCTTTTTAAAACTTAACGCTTTATCTTTCCCCCTAAACCCTCTCTTCTTCCAAATGTCCTTATTTCTGTCAAAGGCACCATCATCTTTCCAATGTCTCATATTTATAACTTCTACTCATTCTCACTCACTCCATATATCCTGTCATTTGCCAAATCTTACTGTTTCTACCTTCACAATCTCTATCAACCCTTCATCTCCCCCTCAGTTCAAGCCCTCATCACCTCTTCTCTGGATGACTGTAACAGCTTCCAATTGGTCTCCCTGCCTCAAGTCTCCTATCAGTCCAGTCCTTACATATTGTTGCCAAAGTAATTTTCCTTAAACAGAGATCTGACCATGTCACTTTCCTAGTCAACCAATCTGGTGGTTTCCTATTGCCTCTGGGATCAAATATAAACTCCTCTGTTTAGCTTTTAAAAACCTGAACAGCTTGGCCAAACCTATCTTTGTAGCTTCTTTGGATGGCACTCCCCCCTCTCATTGTGCAATCCAGCCAAACTGACTGTCTCTCTGTTCTCAATATGTGATACTCCATGTTTCCGATCTCCATGTTTTTGCCATCCTCCATGCCTGTAAAGCACTTCCTCCTTACCTACAAATAAATCCTCACAATTTCTTTAAGATGTAGCTCAGACACCATCTTCTGCATGAAGACTTTTCTGATCCTCCTAACTGCTAGTATGTTCCCTCCAAAATTACCTTTTATGTAACAACTCTGTATTTATTAATTTTATATTGACTGTATAATTTTTATGTATACTTATTGTTTCCCTTGTTGGAATGGAAATTTATTGTAAATACAGATTGTTTCATTCTTTTAACTTGTAAACCGAGCACAGAGCTTGGCACATAGCACTTAACAAAATACTTGCTGACTGACTGATTGATGTGACCCAGTAATAGGGAACAGTAGGCAACAAATACAGATAGCTCTAAGACTTTGGCATTGGGAAGGAGGGAGGGAAGCTTTAGGACAATACACAAAGGAAGATTTTTTTTTTTAAGTGAGGCAATTGGGGTTAAGTGACTTGCCCAGGGTCACACAGCTAGTAAGTGTTAAGTGTCTGAGGTCAGATTTGAACTCAGGTACTCCTGAATCCAGGGCCGGTGCTCTATCCACTGCGCCACCTAGCTGCCCCGCAAGATTTTTTTTTAATAATGAGTCAACCCACACAAAAAAAATTAAAATTTAAAAGTTTAAAAATAAATTTGAAAAAAAGAATGAGAGTTAGGTTTGTTTTTAAGTAGTGCCCCCCAAAACTTAGCATATGTGATTAAAGATGAGAGAAAGATTTAAAAGGCAAGGTCTGGAAAAGATGGAGGGGATATAAGGAAATAGGATTTAAAAAAAAAAAGAGTGGTTAACCAGGATGAAGGAATTACCTCATCAGAGAAATGAGAAAAGAGGATGAGGAATCATCTATAACAGAGGTGTCAAACATGTCCCTAGCACCTACCAAATTAAAATATAAGTGGAAAATATGTAACAAAAGAAATACAATAAAACACAGATAATATTACATTTTAAAACTAAGTCGGGGGCAGCTAGGTGGCACAGTGGATAAAGCACTGGCCCTAGATTCAGGAGGACCTGAGTTCAGATCCAGCCTCAGACACTTGACACTTACTAGCTTTGTGACCCTGGGCAAGTCACTTAACCCTCACTACCCTGCCCCCCAAAACAAAAAACAAACACAAAAAACACAAAACTAAGTCAACAAATGGCCTGCATGGATCCTTATGTATAGATTAGTAACCTTATTTCTATTAAAGTTTGACACCACTAATACCGAGAAATGCTTAAGCGTAAAATGAGAACGGTCTCAATTTTTTGAGTAAAGTTTAGGAGGCTGGGTGACAGAGGAGTCTAGAAGGAAGAGAGTCTGGAATGTCACTGTGAGGAATGAGTCACTTGGGGAAGAATTAAAATAACTGCTGTGCAGCAATGAGGGCCAAATTGAGATGACAAAAGATAGTGGACCCAGCGGAAAAGGTTGTATGACTTTCTTCAGCAATCATAAGCAGCAATGAAGTAGAAATGGAGAAAGAAGGACCTAATCTCTTTTGGGAATATAGAAAGGGATAGAACTGAAGGCACAAATAGGAGAGTTGACCTTAATAAGGAAAAAACAAACACCACTTCTTCCTCAGATTCTCCAATCTAAGACAGTTAAATATGGAGAGGTTTTGATATGGGAAGCTGGAGAGCCCACAACAGATGACTGTGAAAGTAGGAGGCAAGGTCACCTTCACAGAATAGCAAATGTAAAGGTTTGCTAGCCATAGGACAAGGTAAGTATGCAATGTTCCAGCA
This sequence comes from Dromiciops gliroides, assembly GCF_019393635.1. Taxonomy (NCBI): domain Eukaryota; kingdom Metazoa; phylum Chordata; class Mammalia; order Microbiotheria; family Microbiotheriidae; genus Dromiciops; species Dromiciops gliroides. Next base: position 598,915,346 of record NC_057863.1, read on the forward strand.
GTATCTCTAGGGTCCTGAAGTGATAGAGTACATATTCAGGATTTCTTAAGAGGGCAGAGTATAGGGTCTTGAAGCATCTTTTCCTCCAAATTCCAGAGAGCTATGTCTAGGGGCTAGAAGGAGCTCACAGTGGGCTCCAGGATTAGTAAATTCTTAACCAGTTATCAGATATTAGAAGGAAAACTCAGGGGTCATCAATTATTTGGCCTTTTTGATAAAGTGAATGGAACATTAATGATGACCATAAGGGAAGAAAAGTTCATGACCAAACAAAAAATAGAGACGTTCACAGGAGGTAAAACTGATAATTTTGACTACATAAAATTAAAAAGGTTTTGCATAATAAAAAAAAACCAACGCAACTAAAATTAGAAGGAAAGCAGGAAACTGAGGGGGGGAGGGAGAGGAGAAATCTTTGCAGAAAGTTTCTCAGATAAAGGTTTCATTTCTAAAATATATTCGGGAACCAAGCCAAATTTGTAAGCATAAGATCCATTCCCCAATTGATAATAGGCAATTTTCAGAGAAAGAAGTCAAAGCTATTAATAGCCATAAGTAAAAATGCATTAAATCACTAATAATTAGAGAAATGCAAATTAAACCACCTCATATCCGTAAGATTAGCTAAGATGACAAAAAAGGAAAATTACAGATGGCAGAGGATGTGGGAAAACAGGTAAACTAATGCAATGCTGGTGAGAATATGAACTAATCTAATCGTTTTGGAAAGCAATTTGGAACCCCTCCCAAGTGCATACCCTTTAACGCAATTCCCCAAAGGGATCAAAGAAAGAGGAAAAGGACCTATATGCACAAAAATATTTATAGCAGCTCTTTCTGTAGCAGAAAAGAACCAAAACTGAGGGTATACCCATCAACTGGGGAATGGGTGAACAAGTTATGATATATGAATGTGATGGAATACTACTGTGCTTTAATAAATGATGAAAGAGATGGTTGCAGAAAAACCCTAGAAGACTTGCATGAATTGATACAAAATGAAGTGAGGAGAAAAATTTAGACAGTTAACTGCTATATTATGATAATCAACTGTGAAAAATAGTAACTGATCCAATGACCCACCACAATTCCAAAGGACTCATGATAAAATATACCATTCACCTTCTGGATTTGGAGTAAACATTATAGCATATTTTCTTCTCTTTTTCTTGCCACCCCCTTTTTTCAGGGAGGGAGGGGAGTTGACAGGGCTAGTATGGAAATTTGTTTTACATGACTATAAATATTTGTAATGGGTTTTGTTTTTCTTGCCTTCTCAATGGGTGGGGGAAACTTGGGGGTGAAGGAAAGAGAATATGGAACTAAAAATAAAATAATAAAATATGGTGACCATAAGTTATATTCAATCCTAGGTTAAAGAATATCATCTGGGGCAGCTAGATGGCACAGTGGTTAAAGCACCGGCCCTGGAGTCAGGAGTACCTGAGTTCAAATCCGGCCTCAGACATTTGACACTTACTAGCTGTGTGACCCTGGGCAAGTCACTTAACCCCCATTGCCTGCAAAAAACAAAAACAAGAATATCATCTGAGGTTCTCAAGAATGCAATTACTAGTTAGTCTGGGTTATTTTATGAACTTAAAAATAATAAAACAACGTCCCTTTAAAGAGGCTTGCAAACGAAAAATGTTGGAAGGGATGTGGAAAAATAAGGACACTAATGCACTACTGGTAGAATTGTAAACTGATCAAACCATTCTGCAGAATAATTTGGAAAAGGGCTATAAAACTGTGCTATGCCTTTTGACCCAGCAATACAGTATTAAGTCTGTGTCCCAAAGAGATCAAAGAAAAAGGAAAAGGACCCATATGTATAAAAATATTTATGGTTGAACAAGTTATGGTATATGAATGTGATGGAATACTACTTAGCGATAAGAAATAGCAAGAAACTTACTAGCTGTGTGACCCTGGGGAAGTCACTTGACCCTCACTGCCCGGCAAACAAAGAAAGAAAGAAAAAAAGAAAAAAGAAATAGCAAGATGGATGCTTTCAGAAAAACCTGGACTTATATGAACTGATGCAAATTGAAGTGAGCAAAACCGGAACACTGTACACAATAACAGCAATACTGTACAATGATTAACTGTGAATAATTTAACTATTCTTAGTAATACAATAATCCAAGACAGTTCCAAATGACTTGGAGTCTGAAGCATGCTTTTTTAAACTTTATTTTTCTTGGGGGGTGCGGGTGGGTATCTGCATTTTCTTTTGTAGCATAGCTAATATGGAAACGTTTTGTATGACTGCACATGTATAATCTATATTAAACTGCTTGTGTTCAAGGGGAGGAAGAAGGGAGAGAGAATTCAGAACTCAGAATCTTTTTAAAAGAATGCTAAAATTTGAAAAATTTAAAAAGAATGCTAAGAAATTTACATGTAATTGAGAAAAAAATAAAAAATTATTTTTTAAAAAGAGTTACATAAGTCAGTCTTTTCATTTAGTTAAACATTATCTTTCCCATCCCCTACTCTAATCCAACATGTTCAATTCTATAAATACTAAACAAGGTCTTCTGATAGGTTTTACTATATATATACCTGGTCTGCCAAAAAACAAACAAGTGGCTGCTGACAATGCACCAAGCTATTTGAAACGCCTTTCTTGATTCCAAGGAGCTCCCAACCACCACAATTTTTCAACCTATGACTCACCTTGAGAAAGTCAAGGCCTTGGGTTCAAATCCCATCTCACACATTTACTACCTATGTGACCTTGGGCTAGTCTCTTCATCTCTACAAACTTCCACTTTCTCATGTATAAAACGGAGGGGTTGGAGTAGAGGTCCTTTCTAGCTCTAGAGCTATGATCCTATTAAATTTGAGCTTGTTAATTTCAGCTGACCCTTGCTGCCACCAGAAATCTTTCTGGATCCAAACTCAGATCATCTAACAGATTCTGTCTATGACAACATTCAAACAATTGAAAACTTAATATGCATGCCACAGTTAGTCAACAAAACATTTATTGTGTTTATACTAAATGTCCGGCACTGTGCTAAGCCACCTAAGTAAGCCTTCTCTGAAGTCTCTAACACAAATCTGAACAGAACAGGGCCACAGAGACTTACTATTAAAAATTCTATGTTTCCAGTCATTTAATGACTTCTAAAGTCATTTTATCACCCACACCCCTCTAATTTTCTTTTTTTCTTGGTGAGGCAATTGGGATAAGTGACTTGCCCAGGGTCACACAGCTAGTGTCAAGTGTCTGAGGTCAGATTTGAACTCGGGTCCTCCTGAATCCAGGGCCAGTGCTCTATCCACTGTACCACCTAGCTGCCCCACCCCCACCCCCCCATATTATTTCAAGGGAATTTGTCAAATGCCTCATTAGAATTCAGGTATATTGTGTCAACAGCATTCTACTAACCCTGTATAATAAAAAGAAGTTAATTCCTCCACCTTTTAAAAGATGAAATTACTTGGAAAGCAAGTCAATAATTCATCAACTTCTCTGCTTTCAAAATCTTCAATATGAACCTGTGACGTAGTAACCTGAGGTAGTTAAATGGCACAATGGATTGAGTATTAAACTCGGGGAGTCAAAAGGACCAAAACTTGGGAAACAAGATGACCAGAGTTTGATAGTAAAGTGTCTGCCTCAGACACTTTACTAGCTATGTTGACCCTATTTTGACCAAGTCACTTATGGGAATAATAATAACACCTACTTCAAAGGGGTGTTTTGAGAATCAAGTAAGATATATAAAAAGCACTTTACAAACCCTAAAGCATTATATAAATGATACCTATTATTATTAATATTACTTGTTGTTTAGTCATTTTCAGTTGTGACTGACTCCCCATGAACCCATTTGGGGTTTTCTAGACAAAGTTACTGGAGTGGTTTGCCATTTCCTCCTCCAGCTCATTTGATTGATGAGGAAACTGAGGCAAACAGGGTTAAGTGACTTGCCCAGGGTCATGCAGCTGGCTAAATTTGAACCCAGGATGATGAGTCTTCTTGACTCTAGGCCCAGCACATAACCTGAGCTTAAAAAGACCAAGGTCTCCCACTGCATCAGAGGCCATCTCTAGTTGTCCTGATCTATATCTTGCCACTGGACCTAAATGGCTCTGGAGGAGAGAGTGAAGCTGGTGATTTTGTACAGCATTTCCTCACTTAAACCCAATTCACTTGCAGGTCATGACATCACCTTTCTGTTATCATGGATAAAAACAACAAATTTTCTCTACTTTTTTCCTGTGGTTTGTGAATTTCTAGTTAAGCACATTTTTTGGACTCAAAACAATTACTTTGCAACAATCTATTTTCTTTATATTGTCTTTAGACACAGGAGCCTACATGTACCAGTTCTACTGTTCTTTCCAGTCATTACTATGCCTTTGAACTACATCTGGCCAACAACATGATCCAGACTACTAGAGTCACCAAAACTGAAGTCTAGTATGGTGGAGAGAACTGGAGGTAGGAAAGGAGTGAAGAATTGGGGGAGGGTGGAAGCAGGGGGGTAGGAAAAAGAGAAGAGCTATCATAGCTTCACCAACACCACCAGGGTAGGTTATCAGACTTTACATTTTAGGAAGGAGTCGAGGCCAGCTAACCTTCATCCCCTCCTGGATCTGCTTCTGACTTTCCAGACTTTCAACACAATGCCCCCACACCCCAGCTTTTCAGTTTTTTTTTCTGTACTACCTTCCCCCTTTAGAAGGTAATCTCCTTGAGGGCAGGTATCATCTTTGTTTTTGCTTATATTTTTGTATCCCAAGTGCTTAGCACAACAACCAGCATACAGTAAGCATTAAGTGCTTAATAAATGTTTATAAATGATCTGCCTGACTTTTCTCCTTCCCCTTCAATTTTAATTTCTGAGTCTTCTCACTCACATCTGCCAATCTTCCATTCTTTTGCCAAATGTTCTCCTTCCACAGCCAATAACATCACTAATTCATATCACATTTTCTTTTCTTTTTTTTTTTTTTTTGGTGGGGCAATGAGGGTTAAGTGACTTGCCCAGGGTCACATAGCTAGTAAGTGTAAAAGGACGGACTGGAACTCAGGTCCTCCTGAATCCAGGGCCAGTGCTTTATCCACTGCGCCACCTAGCTGCCTCCACATTTTCTAACAATATCTTATTATCTAGCTCTTAACTTCCCATATCATTTTCTCTAAATCCTAGTAAAAATGAAATTGCTATCTATCCTCCAGTTTCCTGTCTAAATATAGATAATATTTAAAGATACTTCCAGCTTCCTTCTAGAAGTATGATTTGTACCCCCACAGATTAACAATCAATTGTCTGAGGGACACTGCTATTCCTAGGGCTAAGAATACTGGGCTGTCTCCATCAATCTGAAAGAAACACTGGCAGTCATTTGACCAGCCTGGCACATACACCTTGTTCTCTTTACCTCAAGAGAAGTTGTTGAATGATGGTAACTAAGCCAAGTTTTGGAAGTGGCAGTGAGGAGTGAAGTAAATGCCAACTCCTTACCCTGAGGTGTCAAGAAGCATGAAAGAAGGAAACTCCATTACTAAAGAGTATGGCTAAGGATGTAGAACCGTCTACAGGAAGCCAGGCTGACATGAGCAAGTTTTAATGTTCCCTATTAATTCTTTTTCTTCTCACTACCTTAAAGGGGATGATTCCCCAGCAAGGAGATGGAAAGACAGAAGATTGTGGTTAGAGAATAAAATTTTAAAGTTTTAAATCTTGAAGGTGGTATAATCTTGACAGATGATGAGATCTAAGAGGTGTCCATCCCAGTATATAGTTGAAGCAGGGTAAAAAATTAATGGAATTCAGAAGACTGAAGTACTAAGTGGGTAGTCAGCTTGTTAATATGAATGCTCAATTCCCAAAGGATGATGGTGAGGAAATGGGTCAATAAAAATATTGAGATTCAGGTCGCAGGTGTCAAATATGTTGCCTGCAAGCTACATGCAGTCCAAAAGTGTAACTAGGAAATATTTTACAAAATAAATAAAAATACAATAAAACATGGATAATATTACATTTTTAAAGCTATCAATATGTGGCCCACAGGAATCCTTATGTATGGTTTAGTGGCCCCAATTGCTAATTAAGTTTAATACCATTTGTGTAGGGTAATAAAGTTTCTAATTGATTTTGACTTTACAGACCCAGGTTAAAAGTCACTTGGAGAGTTGTAAGATTCATCTAGAAGTAAAAACATAATAGCAACAAAGATATGGGGTGGGTAGTATAAACATAGTATATGAATCTCTAAAGAGAAAACATATTGGAAGACAGTAGTAGACCAATGATCTGGAAATGGCAAAATGGTGACTAAGAAGAATGTTTACCGTATTCCTATGAGTTAGGGAGAATGGGATGAATAGGCTCCAGTGGAGAAAAATGTGATATATTGTTTCATTTAAAGGAAAGAGAAGGAATGTTGACTGAAAAGTTCTATAATATAGACGAGTTTGTTGAAAATGTAGTGTGATCCCAAAGGACACCAAGGAATGGTAAACCAGGTAGGAATGAGCATAGTTAAGAATAAAGATATTTGGGGCAGCTAGGTGGCTCAGTGGATAAAGTACTGGCCCTGGATTCAGGAGTACCTGAGTTCAAATCTGGCCTCAGACACTTGACACTAGCTGTGTGACCCTGGGCAAGTCACTTAACCCTCACTGCCCTGTTTAAAAAAAAAAAAAAGAATAAGGATATTCAATAGAGTGGAGGATCAATGGAATAGGCTAAGCACAGGAGACACAGTAGTAAATGACATTAGTAATGTACTGTTTGATAAACCCAGAGACTCCAGCTTCTGGGATAGGAATTCAGTATTTGACAAAAACTGCTGGGAAAACTGGAAGATAGTGTGGCAGAAATTAGACATAGACCAACATCTTACACCTTATACTAAAATAGGGTCAAAATGGGTACATGATTTAGACATAAAAGATACCATAGGTAAATTAGGAGAGGAAGGAATAGTCTACCTTTCAGATCTTTGGAAAGGAGAACAGTTTATGACCAAACAAGAGATAGAGAATATTATGAAATGCAAAATGGATTATTTTGATTACATTAAATTAAAAAGGGTTTGTACAAACAGAAGCAATGTATCCAAAATTAGAAGGGAGGCAGAAAGCTGGGAAACAATTTTTATGGCCAGTACTTCTGATAAAGGCCTCATTTCTAAAATATATAGGGAACTAAATCAAATTTATAAGAATCCAAGTCATTCCCCAATTAAGAAATGGTCAAAGGATATGAACAGGCAGTTTTCTGATGAAGAAATAAAAGATCTATTGCCATATGAAAAAATACCCTAAATCACTATTGATTAGAGAAATGAAAATTAAAACAAGTCTGAGGTACCACCTGACACCTATCAGATTGGCTAATATGACCAAAAAGGGAAATAATAAATGTTGGAGAAGCTGTGGAAAAATTGGAACGCTAAAGCATTGTTGGTGGAGCTGTGAACTGATCCAACCATTCTGGAGAGCAATTTGGATTATGCCCAAAGGGCTATATAAAGCTGTGCATACCCTTTGACCCAGCAATACCACTTTGGGGTCTTTTTCCCAAAGAAATCACAAAAAAGGGAAAGGGACCCACATGTACAAAAATATTTATAGCTGCTCTTTTTGTGGTGGCAAGGAATTGGAAATTGAGGGGTTGCCCATCAACTGGGGAATGTCTAAACAAGATGTGGTATATGAATGTAATGAAATTCTATTGTGCTGTAAGAAACAATAAGTAGGAGGAGTTGAGAGAAACCTGTAAGGACTTGCATGAACTGATGATGAGTGAGATGAGCAGAACCAGAAGAACACTGTACACAGTATCATCAACATTATGTGTTGATCAACTGTGATAGACTAGATTCTTCTCACCTATACAACAGTACAAGTTCCAAAGGACACATGATGGAAAAGGCTCTCCAAATTCAGAAAAAAAAAGGAATGGATATGGATGCTGATTGGATCATACTATTTCTTTTATTTTTGGTGCTGTTTTTCTTTTTTGAGATTTTTCCTTTTTGCTCTGATTCTTCTCATATAGCATGACTAATGCAGAAATGTATTTGATGTCATTGTGTATATATATATGTGTGTGTGTATATATATATATATATATAAACCTATATCAGATTACCTGCTGTCTAGGGGAGGGAGGGAGAAAAATTGGAAATCTTACATAAACAAATGTTGAAAACTATCTCTACGTATAACTGGAAAATAATAAAATACTTTTATTTTTAAAAAAAGAATAAGGATAATCATAGCCAAGATGAGGATTCAGGAAAAGGTAGTATGGACATATTGTTCATATCTACCCTGTGAGACAATATAATTGGGATTAGGGAGTCAGTACTAGAAGAGGTTGACTGGTTTGACATGTTCCATTGGCAAAAATGTAACCAATAACTCCTTCCTGACATTTGATATAGGATGTGAAATGTTCTGAGTTGTTTTGAAGTACTTTGTAGTATCCTGCCTAACGGAAAGAGAGAAAGAGGATGAAGAAGTTATCCTTGCCATTTGGAGGGAAAGGCAAGGCTATAGTTGAAGGGCAAATAAATTAATCTAAAGGGAAGGTTAGGTCACTATCAACAAGACAACAGATTCCAAAATCCAAGATATTGATATTAGCAGTGGATCAGTTGTCAATTAAAAGTTTCAAGCCAAGCCAATCTAGTACATTTTTAAAGAGCTGAACTTCAGGGAATACAACAATTTAATTAACACTTAATTTGAATTCAAGCTGCTACCCAAAGCTTACATTTTATTATTCCAGAAGCATTTGTGTTGCACTCTGGCTGACAATGACATCTTATGTGACTGCACACTGGTCTTATACATATACAATTACCTCCTAATTTAGTTATTCTGCTCAGTATAGCCTCTACAAGGTAGCACTTCTATTCATGGTGTTTCTATGTGGGAAAGCTGAACAAGTGGCTGATCTAATGTGGGGTCTCTATGACAAAGTCACTACCATATTTTGATACTTCAACTGAACTAAAATCTAATCTTAATCTATGTGAATACACTATCCACTGGTGTGGACTACACCCCATCTATGCCTTTTCATACTAAGGTAATATTGTCTCTATTGTTCAGAAAATCCTCCAAAATAGACCCACTGAATGCACTGAAAGCCAACCTCAAGTTTCTTGATACTTTGTGGACATTACTGAAGCACTCAGGTGTCCACCTGTTACCCCTGATTTCACTACAAGACTATCCTACACATTTCTTTGATCATAGGAGTCACTGATGATATCTTTTACAAATCTTCTTTTGAACAAGTCATTACTTGTAAGACAATGGGTACTTACACCCATGAAGTGTCTTTCCATTATCTTTTTTTTTTTTTGGAAGGGCAATGAGGTTTAAGTGACTTGCCCAGGGTCACACAGCTAGTAACTGTCAAATGTCTGAGGCTGGATTTGAACTCAGGTACTCCGGAATCCAAGGCCAATGCTTTATCCTCTATGCCACCTAGCTGCCCCCTTTCTATTATCTTTTAAAGAACCTAGAACTTCTTGTTCTTATGAGATCATGATATTTCATATTTACAAGAAGAGAGGAAATACAGTAAAAGATTTGTGTTAAATGCAATTAGTAATTATAACCTCCCTGCCAAATCTTTAATTGCTTCAAAGCAAAGAGAAACAACTTTTAGAATTCTCTTGAGAGACACAACAGGAAAAAGCTCACTCAACTTCTTTCTGGCACTTCTTGGATCTTTTAATAGCTTAACTCTCCAAGTGAAACTTTCTGAAAAGGACTACTTAAAAATAAATCCTTTAACAAATAATCTTATTATTAATTTCTATGTAGTCTTACATAGATTCTTGTACCCCCTGCACTGTAGGTAGAATATATGAAGAGGGGGAAGGAGGGAGAAAGGGGGGAAGAGAAAGAGAGAGCAACACAGAAGGAAGTCTCATCTGAAATTTATGCCTAAGCATTCAATATTTGTCTTCTATCAGTGACCTAATAAGTTTAAGTACCATACACACCCTGAACCCCAAAGTATTTAAAAAGCAGTTTTTTGTTAATGACAACATTCAGGTCTTAGCAGCGGTTGGGAAATCCTTAGCCATTTTTTCCCTTTACTTATTGAAAGTCAAAAGGGATGTCAGTAGCCATGTAGTTCAACCAATACTTGAAAAAGAATACCTTCAATAAGGGGAAAACTAACTCCTCAAGCATATAGTCTACTTTGGAACAACTCTTAACTATTGCGATGTTTACTTTCTTTTTTCCCCTTATTTTGCGGGGCAATGAGGGTTAAGTGACTTGCCCAGGGTCACACAGCTAGTAAGTGTCAAGTGTCTAAGGCCAAATTTGAACTCAGGTCCTCCTGAATCCAAGGCCGGTGCTTTACCCACTGCACCACTTAGCTGCCCCACGATGTTTACTTTCCTTAAGATTAATTACCTCCAAGGGTCTAGCAGTTTGCTCATTTATAAAATACAGGGGTTGGACTAGATAGCTTCTATAGCCTCTTCTAACTCTACGATCATGAATGAATGAGCATTTACTAGGCACCACATACAAAGCACTATATTAAGCACAGGAGATACAAATAGAAAAGCTCTCAAGGAGCATACATTCTAATAGGAGAGACAGAAGATTTTTGCTACAAGTCAAATGGAAAAGCCTCATGATCATTAGGGTGCAGGAGCAAAGCAGAGGGTATTGCATCATATTCAATGTAATTTCCACTGAAAAATCACAGCAGTTTCTGATTCTGAGTGACATAACACTAACTTTCTTTTCAGTACTTGGGGCTGCTGCACCCTTGGAAACAGTTGCCAGGCTACATCTCCACCAAGACTGTTTCCTGGGATAATGGCTGTGGGAGCCTGGCTGGAAACACGACTGGTGGTGTGAAGACTGTTACCATTCTTACCTGCCAACTGGTGGCAGTTGGTTGAGCAGTTGGTGTTAGGGATAGGAGATGGGTAGGCTTTTTGGCACAGTGACTGATCTTCTCAATGATAGCTTCAGAGTTTGGGATGGAGGCAAGTCCAAAAGCCTGTGAAGCACTACTACATCCAAGGCTCTTGGGCTCAGGATCCTAGGCTACATCCTTCAAAGTCTGAAAGGCAAGAGTGGTCGAGGTGGTGGTAATGGTCTAACCTGCGTGGCATCTACCACCTTTTCTATCTCCCCCTCAGGTTGCCTTGCTGTTTTAGATAGGCTGGCTTACCTGGCTCTCTACAACTTCCACCCAGCACTTCTAAACCTTCTTCCATATAATCTGTGCTTCAAATACTTAACGATAGCTACCCATCTTCACCTTATGCGTTGGCATGATATCAAATGAGCTGAACGCTCATTGGTGCACAACAAAATTTGAGTCTTCCTTAATTGGTTCTACACTCACCTACTCTATTCAGCAGCTGTTCCAAATAATTTTTTCTCAAGCCCCAAACCTTTTCACACAAGCCTTTCTCTCAGCTGTCCCCCTCACCTAATACTTTCCTGAGAAAAAAGGTCAAACATCATGAACTTCCCCTTCTCACAGACTACTAGTTTCAATATCCTCACTCATCTCCTACTTTACTTCTATTTCTGATGAAAAGGTGACTTTTCTAATTGCTAAGGTCAACCCTTGATCTATCAAATATCCTCGAGCCTTCTTCTGTCTCTGTGTCTATGTCTCTACTCACCTATAAGCATGCCTAATCAAACTATTAACTAATGGAAGGCACCACTGCATAGCAGATAGATGGGCATATTTCCAAGATATGTGTTTGAATATCTCTTCCAACACTTAGCTGTGTGACCCTGGTCAATTCATTTAACCTCTTTCAGCATCTCGTTCCTCCTCTATAAAATGGAGATAACACTACCTCAACAGCACATACCTATAAAGAAACCGATATAAATCTATCTACATCTAAATCTAGATCTCCAGATCTATAGCTATATCTCTAGCTCACTTTACAAACCTGAAAGCTCTCTATAAATGTGAGCTATTCTCCTTTTGTGGCCAAATTCCTAGAAGGAATTGTCTACATTTACTGCTTTCTCCAAAGTTACCAACAATCCCTTAAATGAAAGTGTGATGGCAATTTCTTAGTCTTCATCAAGGCTCACAACCTTGGTATCATCCTCAATTTCTCAATATCTCTCATTCCATACATCTAATCTATTACCAAAGCTCTGTCATTTCTACCTTTACGACATTTCCCTAAATGGCCCCCTTCTTTCCACTCACAGCTGTTCCCTTGGTGACACCTCTTGCCTCAACCACAGAAATAGTCTTCTGCTTGGTCATTTTGCCTCCAGTCTTTCATAAATCTTCCTAAAGTAGAGATCTGACCACGTCACCCACTCTCCCACTCAATGAGATCTGGTGGCTTCCTATTAATCCTAAGTTCAAATATAAAATTCTCTGTTTACATTTTAAAGCCATTCACAACTTGTCCCCTCCCAACCTTTCCTCTCTTCTTACGCTTTCTTCCCCTCCACGGATATATTCTAAAATCCAGCAACATAGGACTTCTTTCAGCTCCTCAAATACTCTATTTCCTGATTCCATGCCTTTGTACTATCTATCCCTCATGCCTGGAATGTTCTCCTTCCTTACCTTGTAAGAGGTTTTTCCTTGTCCCCTGCTAGTGCCTTCCTTTGGATATGACCTATTTATCCTATATGTATCTTCTATGTGACTATCTGTTTGTATACTGTGTCTCACATTAGAATGTGAACTCCTGGGGCAGCTAGGTGGCGCAGTGGATAGAGCACCGGCCCTGGAGTCAGGAGTACCTGAGTTCAAATCCGGCCTCAGACACTTAACACTTACTAGCTGTGTGACCCTGGGCAAATCACTTAAACCCAACTGCCTCACTTAAAAAAAAATAATAATGTGAACTCCTTAAGGGCAGGGACATGTTTTTTCTTTTCTTTGTATGCCCAGGACTTAAACATAGCAGGCACTTAATAATAAATATTAAATGACTGATTTCACTTTTCTGTCCAAAATCTATTAACAGCTCTACATTGCCAAAGGATAAAATACAAAAGTCTTGGTCTAATATTTAAGGCTTTCTACAACCTACTACAACCTACCATGTCTGCCTAATTTCTTACTACTTCCCTTCATGAACTCTACTATCCCAGTCAAACTGATGTATTCCTCTTTCCTAATTTGAACATTCCACCTCTATGTGTTTTTCCTTGCTACGAAGTCAGCTCTAAGCAACTGGAAAAGTATTAATTGCTTATGGGTAGAGTGAGTCAAAAATATAATAACAATGACAATCCTACCTAATTATTTATTTAGTGCCATGCCAATAAACTATCAAAAATATTTTATAGTTCTAGAAAAAATAATAACAAAATGCATATGGAAGAACAAAAAAGCTCAAGGATATCAAGGGAATTCATGAAAAGAAACGTGAAAGAAGGTGGTCTAGCAGTACCAGATCTCAAACTGCATTACAAAGCAATAATTATGAAAACAATCTGCTACTGTCTGAAAAATAGAGTGATGGATCAGTGGAATAGAAAAGGTATGAATTATACTACAGTAAATGACCAGAGTAATGTAGTTTATAATAAACCCAAAGATCCAAACTTTTAGGGAAAAAAACCTCATTATTTGACAAAAACTGCTGGGAAAACTGGAAAAGAGTATGGCAGAAACTAGGTATAGACCAACATCTCACACCATATACTAAAATAAGGTCAAAATGGGTACATGACTTACACATAAAGTGTGATAACAGAGGCAAATTAAGAGAGCATGGAATGGTTTATCTGTCAGATTTATGGACAAAGGAAGAATTTAGGGAAAAGAAGACATAGAGAGCATTGCAAAATGTAAAATAGATAATTCTGATTATATAATCAATAATTTTATGTAAAATTAAAAAGCTTTTGCACAAACAAAACCAATATAACCAAAATTATAAGAAAAACAGAAAACTAGGAAAGAATTTTTGCAACAAGTATCAGAGAACTGAGTCAAATTTATAAAAATACAAGTCATTCCCTAATTGATAAATGGGCAAAAGATATGAACAGGCAGTTTTCAAACAAAGAAATCAAAGCTACATATAGTCATATGAAAAAATGCTCTAAATCACTATTGATCAGAGAAATGCAAATTAAAACAACTCTGAGGTACCACCTCACATCCATCATCAGAGTGGCAAATATAACAAAAAAGAAAAATGATGGATGTTGGAAGGATGTGGGAAGCCATTTACTCCATCTCTCTTTTTTTCCCCCATAAGAATAGCAAGCTAGACTCTGGGAGGCACTTTGCTAGGGTCTAGTGGCTTATTTTAAAAAAGAAAATGAGGTTCATCTGACATGATCTGTGTATGAAGGAGCCATTACTGCCTCTTTGTGATCATACCTTCCTTTTCCCAGATGTTCATTAACCATGCCTTTAACAAACTATGCTAGAATTTTGTCAGAAATAAAAGTCTAAATCAGTATATAGTTTCTGAGTCGAAGTGGAATAGGTGCAAAGTAGGATGCTTAATGAATGCTTATTGAAGAATACTACTGTGTTGTAAGAAATTATGAAAGGAATAACATGGGAAGATTTGTATGAACTAATGAAGAGTGAAATAAGCAGAAGCAGGAAAAAATTATAATATAATATCAACACAAAAAACGAACAATTTTAAAAGATTTAATAAATTTGATTGACACAATAATCAACCATAATTCTGGAGGACTGATAATGAAGCATGCTACCCCACCTTCTGACAGGTAGATGATGGACTAAACATGCAGAATAAGACATACATTTTTGACATGGATAATAAGGGAATTTGTTTTACTTGATTTTGCATATTTGGTAATAAAGGGCTTGGACATACATAACCTATATCTGATTGCTTACTGCCTGGGGGGCTGGGAAGAAGGGATGAAATTTGGAATTCAAAACTTTAAATAAATATGTTTATTATCCCCCAAATCCCAAATAAATTAATAAATTTGGGGGGGAAGGGCTTGGTTTTATTTTTCCCACCCAATGGGGGATAATATTCATTATGAAAAAATAATAATAACCACAAACTGCTTGGTGAGAGAACATAAAGTTGCAAAGAATTTAATCTTCTTCTATAGTATATAACAGAATTCCTCCCAATGCCTTCCTTTATAGAGGGTAGAAACTAGACTCTCAGTTCATTCTGTTTTGTGTATACTGCTCCTCCTGGTTTCAACTTCATCGAACAAGATACCTCCTGGATTCCCCTCCCTTTACTCCCCAACTTTCCTGCCACCTTGTGTACTGTGTCCTCCTTCAGAGTGTAAGTTCCTTGAGGACAGGTACTGTATTTCTTTTTATTAAATGCATCCTCCACACTCAGTATAGTGCCTGGCACATAGTAGGTACTTAAAAAAAATAACCTACCATGTGTAAGGCATTGTGCTAGTTCCTGGGAAAATGAAGAAAAATTAAGCACTACCTTCTGGAGAAAGTATGAGTGGAGAGAAACAGAAAAGCACTGTAAAATTAACATAAGTATTTTTTTGGAATGCGGATTTCTTTCAGAATGCTTTAAGTAAAGGAGAATTTGAGTAATGTGATTTCACATAAAGAACTATCTAAACTACAAAAGATAAGAGAAGACAGACTATTAATTTGTAGAAGCAGTGGTGAATTGCACCATGTTAAGGAAGATAGACTACTCAGGAAATGATCAGCAAATATAGTAGTTAAGACAATACTTCTCAAAAGGTGTGATATAGGAGACAAATGTGCTACAAAACTTTGGATACTATATTACAGCAAATAAGTTTATGAGACCCCCTGCAACCTCCTCAATTCCTGCCCTCCTCAAAAATACTAGGGAACTTCAACACACATACTGATAATACCTCAAATGCACTAAGTTCACAATTCCTTAAATTACTCATTTCCCGTGACCAACTCCTCCAATTTATCTCAGCCATATGCAGAGATAGGCATATCCTGGACTTTGCCTTGATCCAAAATGTACCACTTTGATGTTCATCAACTCTAAAATTCCTTTATCTGATCACAATCTATTGTCCTCTCCCTCTGCCTTGTAATCCCAAACACTTTTCTTTGTCCCCATCATGGCCTCCAATCCCTTAAACCCTCAGCACTCTACCAGACCATCACCCTTCCACTAGTTACACTCCCCTCCCTTTCCCATCCTGACTTCTTGGTGATTTAATGAATGAAAAATTATTTTATATAAATCTTTTAACTAGCATATATAATATATTAAGTACAACATTTACATTTATTTTTTAACATTCACATTTAAGTAAAACTTGTCCAGTAATATTCATACTAACCTCAAACTTGCAATATTAAATTCACTCAGAACTTAACAAAAACTGCTGCTCTTATTGAAGGGAAACCACATGGGTACCAAGTTAATCATCCTATACGGCTACAAACTTAAACCTTCAGTGTGCCATGATTCCTCAAAACAAAGATTTACTGTGCCAAAGCAAAGAATTTATAAGAATTACCAAGTAAAAAGATCACTGGTCAGAAACACTAGAGGAACCAGAAACAAAAAAATTCAGTAACTCTAAGTTTTATGTTGCCAAGAATACAAATTAGTCTTGTGTCACAACAACCACTGGAAAACCAGAATGCCATCTGGCAGAAATTAGATTTAAACCAATACCATACAACATATACCACTTTAAATTCAAAATGGATACATGACCTAAATATTAAAGATCATACCATAAAAAAATTGTACCAGATCAGGTACAAAGTTCATAGAGATGGCTTAACCAAGCAAATGATAGAGGCAATTACATTAGATAAAATCGATTAATTTTAATTACACAAAATTAGAAATCTTTTGCACAAACAAAATGAAGGCAACTAAGAGGAGGGAAGCTATTGATTAGGGGGAAAGGTCTTGTATCAAATATCTCTGAGAAAGTTCTGTTATCCAAGCTATGTAAGAAATTAGCATAAATATTTAAGAACAAGCAATTCCCCAAGAGATAAGTGATAAAAGAATGTAGCAAGTTCTTGAAAGAACCACAAACTATTAAAAAGTACATGGAAGATTGCTCCAAATCACTAATAGTAAAAGAAATGCAATCAAAACAATCCTGAGGTTTTTCCTCACCCCAGCAAACTGGCAAAGATAATGACAGGTTTGTAGAAAGACAAGCACACTAATCAATTGTTGGTGGACCTGTGAATTGGTTCAAATAATCTTTAAAGAAATTAGGAATGATAATATTATAGTGCTCAAACTGACCCAAAGATACCACTGATGGACATATACTTCAAGGATATAAGATAGAAAGATCCTATGTACATCAAAATATTCATAGCAGCATTTTTTGTGTGTGATAGCTAAATACTAGAAAAAAAGTTGATGCCTATGGATTGTGGAATGGATAGACAAACTGTAGTAAATGAATGAAACAGGATATTACTACACTATATGAAAAAATAATGAAAAATAAAAAGAAGCATGAGATATGAGTTGATGGAAAATGATTTTAAACAGAACCAGAAAAAAACACTATAAACCAGCAATGTAAACAGAAAATAAAAACTAAAATGCAAAACCTGAATGCCATGTAATTGTAATGACTAAGTTTGACCTTGGAAAAGAGATGAGAAAATTTATCTCTCTCCCTTAGCTTTGTAGAGGAGGGAATATAGGTGTGGAAAGTTTTATTTACTTTCAAACTCAGTTATTGTGCTAGTTGGTTTTGTTGAACTGCTTCTGAACTCCTCCCCTCTGTCTTCTTTTATTCTTTCTTACAAGGATTGTATTCCTAATTTGGGGGGAAGGGAAACATATATTTGGAAATAAAGGGGATGTAAAAACAAAAGTTATCAATAAACACTTTAAAAATAAAGAGAACTAATTGATCATCTTTGAGAAAGCAGTTTTACCATATTAATTGAAGCAAAAGCCAGATTTGCAAGGAACTGGAAACTGTATATGGGGAGAAGAGTAAGATTTGGAGGCATCAAGTAAAAATAACTAAGAATTTATACATGAAAGGATAGAAACTGCTTGAGAGGATAAGGCAAGGTCGTGAAGATCCCTAGGGAGTTGTTATTGTTTTTTAATGGTTGGGAAGATCTGGGTCATATTTGTAAAAACAGAAGTAAAGGAGTTAAGAGAAATTAAAAATTAAAGTGAGAAATAAGGTATCATTTATGAGGAAGCTCCTAATAAAGTCAGGAGGGAGGAAATAGGCTTATGATCACAAGAGATGGTTCACTGATGAAAGGACCAATTTTTTACTTTTCCTCAGAGACTGTCCAGCAAAGGTAGAGAGAAGGGGTGGGCTCTGCAACAAAATTTTTACTTCAATTATGGTCTATGCAAGGCTGGTAATAACATTTGAATTCAATGCAATGAGTTTTTACCTATACAACCTGAATGTACACTTACCTGGAATGTTTCTTTGGTGGCTATTGTAAGTGGATAGTACTGGCATCTCTGCTATTATTCAGCCTATGCTTTATCATTAAAGATTTTTATATCTTATTATGAATTGTTAGCCACTCAAATAGCAACATATTTAAGTTACCTCTATTCTTTTTTATCTTTAAAATGACCTTATAGGGGCAGCTAGGTGGCACAGTGGATAAAGCACTGGCCCTGGATTCAGGAGGACCCGAGTTCAAATCCAGCCTCAGACACTTGACACTTACTAGCTGTATGACCCTGAGCAAGTCACTTAACTCCAACTGCCTCACCAAAAAACAAACAAAAAAAATTTTTATGACCTTATAAACTAATACATTCTAACTTATACTAGTTTTAATCTAGTAAAAAATTGTGAATTAGAACTTCAGAAAATCAAAGTCACATTTTATTATTCATTATAAAGGAAAAGTAAAAATTTTAAAATATAAGTGATCTTACCTTCCAACCACTGCCAGCTTCTCTATAATATGGGAAGTTATCACAAATCCACTGATAAATCTCACTGAGAGTCATTTTCTTTTTGGGTGAGCTATTAATGGCAAATGTAATGAGGCTGGCATAACTATATGGTGGTTTCCCGTCTTTGTGCTGCTGAACTTCCTCCTGGTCCAATGTTGTATTTGGGTCCAGAAGTGCATTCTTCTTTGAAATACCTGTTCCATGTACATTTTGTGTAGCATCAGATTTTTGGATGGCTGCCCTCATGGTGAGCTGTGGTAACCAGTCCATAGATGTGAGGCTGCTCTCCAGTTCAGAAGTCATCCTGAAGGCAAATAGACTCCTTAGTCAGTATCAAGGAAAGAACCCCTGCTTCTCAAAAAATCCAATATTCACAAATCTAGGAGTTCCAAAGTGAGGGAAAGCCTGAGTTAAATCTGGAGGAAAAAGATTGAGTATGTTAATGACCAAACCAAATATTTAAGGGCTCAACATTTCCAATCTTTTTTTTCTCTTAATTTTTTTCTTCTCCAAAATACAAGAACAAATTTTCTTTTGAAATGTTATAGTACAATACATAAGGTGATTTATGGTGCCAGATTGATGGCCTTTGCCTTTAAATAGGATGGTCACTACAGTCCCTCAATCTGCAAAGCCCATTCAACATTCACTTTTTAACAAGCCCCTCAAATTCTTTTAAAAGCTTGTATACCACACATCTGTCCTGTGGCACTGCTTTTTTTTTTTTTGGTGAGGCAATTGGGGTTAAGTGACTTGCCCAGGGTCACACAGCTAGTAAGTGTCAAGTGTCTGAGGCCGGATTTGAACTCAGGTCCTCCTGAATCCAAGGCCGGTGCTTTATCCACTGCGCCACCTAGCTGCCCCTGTGGCACTGCTTTTAAAGTACTTTTCATGATGACAGATTCACAGAAATGACAGGTCACAAAGCAGGTACGGTGACAGAGCAAGGTAAAGAAAGGAAGAAAGAATAGTGGTGAGGTAGATATACAACAAATTATAAGAAAGTGGCCTAGACCCAGCAGGAGGAGAGGAGAGCAAAACAGTTTGGACAAGAAAAGCAAGGAGGCCAACCAGCCTTGGCATTAAACAGAAAGGAATTATGCAGATACTAAAACACTAGTTAATAAGACATGGGAGAGGGGCAGCTAGGTGGCTCAGTGGATAGAGCACCGGCCCTGGATTCAGGAGGACCTGAGTTCAAATCCGGCCTCAGACACTTAACACTTACTAGCTGTGTGACCCTAGGCAAGTCACTTAACCCCAATTGCCTCACCAAAAAACCCCAAAAAAACCAAAAGAAAATAAGACATGGGAAAATAATAGACAGTAATCTCTCCCTCTCCTCAACCCCACAAAAGGAATGGGGGAGGGACAAAACAAACCACAAAAAGAAGAGTTTAACTGAGAGAGGGTAGCAGAGACCAAGTCATGTACAGACAACAAGGAAAACAGGATTTAAAAGCTGGGTACATCAAGTCACAATTAGTCAAATTTTCAGTCATATGGGCTCTGTAACAGAGTTCATCAGTTTTTAAATTCATTTATTTGCATCATGGAAGGAAGATGAGTAAAGACAATAACAATCTGCTCAGTTAACACATGCATAAAAGGGTGAAAAACCCTCTAGGAATAATTAGGAATAAAGACAGGATAACTAGACCTGTCCTTACACTAGGATACCTTAGTACTGAAATGATACAGCTCTAGAATGAAGTCCTTTAATCATGAGATCAAAGCTACAGAAGCAGTAGTCAGTGCAAAAATCATAAAATTAAATAATAAAAATTAAGAGATAAGGAAATCTAATCCCAAAGTGTCATTTTTAGTGCTAGAAAAGGAACAAAGACAAGAATAAAAGAGGAATAGGGCATATGAGTAGTTTCTCAGACACACTGAGAAATAACATGATAGAACAAAGAGCACTGGCATGTGAGAACACCTGAGCTAAATCCTGACTATCAATTAGTATGTTTGACCTTGAGCAAGTCACTTACCCTCTCAAAGTTTTAGTTCATTCCCTCATCTATAAAGTGAAGAGGTTGGTCTTGATGTACTTTAATGTCCCTTCTAACTCTAACTATGATCAAAATTTTAAAATGCTAAAGGGGGAAAGGAAGGACAATAAGAGGAGGCAAAGTAAGAAACATATCAAGGAAGGCTAATCATGGCCCTTCAGATACAACTATTTAAATAAATATAAATTATATTGGCATTAAAGAAAAAAAAGACATGAAAATAGCTGAACTAGACCAAGTGTACAAAGGGGAGGTCTGCACTGAAGGCACATAATTTTGATAATGTTGTTATGGAATCAATTTTCAAGATACTTGAAAAAAGGAAGAATAGTACAATAAATCAAATATGATTACCAAAAAAGGGGACTGAAAAATATAAACCTACCAACTACTAATGCCTATTTTTCCATCTCTAAATAATTTTAGGAGAATAATCTACTTATGCATCAAGGGCATTCCTAAAGAGAATAAAATAGATAGGTAGATTTTTGCATATCAGACTCCATAGGAGACCAGATATTTAGTCACACAACTGCCTAAAAGGTATAGAAAATACAACTCTTGAGTATAAAAAAGCATTTAGTTAAGAGTAAAATTGTGCCTTAAAGGTTCTCCCTCACTACAGTGTCTCCCATGCATATATGTCAAAACTATTCAAAGATTCCTTGAAATAACAAAGACAAATTTATTCAATAACCCCTTAACTATTAATACTGTATAGAGCATAAAAAAGAAATGTATGCTTTCAAAAATGTCTGCAACTGTTACACATAGTAAACGGAAAAAAAGGCTTCCCAATAGATCAAGAGGCCTTCCCAATGCTCACAATGTAGCCAACATTGTGCCAATTTCATCAAGTCTTACAATACTGCAGATTCTCCTAAATGAGATATATAATCTATCAATAAAAAGTTTGTCCTATATTTCCACATGGGTGAAACAAGTGGATAAAGACTGCCTATTCTCCAGACTAAGGTGTACACATGTATAAATAACTCATAAAACTGGTGAAGATATATATCTTGGCCTGATACTACAAATGCACTACAAAATCAGCAGGCCCAGAATCAAGCAAAATGAAAGTGGGCTATAGTATCTTTTAGATACCACAGGCAATGTTTTTTATGATCCCACCTGAAGTAAAAGCCTATTTTTTCAACACCAATATGGCTACAAGTCTCCAAAGGTTTTAAATTGAGACTGTGGAATGGAGAGACCATATATGCTGCTGATATCCCCTGTAATGTCATAGAGAAATGTGGAAGGTCCCCAGCATATTGAATGGCTCTCCTGTGTATAATTTACAGGAGAACATAGGTAAGAGATGTACAAGATTAAAAGGCATGGATGAACTACAATCTGTACCTCTGGATCGCACCCACAAGGATGGGATCACAGTATCAAAGTAAAACATATTCCTGAAGTGGAAATGAATGACTCTAGGTTCTCACAGGTTGTACAGACACAGGGCAAGCTCTAACAGGTCTAACCAAACTGGAAAAAACTTTGAGTACTAGCCTGGTAACAGAAAATGCATTTGTTCTTCAAGGGTTAGCCTAAGTTCATAAAGGTAAATAGGACGATAACCAGGTGGGTTGTTGGGTTTGGTGTTTTTTTGTTTTGTTTTTATTTTGGGGTGAGGGTGATTTTCAACTCATTGTGGTCATCTACTTAAGTGTGATGGGGAATAGGTCTGTATCACTGAAGGCAATCCTAACACTCAAGAAATGATATTTTGAAGAACTAATGTATAAATAAAATTTTAAATTTATCTTTTAGAATTTGTGCATGGGCTTTGCAAAAAAATGATTAATGATGGTAGAGAAGCACAGACTAAAGAACTTCCATTTTCAAGAAATGTTCATTTTCATTGTGGAAAGGGAAATGGGGGAGGGGGAGTATAACACCAAATGACAGCAGAAAGGACAGAAATCTTACATCTTACGAGGTATCATATGGAGAAGAATTTTAGAAAAGAAAAATCCTATTTAAACATACAAGTAGTTACTGGTAACTTAAGAAAAAAGCTTTTCAGTGAACTATGCAAAATTATAGGAAAAATCAGATGGTGGGGAAAAACAGAGTGAGGCTCTTAACTTGAAGAAATAATGTCAAATGCCAGGCCTCACCACTTATCACACTGCTATAACATCTCTATCTCTTCAATTTCTCTCTCTGTCCCCTCTAATCTATTCAACATATTGGTACCATACACATTTTATATAAACATTGCTTTCATCAGGCCATTTCTTTGATCAAAACTCCTTATCTGTTAAATCTAAGTCCCTCTGCTATCCCAAGTATTCCAGTCCTTACCACTTCGAATATAACTTCCCTTTAATTCCTATAGCTTATCATTTATAGTAATACTACTTACATAATTTAGCACTTAGTTATATAACTTGTATCAATTCATCAATCAACAATAATTTTTTAAGCATGTAACAAACCATGGGCAGTAAGGTGGATTATGTGGATAGTATCAGGCCTGGTGTCAGGAAGACTCATCTTCATGATTTCAAATCTGGCCTCAGACACTTACTAGCTGTGTGACCCTGGATGAATCACTTAACCCTGTCTGCCTCAGTTTCCTCATCTGTAAAATGAGCTGGAGAAAAAAAAAATGGCAAACCATTCCAGTATCTTTGCCAAGAAAATCCCATATGAGGTCACAGAGTCAAATACAACTGAAAAACAAATGAACAAGAAGAATTGTACTAGGGATACAAAGACAAAAATGAAATGGTCCCTGCCTTTAAAGTGATTGGTATGGGGGGATGTTCCAAGAAGGGTAGGAACATATTATTATTGTTATTGTTGTTGTTATTATTATTACTACTATAAGTGATGAATCTAGGAGGGGGAGGTGGATACAGGGGAAAACATGGTGATGTATAAAAAAATCGGTAAAATTTATTTTTAAATGAGGATATATTGCACATTTTATATTTTTATAAATGTAAACAGTTGTAAGGTTAATTGAATATATCAATAAATTTAATTATTTTATGTTGTCCCAGCTAATTTGTACTCCACTGTACTAGAGTTTAAAAACTGCAAAATTCTGTTGGAGAGTAACGGCAATATTAGAAACGAGAAATTCTGAACGTGAAAATTTAGCTAAGAAGCAGCTGATCACTTTTTTTTTTTAGTGAGGCAATTGGGGTTAAGTGACTTGCCCAGGGTCACACAGTGTTAAGTGTTTGAGGCCAGATTTGAACTCAGGTACTCCTGACTCCAGGGCCAGTGCTATATGCACTGTGCCACCTAGCTGCCCCTATGAGAAGCTGATCACTTCTTAACAAGATAAATTGGTTATATTTTCCTTTAAAAAAAAAATCACTAAAATTCAAGTAAAAGTTATGGAAAACATTTTTTTACTTTTAACCCAGTTTCAGCAAAATTATACACACACACACACACACACACACACACACACACACATACACACACGCACGAGTTCCCAACTTAAAAAGAAATTATTTTAAAAGTTCATTTGTAAGTCAGTTGTTTGAAATTTGCTATGTATTTTCCTACAAAGATAATATTGTAAATTGTAGTTTAACCCAAAAAAATGTACCTCAACTAAAATATATATGATACTGGTTTGAAATCTAAAATCTTGGGAGTAGGTGGCTATGTGGTAAAGCAAAAAGATAAAACTTCTAAGTACATCTTCCCTCTCTGTGCCATAACATTTGGGAAGTGGGAGGGCTCCACTTTCCAAAAGTACTTATCACCTACCTCTTTCCCCTTAATTCCCATTCCCTCAATCTTACTGCCCTCAACTACACATTAGGAAAGCAATTTGATTCAACTTACCCACATTTATGTATGGATAACTGAAATCTACTTCCTTAATCTCCCATAAGTACTAATAGTTTTAAAAGATCATTTTAGTATCATTAGGATAATTTCACAAAAAGATGTGAAAGTTTTCAGGTAGTGTTGAGAGAAAATACTTTGGGGGGAGGGAAATGATTCACAAAAAAGTATGTTAGTCAACTTCTTAAGTTTCTCTTCCCTCCTTCATCTCTTCCTCCCCAGCATGTCTCCCCAAAAGGTTTCTGATTTTCATACTTTCTTGAAACTACTCACTCAGGAAGAGAGAGGAGGGAAGTAGTGAAGGAGCTGAAAAAAGTTAAGTGCTCAGATGATCATAAGTCAAGAGCTCTTTGTATTATACGATAGCTGTAATGGACCTCCATTGAAAAGGATTTTGCTCCCCATATCATCCTCTTGAAAGGCAGTTTAGTAAAGGAGTGACTGACTTGGAAGACCTGGGTTGAACTCTGGGTCTCAGGCACTTGCTAGCTAAGTGAACACTGAACAAGTCACTTAATCTCACAAAGTCTGAGTTTCCTCATCTGTAAAATGGAGATAATAAAACCTAAAGCACTTACATCAAGGGGTGTTGTAAAAGCAAATGCTAATATAAATGCCAGTTGTTATCAACAAATCTACTTCTTAAAATCCCACTCATCCTCCAAGAGTCCACTAAGGGACTAACTCTTTCATTTTTAATATTCTAAATATAGATTTACTTTGTGATTCCCCAATCTCCACAACTAGATCACAAAATATTTAAAGGTCTTATTTAGCTTTGCATTCCCTATTCCCATCCCTAACCCTAGCACAAGGCCTTACGCATAACAGAAACTTAATAAAAATTTGTTCAACTAAACTGAAATAAAACTGATTCTATAATACACCTTATGAATAATGAACAGTAAGTTAGACAAGTTCTTATCAACTCTGAATTTAAAAGTAACAATGACTAGTAACCAATTTCAGGAAACCTAGGGGGGAAAAAGAATAAATTAATCTAAGAATCAGAGAGTCAATATATAGGCTTTTTCTTAACACTGGGTAGCAATAGGATAAAAGGTGCCATGGCTAATGAGCTCAAAAGAGAGGTCTAGTAGTACCTTAAAGCTAGAGATATACGGCATCAGGCCACACAGATCTGAAAACAGGAAGTCACAGAATGAGAGCGGGAAAGGACCTTGGAGGCCAGCTAGTCCACAACTGCCTCATTTTACAGATAAGGAAACAGAGGCCCAGAGAAGTTAAATGATTTGCCCAAAGTCACCAGGTCTGTGTCTGAAGGGAAATTTAAACCCATATCCCTTGATTCCAGAATCAGAGTTCTTTTCATGCTGCCATTCCCTTTGCAGTCCTGTCCAGTTCCAGTTTGACACTTCCTCCACATCTTCCCTTCAGAATCCTCCTCTACCTTCAATTCTGAGGTATAGCCTCTTTCACAAGGCTTTTCCTGATTCCTCATGCACCCCAACATAGTTTAAAGTGTTCTCTCCTGCAAATTTTGCAATAGCACTGCACCTTTATTTCTCCTTTGCCCTGATGAAATCTCACCTTGTACCCCTTCTAGAAGAATGCAAGCTCCTGCAGGGACTGAGTGCATTTTTAACTTTGTGACTCCAGCCTTAAACACAATGGGCACTTAATAAATTCTTGTTTAATTGAACCATCCTGAATTCTATTCTCTAATCTCAGATTGTGAACACTCTGGTTACCCAACCACAATTAACTTTCTTTCTTTCTTTTTTTTTGGTGAGGCAATTGGGGTTCAGTGACTTGCCCAGGGTCACACAGCTAGCAAGTGTGTAAAGTGTCTGAGGCTGGATTTGAACTCAGGTCCTCCTGAATCCAGGGTGGGTGCTCTATCCACTGCAGCACCTAGCTGCCCCCACAATTAACTTTCGCTTGAAAACAAAAAAGCCAGTACATTTTCTGTGTCCTTTACCAGATAGGCACTTTCACTACCCTTCTAACACAGGAGCACTGTTATTGGGTCTCATCTCAGTGATATCATTAATAAAAGTTTACCTACTATCTTTTATTTCAACTGTCTCTTGTAACTCTCTTGTGATTACACAAGATTTTAAACACCACCATACTGTGGTCACTTTAACACATATCTGTAATGAACTTAAAATGCTATGGGGGGCAGCTAGGTGGCACAGTGGACAGAGCACTGTCAATAGCTGTGTGACCCTGGACGAGTCACTTAACCCTCATTGCCCTGCCCGCCCCCCCAAAATGCTATAGGTAGATTTGTATTTTTTAAAAAATACAAAACCCCATATATTAGGTAGAAATATACAAAACAACTCATTAGGGAGGCCAGCAACATCAATGTAATATTAAAAACTACAGATTTAGAACCAGAGTTTGGCTAAATCACACAAATTATGCCCATTTCATCAGCTATATAACGAGATGGCAATACTTGTTCTACCTACCTGGCAAACACAAAATCCTAGGAAACGAAGGGTGCGAGAATACATACTAAGGAAAAAAAAAAGAATATATACTAAGACTGAAAGGTAAGCTGGGGCCAGTATATGAGGGGCTTTAGAAGCTAACCTTTGAAATCTATATAGTATCTTAGAAGCATTAAGAAGCTATCCCTTTAAAAATCATTCCAAATAATTAAGCTCAAAGGGCTATAAAGCTGTGCATACCCTTTGACCCAGCAATACCACTTTGGGGTCTTTTTCCCAAAGAGATCATAAAAAAGGGAAAAGAACCCCCATGTACAAAAATATTTATAGCTGCTCTTTTTGTGGTGGCAAGGAATTGGAAATTGAGGGATTGCCCATCAACTGGGGAATGGCTAAACAAGTTGTGATATATGAATGTAATGGAATTCTACTGTGCTGTAAGAAATGATGAGCAGGAGGAGTTCAGAGAAACCTGTAAGGACTTGCATGAACTGATGATGAGTGAGATGAGCAGAACTAGAAGAACACTGTACACAGTATCATCAACATTATGTATTGATCAACTGTGATAGACTAGATTCTTCTCACCAATACAACGGTACAAGAAAGTTCCAAAGGACTCATGATGGAAAAGGCTCTCCAAATCCAGAAGAAAAGAAAAGAACTGTGGAATACGGATGCTGATTGAACCGTACTATTTCTCATGTTTTGGGTGCTGTTGTTTTTCTTTTTTGAGGTTTTTCCTTTTTGCTCTGATTCTTCTCTTATAACATGACTAATGCAGAAATATATTTAATGTTATTATATATATATATATATATATAAAAAGCCTATATCAGATTACCTGCTGTCTAGGGGAGGGGGGGAAGGGAGAGGGTGAGGGAGAAAAATTTGAAATTGGAAATCTTATAAAAACAAATGTTGAAAACTATCTCTATATATAACTGGAAAATAATAAAATACTTTTATTTTTAAAAAATCACTCCAAATGAGAAGGTATGAGAGTAGAAGGGTTGGAGGGAAGAACATCTGTATCAGCTAAGAGAATGTGCACATGGATGAATTTCCAGATTCAGTCTCAAAGTATCTAAAACTCATCAAAAGGGAAAGTCAATGTATAGAATGGTATGCTGAATTGTTTGCTAGCTTATTATATTCTTTTTATTTAGATACATATTCAATAAATACTACATTTGGATATTAGTCTGAACAAGTTTTGGGTTTTTGTTTCTTTGTTTTTTATTTTGGTGGGGCAACGAGGGTTAAGTGACTTGCCCAAGGTCACACGGCTAGTAAGTGTCAAGTGTCTGAGGCCGGATTTGAACTCAGGTACTCCTGAATCCAGGGCCAGTGCTCTATCCACTGCGCCACCTAGCTGCCCCCTTAGCAAGTTTTTCAAAATGTGCTGGTGATTAATCAACAGTATTCAAAAGTTAACATGTATGAGTAAAATACCAAAAGGATAACATCCCTTGTTAAGCATATTTGACACATTACACTGGATTTCTTGTCAAACTAAATTTGTTCTATCCACATGAACAACTTATCCCTTAACCGTGCAACCTTGGGCAATCCCTCTCTGGTTACCAATTTTTTCTTCTGTTTAATGAGGGTATTGGAGCTAGATGACCTCTAAGATTTCATCCAATTTTAACAGCCAAAGAATGATGTATTAAAATAGAATTGCAGGGGCAGCTAGGTGGCACAGTGGATAGAGCACCGGCCCTGGAGTCAGGAGGACCTGAGTTCAAATCCAGCCTCAGATCCTTGACACTTACTAGCTGTGTGACCCTGGGCAAGTCACTTAACCCCAACTGCCTCACTAAAAAAAAATAGAATTGCTATGTACCACCTGCCAAATAAATACCTTCATTATATAAAACTAGTCATTATAAATGGGACACTATCTATACTATCTAATGAAAGAATAAAGTGCTGCCAAGAGCAATTTTGTAAAAAAAAATTTAAAAAAACATGTCACTACAAGAACTTTTGCACTGTTCTCATTCATCCCTTTAAACAGAAGACCAAAAGCTTGTTTTTTCAATTCCACATAGATTTCCCAATGGCATGAAATTATCCCACCCAAAAAATGAGCCAACATCCAATACCAAGTGAAGAAAATAAAGGTTTCCCCAAATGCTGAGGAAAATGGAACTTAACGGATTGACCAATCATTCTTTCTTGCCCTTCCAATTTCTGCCAGCTTACAGGCTATCTTTAGTGTAGCCTGTTATTAACCCATGTAATCACTCCCTTTGCCAACCATTTACATCTGTACCCTCTTACTTGTCATCCTCCATCTGAGTTTAACTTTACTTCTTTGGTACTAAAACTTACAATTTACTTGTCTTTTGCATAAAAAGTACATGTGTATATTTGTAGGTGTGTTTGTGTGAGTGAATATATACTCACACATCATGAATGCATCTCAAGTTACTTCAAGTGTCCTAACTTTACTTTGGTGCCCACTTGGAGAGGACTATTTCATATGGGGGGAAGGGGGTTGAAAGTAAAAACTATATTATTCTCCCCAAATTCCTCTTCTCTTTATTTCAAGCTCTTTGTTCTTGTCTCCTACCCATGTCTGTCTTGTATTCTGAAGAGTCAAAAGGAAGTAAATCAATGGTCTGGAAACAGAACAACATTAAATAAAAATATCATATTAGGGAAATATGAATCCTTGGGCTTCATATTTTCCAAGGCTTTTCAGTTTATGAATTAAATGCTCAATTTGTCATTAAATCCAGAAGAGTTTTAGAATCTAATATTGCTTATAAAGTTTTAACAGTGAGTAAATGGTAAAAAGAATCTATGTCATGTTCATGTAATATGATACTTTTCCTGTCAGTGCAAAACGGGGACTAGAACAAAGGCTCCCTCATGACTCTTTCCAAAAATGATCCTGTGAGGGAAATAATTACATGAATACTTAACCAGTGTCATACAAGCTTTGGCTTGAACTTAAGAATACCTTATAAATGTTCAAACAAAATAGTTGAAATCTCTGCCAAGGAGCTTAAATTTTTTCCCTTCATTTTTCTTATACACACACACAATCACACAATCACATACTCTTCCCTTAAGTATTTAGAAAAAAGACTCACCCAATGGGGGAAATAAGCTTATAAGATATCCTATCATGGATATGCTAAGCCAGTAGTCCATAATATTTAAGAAAACATTAACTATTTAGGCTGCATGATACTCTTCAGCCTAATCTAAACAGATCATACTGCGACCAAGAGCCTTGGTTATTTCCCAAAACAGCTTTAGCACAACGGGAGACAAAAGGAAATTATGTTCATTGGCCTGGATGATACTATACATACACAAGATCTTTTTTCAGTGGTAGACTGGTATTAGTTGCTTTACAAAGTAAATACATACAGAAAGGAGTCAAGGTAAGAGTAAAAGAAAAAACTGCCATTAACTCTTAGTACCACTAACCCCTGGCTGTGCAACCTTGGGCTATTCACTTCCTGTTGGCCTCAATTTCCTTATCTACTCTGAAGGAACTAGTCTCAACTGGGCTTTTATGTCCTCTTCAAACCCTGATAATCTATGGTTTTCTGTACAGAACATAAGGTGATTCTCCTCATTATACTCTGGGTTCCTGGAGAGCAGGGACTATCTTTTGCCTCTTTTCATATCTACAACTCTCAAGCATAGTGCTTGGGCACATAGTGAAGGTTTAATAAATGTTTACTGCCTAACTGACTTCCCAATGATCTCCATTATAAAATTATAAATGTATTCCCTCAGCAAGAAGTTTCTCAAGAGACTTCAAAATTAAAAAAACTTCTTGAGAAGGGAAAAAAAGGACAAAATAGTAACCAGTCTCTGACAACGTTGGTTATGACAGTGCACCAACATTATACCTGCCTAAAATTAGAGTCAATTCCCTCTCAGTCTTCCTTTCTCAAATCTAACCATTCCTAATTCCTTCAATGGATCCTTGTATGACATGTTCTCTAGTCCTGTCATCATCCTGGTTACATTCTTACTCTAAATGAATTCTAGTTTGCCCATGTCTATCCTAAAATGTGGTGCTGAGAAATGAACACTGTAGACCAAATGTCACCTGTGCTCTAGACAAAAGTAATTGTTCTTAATGCCTTTAGAAATTTAATCTCCTCCTCCATATCCTACCTGTGGGTACCTATAGTGCCTAATAAAGCAGGTTGCAATATCATATGTGAACAGTAGGTGTCATCATCTAGCATGATATAGCCCAGGGCTTCTTAAACTTTTTCCACTTTTGACCCCTTTTGGCCAGAAAAAATTTTATATGACCCCATGTACATGGGTATATAAAATAGGTATGCAAAACCACCAAATTTTTCACTACCCCTACATTCAGTTACACAATCCATATTTAGGGTTACGACTCACTGTCTTAGAAGCTAGGATATAGCCTAATTAAAATTACCCTAAGTTAAAAGTTCCGAATTTTATAAAAATTCATTCCCTACTTGATTTATTTTGAGTTGGAGAGTTTAAGATTGAACTTAGTTCAAAACTCAGGATGTCTGTATATTAAGATTACACTGCCCTAAAAAAGGCAAGTTTAAAATTAACACCTCTCTGGGATAATTGAATAACCTGAGGCAACGATGAGGCACAGTTTTTAGACAAAGCACTGAACCTGAAGTCCAGAAAACCTGAGTTTAAAACTGGCTTCAGACACTTATGAGCTGTTTCACCCTGGGCAAGTCACTCAACCTGGCTCGGTTACCTACTCTGTAAAATGGGGATAACAATTGTGCCTATAAAATGAGATAATTTTTATGAAGTGTTTTGTTTATCCTAAAGCACTAAATAACTGCTACTTATTAATATTAACTATCTGCATTAAAAATCCAAATTAAGTTTATGCATTTTCTAATTCAAACTTGTATAAAGATTTGAAGTAAAAAATTATAGTAAAAAAAGAATGACATTTGCAAACAAAAAATCTGATTACATTTTGAATAAGAACATTTTCACTAACTTGAATCCTATTAAAACAAAATCTGTATATAAAGTAATCCCAAATACCAATCAATGGCCCATTAAAATAAAATAATCTCATTAAAACAAAATCTGTATGTAAAATATTCCCAAATAGTATTTTAAGTACTATTTAATGCCATAATCCAAAAATGACACTCACCTTGATGAAGTTACAAATGGACAGGATTGTCCATACAAACCCATCTGGCCACAAAGAGAAACTAGAAGGGAGAAAGTAAAGAATACTTATTAACATGAGTATTCCAAAGCAAATGTCATTAAAAATCAAATTACCATAACTGAAATATTAATTCTTTAAAGCAATATTATAATTTGACAAACATAATTTACTAAGAACTGACAGATGCTGACTTGGACTCCATTCCCCAATGAATTGCCTAGGGCTGACCAAATTTTTGTCAATTCCGGACTCTGTTTTGTAGATATTCCAAACTCTCCCCTCCAAAGAGTCCCAAGCTTTCTTTACCTTTCCTAGTTATATAAAACAGCTTACCTTAAGAACTTAACCAGTGAAACTCCCAAAGGAAGTTTCTAGATTCTCTCTGTTCTGGTACCCCATATAAACACTATCCCCAATTCCCATCTTTGGGGTACTCCTAGCACTTGCTATGGTGGTACCACAAGTTGCAACTCCTCTGCCCCAATTATAGAACTTAATTATGTTATATTGCTTGTTTTAATAATTTTCAGGTTGACAAACTCTATAAAAATACCCTTTAGATTAGGGACATATCAAAATGAAACAGAAATGATAGATAACAGTAAGAAGAAACATGCTAGAAAATGGAAAGATGAGCACAATACAGCAAGTGAGGTTGGTCCAAAAGCAGCATGGTCCTGGGAAGGTACAAACTGGAAATGCAGGTTAACTAAGTCAAAGGACAGAGATACAGAAGGGACTACTGCTCTGACCCTAGTGTCTCTACTCAACGTTCCTGTTGGTATGGTAAGAAACTGGAATCCTCTTGACTGCTATGGATTTAATTTATACTTCTCTTTGTCCAGTTCTCTCCATTTAAAGAAGAACTGACTGAAAACAACCTATCTCCTTAAGAAGAATAGTCAGGGAGAAAAAAAGAAAAGAATAGTCACTTCCATTATGCTATCACTATGCTATGAGGAAAATCTCTCAAGGCACCAAACTGAGTTGTCCTCAATGTGTATCCTATTTGTCACAGGAAAGAGGTGGTGGTCCTTAGGTATTACCCAATAAAGAATTTCACTTTCATACACAGTCCAATTAGAATTAAAATGATCTTTTATTTGGCACTAGGAAAGTGACCAAGTGGGAAGTCAAAAACTTTACCCCTAGGGGAGGAGGGCTTAGAAACATTCTCCTCCTCAAATAGAGGGAAGGCAAAAGTTTTTTATAGAGATGGGGTGTCCACTTGAAAACTGGAAAGTTCTCTTTTGGGGTGGGATGGGGTAGGAAAAGCTTGGATTCTTGTCATTTTATTCCTGAGAGTCAAGGGGGATTTTTTTAAAATAATGGTCCTGACTTCTGGGATCATCTCTGTCTCCTAGCTCTGGTCAGGCAGTAGCCATGCCTAACTGACCTTCCTGGTAACTTCTTAAATTACTGAAATCTAGTTGGTCAATCTAAACATTAATAGCCCCTTGATTCCTCAATATGTCTGTCCTGTTATGTGGTCGTCTTTGATTTTGCTTCTCACAGGACAAATTTCTGATTTATTCCAAGCCCATGTCACTACTGGTAATTAATTCAACTTTAGATTTATGCTGATTATTTTCAAATTATTAAGCAGCCACATAATCTGGTACCAACAGCATCATGTGGAATATTTAACTATTTTACATTTATTTTATTCTCTTTGCATATGTTCCGTATATACTCACATGTCTTTGTTGTCTCCCATTAAAATATAAAATCCTTGAGAACAAGGAATTTGGGTTTTTAGTAGGAGAAATTGTTTTATTTATAATATTTGTATCCGCAGCACTTAGTACAGTGCCTGGAACACAGTAGGTACTTAATAAATGGTTGTTCACAGACTGTCAATTTGGCAACTATATGGAAAGAAAGAGACTAGAAGAAGCAAGAAGACCAATTAGAAGGTTGCTGCCTCTAATAAGAATTCCTCAATACAAAGGATTTAAGACACGCATTAAGGTGACTATAGATTTACAATTGGAAAAGATTAGATCATCTAAAAGTCTAACTTTTACAGAAATGAACACTCATAAATTAAAAGAATGGAGTCCCAGAAAGATGAAGTAACTTGCTCAAGATCATTTCTTCTCAAATCCTTGACATGATTATAATTATGATTTGAAAGTCATCCCTGCTTAGTGGAGGCAGTTAAAATCATGTGAGGAGATAAAATAACCAAAGAGAGCAAACACAAAAGGGAGAAAAATATAAAATCTAGAAATAAATTTTAGAGAACTGTGGCAGACAAGACATAAGGAAAACTATTACCACCACCACCCCGAATAAAAATAATAATAATAATAATCCCAGAAATTAAAAAAATAAATACTAAGAAACCCAAGCGATAAAAGAAGCCAAAGTAATAGACAAGGAAAAAGCCATCAATGGCAGGAGCACATGAGTGCAAACTGAGAAAGAAGAGATTTTTTTTGACTCATTAGCAGCATGAAACAGAGCAGTTTTTACTGAATGGTGAGAACAGAAGTAAAACTTTCAAGGAGGAAGTGGAGTGGTGAATAAATGGAGGAAGCAGCTGCAAATTTAAAAGTTTAGCCTGTGAAAAGTATGAATGAGATAGTGGTTAGAAGAGAAGTGCAGTTAAGATTATTTTCTAATGGAGTAATCAAGAGATTTCCTCTTTTACAAAATGAAAAGGTTGAATTATACGAGCTTTAAGACACCTTCTAACTTACATTATATCATTCTACGAAGTTAAAAGGCAGAAAAAGTTAAAGAATCTAGAAAAGTAAGAGATAAGTAAGAGAAAAAACTTGCTGAAAGGGAGAGAGAATGACATAAAAAAAAAAACAAGAAAAGAAAACCCCAACACTGCCTCTAACGCTCACTCCTTCTCTAGTATCCATAGATCATTTTATATAAGAGCCCAAATAGAACCCCAAGTCCAACAGAGGGAGTTAACATCTTATCACACAAAAACAGCTTCCACTTGTTTCCCTACTGCAGCCACACACCCCACAATCTAAAATAGGAAAGGGAAGGAATGAGTAATGTTCTCCTCATACAGTAGCTGCTAAAGTGGTGTTCTCCAAATTTCTGCCTAACAATCTGCCATTAGTAATCTGGTAAAGATTGCTGGCAGCTTTCATTATTCCCCAGAAACCCCTAACCATACAATTTATGCATGAAGCACATTTGACATTTTTGGTCCATAAAACAATTTCATACACCTAGATATAGCCCTTGAGAATATCCTAACAGAAATTACTTTATCTATCAATCATTCTCCTGTTTCTTTAACCTAGTAGAGAATGAACCAAGTGAATGCAGACCGTCTATTGTCCAGGCTGGACACTAGAGCTAGACAATGAAGCTGGTCCAATAACTGCACAAAAAGAAAAAGCTTAAATGGACTGTCTTTGGTAAATTACAGTGCTTTTCATGACCCTGAGCATCTCTCTGCATCAAAGGTTCATATTTTTGACAAATTTTCTACTGCAATTAACAATCATAACAGTAAATGTGAATAGGAAGAATCCATCCATAAGACAAATTATAAAGTAGAATTCAACAATGCTGTTTACAAGAAACACACTTCAAACATTCAGAAGTTAAAATATAGGGTTGGAGCAAAATCGATACACTTCAAGTGAACTCAAAAAAGGAAGACTAGCAATCATGACCTCAAACAAGTTAACAGTAAAAATAGATATGATTAAAAGAGATAAAAACAAAACTATATTATGCTTAAAGGCAACACAGAAAATAAGTATCAATGTTTAACATATTAATATACATATGCAGTGAATGGCATAACATCTAAATAAATACTTAAAGAAAGGTTCTGATTTACAGGAAGAAATAGAGACAATAAAATTATGAGTTGATAATTTTGATGTATCCCTCTCAGACTTACTTAGTCAAATCTAACCAAAAGAGAAACATGAAAAATAAGTACCTGAATTTTTTTTTTGAAAGTCAGCCATGACAGATCTCTGGGAATTAATAATTGAAAATTGAGGGGCAGCTAGGTGGCGCAGTGGATAGAGCACCGGCCCTGGAGTCAGGAGTACCTGAGTTCAAATCCGGCCTCAGACACTTAACACTTACTAGCTGTGTGACCCTGGGCAAGTCACTTAACCCCAATTGCCTCACTAAAAAAAAAAAAATTGAAAATTGAAAAAAAACTTACATTTTTCTCAGCTGTGTTAGGCACCTGTGTCAAAAATCCCTAATTGGACTAAACACAACCTTTACTAACTACAATGTAATAAAAATTATATTCAATAAAGGGCCTTGGAAGGAAGGGCTATAAATTAAATGAAGACTAAATAACAATCCCAAAGAATTGGTGGGTCAAAGAACAAATTGTAGAAACAACATCACAATGTGAAAATATAAAAGAAACTCTATCAAATAAGAAAATGCCAATGAGAAAATATACCAAAACTTTTGGAATAAAGCCAAAGCAATCCTGGGGGGAAATTCTCTATCACTAAACCATTTTGGAAAGAAGGGAGGGAGGGAAGGAAGGAGATTAGTCAATTTAAAAACTAGAAAACATTGGGGCAGCTAGGTGGCTCAGTAGATAAAGCAATGGCCCTGAATTCAGGAGAACCTGAGTTCAAATCCAGCCTCAGACACTTGATACTTACTAGCTGTGTGACCCTAGGCAAATCACTTAACCCTCATTGCCCACCCAAAAAAAGAGGCATGAAAAACTAGAAAACATTAAGACAGAAATTAAGATTATATAATGGTATATCTTATACCACTTATTTGATAATAATCTTCTATAATTTGATCTTTCCCTCAGCTTTCTAATCATATTCTTCATTCATCCTCACCATGTCCTCCAGTCCCTCCACCCTTCAATTCTTTCTTAGGTTATGACTCCTGTACTGGCAATGCTCTCATCTCTTCCCCCCATCAAGCCCCCTTGATGAATTCAATGAAATCCTCTATATTTTTCCCCTTCCCTACCACTAGATATCCCTTGTCAAACCACAATCATGGACTACTCTCACTATTCACTACCTTCAATACTACTCAAAAGCTGCTAAATGGAGATAAGGAAAATCACGAAACCACGAGGACTGCATTTAACATCAATTATGGAAAGGCAATCATTTTACGTCTCCCCAATCAATTCAATATCCTACACATCACAACACCTATTCTAAACCTTTTCATTCCTCTTCAAGCTTTTCCCTTTTGCTGAAGACCCTGACTCACTCTTCACTGAAAAAACTAAGGCCATCCCCAAAAGCACCTTCTTCTCTCGTCTCACTCTCACCATGACTCAGCCATCTTCTCCCACTGTTTTTTCCTTCATTCCTATCTCACATGAAGAGACGGTCCTTCTCACTCCCAAGGCAAATTCTACTACATGCTTGATCTCATACTCTCCTGTCTACTGCAGTGTATTTCTCCCTCTATCATCTCTATTTTCTCACTAATATCCAATCTTTCTCAATGTACTAGCTGCTTCCTTGATACCTACAAACAAGCCCACCCAAATCCAGTCCTGCCCCGTGCCCCACTCTCACTTGTTCCAACAATTCCTGCTAGCTATAGTCCCAAATATGCCCTTCCCTTCATAGCTAAATTCCTTAAGAAAGCCATCAACATTAGGTAGCTCCAGTTTTTGTCTTAGCGTTTGCCTCTAGCATAAAATTAAGTCAATAAATAGACTGGGAAAATTAGCAAAAAAATAAATAAATAAGTGGCAACAAGATCAAAACCCTTAACAATTTTATCACTATTAAGGGAGTCAGAAGGAGTATACATAGACAGAGGGCTCAGGTGTGAATTGAATATGATGGGAAGATTTTTTTAAATTGAGATGAAAAATAGAGATGCACTGGGAGAAAGAGGAAGAGAAAGGTAGAAAGGGGTGAATTATCTCACATAAAAGAGCTACTGTTGCTATTGTTCCTCCTTCATTTTGAAAAGGACCAATGACATCACAGGGTGATGTCTTGACTTGTATATGAATTAGATTTAAGTGAGGCAGAGTTGCACAAGCATCAATCTCACTCTCCCAGAGTCACTAAAGTCCAGTGGCAAGACAAAAGTCAAGATGAACAGTCATGGCTGAGGAATCAGTAGATGTCCTTGACAACCCTGATGTCTGACCAAACTCTTAAGTACATACACCACAGTGCCTGCTTCAGCTGCCTTCATGACTTTTGGAACAAACTGTTTTCATCTGCTCACTCCACTAGAGGAAATCTTCACATGCTTGAGATAGACATCCCCCTAATTTACCAACAGGTTTGAGGCCTGTTATACCCAACCTGATTTAGTCCATTTGGCGAGACAATTTTATTGGGGTGTGGCCACTGCACATGCTACAGCCTCTTGGAGCTACAGCTGAAAGCATGGGGCCAAAAATGAAAAGCTTGAATTCACTACAAATGAAGGGGAAATTAAAGCAAGTATTAGGAGGTATTTTACCCAATTATATACCAATAAAGTTGAAAATCTAAGCAAAATGGATGAATATTTACAAAAATATAAATTTTCCAGATTAACAGAAGAAATAGAATACTTAAATAATCCCAAATTAGAAAAAGAAATTGTATGGGGAAGCTAGGTGGTGCAGTAGATAGAGCATCAGCCCTGGATTCAGGAGGACCTGAGTTCAAATCCAACCTCAGACACTTAACACTAGCTATGTGACACTGGGCAAGTCACTTAACCCCAATTGCCTCACTTAAAAAAAAAAAAAAGTCAGATTTCAGAAAAAACTGGAAAGACTTAGATGAAGTGATGCAAAGTGAAGTGAGCAGAACCAGGAGAACATTGTACACAGTAACAGAAAAATGGTACAATAATCAACTGTGAATGATTTATTTATTCTCAACAATACAATGATCTAAGGCAGTTCTCAAAGACTCACAATGAAAAATGCTATCCACTTCCAGTCAA
Organism: Dromiciops gliroides; assembly: GCF_019393635.1. Classification (NCBI taxonomy): domain Eukaryota; kingdom Metazoa; phylum Chordata; class Mammalia; order Microbiotheria; family Microbiotheriidae; genus Dromiciops; species Dromiciops gliroides. The sequence goes on from NC_057863.1 coordinate 598,954,561, forward strand.
AGAACTGATGGAATCTGATCAAACTGTACTATTTTTCACTTTTTAAATTTTTTTCTGAAAGTTTTTAATTTGGTCTGAGTTTTATTTCACAACATGATTAATATGGAAATGTTCTGCATGACTGCAAATATGTATAACCTATATCAAATTGCTTACCATAGGGTGAGGGGAAGAGAAAAGGGAGAGGAAGGAGAGAATTTGGAACTCAAAATTTTAAAAACCATGTTAAAAATTATTTTTACATACAATTGGGAAAACTAAAGCATTATTTTAAAATGTTTTAACTTTAAACATTTAAGTATTCAAAAAATTTATGTCATGCAACTAGATCAGAATCCCTTCAATTAAGAGCTAGATTCAAATTGAACAGATGATCAGGCTGAAATGCATTTAGAAAATTTCTCCAATCTGGAGAACAATTTGGAACTATGCCCAAAGGACTATGAAACTGCAAACCCTTTGACCCAACAATACTACTACTAGGTCAGAATCCCAAAGAGATTTTTAAAAAGAAGGGAAATCAACCTGTATGTACAAAAATATTTGTACAAATAATATGTACAAAAATGTCTTTTTGTGGGGCAAAGAATTAGAAATGGAGGGAATACCCACCAACTGTGAAATAGCTGAACAAGTTTGGGTATATGATTATGATGGAATACAACTGCACTATAAGAAATGACAAGCAGGATGCTTTCAGAAAAACCTGAAAAGACTTACATGAACTAATGCAAAATGAAGTGAACAGAACCAGGATAACACTGTACACATTAACAATACTGTATGATGATCAATTGTGAGTGATTTAGCTATTCTCAGCAATATAGTGATCTAAAAATTCCAAATGACTCATGAAAAAAATACTATCCACCTACATAGAAAGAAAGAATTGATGTAGAGATCAAAGCATACTTTTTTAAAACTTTCTTTTTCTTGGGTATTTTTTTTAGTGGTTGTTTTTGCTGGGGTTTGAGGAGGGGAGAATCTTTTCTTTCACATGACTAAAATGGAAATGTTTTGCATGACTGCACATGTATAACCTAAATCTTATTGCTTCTCAATGAAGAGGGAAGATAGGAAGGGTGGAAAAGAATTTGGAAATCAAAATTTTAAAAAACAAATGTTAAAAATTGGTTTTACATGTAATAGGGGGGAAGAACCACAGGAGGAAAAAAGAATTTCATTCTCTCCCATATCTAGGTTCAATTCAATTCAAAAGCCTAATACATGTTGTATATTTAGGACAGTGGTATTTAATTCAAATATAAACAGTGCCACTAAACAGCTTAAGTATCCCTGCAGGCTTTATCTATCATATTTTTATTTAGTTAAAGTATTTTCCAATTACATTTTTTTTGTTTTGATGTTTGTTTTTTGTGGGGCAATGGGGGTTAAGTGACTTGCCCAGGGTCACACAGCTAGTAAGTGTCAAGTGTCTGAGGCCAGATTTAAACTCAGGTGCTCCTGAATCCAGGGCCAGTGCTTAATCCACTTCACCATCTAGCTGCCCCCCAATTACATTTTTAAACATTTTTATTTAAAGTTTTAAGTTCTAAATTCTTTCCCTCCTTCCTTCCCCTGCCCCCTCCCCAAAGCAGTAAGCAACCAGATATAGGTTATATATGTGCAATTACATAAAACATTTCCATATTATTAATTTTGTATAAGACTCAAATAAAAGGCAAAAAAAATATGAAAGAATGTGGAAAATAGTATGCTTCAGTCTGTATTCAATCAATATCAGTTCTTTCTCCCCAGTTACATTTTAATCTGGTTCAAACAGCACTCAAGAAATTGTGGGCCTCAGAAGTGCTGTGGGACCCATGTGACATCTCTATCTTGGGGAAGCTACAAAGTTTACATGGTTCCCAACCCTGATAAAACTCAGAGTCTAGTGGAAGTAAAGAAAACAACTTAGGTTAAGTATATTATTTTTGTTTTGAGGGCAGAAGGTAGAGCAAAGTTCTAGACCTGTCATGTCATTGACATGGAGTACTCCTAATGAAGACACTCCTTTTACCAATGAAAATCAGCATTTGTCTAAAATTTACAGTCTTTAAAGGACTGAGCCCAAAATTACACAGCCAGTATGTGTCAGAAGTGGGAACTGAAATTTAGGCCTTCCCTGATTCTAAAGCCAATTCTATCCATGACTCAACAATGCTTCTCTATAATACTACTAAACTAGAATATCAACATGTATATATTATATATACATACACACATATATACAGAGAAATTACATTTAGTAAGCCTTTATATGTGTATTTATACATATACATATATACTTGCATAAAAAGATAATTCACATTTATTAAGCATGTATATACTCCTATCTGATATGTATATTAGAAAAACACAAAAAGGGGAAAGTTTGGTCTTGTGGTCTAAACAAGCTTGTTACTGATGGGGAGTAACAGGAATGATTTCATGGACTAGGTGGCATTTGAATGGGGCTAAAAAGGCTATTCAGCAAGGGAGAAAGCATTTACACATATGAAATAGCAAAGTGCAAGGTATTGGGTGTGAGGGCTAAATTTAACATATGGAGAGTTAATTGAGTGGCTCACCATAATATTGGGGTCCTGGAAATAATGAGGGACACCTCTAGGTCCAAAAACTCCCTCCCCTCCGAACTGCCTTTTTAGATATTTCTCCCAGGCCAATAAGAAAGGAGCCTAACAGTCTCTTTTCCAAACGAATCAGGTTTTATCTAATGGAATAAAATAACCAGCAAAGGTGAAATTAGTAAAATCAAAGACAAGGGAATAGGGAAAAAGAAATATGGATAATCCTCCTAACTCTAACCTAAGTCTATACAAACCCCAAACTCGCTTCCAGTTCAGCTAATTCAAAAGAGCTGGGCTCATATGTTTTTTTTTGGTTTTGGTTTTGGTTTTTTAGTGAGGCAATTGGGGTTAAGTGACTTGCCCAGGGTCACACAGCTAGTAAGTGTTAAATGTCTGAGACCGGATTTGAACTCAGGTACTCCTGACTCCGGGGTCAGTGCTCAATCCACTGTGCCACCTAGCTGCCCCAGGGCTCATATGTTCACTCACCACCTGGGGTCCGTAGCTTCAATGGAAAGCCAGCTTTGCAACCAGGGCCCACAGAACTGTCTGCTCCTGCTGCTCACACCAGAAGAGAAAGTGAGTCACTCCAGATGAGACTGAGCTCCCCTCAGCGAGCATTTACTCTTCCTCCCCCAAAAGGGGAAGTCCTTCAAAACTGCCTATGGAGAGTGGTTTCTCCTGCTGACATCAGCAGCTTACATCACTCAGGGCAGGCCAGGTGTGGCCCATCGCAATCGGTCTGACAAATTCCAATAGTCTTACTACATGGGGAAGCATCATACAATTTGAATTTGGCCAGAACATAGAACACAAGAGGAATTACATGAAAAAAAAGCTAGAATAATAATGTGACACTGGTTGTGGAAAGCTCTGAATTCCAGGCTAACAGTTTGAACTTTATTCATGAAGCCCTGCTCTGAGGTCACTTCCTGCTCTAAAACTGCTATTCTACCAGGCTGCACTGCCAATCTGATAATATGACAATGACACTCTAACAACCATGTTTGAAGGGTGAATATTACTGGCTACAGGCATAAGATGATTATAAAGGAGCAAAATATTCTCACAATTTTTAAGTGATACAATGAAAAGAAAATAAAGTTGAATCAAAATTGCTATATTCCAATTCTGCCTTATGTTAGCTAACTGAATATTCCTATAAAAATCCTTAGCTTTTCTCTTGGTTTCCTCATATCTGTCCCATAATGAAATGAGCAAGGGTGCAGCTAGGTGGTGCAATGGATAAAGGATTCAGGAGGACCTGAGTTCAAATCCAGCCTCACCATGATACTTACTAGCTAGCTATGTGACCCTGGGCAAGTCACTAACCCTCATTGCCCCACAAAAATAAATAAATAAAATAATTAAATGAGCAAGGGTATGAGACAATGCTTTGTAAAATATAAAACATTTAAATGTAAGGTCATATTATTATTAAAATAGAAGCCTTTCCAAATCAGACACTATGTATAGCTAGCTCCCCTTCATGTTCAATGCTGCTGATGGTAATTTTTAGACAAGTAAGCTATGGGATATTAGGTTGTAATTAACAAAAGCATGGTATCCAGAACAAAAATCTGCTGTATTCTACCCTGGGTCAAAACAAATATGAAGCATTACATCCAATTCTGGGTGTTACAGTTTAAGGAAACTGACAAAATAGAACGCATTCAAAGAAAGATGACCAGGATGGTGAAATCAGGGAAAGAACTGGTTATATTACTTAGAGAATAAAAAGGTGAGGAGGAAGTCTCAGCCAGTTATGGTGAAAGATATGATAGCTGTTTTAAAGAACTGTCTTGTGTAAGAGTGATTAGACTTGTTTTCTTTGACCCCAGAAAACAAAACTAGAAGTAATGAAGTTGCAGAGTTCGATTTTTGGAACAAAATAAGGTCCTTTTGGATCTTTTGGTCCAAAAGTAGAATACACTGCCTTAGGATATAATGGTTTCCTCATCATGGATGGCTTCAAACAGAGGTTAAGTGACCACTTTGGAACTGTTATAGAGAGGATTCATGGTCAGGGCTAGACTAGTAGTCCTGCTAGATTAGTGGCTTCCAAACCTTTTTGATCATGCACAGGTAGGTGGCCCAGTGGATTTTTGCCAGCTGCTGTTTTGCTGTTCACTCATTTCACTCATGTTTGACTCTTTATCACCCCATTTGGAGTTTTCTTGGCAAAGATACAGGAGTAGTTTGCCATTTTACAGATGAGGACACTGAGGCAGGTTAAGTGACTTTCTCAGAGTCACACAGCCAGTTAAGTGTCTGAGGCCAAATTTGAACTCAGGAAGATGAGTCTTCTTGACTCCTGGCCCAGCACTCTAACCACTGTGCAACCTTAGCTGCCAGTCTTTGCCAAGAAAACCCCAAATGGGGTCACAAAAGCATAAGACACATCTGAAAAAAAAAATACAATCCTTTTAATTATAAAAAAAAAATTTTTACTACATATTCCCAACATATTTTATTCATAAAGTATACACTGTATATGGTTCTAGAATTACTTTATTTCAATACTTGGATTTGAATGGCTGTCAGGGGTGAAAAAACATCTTTTAACCAAGATACATTCCTACAAAAGGAAGAAGTGCATTTTTGACTGTGCTACTTACTAAATAATCACGATACTCATTTATCAATCCAATCTACCAATTATAAAAAGATTTTTTTGTTTCAAAAGTGTGAGATTTAAAATTGGATATTAGATCATAAATCTCCCCTCTTTAACCTTTCCCTTAATTTATCTCCCAGACTAGTAAATGGAAGAAGCTTCTGGTTTTCTAGTTAGAGCTTTTATTGTATGGTAGTCACAAGGTGATGTTGATTAGAAGGATAGGAAAGTAGAAATACAATACAAATCGTCTTAAGTCTAAGCTTAGTCTATATTCCGTGTAAAACTCACCAAAAGCCGAAGGCCACCTTTGGGGAGAGAGAGAGAGACCGTGTCAAGCGCATGCTGCTGCTAACCTCGAGCCAGGCCCAGTCGAACTCTCATCAGCATCAGCCTGTGCAGCGCAGTCAGGAGACCAGCCGAGCAGGAAAAAAAAATCCCCACTTCCCTTCTCTCCTTGCCTTTTAAGCTCCCACCCCAGAAGTCGAGTGCATAGCAGGCAGTCTGAGGTGCGCAGCAGGCGGACTGGCGTGCGTAGCTCATGCCATTGGTCTCCTCCCCGAAAGGGTGGTCCTTAAAAACTGGTGTCTTTCAGTTATCCTAACCGACTGTTAAAAAACTTTCATTTTTTTCTTACCACAAAAGTAAGTTTCCATCTTCCCCAATGTCAATTGTTTATGCAAACTAATACAAAGGTATTACATTTTAATATTTTTATCCAAAAGGTTCAAAAACCATTTAAATTCTTTATCTGAAAAGTAAGTCAACAAACATTGTCTGCTGCCAGGCACAGCACAGTGTAAAGCACTAGGAATACAAAAAATGGCCAAAACAATCCCTGTCCTCAAGGAAGCTGTAATTAAATGGTGCAAACAACTACGTGTGGTCTCAAAGAAAAAGGCTTCTTGAAGGAGTCATTTTGGCTGAGAGAAGCTAGGGGGCAAAGCTGAGAAAGGAGAGAATTCCAGGCATGAGAGCCAACGAAAATTCCAGAAGTTGATAGCCATATGGATAAACACTCTAAATCACTAACAATTAAAGAAATGTAAATTTTAAAAGGTATCACTTTGCATGTATCAGGCTTGGCTGGGATGACAAAAAGGAAAATAATAAATGCTGAAGGGGCTGTGGGAAACAAGTACACTAATGCGTTGTTAATGGAGCTGTAAGCAAGTACAAGGCTTCTGGAAAGCAATTTGGAATTATGTCACAAAAATAATTAAACCGTCTGTTATGGCGTTGGGACATATCAAGTAATTTGATACTATTAAAGTTTAAACTGGCCAGCTAAACTAAAAGACATGGGTCTGAGGTAACTCTCCTTGAGAAACGAAAGGACAGACACACCTTGAGAAGTAAGGGAGATAAGCCCATTAGACATGGCTGCTGCTTGGTTGGTGCCAAAGGACAGAGATAACTTCAAAAGTCAGGACCACCACTCCTCACTCAAGCTTTCCCACTCCCAAAGGGAACTTTCCATTGTCAGGTGGTCACTCCATCTTCCATCTATAAAAGTTTTTGCCTTTCTCCTGTTCAAAGAGACAAGTATCTCAGAGAATCATCTCTAAACCATCTCCCCTTGAGAGAAGTCCTTGGCTTCTCTGTTGTCTCCTTTCTCTAGTTTCCTATTCTAATTGGATTTGTGTGTGAAAGGGTGTAATTCTTTAAAGAGGAATACCTAAGGACCCCCACCACAACCAATTTCCCAGTGACACTCTCTACCCATTGACCTTGAAATTCTTCTGCTATGTACATACACCAAAGAAAGAAAAGAAAGAGGGAAAGGACTCATATACAAGAATATTTATAACAGTTCTATTTGTAGTGGAAAATAATTGGAAAATGAGGGATGCCCATCAATTGGGAAATAACTAAACAAGTTATGGTATATGAATGCAATGGAATAAGACTGTGATTTAAGAATTGGAGATAAATGGTTTCAGAAAAACCTGGGAAGACTTAGGTGAACTGATGCAAAATGAAGTGAACAAAATGAAAACAATGTATACAATATAATAACAATATTAATAACTAACATTCATATATATCTATGTGCCAGACACTGCACTAAGTCCTTTACAATTATCATTTCATTTGATCCTCACAACAACCCTGGTAGGTAGGTGCTATTATTATCTCCACTTTACAATTGAGGAAAACCAACAGGAGGCCAGGTTATAAAAGGCTTTAAAAGCCAAAGGATTTTAAATCAGAATAGGAAGCTTCTGGAGTTTAATGAATAGGGGAGTAATATTTTAGAAAGATCACTCTGATAGCTAAATAGAGGGATGGACAGGAATGAGGAGAAATTTGAGATAGAAAGAACAACCTAAAAAGACTACTGTAATAGTTCAGGGCATGTGGTGATGGGAGTCTGCACCAATATGGTGACAGTGTCAGGAGAAAGAAGGGGGAGTTAAAGGAAAGATTTCATGAAGGCTGAATCAACAGGGCTTGGCAACTGATTAGACTGGAGCCAGGATAAAAGAGAGTGAAGATTAGAGGATGACAACTAGGTTGACTTAATGACTGAGTTTACTTAAAGGATGGTAGTACCCTCAATAGTAATAGAAGGAAGATGGGATGATTTGAACGGAAAGGTAATGAATTCAGTTCGGGGCATGTTGAATTTAAGATATCTATAAGACAGCCAGTTCAATATGTCTAATAGGCAATTGGAAAAGACCAGATGTCAGCAAAGAAGTTGAGCCTGAATAAACAGAACTGAGAATCATTCATGGGAACTGATCATCAAGTGAAATGGTGTAGAGGGAGAAGAGGGTCTATGATTAATCACTGGAGAAAATCGACTTTTAGCAGAAACGGCTTGGAGCAAGATCCAGCAAAGGAGAATGAGGAAAGATCAAACATATAGGAGGAGAACCAAGAGAAAGCAGTGTCACAAGGAGGAGAAAGTGATGAAACAGTGTCAAAGACTACAGAGAGGTCGAGAAAGACAAAGGCCATTAGATTTGGCAACAAAGAGGGAATTAGTAACTTTGGAGAGAGCAGTTTCAGTTGAATGACTAAGTAGAAAGCCAGATGGCAGACAATTAAGAAGAGACTCAGATTAATACAAGTATATCAACTTTAGTCAATTAACAATAAACATTAAGTGCCTACTATGTGCCAGGCACTGTGCTAAGCACTATGGATATAAAAAAAGGCAAAAGACAGTCCCTGAAAAAAAAAAAAGACAGTCCCTGCCCTCACTTACCTCACAATCTAATGGAGGAGACAAGTGAATAAATATATATATATATACACACACAAACAAGCCACATACAGGATAAACAGGAAAATAATAAAAAGAGGGAAGGTCCTAGAATTAAGAGGGGTTAGGACAAGTTTCCTGTATAAGATGGGATTTGCCTAGGGTCACACAGCTAGTAAGTGTCAAGTGTCTGAGGCTGGATTTGAACTCAGGTCCTCCTGACTCCAGGGCCAGTGCTCTAACCACTGCACCACCTATCTGTCCCTGAGCTCCCATTTTAATAGAGAAAACAACACAGATTTCAGCTGCAAGTCAAAAAGAAATGTCCCATAGTCCTCTGGGTTGTAGTGGGAAAGCATTCAGTAATGCATCTTCTTTAAAGTCATTTCTACTGATAAAATAATTATCTACTGATGATTCCAAACCATTAGATAGTGTCAAAACCTTTGGTGATAAACAAGTCTATTACAGGCCTAGAGACGAGGGAGTACAAAGGAAAAAGGACAAGTGATGGAAATGTTGCACATAACACAGCAAAAAGGCCATTCTAGGGAAAGGAGTGATGTATATAAGTAACAAGGTTGGACCAGGTTGTGAAGAGCTTTAAAAACAGAGGAGAGAGTTCAGAGTAGGAGAATCATTTAGTCAAAACTGAGCTTAAAGAAAATCACTTTATCCAACCATTCTGGAGAGCAATTTCCAACCCCCAAAGGGGTATAAAGCTGTGCATACCCTTTGATACAACAATACCACTATTAGGTCTTTAATCCCAAAGAGACCATAAAAAAGGGAAAAGGATTCACATATACAAAAATATTTAGAGCTGCTCTTTTTGTGGTGGCAAAGAATTGGAAAATGAGGAGATGCCCATCAATTGGGAAATGGCTGAACAAGTTGTGATATATGAATGTAATGGAATACTATTGTGCTGTAAGAAATGATGAACAGGCAAATTTCAGAGAAACCTGGAAGGACTTACATGAACTGATACTGAGTGAAATGAGCAAAACCAGGAGAACATTGTACACAGTATCAACAACACAGTGTGATGATCAACTGTGACAGACTTAATTCTTCTCAGCAATACAATGGTCCAAGATAATTCCAAAGAACTCATGATGGAAAATACTCTCCGAAGAATTGTGGAATCTAGATGCAGATTGAACCATACTGTTCTACTTTTTTTGTTTTTCTTTGTTCTTTTTTGAGGTTTTCCCCTTTTGTTCTGATTCTGCTTTCACAACATAACTAATGAAGAAATATGTTTGATGTGATTGTACATATATAACCTATATCAGATTGCTTGCTGTCTTGGGGATGGGGGAGGGAAGGGAGGAAGGAAAAAAATTTGGAACCAGAAATCTTCTAAAAACCAATGTTGAAAACTATCTCTACATGTAACTAGAAAATAACAAAATACTTTTATGATTAAAAAAAAAGAAAATCACTTTGGCAACTGTGAAGAGGATGGATTAAGGGAGAGATTTGAAGCAAGTCAACCAAATTTACTCAATAATTACTAGGACAATTCTCCTGATAGGGTCAAAGGATTAAAAAATAATTTTTGCCAAATATAATACTGTATATAAACTACATTATAAACCATAAAGCAATTTAGAAAGGTGAACTGATATTACAATACTGTATTTATTATTGTAGTACCAAGTTGTCTGTATTATAACACAAGAATTTCATTTTATTTTCATTTCTTGAAGAAACTACAAGAAAATCTACTTCCCCACCCTACTGCAGTATGGCACAGTAAACCAACCTTTTAGTCAGGAGGATGTAAGTTCAAATCCTGTCTAGAACATATATTGAGTAGCCATGGGCAAGTCACTTAACACCTTTCAATACCTCCAGTCAACTCTCTAAACTGCACATAAGTTAGAGATCTACACCCCCATACTGATGAAATCACAAATCTGGAAAAAACAAAACAAAACAAAAAAGCACCATATAATATCCCTATAAGAAACATTTGCAATTATCAGCTCTTGTCACTTCAACTGAAACAGCTGCGTAAGGTACCAAGAAAGGTACCTTAAAATAGGTAGAATCCTATTTTACAGAATAGGATTAAAATATAACTAGGCTATTTCCACATCTCAACAGATGGCTCCCTATAATAGTGCTTTGCTGATCTGGTTATAACAAATTCTATATGCCAAAAATTCTTTATAGCAAGTGCCTTCACCTATCTTCTCAGAAATCAATCTCTATAACAAAAACATTGAGCTGTGTTTTTTATGATTTGTAGCACAGATTTTTAAATGCAATTAAGATATTCTTAAAATCTGAAATTTTGTAAGATGTCTCTAGTAGAGGTTTGTCAATATCAAAGAGTGACTCCTTCTGGAAGTGATGAATTTACACAAATGTAGAGAGCAGAAATGAATAGCAGGGAGCAATCCAGACAGTAGAGAAGAATAAAAGTGGACCAGGTTTTGGGCCAGGCTCTCTGAATAGTCAAAGTGTGGAGAACTGGGTATGACAAACCAAATAATAAAGCATGAAAATGGAGCAGATCCTGAATTGGGGTCTGTTAAAAGGAAAAAAAATTTAAAATAAACAAGTACCTAGAAAACAAATCTTAGGACATCATAGGAATAGATAGCAATTTAAATGTTTGTTTCTGTCCTGAATACTCCTCTGCTCCAAAATCTTCAATTTTCCCCACTGAAGAATCAAATACAAACTCCTGCTTAGTTTGGTATTTAGGATTTTCCATAATCTGGTTCCAACCTATCTTTCCACTCTTTTTTCACACTATTCATACATTCTACATTATATTGTTATAAATTACAATTCACATTTATATAGTGGTTTAAGGTTTAATCAAGGAGTTTACCAATACTACAATTATTATTCCTATTTTATAGGTGCAGAAAAGGATCATTAAAAGAACTGCCCGAGGGTCACATAACTAGTGACAGGATGTGAATTTAGACTTACTACTCCAAGTCTATCACTCTCCCCTCTACATCATTCTGCTTCTCCAACTAAGACTACTCAACATCCACTCATCTTGTGCTGTGCTCTCTTCTGCCAAGCATCCACTTATGCCAAGAATTCACTGGCCAGACTTCTACCTGCTGTAGAAGCAGCTGACATGCCACTCCTACATGAAGCCTTTTAAGAATCAAGGGATACGGGGAAGCTAGGGGGCACAGTGGATAAATTGGATTCAGGAGGACCTGGGTTCAAATCCGACCTCAGACACTTGACACTTATTAGCTGTGTGACCCTGGGCAAGTCACTTAACCCCAACTGCCTCACCCCCCCCCCAAAAAAAAAGAATCAAGGGATACAGAGGTGGAGGAAAGACCTTAAATGCCATCTGATACAACTCTCATTTTACAGAGGAAACTAGACTCAAAGAAATTAAATGACTGTCCAATCACCAAGTGGTGTTAAGTAGCAGAGCTGGGATTGGAACCCAGATGGTCAGACACCTTCAAATCCAGTCTTCCTCTTGACTACATCCTGCTTCTTTGTGATCCTCCCTTTCCCTAAATAAAGTGATCACTCTTCTTTATCTAGATCTCTACTTTGCCCTTATCACCTTCTATCTTAGGATAATATATCTGAGTTGGAAGAGATCTTCTGGCTCACTGAGTCCAGCCCTCTCATTTTACAGATGAGGAAACTCAAGCCCAGAGAGATAAAGTGATGTGTACTGTAACGTAGGTAATTAATGGCAAACCCAAGTCACTCATCCCATTGCACCTCATATCAAACTCATATAGATGAATATATTATACTCTCTTCTTTTAGATTATAAACTTGTTGAGAGAAGGTCCTTTTATTTCTCTTTGTCTCTCTAGCACCTAGATAAAATGTTATGGATGTAGTAGAGATATAACATGAATGATGGGAGTATGACACCTGAGTTCACTACACAGATGAAATTACAAGTCTGAACAAAAAATCCTTTGCACCTATTAAGCACTTAACAAATGTTTATAACTCAACTACATTTAAAATAAATCTAAACAAAGACATTTTTTTAAGTGAGGCAATTGGGGTTAAGTGACTTGCCCAGGGTCACACAGCTAGTAATTGTTAAGTGTCTGAGGCCAGATTGTGAACTCAGGTACTCCTAACTCCAGGGCCGGTGCTCTATCCACTGCACCACCTACCTGCCCCAACAAAGACATTTTAATGCACTATTTAAATTGACCAAAATGAGACTTCTTTCTATGTGCCAATTGTCCTGCCACTGGTACTACTCACTCCTACTCTTACTCTGAGAAGTTATCAAATCAACTATAATGAATGTTTTAATGGACTGATTTAATTGCTTTCCTCACCATCCCTTTACCTTCCCAGGCCAAAATAATTTTCCCAGGCCATCACTCACCTATATGTAAATATTCCCCCTGACTAAGATCTATATCCAATAGCTTAGCAAACTGCCTGGCACATTTATTCATGTGACTGAATCTATAAATCAAACAAGATAAGCAGTTTAATTACCTAATAATCACACTTCTAAATGGAATACTATCTTAAATGCCAATTACTAAAACACCAATAATTTATGTTGCTTTTCTTTATACATTTGATGAACTCAATCCTTACCTTGAGTTTCAGTCTCACATTATTAATTTTCTACTGGATATTTCAAATTAAATGTCCCAGACACATCTTAAACTCAACTTGCCTCCCCAAAAAATCATCTTACCCCCAAAACTGTCCCCTCTTCCAAACTTCCTTATTTCTGTGGAAGGAACCACCATCCTTCCTGTGTCTTGATACTTCCTGAATTCCTCACTTCTCCACACCCCACATCAATTGTGCCAAATGTTGCCATTTCTACTTCTAGGATCAAATACAAACTAGACTTCAATCCTTCTTGCAAGGTTCAATGGATTTTACTTACACACACACACACACACACCCCTACCTCTCCTAAACTGGCCTTTCTGTTCCCCTCACAACCATTCCATTTCCCATCTATGTAACTTTAGACTGGCCATTTCACTTGCCCAGAATGCTTCCTTCTTAACCATTATCTCCAAGAGTTCCTCTCTTTAAGACCTGGCTAAGTACTATCTCCTGCAATAAGACTTACCTGATCCTTTCTACTGCTCATGCCCTCCCCCACATATTATCTTGTATTTGTTTTGTACATATTTGTATTTATTTATTTTATACTTATGCTGTATATGTCTGTAGAACTAATTCTCCCTCTTGTTAGAATATAAGCTCATTGCAAATAAGGGCTGCTTCATTCTTTATACTTTTAACTACAGTAGGTAGCTAAATGGCACCTTAGACCAGGAGCTGGACACGGAGTCTAGAAGACCTGAACACAAATTCGGCCATAGACGCTTATTAGCTGTGTCATCCTGGGGAAGTCACTTAACCTCTCTGTCTGCTTCAATTTACTCACCTAAAATGGAGATAATAACAATAGTAACCTACTTCCTAGGGTGGTGAAGATTACATGAGATAATATTTATATTGTTAGATCAACATGAACATTAATGAAACAACCAATAAATAAATATAGGTCTTTAACCAGAGCAGAGGAGTTGCAGCTAGAGATATTTCATATCTAAAGATGGGAAGGGGGGGGTACCAAAACAGAGCTATGAGACTGCTCACGGGAAGAATGAAGAATAAGTTTCTCACAGTGAACATAACAAGCTTTTGCTTACATAAAGAAAGTTTGGAAATCTCAGGGGGGAGAAAGTTTGGGAGATCTACAAAATGATGAGAGCCTGGAATTGACAAAGTCAATTCATTGGCCTGGGACGGAGACCAAGTGAGTATCAGTCAGTTCTTAGTAAATTGTGTTTGTCAAGTACTATTGTTATTGTAGTTATTATTATTACTGTATAATAGTCATTCAATAAATACTTGATTGGTTGATTGATACCCTAACTATGAGGGGTGAAGAGATATTAAATGACTTGTCAAAGGTATTTAGGAAGCAAACAAAAGACACAGAATGTAGGTCTCCAAACTTTCATCTCGGGTCTATCCACTGAAAATCAATAGTTCCCAAAAACTTATAGAACTTTCTTTTCATCCTGTTTTCTATGATTCATATGAAGAGCCACAAATTAGAAACTTACTTTGGGAATTAAGAGTTGAGAAAAGGAATTAGGCAAAGTACAATAAAGAATAAACAAGAAAACTATGGTTTGAAAGGACAGTAAGAAGTATAGTCAAGAGTACAAAGGAATAATAGCAAAAACTTGTGAAAATACAGTTTTGCAAGAAAAAAACATGGACTATCAAGCATGATGTTAAAATAAACTGTATATTAGGAAGGTGCTTGCAATTCAGACAGGTTTATCATTGGATAGAACTAAAAGTGGGGGAAAGCTTAAGAGGAAAAAAGCTTTTAAATTACCATATCAAGCCATGTTGCTACAGATCCTTCAAACAAATTTGGGTTATGAGCTTACCATTTTGCACCCTAAAGCCATTGGGCATTTTCATCTGCCTTGTAGTTGAACCTTCCCATGTGCTGTCTCCCTCCTCTAATTAGGTGAGCTCTTGAGATCAGGAAGAGAAAGGGGAAGGAACGTGCATTTATAAGCACCTACTGTGTGCCTGGTGCTGTGCTTAATGAGCACTTTACAAATTTATCACAGAGATTTGTAAGACAGACTCTGTCTTGCTTTATACTGTACTGCAGGGCTTAGCACAGGGTACCTTCTTGATTATTCTTCTTCTAAACCTTCACACCCCAAATATTGCCATCATCTACTTCCTCCCCTTTGTTTCTGTGATACATCCATTGGTTCTCTTAGATTCCTCATCTTCCTCTAGTCTTCAGCCTACTGTATCTCCAGAACAGAGCCAGTCTAGAGGGGTGAGAAAGATCAGCAGCAGGACACATGTAAGGAAGGGCTTGATGAGACACTTTATAAATGTGAGTGCTAAAAAAATTAAATAAATGAATAGATGTGTGTGTTTATGGCCAGAAAATTCTGCTCTCCATGACACATTATTCTGATATTAATATGTAAATATATTAATATGTATATATGTCTCAAGCCCTCTAGAATAAAGCAGCACCAACTTCTAAACCCTGCCTAAGGAACACAAATATGCCTCATCTAAGCTCAGCTTCCTAGGTTCAGTTCTACATCTTTGTCTTTCCTCAGTTCATACTTGATCCTTCCCATATTAATCCATTCCCATGATTTTCAATATTGCAGAAAACTTTGGGGGGGGGCGGCAATGAGGGTAAGTGATTTGCCCAAGGTCACACAGCTAGTAAGTGTCAAGTGTCAGAGGGCCAGATTTGAACTGGGATCCTCTGAATCCAGAGCCAGTGCTTTATCCACTGTGCCACATAGCTGCCCCAGATAGCTCTTAAAAACCACAAAGAAGTTCTCCCTAACCCTTCATCCTCTACTCCTCTATTCTGGATATTCTAGAAACAAAAACCTGAACAGAATCAACTCTTGATTATCTACATAAATGGGAAGAACAGTGAGTGCTACATTGAATTTTAAGGAGATAATCCAAAAATTTTTTATTCCATTTTGGTGTATGATACGCAGACATATATCCTCTCAACAAACTTTCTTTCCTAATGTTTTCTTCAGTTAGCATGAAAATTGATCATACACAGGTTCATAGACTCCGAAGTAGAAGAACCTTATAGGCTATCTTATACAACTTCATTTCAGAGATGAGGAACTGAAGCCAATTGAGTGACTTGCCAAAGGTCACACAAGAAGTAGTCATCTGTATTTCCAGAACACAACCAAATAGGAGATGGGGCTAAACTGTCAGAAAATATGCCAAGTAGCAGGTTAAAGCTAGGCTGACATTTAAAAATTGATTATGAAAAGTGTTGACCTTTGCTGTATCTCTGGCCCCCTCCTCTGCTCTGACACTGTCACCACTCTCGTGCAGGCCCTCAACCTCCACTCCTGATTACTGCAATAGCCTGCTGGTGGGTCTGCCTCCCTCCTCTTTCCATACTGCAATCCATCCTCCATTCCACCACCAAAGTGATTTGTCTAGCCTAGGTCTGATTGTGTCCCTACTCAATAAACTCCAGTGACTTCCTATCACTTCCAAATACAAATACAAAATGCTCTATTTGGCACTTAAACCCTTTCATAACCTAGCCTCCTCCTACTCTTCAGTTTCTTACACCTTACTCTCAACCTTGTACTCTTTTGATCCTGTGACACATCTGGCTGTTTGTGAACAAGACTCCAAGCTCTGGGCTCCAGGAATTTTCTCTGCTTTCCCCCCAGCCCGGAAAGCTCTCCCTCCTCAAGTCCAACTACAGACCTACCTGGTTTCCTTAGGGCCCATTAAATCCCATTGTGCATTAGCCTTCTCATTAGACTATAAGCTCCTTGAGGGCAGGCACTGTCTTTCTGTATTCCCAGCTGTTTTTGTACTTAGCATAGTGCTAGGCCCATAGTAGGAGCTAAAAGTTACCAACTGATAAACCATGTCAAAAAAAATTTTTTTAACAACTCCTCTTCCACAGTAAAACCTTTATAATCTAGGCACTGTAGTTAATAGCAGAATGATATACCCTACAAATCACAGAATTTTGAAGGAGTCTTACTTAGTAGTTATTTAATCCAATGCATAAATAAAAAGAAATTCCCACTATAAGATACCCAACAGGTGGTCATTCAGGCTCTGCTAGAAGACCTTCAAAGAAAGTGTTTCCACTCCCTCTCAAGTTCATTCTACTCTTAAAGAGCCCTGTTAGCACTTTTTTTCCTTATTAGCCTGGGTTTGTAATTTTTTGTTTCTTTACTTTGCCTTACATTTCCAATCTATCACCAAATCTAGCCAACTCTTTTACCACATGTCACAGAAGCAACTCTTCTTAGAGCTCTGTAATTGCTATCCTGGTCTTTTTCAATTCACAAGTGAACTACTTAATCTACGCTTTCAAATTCTCTGCAATCCAAGTACACAAGGCTACTAGAAAAATCTCCTGTGTACAAACAATTTCTATCCTGTTACTATCCTCAGAACCAACAGTGGCTCCCCATTATATAATTTATCAAAGTCAAACTTGAGCAACACATTCCAATTCAACCTCCTACCTATATCACCAAATACATTTTTTCATATTCATCAATAGGCTTTCTGTCCAGCCAAGGCAAACTATGTTTGGAATTTCCTGCCTGTAGTATGCTCATTCTCACCTCCTTACCCTCAAACATGCCATTACCTTCTTCTTGAAAATGCCTTCCTTTTCCACTGCCAATCCACTTCCCTCCTCTCTAAAATCCACCTATAACTTTCAGTAGCCTCATACTAGTATTGCACTGGCCAAGGACTTGCAAACCAAACGAGGCTACATGAGAATGAAGATCCAAGTTGGAACGTTACCTTTAAAAATTATTTCTAAAAAGTAGGTACTTATATTCACAATTTGCGCTTGCTTGGATCTTATTTAGGTATGCGCCTGTTTTACCCCACCAAATTGAGGTTTGAAGATAAAAATATGGGCTTTATTTCTTGTTATTTCTCTACAAAATTCATAATTAGTACTCAAACTTTTGATTTAATAAAACTAGCAAGTCTAAATCGAGTCATTTGCCCTATTGTCATGAAAAGTAAACAAGTATAACTTCCAGTCACTGAGGAGGAGGCAACCATAGAAAACCGCAACAATTATATTAACATCTCTCTTTCCACAAAGGTTAGTTCCATGAAAGAAAACCAGAATGGGTTACACTATCCAAAGAGATAAATACTCAACAAAAAATTTAGGAAAAATCAACACATAAAATAATGGCAATAGCCATCTGAGGAAAAAAATACAAGAAAGATCTGACAGAAGAAAAGCAGTTGTACTACCCTTTTTATGATTAAAAAATGTGATCCACCAGTAAGCACATGACTATGGGAACCCAAAATGAGGAACTGGACAGGCCGTAAAAACAAGAAATAAGAAAATAGCACTCCCCAAAGGCCTAAAAATAAATAAAACAACCAATTCATTGCAACAGTGCAAATTAAATAACGCTACTACCAAAAAAATAGAAGTCCTCAGAGCTGTGCAAGAAATGGAAGAAATTAACCACTTCCAGTATGCTTGCATAATCAGAAAAAGGGAAAAACATCCTCTTCCTTCCAGTATCTAAAAATTCTAAGAGATGAAAAAAGATCCCCTTCCACTACACTTTAACCTAGTTACAGTTAAAAATGTCAATGTGAGGCCATGAACCAAAGCAAAATTAACTGGCTCACAGAGTTCAAATGTGATCCTAACCAACCTACGAAGCCAAACGATCCAACACATACATACTCGGTCCAAATGCAACAGGGAAAGTAGACTGGACATAAGGATGCTCAGTAGACAGAAAATGTTTCAGCATCCATGAAAGGCAGTTGACTGAGACTACTAATACCTGACCAAAGTATAACGAAGCATATAATACCTCTACAAGCATGCAAACATATAATTCCTCTACAGAAGAAGGGATGTGTTAACATACCAAAAAATAGTAAAAACAACATTTATTCTCACAGGCTAGCTCAACTTTCAATTTATGTCAATATCCACTTAGAAACAAAATTGTACAAGACAGAACGAGAAACCTTCCCACATACAGAAAAACAGCACAAATGATTGAAAAATTGTATAGACCAAGCAACAGTATTCAAACCCGCTAAGAAAAGGCAGCAGAAAAAGAGGGCAGTGAGGAGAAATGGGGGGGGGGGGTGTCAAGAATAGGATGTCCTTCTCAGTGTCTCGAGATACCCCCCTCCTTGAAAAGGTGAAACCGGACTAATCTCTTCCTCCTCTCACCCGGCAGTAACTCAAAAGCTTCAAGTTTCCTCATCATCTCCACTAAAGCAACCAAGCCCAACCATCAATCCCAGCCAGGACCCTCATCCCTCAAAGCCAGAAAAGGGGGAAAAGGGGTTGGACGGGGGAACAGGGGACACACCCACGTGGGGGCAGGATGCAAACCCATCAGGACAGAAACACGCCTGCACGGAGCAGCTGCCGGCCGAGGTTGGCCCGATCACCAGCAAAGGACACGGGGACAGACAGGATGGGTGGGAGGCCAGCCGATCCGGCCATGCAGAGGAAGGGCAGCAGCACAGAAGGTGTGAAGTCCTCCCGCAAAGCCGCATCCTCCCGAGGCTCCGTCCTCCCTGGACACTGGAGGCTTCCCAGGGAAGGGGCGGGGGAGTTTGGAAGGGGGCGCGGCGCCCCGCGGCGCAGGGGCCCGGCGGGGGAGGGGCGCACGGCGCCCTCTGAGGGGCAGCAGCAGCTGAGGGGGGGGAGGGGGAAGAAGGCGCACGGGGGGGGGGAGGGGGAGGGGCGGCCGCTGCCCTCGAGCCTCCGCAGGCCCGCCCGCCCGGCTCTGCTCCCCCCGCCCCCTCGCCCCCTCGCCCCCTCGCAGGTCAGCGAGCGGCCAGAGAGCACCCCACACCGTGCCGGACTCGGCCCCGGCCTCGGCCCCGGAGATGCCCCAGCCCCGCCTCCCAGCTCCGGCCGTCCAAGGGGCTTGTCCTCACCTCAGGCTTCGGAGGCCGGGGTGGCCCAACCGAGCCCCCGGCCCGCTCCGTGCGTATCCGTCCCCCCAGGAAAAGCCCCAACGGCGGCTTGATGCGAGCGAGCGGCAAAGGCACCGAGCAGCGCCCACGGTGGCGGCGACAGCGACGGCTACGACGGCGGCGGGCGGCAGCAGCGGGAGCAGCCAACATCCGGGGCCGCGCACCCGGAACTACTTCCCTCCTCCTTCCCCCCCCCCCTTCCCCCTCTTCCCGCTACCCACATCCCGCGGGCGGCGGCGGCGACGTCGCCGCGCCTCCGTCCTGGCGTCAGCGCCACCTCTTCCCGCGTTCCGGTCCTCTTGGCGCATCACGAGAGAGAGCTATCCAAGATCCCTCCGCAGGGAGAAATAGTGCCCCGGGGCCCTAGCTAGTAGGTTGCCTGCCGCTTTGCCTTGGACGCGGCAGACGGGAGAGGGCGGGTGCCTCCGGGGCCGCGTCCTTGCCGTTCAGGCCCGCAGCCTGACGACCCTAGCGTGGGGAGGGGAGAGAAAGGGATTCCGGGTCCGGGAGTGCACACTTGGGAACCAGGACAGACATCGGAGGCAAGGCGTCCACCGGCCCCGTGAAAACCCTGATCCTCGTGGGATTTAGGGCAGAAAACTATCTTTAGAGACCGTCTGACCCACACGCCCCCCTTCTTCATTTAACAGATAGGGAAACTGAGGGTTAGGGTGATCGAGGGACTTTCCAAAGGTCACACAGTCCAACAAGCTAGCAGTAGTGATCGACTTAGTGCCTCTTTTCCTCGACTTTGCACGGGATGTCCTCCCTCACGGCTTTCCTGGATGCCTTCAACTCAGCTTAAATCCCATCTTCTGCAAAAGATCCTTTGTTTTCCCACCCCACCACCCCCGCTAGTTGCCTTCCCTCTGGGACTACCTGACATGTATATTGGATTCGTCTGAGTTGTACCTAGTGGTTTGCAGGTTGTCTCCCCTTATTAGAATGGAAGCTTGAGGTAGGGACTTGTTTTGGTTTGGGGGGGTGGGTTGTTTTCCCCTTTCTTTGCCTTTCTTTGTGCCTCCCTAGTATTTAGCACAGTGCCTGGCATGTAGTAGGTGCTATATAAATGTTAGCTATTGTTTCATTCGAATGTACCTAGATTTTGGCATGAAATGTTGGTTGGCCTGATTAAGTGATGCAGCTAGTAATTGGCAGAGCCAGGATTTGCTCCATAGACTAAAGATTAGACAAAGCTATAAAAGACCTTAGAAATCACATAAGTCATCCCCTATGATTTGCTAAGGAGGAAACTGAGGCCAGAAGAAGGAATTACCCAAAGGCTCGCAGGCAGGAAATAACCGACCCATAATTCTAAACCAGGTGCTCTATAACTCAAATCCATTCATCATTCAGCAGGCCTGAAGTGATTCGGAGCAATGGAATCCCAGCAGCTTAGAGGCAATTAGCCAGAAAGCATTTATTAAGCACCTAACACTGCTAGACACTGTACTAGTTAGGATTCTAAAAAGGCTCTAGAGCCTCGACAGCCCGGGAAGCCTGATGAAGGTTCGGATGGTCGAAGGAAAGTATATTTAAAGGTTGTCTGTAGGTGTTAGGACTGAGGAATTCTTGTGATCCTGTACAGCCCGAACTGCCCTTGGGCTCTTGTACATACACAACGGAACAGCCAGGTCAGCGCATAGTAGAATGGAAAGGACTGGATTTGACATCAGGAGGACCTAGGTTCAAATCCTTCACTTGGCACTGTAACTTTGAGCAGCTTACCTAAATTCTTTGGGTCCCATTTCTAGTTTCTGTGTTTGAATCTGGGGAGAAGGTTGGGGCTGATGGACCTGAACTCCCTTTCCAACTCAAAATCTATGTCCTTTGTGTTATTAATAATAATAATATCCCTGTGTGGGTGTCTGGGGCCGGATTTGGGCTTAGGGTGCTCCTGGTTCCGGGGCAGTGCTCTGTCCGCTGCGCCACCTAGCTGCCCCTGGAACACATTTTTTTAAAAAAAGATTTTTTCTCTTTGACAATTCCTCAGTCTGAAGTTTTGGGGAGTTTTTTTACTTTTTCTCGACAACCTAGCTAATGTGGGAATGTTTTCCATGACTACTCATGTATAATTTATTTTGAAATGCGTGAAGTTCTAGTGGGTGGGGGGTGGGAATGGAGGAGGAAAAGAAGTTGGAACAATTTTTTAATTGATGTTAAAATTTTGTTTTTACATATATTTTTGGAAAATAAAATTCTATTAAAAAATAAAAAAACAAACAAAAAATAATAATAATTCCCTGACTGACTCCCTCCTGTCCACTATTCAACAGATACTTGTTTAGTGTCAGCTGTCTAAGGGCCCCTGCCTGTGTTTGCTTTAGAGGGAAGGATATCCACATATCCACAAAATTCACTAATGCAAAATGGGGACTCACTAAGGGACCAATGAACTTTAAAGTAATGAGATTTGAGCAGGGGGAGTTAGCATGTTATCAATCTCCCAACTAGATGATAAACTTCCTTATTTATTTATGTATTCCCTTAAAACACCTAACATAATACTGTGTGTATGCCTCGTAGGTGGTCGGTGCATATCTATTGGATTGAAAAATTAATTGGTTACCACACGCTTGGTATGTTAGTCATCTTCCACAGAACTGAGGCCCCTTATCTTTTGTACTGCCCATAGCCTATCACATAGTAAAGAGCTTATTTCAGTAGGAGGAGCCTTCCCTTCTGCCCACTCACCAGATGAACTGATCAATTGAATGAGAAGAGAAAAAAAAAAAGAGGTCCTAGTAAATGGCCCTATGAACAGAAGCTTTCTGTTGTACATGTGGTCTTCCATGTCTAGAATGGATGTCATTCTTTCCCCATGCCTCAGAGCCCCCTAGTTTCCTTAAGGCAAAGCTCAAGTGGCACTTCCTATGCCAGGCCTTTTATGATCCCTAGATAAAGATCCTCACACTCTAAATCCTCCCCCGCCTCCCCACTCCCCCACCCCCAAACACGATCTCTATCAGGTGAGAGAAGGTCTCTCCCTGTATTGGGGCTGAGATTGTCCTGCATCCAACTCATGGAAATAGATGTGATATGTGGAAAGAGCACTGTAATACAAATCAGAAAACTGAGGTCATGGTCGAAGCTCCACTCCTAACTAGCTCCATGATAGTAAATGCATGATGAACTCTTTGAGCCTCAGTTTCCTCATCTGTAATCACTGGACTAGATCTCTAAGTGCCCTTCCAACTCTAATGTTCCATGCTATTTTGTAGTAGCCACAAAAGAAACATTTGAAGCTTGACTCTGCTTTCCACTCAAATTATCATCTATCATTTTGCTCCCCTCTATTGCCATGTCTATAAAGAGTTGTCTATATTATTTTGTCATCACTCCTCCTCAACCCCTTGCAATATGACTGTTCACATGATTTATGGGTTGGAAAGGATTGTTTTTGTTGTTTGTCCTTCATTCTCAAAGAGGACCAACACATCAGGGTGATGTCATGACTTGCAGTGCATTGGATCTAAATGAGGGAGGGCTGTGCAAAGTCACCAACCCCACTCTTTCCTTCAGTCATCTGGGTCCAGTGGCAAGATATACATCAGGGACAACCAGAGATGGTCCATGGTGATTGAGACAATTGGGGTTAAGTGACTTGGCCAGGGTCACACTGCTAGTAAGTGTCTGAGATGAGATTTGAACTCAGATCCTCCAAATTCAGGCCCAATGCTCTATCCACTATGCCACCTAGCTACCTCTATGGGTTGGAAGGGACCTCAATTGCCACCTAAGTCCAGTCAAGAAGAAATTCTTTTCTACTCCCTACCCAAGTATCTCATCTTTACTTGAAGATCTCAAATGAGGAGGAAATCATTACATTCTGAGGCAGTCCATTCCACTTTTGTGCAACTCTTAATTGTCAGGAAGTTTTTCTCCTGAATCCTGACAAAACCTAAATTTGTCATTGTGCAACTTCTCTCTATTCAATCAATCCATAAACCATTTGTTAAAACACCTACTATCTACCATGTGCCAGGCCCAGTGCTAAGCACTAGGGATATATTATGGGTGGGGGCAGCAAAAGACAATCCCTCCCCTCAAGGAATTTACAATCTAATGGGGGAGACAACGAGCAAATAAATATATACAAAACAAGCCAAATGCCAGATAAATAATTCTCTCTTCTGGGGCTGAGAACTAGTCCAGTCTCTGTTCAAATATTTAAAGATAGCCACAGAAGCCCCTCCTCACCCTGGAAGTCACATTTCATCTTGCAGCCTCTTCCTCTGATTGGCTGGAACACCCATGCTATCCATGTATGTCTTCATTCCTCCCCTGGATCCACTTCTGATTCTTTGGACTTTCTCTGCCACACCCTGTACAAGGACCTTCTCTCCCTCGTTAGCTCTCCTGGCTTTTCAGCTGTGTTGTCTTCTCTTATTAGATCGGGCAGCTCCTTGAAGGCAAAAGACTGACTATTTTTCTGCTTCTAGTTGTATTCCCAGAGCTTAGCACAGTGACTGGCACATCATAAGCACTTACTAGATGCTGCTTCGTGACAAGTTGACTTGAAGATTGCTATCATATTCTCACTAAGTCTCTTAAGGTTAAACACACCTGATTTCTTCAAATGATACTTATATTAAATGAACCAAAGAATGAGAGGGTTTTCCCCCTTTTCTACCTCCTCATTCAAAAACCAGCCCCTGTAGTTTATTCAGGCAGCCTTTGAAGTGCAGGGGATGATAATGAGAGGGAAAACTCAGATCTGTCCAAAAGGTGAAGAAATTCTAGTTTAGGTGGATTGATGGATTCCAGCCCGTTGTGTTTTATTCAGACAGGTCTGGGGAAAAGTGGATTCTCCCTTTCGTTTTGATTACCCTAGACAGGATGATATGAACATAGATAAATCCCTTTAATCATGACTGATTAATTAAAGACTTGTCCTCCAGATCCTCATTATAATGAGTTTGACTCATTATAATATTCATTCTCTCATTGTTACTCAATCAGGAACACCCACTCTTCCAAAGGCAAATAAGTGTTGAGTGGATTCCATGAGGGGGTCTTTGGCATTTGAGAATGTCACTGAACCCTTTTATTAATTATTGTCAGCATGATTAATAAAATAATATTATTACCCAGAAACTTGGTCTCTTGACTGGTTTCTTTTATATTTCATAAGACCCATCACTATCTTTTTTTTGGATAATCTCCAAGTTATCAGTGCACATCCTGAAATATGGTATTCTCTGGCAGTCAACTACTTAATTTGCTTTCTCCAAGGTCACCATTGGCCTTATTGGGAAATCCAATGGTTTTTCATCTTCCTTGACCTATTTCTAGCATTTGACATTGTTAACCACCACTTCCTTTTTTATTCTCTCCCTTTCCTTCGCTTCCTTGACATTGCTCTTTCCTAGTTCACTGGTTATTTCTTTAGTCTTAACCTGTTTCCCTTTCTCCACTAGTCCTAAAGATGGGCATGCCCCACAAATATCTGTACATAGCTGGCACTCTCTGCTATCTTCTCTAACAATCTTACCCACTCCTAAAATTTATCTGTATACAACCAACAACCTGAATCTATATCTCTAACCCCATTCTCTCCTCTGCACCTCTCTAATCACCAAATGCTTATTTAGATTCCCTGCCAGCACCTCAAAGTCAACATGTCTAAAACAAACTCATCATCCTTCTCCCCAAGGGCTGCCTGATCCCTACCTTCTTTCTATTAATGGAAACACCACCCTCCCAGTTAGCCATGCCTGAAACAGTAATTACATTCAATTCAACAAGCATTCTTAAACTATTTTCTTTGTGCCAGGCCCTTAGGTAGATACCATCAATAAAAAGACAACAGTGAAAAGTCCCTGTGCTCTAAGACCTTACATTTTACTAGAATGATGCAAATTTTATACAAATGAGCACAAGGTAATTGAAAGAGAAATAAATAACTGGGTGGATCAGGAAAGGATTTCCACAAAAAGTGGAACCTAAGTTGAGCCCTAAAGGAAACTAAGGATTCTTAAAGGAAGAGGTGAGAAGAGAGTGTATTTCAGATATGGAGGACAGCCTGCCTGTGCAAAGGCATTAAGACAGAAGATGGAATGCTAAATTCAGGATAAAGCAATGTCAGTCTGACTGGAATTTAGAGTACACAAAAGAAATAATGTGAAATAAGTCTAGAAAGGTAAGTTAAAAGATTGTAAAGAGCTTTCAATGTCAAGCTGAGAAGTGTGTCATTTATTTAAGGGGAAATGGAGGATCATTGAAATTTCTTGAGCGGAGGAGTAACAATCAGTCATGCTTTAGGAAGATTAATTTGGCAGCTATAGGACATATGGATTAGAGAGAGAAGAGATGAGAAGGCAGGAGCCTAGTCAGAAAGTTGTATGATAATCTAGATAAGGTGATAAGGGTCTGAATGTGAGGAGGAGAAAAGATGAATATTAGAGATGTTCTGGAGTAAGAAGCAACAAGACATCAATTTATTGGAGATGGAAGGGTGAGGGAAAAGGAAAAATCAAGGATAGCCACAGGATTGTAAACCTGAATATTTGAAAGGATGTTGGTTCCTTTGACAGAAATGGGGAAGTTTGGAGGCAAAGGATGTTTGGAGAGAAGAGAATGAGTCCCCTTTTGAATTTTCCAACTAGAAACTATGATCCATTCTCCATCTCTAGTCCCATCCCATGACCAGGAAAAGGGGGCACAGGTGTCCCATCAGCATTGTACCATATCCCCTTCATTTTATTCTTGTTTCTTTTCCTTCATAGTTTGAGTGCTGATCGTGTCCATCACTTTCACCCCAAGTTCTTTTTTTATCTTCCCCTGTCAGGTTCACCCACATTCAGAAGCTTTGTGGACAAGGATGGCTATGAGTTTATTCTCCCCCACCCCTCTGTTTTCTCTATTGAGGCAGCTAGGAGGCACAATGGATAAAGCACTGGCCCTTAAGTTGGGAAGACCTGAATTCAAATCTCACCTCAGATATGTACTAGCTGTGTGAAGCTGGGCAAGTCACTTAACCCCAATTGCCTTAAACCATCTGGGGCCAATTCCAGTCATCTATATATCTTGCCACTGGATCCAGATGACTCTGGAAGAGAGAGTGAGGTTGGTGACCTTGCAACAGCCCTCCCTCACTTAAATCCAATTCACTGCAAGTTATGACATCATCCTATGTCATGGTCCTCTTTGGTGATGAAAGGACAAACAACAACTTTATTAGAGCAAAATGAGGAGGTTACAATGACATAAATTTAGAGTGTGCTCAGCCAGCATAGTTGGCCAACTTCCTCTTCCAGTGGTGTTCAGCAACACATAAAAAGTAACAGAAAAGGTGGATGCCAGAGGTAACTCTGAGTTGGTATTTGGCAAGACACAAGCAGTGGTAGGATGAGGGATCCATTGAGGAGTAGAGGACAAGTCTATTATTGCTCTTATTAGCTTTAATGTCAATGGAGAAGTGGTAACACACTGGGAGAGCAGAGAAGAATGAAGTCATGGTAAGGGCACAGAACAGATTTAAGAAGATTGAGGCAGCGGAATGAATAGAGGAATAGAGAGCTGTGATCAGAGAGAGAAATTTTCCTTGGTGGTACAGTAAATAGGGTTTCTGAGACTAGAGTCAGGAAGACCTCAGTTCAAATCCAGCATCAGACACTTACTATGTGTCTTATTATGTGACCATAGGCAAGTAGCTTAAACCTCTTTGCCTAAGTTTCCCCAATTGCAAAATGGATTCAGTAATAACACTTGCCTCCCGGGGCTATTGTGAGGATCAGGTGAGATGATATTTTTAAATGCTTAGCATAGTGCCTGGTCCATAGCATGTGCTTAAGAAATGCCCATTGCAGGGCAGCTAGATGGCACAGTGGATAAAGCACTGACCCTGGATTCAGGAGGACCTGAGTTCAAATCTGGTCTCAGACCCTTGACACTTTCTAGCTGTGTGACCCTGGGCAAGTCACTTAACCCTCATTGCCCCACCAAAAAAGAAAAGAAAAGAAATGCCCATTTCTTTTCTTCCTTCCCCCATCTATAGAATAGGACAAAGCTAACAAGGTGACTTAGGATCAAATTTGTGGCCTTGGCCTCAGTCCTGTGTTCTCATTAATCATCTGCATACTTAAAAATAAAAGGACACAGGGACAGTTGGCTATACAATCATTAACAAATTTAGAGATTAAATATGGTTTTTACCTTACACATAAACAAGGATGCAAATGGAACGAGATGCTGCTAGGAAGAATGAGTAAGAGGATGTTCAAACAATAGGACCAGGTTAAAAAATCACCTCCTCTAAGTGTATTGGCAAAGACTCAGAATGGAAAGGAGGCCAGCAACCTAAGAGGAAAGGTGCTACAGCTATGGCAAGCAACTTGAGGAGGCTTAAAACAGGGATTCAGGATGAGATGGAGGGGCTGTTGACTAAATGGATCTCAAAGTCCTGCACAAGTAGGAGGCTTCCAGTAAAGTCTCATTGGTGATAGGGAGGCAAAGATTTAAAACTCAGGATGAAGAGCTGGGGAAGGGGTTCTAGAGGTCATCTAGTCTAGTCTTCTTAGTCTGCCAATGAGGAACCAGGCACAGAGAAGTTTCCAATAGAAAATATCATTGCTGAGTCTTGAGACAAACCCAGGAGTCAGACAACTGTCTAGTTTAATGATTCTCAAACTATAGTCCAGGGACCCCTGGGACTTGCTGAAATGCTTTCAGGGTATCCTCAAGGTCAAAAAAGTTTCATAATAATACTAATTTTTAATATAGTAAATATTAAATTTTAGCATAGCAGATTTTTAACATAATACCTATGAATAGCTATAACCCACATAAATAAGAGCTCTTGGGAGGGGGGCATTCTCAGTTTTTAAGAATGTAAAGAGATCCTAAGATGAAAAAGTTTGAGACCCCTGGTCTAGTCTTAGACAAGTCAGCTTTATCAAGGTGAGTGAGATGATCAGCCCCTTCCATCTTTCAGAGTTGCTTGGTAGCAAAACACTGTGTTTCTCTTAGCATCAAAGTAACACTATACTCACCCTAGCATGCTTGGTTTCACATTTATTTAGTGATATCCCCAAGAGTTCATATTCCACAGTCAGCTAGTCCTGGCAAGGATAAAAGGCAGCTGCCTTTGATCTCCCCAATTCTCCATTTATTGGTCAACTGGGTTCTCCACATCTATGAGGTCTGAGACCAACATATGGCCTCATGTCTATGAACAGAGATAGTGTAGGTTAAATTGGTTACTTCTGTTATTTATACTCTGTTCAGGGTGATAGTTTTCTAATGCCTTCATTGAAGTCCCTGCTTTGGATTTTCCTGCAATTTAGCTGGTAATGACTGTTGCTTTCAAGTTTTATAGCCTGGCTTATAGAATGATCCCTTGGCACCTAGGTGAGGGATGTATGATCTTGGTAAAACTTCTTATCTTATATAGAATGGGCCCTTTCAGAAATGTCAGGGAAATGAAAGCTTTACAGATAGATTCCACCTACAGATGTTTATTTTACAGGACTGGGGGGATGGGGATGATTAGGTGAATTTCCCAAATGGATATTTTGCCTTTGCAGTGATACCAAATATGGCAAAGCTTTCTTAAATTGCAGGATATAGTGGAGTGTGTTTACAAGCAAGTATTTGTAAGAATCCTGAAGAGAATTTCTTTCAACCATTTCAATGTGACAAACCCTTATTAAATGCCTGTGACTGTG
Organism: Dromiciops gliroides; assembly: GCF_019393635.1. Classification (NCBI taxonomy): domain Eukaryota; kingdom Metazoa; phylum Chordata; class Mammalia; order Microbiotheria; family Microbiotheriidae; genus Dromiciops; species Dromiciops gliroides. Next base: position 598,984,156 of record NC_057863.1, read on the forward strand.
CTAGAGGTACAAAGACAAAAGTGATAATAGTCTCTACCCTCAAGAAGCTTACTTACAGCCTGTGAGAAGAGCTCACCTTCTGGAACAGAATCACCAGTAACCTATTCAAACCTTCCGTGACACAAGTCTAATCTAATAGCCACCTTTGGGGCCTTAATTGACCAGTCCAACAGTGGGGTTGCTTTCTTCTCTAATTCAAAATTCTGATTCAGAAGGAGATATGTTTCCAAGAACATTCAAGACTCTATGAAACACTCCATTAAGCCTACGATGTTTCTCTAAGCTAAATTTGCAAACCTGTTAGGAGTCACACACTTGCTGAAGAGCAGTTTTTCAGTCTGTCAAGGGCTAAATATTTGGGGGGTTCTGATTCCCCATTTTCTTTCTCCATATGCATGACTTCTTCCCATAAGAAACATAAGAAATAGAACTCTATTTTTCAATATGTAAGGAGTAAAAGGACCCTTGATGACATTTTGGAATAAAGAATGAAGATTTCTAGCTACAGAACTAGGTGGGGGAGGGCTTCTGGGAATTCAGAAAAGATAAGCTAAAAGAAGTGATCAAATATAGCCCAGTGGGTATCTTTAATTAGTTCCAAATAACCCAAGTACTTTATAGTTCTGTGGGATTGGGAATCGTGGGTAGCAAGGAACAAGGCAAAAATGGATCTGATTACTCTCACCAACAGTCAATAAGCATTTTATTAAGCATCTACCATGTGCCAGGCTCTGTGCTAAGCAGCAGAGATACAAAGAAAGGCAAAAGTCTCTGCTTTCAAGGAACTCACGGCAGCATTGAGGTTTGACTTGGGGGGGGGGGGGAGTGATCCTGCTTATAACAGGATAGGAAAGAAAAGGTGTTTTCATATGATTTAGGGAAGAGGAGAAAGAAATCAGGCCAATAAAATATTGATGGTAAGAAGGGAGAGGAAAAATTACTTCAAATGTCCTATCTTGAGAGTGAAGGCTATAATAAATAGTGTTGCCTACTCTGGTGGGGACCCTTAAAGGATGAGAAACACAATTTCAATGAAATGGTAACTGTAATAAAGTAGCAGAATATAAAATAAACTCACAAAAATCACCAGATTTTCTATAGGTTACCAACAAAACCCAGCAGGGAGATTTAGAAAAATAAATTCTATTCAGAATATCTTTACAGAAATAGTGGCAGAACTAAATAATTGGAGACTTTAATTGATAATAGTTGGACCATACCACTATAATAAAAATGACAAAAATAAATCAATTTACTTTATCTCTGTTATATCAATCAAGCTATCAAATTGTGGATGTTCAGACAATCTCATGAGTTTAAGCCTGGAGATTCTAGGTCCAAAGAGAGGAGCCAACTGGTAGCAAAGGAAGCTTCTAACCCTGAGAAGACAGTTTAATGGCACCAAACAGATGGAGGTTAAACACAGGCAAGCAGAAAGGCAGGAGACTCAGGACTAAGTCTTAATGAAGAGACCACCGGAAATCTTTGTGAAGTAGCGGGCAAACTGGTTAAGGAGAGCACTCTGTTCTGTGTTCACTTGAGTTCCAAAAATTCATTGCAAAAGTGCAGTATAGGGAAGGCAGGGCTAGACAAAATTATGGAGAAAAGAGCTGTGGGTTTTAGTGGAATTCCAGTTCATGTTAGTCAACACCATATGATAGCCAAAAAAGCAAATGTGATTTTAGGCTACGTTAATAGACTCATAGAGTCTAGAATATAAATGGTACAGTACTTAAAGAATTAGGCCTGGATTCAAGAAAACTGAGTTCAAATCCCTCTTCCAACACTTATTAGCTTTGTGACCCATGGCAAGTCACTTAAGTACCTTCTACCTCAGCTTCTTCATCTGCAAAATAGGCATCAGCACCTATCTTCTAGGCTTGTAAGGATCAAATGAAATACTACTTGTAAGGCACTTAGAACAGTACCTGACACATACTAGGTGCTTAATAAATGCTTATCTCCTTCTTTCCTCCTTTCCTTCCTTTCTTCTGTTCATAGAGTGCTCTAAGCTTTGCCAAACACTTTGCATAAATTGTCTCATTTGCTCCCTGCAACCACCCTCTGAAGTTGGTGCTGTTTTTATTCCCATTTTATAGATGTGGAAACAGAAGCTCAGAGAGCTTAAATTATTTGCCCAGGATCACACAGCTAATAATAAGTGTCTTAGGCAGGATTTGAATCCAGATCTTCTTGACTTCTTCAGAGCTAATGCTATATCCATTATGCTGCACTACCTATGTGAGAAAGATAGGAAGGAAGCTGGAATGCATCTGGAGATCAACCGGGATTGGAAAGGACCTAGAAGTAATGACATAGAAGGATTGGTTGCAGAGAATAATAATGATTAGACTGCAGAAGAAAACTCTTATCAGGGATGTTGGCTGCCTTTCAGTATTTGTATGACTGTCTTCTGAAAAACAAATTAGACTTATTCTGATTAATTCCAGAGAGAAGAACTAGGATCAATGAGTGAAAGTTGTAGAAAAACATATTTCATCTCAATACAAGGAAAATTATTAGAACCACTTAAGGGGCAGCTAGGTGGCACAGTGGATAAAGCACTGGCCCTAAATTCAGGAGGACCGGAGTTCAAATCCGGCCTCAGACACTTGACACTTACTAACTGTGTGACGCTGGGCAAGTCACTTAACCCTCATTGCCCCACAAAACAAAAACAAAACAATCATATTGGTTCCATTCCTAGCCTAATTTTACCATTCATATTGGCATGCTGGTTAATTGAGGTCATAATTAATGACGTTGTTGTTGTTGTTGTTGTTGTTGCTACCAAAAGCATCTAAATGGCATAATCTTGGAATTAGGAAGACCTGAGTTCAAATATAGTCTCAGATACTTACTAGCTTTGTGACCTAGGACAAGCAATTTCACCTCTGCTTACCTCAGTTTCATCAATGGAAAAATGGGGATAATAACAGCACCTACCTCCCAGGGTTGCTGTGAAGATCAAATGAGATAATATTTGTGGTGGATTTACCACAGTACCTGGCACATACTAAGCAATTAAGAAATGTTTGTTTCCTTCCTTCATTCCTGAATAATCATTTATATTGTTATCACTTCTTGTGAGGTACAACTGCAATAACCCAAGCTCTGTGAACATATTCAAGTCACTTAACGTTTCTGAGCCTTGATTTCCTCTTCTTTAAAATGGGTAAAATGATTCATACAGCACCTACCTCAGAAGACTTGTGAAGTCACAAAGGAAATAATGTAGGCAAAGTTCTTTGCAAGCTTTAAAACATGACATAAAAGCTGGTTGTCATCATTAAGATAGCAGAACGCAAGTTCCACCATATTATGTCCATTGTCTCAGGATTTTTCAAATGTTTGATGGAGATTTCTAAGTAAATTTCCAGTCTAAATTATTCAAAATGAACTCGTGTTGAACCAAAAAGGGAACTTATAGCCAAATAAGAATAGTTTCATTGTCCCTGAGAAAAATCCAAGGAGTTCCCAAATGAACTAAACTTATTGAAATTATTTATATCTATTTTTCTAAATGAGAATGAAAGATTCTAATCCTGATAAGACTCAGACCACTAATCTTGAAGTTTGTGGTATTTCAATTGAGGGTTGGAATGAATAAAAACATTTCAGAGTAAATGAAAGAATGAATAACTGAAATGAAATGAATGAATGAATGAATGAATGAAGCCTTTATTAAAGGCTTATTATCTGTAATGCACTGTGCTAAGCCCTAGGAATACAAATATAAAAGTCAGACAGTCTCTGTTCTGGAGAAACTCACATCCTAATGGGGAGACAACACACATGGAAGGTTTGAACTGCAAGTCAAATGGGAAAGTCCCATGGTCCTCAGGGGCACAGCAACAAAACAAGATGCCTCTTCTTAAATGTCATTTTTAATGATTAATTCATATAGATTTCTGATGTTGAACTATTTGAGAGTGCCGAAGTCTTTACTGGCAAGAAAAAATGTTTGATCAATTTATTGATTGATTGGTTTCAAAGATTACCTAGTCCAGGTGATATACCTTAACTACCCCCCCCAAAGAAATCCCCATTACAACATACCTTACAGGTGTCAGCCATATTTTGTGTGAAGACTTCCAATGAGATTGAAACTGCCACATCCAGCCTCTTCCATTTTTGAATGCCCTTATTTGTTAGGAAGTTTTTCCTCACATTGTCTAAATTTCTGCCCATTGATCCTAGTTTTGCCTCCTTGGTGCTAGGCAGAACAAGACTAATCTCTCATGCATGTGATAGCCCTTCAAATAATTAGACAGTTATCATGTCTCCCTTTAATTCTCCTTTTCTCTGAGTTACTGAACAATTCAGCACAGTATATAGCCTGCAGATTAAATGTAGTCTTATTGCCACCATTAGCATCATCTGTTCAATCAAGTAGATATTTATGGGTACCTACCACGTGCCTAACACTGTACCAGGCACCATGGGAGTTACAGTAATAGAAGGAGTCCCTGCCCTCTGTTGGGAAAAATTAGACTTAAACACATAAAATAATTGGAGAAAAATAACACAGTATATAACAAATTGCTAAATTGAATATAATCATGTGATTAAATATATAGTGTCAACAGTCAGTGCTATAGATGCTCCAGTTAGGGGGAGGGAGACACAGGGAATAAATATTGGCAGGAGTTACCAAGGAAGCCTCCATTAAGCAATGGCATTGTCCCAAGTCAAAGAAATTACAGCCAATACAAAAGCTTTATCAATAAGAAAAGGGTGCACAAACACCCTCTACTGGGATCTATGTTACACTGACATTAAGATCTTGTTGTCATGGCAACTGGTCATTGGACCAATGCAACAATCAGTTGTTATGGCAACAAGATTGCAACTGTACTCCCACCAGTCACCTGTTCAGAATTCTTGCATTCCTCAAGTCACCTCATGGCCTCCAGTGCTCTTTTCTATTATTTTCTGATCTCCTTTTATCCCTAGATACCTACTTCTAGGACTAAGTTAATCTGTTGTAATATCTCAGAAAGGGATGATAAGTAACTGATTGATGGTGATAGTTTATATTTATTTGTAGAGCAGTTTCAAAGTTTCAAAATGCTTTCACATGTGTTGTTATCTAGTATGATCTTCTAAACAACCTTGTGAGGCAGGTAAGATAAGTATTATTAGGGTGCCAAGTCACATTGGTGAATCATGAACTTGTAGCCCATTAGCCTGCTGTTGGGGGAGGAAAATAAGTTTTGTGCAGACATCCAGGCCAAAGGTAATTGATTACTTCATGGGTAATTTATTGCTTTCCTCCTTGGACCTCACCTAGCACTTTGTACCTCTCTGATGCACTTATCTGGTAATGTTGTGGATTAAAGCTATCTGTGTTTATATCTTATCCTATGACTTCCATGACGGCAGGGACAGTATCTTATCAAAATTTGTAATTACCCCAGTGCCTAGGATCCTGCTCTGCAAATAGCAGGTATTTGATAAATGTTTGTTGAATGGATGAATGTGATAATGAATGAATGAAATTTCTAAGTCTTTCCCACAAGAGAGACTATCTAAACAAATCAATACACATTTCCTATGTGTCCACTATGTGCTTGGCAATCTATTAAACACTGGGAATACAAAGAAAGTAAAAAACAGTCCCTACTCTCAAGGAGCTCACAGTATAATTTGGAGACAACACATTAAAAAGCTATTTACAGGGGCAGCTAGGTGGTGGAGTGGATAGAGCACCGGCCCTGGAGTCAGGAGTACCTGAGTTCAAATCCGGCCTCAGACACTTAACGCTTACTAGCTATGTAAACCTGGGCAAGTCACTTAACCACAATTGCCTAACTAAAATTTAAAAAAAATTTTTTTAATCTATTTACAGGGGCAGCTAGGTGGCACAATGGATAGAGCACCGGCCCTGGATTCAGGAGTACCTGAGTTCAAATCTGACCTGAGACACTTAACACTTACTAGCTGTGTGACCCTGGGCAAGTCACCAAAAAAAAGGAAAAAAAAGAAAAAGCTAATTACAAACAAGATATACACATGATAACCTTGTCTAGCCATGTCTTCCTCAGCCTGGACTTTTGTAGTTAATTTTTTGTTCTTAAGCACAGGATGTTATGTGTCATGGAGTCATAATCTAGAGCTAAAAAGGACCTCAGATGACATTTAGTACAATACTCTCAATTTATAGATGAAGAAACTGAGGCCCATGGAGATTAAGAAATTTGCTTGTGGTCACACAGGTAGTAGGTATCAGAGGCAGGATTTTAACCCAGATCTTACCCTTGAGTCAATGCTTTTTTTTTCACTGAACCATCACAATTCAACTTCATTTTATTAGACTGAGCCCATTGTTCTAGCCTATTTGGGTTTCCTGACCCCATTCAGTCAATGCATTAGTTATCCCTCCCAGCTTGTGTTATCCCTAAAACTTGATAAACACCCATGAAGTCATCTGTTAAGTCATTGATGAAGACGTTGATCAGAACAGGACCAAGGACAGAGCATTACTACTCCTCTTCATACTTCCCTCTTGATTGACAACAATCATTTAATCAATATTCTTTTATTCCTTTTTTTTTTTTTTGGTAGGCAATGGGGGTTAAGTGACTTGCCCAGGGTCACATAGCTAGTAAGTGTCAAGTGTCTGAGGCTGGATTTGAACTCAGGTACTCCTGAATCCAGGGCCAGTGCTTTAACCACTGCGCCATCTAGCTGCCCCTATCAATATTCTTTTGATTTAGTCAGTTATCTATTTCTGAATCCATATAACTATATTGGATGCAAGGCTGCATCTCTGCATTTTGTCCATATTTTAGTATCATCATCACCACTACCACCACTGTCATCATCATCGCTAGGCAATATTAACTAGGATCTATAAAATACAGTATTAGATGTTATTAGATGCTTGGAAAGTAACAAAAGTCAGTACCTCCTAAAAGGATTTATTTGACCTAAGGATTTATTTTTTAAAAGATAGTGGGGGAGGGGGACAGCTAGGTGGCACAGTGGATAGAGCACCGGCCCTGGATTCAGGAGGACCTGAGTTCAAATCCAGCCTCAGACACTTAACACTTGCTAGCTGTGTGACCCTGGGCAAGTCACTTAACCCCAACTGCCTCACCAAAAAAAAAGATAGTAGGGGGCAGCTAGGTGGCACAATGGATAAAGGACTGGCCCTGGACTCAGGAGGACTGGAGTTCAAATCTGTCCTCAGACACTTGACACTTACTAGCTGTGTGAACCTGGGCAAGTCACTTAATCCCAATTGATTCACCCCAAAAAAAAAAAAAGATAGTAGGGGGCAGCTAGGTGGCACAGTGGATAAAGGACTGGCCCTGGACTCAGGAGGACTTGAGTTCAAATTTGTCCTCAGACACTTGACACTTACTAGCTGTGTGACCCTGGGCAAGTCACTTAACCCTCATTGCCCCGTCAAAAAAAAAAAAAAGACAGTAGGCCACATTTGTAGGACAAAGACAATCTAATTGACAACTAATGACAGTGTTATCTATCAACTTCTCTGGAATAAGGAAATGCCTTGCATGGAATTTACTGCTACTGATTTTACTAGGTAGGATATGACTCATATTAACTAATGCCTTATTCTGAGAACTTAGTTAAATGGGCATAGTAGTTCTGAAACAGTTGCTTTATGTTGGCAAGTCAATTGAAAATCTAATTTATTTGTAAGTATATTCCAAAATATACAGTCAAAACCATCTTTTTTCATAGCAATTTATAGAATTTGCAAGGAACAAAATTTAGGATTAATATAAGAAAAATAATAATCATATTTAGAGCTATCAAAGAGTGGAATAAGTTGCCTTGGGACGTATGTGGTTCCTCCTCACTGTATGACTTCAAAGCGAAAATTAAGGGACCACTTGCTGGGATGTTTTAGAGGGAAGTTTAATTGTGAGAGTGTGGATAATATTAGGTTACCTCTCATTCCTTCCAATTCTAAGATTCTCTGTTGTTGTAATAACCATTACTCTTCATACTTTATGTTAAATAGGCAGATATTTCCATTAGTTATATAAGGTTGGATTTTGTTCTAAATCCAAATATTGGAATGAGGTAGTGATTTTCTCCTCTGTCTTCTTTCCTACCAAACCGTCCCCTCTATACCCCCACACCATAGGCGAACCTCCTCTTTAGAACACATTCCTTCTGTGCCTTTCTAGTGTTTCTTTTTTCTCCAGCTTGTACATGTTTCACCTTACTTGGAATTCATAGGTTTATAAATTTATAGTCAGAATGAATTTTAGAGGCCGTGTAAATCAACTTCCTTATATTACAGCTAAAAAAACCCCTGTAGACCCAAGAGAATGAGACTTATCCAAGGTCAAACAAGTAGAAAGAAGTTGAACCAATATTTGAATTGAGATCCAGATACCAAATCTAATGCTCTTTCCATTTTTACCATGAGCCTTTCATTACAAATTCAATGTTCTTCCCACTGTACCATGAAATAAGAGAAAACAATTTGGTATATTTCTTTTTTTTTTTTTTTTTGGGGCAATGGGGGTTAAGTGACTTGCCCAGGGTCAAGTGTCTGAGGCCGGATGCGCCACTTAGCCGCCCCCCGCTGGTATATTTCTTAACAATAAAGATAAGAGGGGCAGCTAGATGGCGTAGTGGATAAAGCACCGGCCCTGGATTCAGGAGTATCTGAGTTCAAATCCGGCCTCAGACACTTGACACTTACTAGCTGTGTGACCTTGGGCAAGTCACTTAACCCCCATTGCCCCACAAAATTAAAAAAACAACAACAACAAAAAAAACCAATAAAGATAAGGTTTCCAGGGAGAGTGCTCTAGCACCTAAGCTGTATGTCCGTGCTTGTCTGGGAACACTGTGTGGTACATGCTTGGAAGCCAAATACACTCAAAAAAGAATGTGAGGGGGCAGCTAGGTGGCACAGTGGATAAAGCATCAGCCCTGGATTCAGGAGGATCTGAGTTCAAATCCGGCCTCAGACACTTGACACTTACTAGCTGTGTGACCCTGGGCAAGTCACTTAACCCTCATTGCCCCGCCGAAAACAAAAAAAGAAAGAAAGAATTTGAGGAGTGTTATCAATACCTCAGTCATCCCATCTCTCCAGATAATTTTCAGCTTACCTGATCTAACAGTTCCTTCTCTACTGAAGACACTTTCACTAGACCATAGCAACTTCTCATGTTATTGCCTTTTCCCTTTCGAAGCCATCTTAGAAAAAGTTATTTTTCCACTTCCTCTCTTTTTACTTACTTCTCAACCTTTTGTATTCTGGCTTGTGATCTCAATCACTTAGCTGAAACTGCTCCATACAAAGTTATCAATGATACTTTCATTGATATATCAGGTTATCTTGTTCTTAGACCTCATCCTTCTCAACCTCTCTGCTTCACTGGACACTGTTGAACATCTTCTCCTCCTGAATAAAGTTTTCTCTGGATTTTCATGACATTACTCTCTTCTGTTTCTCTTCTTACCTGTCTAACTTGTTCTCTCTTAGTCTGCTTAGCTGGTTCATCATCTATATCATGCTCTCACACCTGGACAATTGTAATAACCTACTGGTTAGTCTCCCTGCCATAAGTGTCTCCCCATTCCAATCCATCTTCCACCCAGTTGTCAATGTTGTTTTCCTGAAATGCAAATCTGACAAGGTCACCCCTACTCCCACCTTGCTGTTCCTTGCACAAAACACTCCAGGCATTTTCACATTCTCCCCCATGCCTAAAATGCTCTCTCATCATCTCCACCTCCTGGATTCCCAGGATTCCTTCAAGTCCCAGCTAAAATGTTATCTTCTATGAGAAGCCTTTGCTTATTCCCCTTTAATGACTTACTTCTATTGCTTATCTCCGCTTTATCCTGTACATATCTTTCTTTTAAACTATTTGGACATTGTCTCCCACTTTAGATTGTGAGCTTCTTAAGAACAACAACTATTTTTGCACTTTTTGTATCCTCAGTTCTTAGAATTAAGTGGTGAAGCCACAGACAAAAATGAAGATTACTGCCAGCAGATAAAACTGTGTGTGATGTCAGAAAAAAGGAGATAGGCTGCTGATGAAGAATTAACCCCCAATGTGAGGGAAAAAAAAAACATCCTCTTCTCAATAATACTCAAGAACTCAACAGGGATATGACAAAGGCTCTTTATTTCCTTCTTATGAGAAGGAGGCACCCTAGTGTGCAGCTAGTGGGTGCCCCCAAAGGGGGCTCGCAGGCCCTGTTTTATACCCTAGTCCCTAACATGCATGGACCCTCCCCTTTTTCATCACTGGTCTGATTACTCAAGGGTTACAATCTACGTGCAAAAACTAGCTAATCAGAACGCAGTATTCCCACCCTTCTTCCTTGTATGGGCATAACTCAGGAGTGGACCTTATTGAGACCAGGGCTCCTTGAACGATGTGATTTTGTTAACCTGAGAGGGAGGAGGGGATCTGAGACCTTTGTCCTACAAACAGGTCAGGAGGAATATGACTGACTGTTACATTCACATTGAGAGGACACAACTACCCATTTTCTCACACCCAAGATCCTCAATAATAGCATACAAGTCACTGATTTTCCCAAAAGGAATCATGAAAATGTTTTTCAGGGAATATAGTGACTCCAAAACAAAACCACTACCCATTTTAATCAGCTAGATGAAGAAAACAAGTATAATCTGTCATACAAAACAGATATGCTAGACCAAAAATATAGAAACCTAATTTCAATTACTGGGGCTTCTCATGCCCCCTTCCTAAATTTATCTGGGAAAATAATAATCTGGTTTATTTCTAGATCTCTCATTTCTGCACCTGCAAGCAAACTGATAAAATCTGAATAAAAAGTCTATTTACTGCAAAAGTACATATAAGACAGAAATCTCTTTGCTTACACTGGGGAGCAGGACTCTGTTGCTTTGCCCATACTCAGATCCAGGTCCCTGTCCTGGGTGGCAGATGCAGGGTGAGGAGAAGCACTAGAACACCAGAGCTTATAGTTGCAGTGGAGCAGGAACCCTCATCACAGTATCAGGGCAGAAAAGAGTGTCATCACTCACAGAACATAGCACAGGTCAGGAGAGTAGTAAACAGTTTTTCCTTGGAAGAACTGAAAATTTACAGGTCCCTAGAAGTAGCTATGAAAATAACTGAAAAAAATTCCTGAAGATTGGCACAGTGTGCCCTCCACACTGGAAGCAGATGTTCTCTTTAGCAAAGAGTTAAAAGTCAAGAAATAAGCTGGAAAATAAGCAAACAATGAAAAAAGATTCTGACTATAGGAAATTACTGTGGTGACAAGGATGATCAAAACGCACAATCAGAAGAAGATAAATAAAGTCATAACTCTTACATCCAAAACCTCCAAGAAAAATATGAATTGGTCTCAGGCCATGGAAGAGCTCAGAAGGAATTTCAAAAATCAGATAAGAGAGGTAGAGGAAAAATGTGGAAGAGAAATTAGAGTGATTCAAGAAAATCGTGAAAAAAGCCAACAGCTTGGTTAAAGAGGCACCAAAAAAAATACTGAAGAAAATAACACCTTCTAAAAAATAATAGGCCAAATGGTAAAAGAGGTACAAAAAATCCAAAGAGGAGAAGAACACCTTGAAAAGTAGAATTAGTCAAATAGAAAAATAGGCAAAAAAATCACTGAAGAAAAAAACTCCTTAAAATGTAAAATTGGCCAAATAGAAAAGGAGGTACAAAAGCTCACAGAAGAAAATAATTTCTTAAACATTAGAACTGAGCCAGTGAAAGCTAAGGACTCTATGAGACATCAAGAAACAATAAAACAAAATCAAAAGAATGAAGAAATGAAAGACAATGTGAAATATCTAATTGAAAAAAAACTGACCTGGAAAATAGATACAGGAGACATAATTTTAAAATTATTGGACTTCCTGTAAGCCATGATCCAAAAAGAGCCTTAAAAAGATCATCTTTCGGGGGAAGCTAGGTGGCACAGTGGATAGAGCACTGGCCCTGGATTCAGGAGTACCTGAGTTCAAATCCGGCCTCAGACACTTGACACTTACTAGCTGTGTGACCCTGGGCAAGTCACTTAACCCCCATTGCCCCCCAAAAAAAAAAAAAAAAAAAAAAAAAAAAAAGATCATCTTTCTTTTTTTCTGTTTAGAATTTTATTTTCCAAATTACATGTAAAAACACATTTTGACATCGATTTTTTAAAACTTTGTGTTCCAAGAAAGAACTGATGGTATCTGAAAACAGATTGAAACACTTTTTTTTTTATAATAACTTAATCTGAAGTTTTGGTTTTTATGTTTTCTCTCACAACCTAGCAAATGTAGGGATGTTTTTCATGACTACTCATCTATAACTTATATTGAATTGCCTGAGTTCTTGGAGGTGGGGGGTGGGAAGGGAGGGAGTAAGGGAAGTTGGAACACAGTTTTAAAAAATTGATGTCAAAATTTGCTTTTACATATATTTTGGAAAACAAAATTCTAAACAGAAAAAAAGCTTCGTGTTCCAACTTCCCTTACTCCCTCCCGTCCCACCCCCCACCTCCAAGAACTCAAGCAATTCAATATAAGTTATACATGAGTAGTCATGGAAAACATCTCCACATTACCTAGGTTGTGAGAGAAAATAGATAAAAACAAAACTTCAGATTAAGGAACTGTCAAAAAAATTCAATCTGTTTTCAGATACCATCAGTTCTTTCTCTATAGATGTATTGCAATTTTCTTAAGTCCTTCAGAGTTATATCGGATCATTGCATTACTGAAAAAACTACATCCTTCCCAGAAGATCATCTTACACTATCACTGTTGTGATAGTGACAGTACATTTCACTCTGCTTTAGTTCATGTAGGTCTTTCCAGGTTTTTCTGATAGTATCCTGTTCATCATAACTTTTATATAGTTCTTGATAAAGAATGTTCTTCACAATAGCCCAGCAAAGTAGATACCACATGTTTTAACTGTTTCCCTCCATCCTCTTCCCTTTCCATGATATTTACTCTATTTTCTATCTTCTTTTACCCTATTCCTCCTCAAAACTGTTTTGCTTCTGACTGTCTCCTCCTCTGCTCTTCCATCCCTTCTTTCCCCCTTCCCTCCTTCTCCTCTTCCCCTCCTACTTTCCTTTGGGTTAGATAGATTGCTCCTCCCAATTGCATGTGTATGTTATTCTCTCCTTGAGCTAAGTCTGATGAGATTAAGGTCTTTGAGCTAATTATGTGTTCTAAATTTTCTTCCTCCCTCCCTCCTCAACCTTCCCTGTGAAATCAAGCAATTCAATATGTCATACATGTGCAGTTATGCAGAACATCTTCACCTTCCTCAAAAGTGTTTTGTTTTTTACAGCTCCCTCCCCAAATCTGCCCTTCCTTCCCCTCTTCTCTCCCCTCCCTCTTATCTCCTTCCCCTCCCACTTTCCCTCAGGGCAAAAATATTACTATACCCACTTGAGTATGTATGTTATTGCCTCTTTGAGCCAATTCTGATGATAGTAAGGTTCACTCATTCCCTCACTCCTTCCTCCTCTTTGCCTCCCCTCCATAAGCCTTTTCTTGTTTCTTTTATGTGAGCTATTTTCCCCCAGTCTACCTCTCCCTTTCCCTTTCTTCCAGTGCATTCCTCTTACCCCTTAACTTTATTTTAAAGATGTTATCATGGGTTAGCTAGGTGGCACAGTAGACAAAGCACCAGCCCTGGATCCAGAAATCCCCAAGCCGAAATCTGGCCCCAGATATAAGACACCCCACCCTGCCTGCCCCACAAAAAGCAAGGATAAACAAAAAATAAATGCTTTACAGATATCATCCCTTCACATTCAGTTCAGACCTGTGTCCTCTGTCTAAATGTATTCCTCTCAGCTGCCCTAATACTGAGAAAGTTCTTATGAGTTCAAAGTATTATCTTCCCATGTAAGAATATAAACAGTTTAATCTTTTAATATCCCTCATGAATTCTTCTTCCTGTTTACCTTTTTATGCTTCTCTAAGGTCTTGTATTTGAAAGTCAAATTTTCTATTCAGTTCAGGTCTTTTCATCATAATTGCCTGAAAGTCCTCTTTTTCATTGAAGTCCCATTTTTTCCTCTGAAAGATGGTATTCAGTTTTTCTGGGTAGGTAATTCTGGGCTGTAGTCCCAGTTCCTTTGCCCTCCTTCGATTCTTTAATGTGGACGCTGCTAGATCTTGTTTTATCCTTATTGTAGCTCCACAGTATTTGAATTCCTTTTTTCTAGCTGCTTGCAATATTTTCTCCTTGACCTGGGAGCTCTGGAATTTGGCTATAATATTCCTGGAAGTTTTCCTTTTGGGGTCTCTTTTAGGAGGTGATCAGTGGATTCTTTCAATTTCTATTTTACCTTCTGCTTCTAGAATATCAGGGCAATTTTCCCAGACAATTTCTTGGAAGATGCTATCTAAACTCTTATTTTGGTCATGGTTTTCAGGTTGTCCAATTTTTTTCAAATTCTCTCTCCAGGATCTATTTTCCAGGTCAGTTGTTTTTCCAAGGAGATATTTCATATTGCCCTCAATTTTTTTATTCATTTGTATTTGCTTTACTGTGTCTTGGTTTTTCATAAAGTCACTAGCTTCTATTTGTTCAATCCTAATTCTTAGGCAATTATTATCTTCTGAGTGCTTTTGTATCTCCTTTTCCATTTGGCTTTTCAAACTGTTGACTTTTTTTCTCATGACTCTCCTGCATTGCTATCATTTCTATTTCCATTCTTTCCTCCACCTCTCTAAATCTTCCTTCTAACTCTCCTACTTTCTTTTCAAAGCCCCTTTTCAGCACTTCCATAGCCGGAGACCAATTCATATTTTTCTTGGAAGCTTTGGATGTAAGGGCCCTGAGGTTGTTATCCTCTTCTGAGGGTGCACCTCAATCTTCCTTGTCACTAAAGAAACTTTCTATAGTTCTCAACTTTCTTTGCTTGCTCATATTGCCATCTTGTACTTGGCTTTTAACTGCCTCTTATAGTGGGGCCCTACTTCCAAACCACACTGTCTCAAGCTTCAGAAGGAGGGCAGGTTTTTCTCTAACCTAGCCTGTTCTCTGGTCTAAAGATAACCTCAATTCAGCTTGCTAATTAACCAGCCAGCAAAATTTTTTGTGCTGTGGTTCTTAGCTCTGACGAGCCTGAACCCCTCCCCCACCTGGGCCTCTTGCCACTCATGATTTCTTCCTGGTTCCCTGCTAGGGTGGGACAGCTGAATGCCTCCTTAGGTCCCACAGACACCCCTGTATCTCCTCCCCAACCCCAGACAGCCATTCAGTCCTCTCACCTGATCATAAACTTAATCCCAGAAGATGCCAGTGCTGCAGCTGATTTGGAGGCTCAGGGGTAAGTTTCTCTGGTGCAGCCTGCCTGGGAACTGTGTCAGCACAATTGCAGGGTTGGACTATTCTTGCAGCCCAGCACAGCCCCCTTTAAGCTACCTTGGCTGGAAAATAATCTCAGCCCATCTTTTTGTGGGTTTTGCTGCTCCAGAGGTTGTTTTATTGCTGTTTTTGGAGTAATTGTGTCAGGAGCTCTGTGCGTTTAATGTCTTTCCTCCACCATCTTGGCTCTGCCCCACCCCCACCCCCATGCTCAAGATTACCTTTCAAGAAAGGAAAACTGCCCTGATATCCTAGAAACAGAGGGGGGAAAAGAAATCGAAAGAATCCACCCATCACCTCCTGAAAGAGATCTCAAAATGAAAACTTCCAGGAATATTATAACCAAATTCCAGATCTCCCATGTCAAGGAGAAAATATTGTAAGCAGCCAGAAAGAAACAATTCAAATATCATGGAGCCACAGTCAGTATAACAAAAGATTTAGCAGCTTCTTCATTAAAGTACTGGAGGGCTTGGAATATTATATTCTTGAATACAAAGGAGCTAGGATTATAACCAAGAATCACCTATCCAGAAAAATTGAGTATAATCCATCAATGGATAGTCAATGAAATAGAGGATTTTCAAGCATTCCTAATGAAAAGACCAGGGCTGAATATAAAACTTAACTTTCAAATACAAGACTAAATCACAAGGGACTTAAGAAGATTAAGCTGTTTGCATTTCTACATGAAAAGATGATACTTATAACTCTCAAGAACTTTCTCATTATTAGTGCAGTTAGAAGGAGTATATATAGGCAGAGAACACATGTGTTAGTTGAATATTATGGGATAATTATCTAAAAAATAAAATTAATGGGTGAAAAAGATAAATGCACTGAGAGAAGGGGAAAGGGAGAGATAAAATGGAGACAACTTAAGGATTATAAGCCTATTAAAAGGACACCACAAGTCAAAAACCTAACCACCTTAATGCAAGAAATTATACAAGAAAACTGCTCATAATTTCTGAACACAGAAAACAAAGTGAACATTGAAAGAATACATAGATTACCTCCAGAAAGAAACCCTATGCTGCAAACACCAACACTTTTAGTGGTTAAATTCAACATTTCCACATTCAAATAACAAATTCTTCAAACAAGCAGAAGAAAACCCCTCAAATATAAAGGAAAGGATATTCAACGAACACAAGGTTATGTTCTTTATCCATGAGAAATTGTGGTGGTTTGTGTGTGTGTGTGTGTGTGTGTGTGTGTGTGTGTGTGAAAGCATAATGGGTTCTGAAAAGCAAAAAAGATCAATATGAAGCCCAAAGTGACCTACTCTATAAATCTGAACCTTGCCAAAAGTGAAAAAAGAGGGAAAAGGTGGAAGTTCAACACAAAGAAACATTTGAAACATTCTTAGAAAGAAAACCAGACCTGCAGAAATTATTTGCTTTTCAAACATTCCAGATAACATTAATACAAGAAGCATAAACAAAACAGCAACCAAGGACAACAACAACAACAGAGAGACCATTAACAGATTTCTTTATAAATGTACATGAGGAGACAGGGCAAAAGCAGAAGTCAAATGAAAGTGATGGTGGAGAAACAGACCTGAAATATCATGGACTAAACATCACTATACTCCACCTATGGTGAATAGATGTTTTTTTTAAAGGACTGAATTACAAAATGGGAGGACACATAAAAGGGAGAAGAGCAAGGAGATAGAGGAAAATGTGATATACGCTACTTAAGTCAAAGGATAAAAATGAAGGGGAAAATAACTTCAGTCTCTCAGGAAGAAGAGAGTCTTCAAGAGAATGGAAAAGGAAGCAAGTGAGGGGGGATTAAAAAGCATGGAAAGAAAGGAGGAAACCTTATTTCAATGGTGGGAAAGACTACCTGTAATGAATGCTCCTATGGGAGAAGAAAGATAAAAGGAGATGGAGACCTTATAAAGGTCATTATCTAAAAGAATTTAGTACTTACTTAAAGACCATTCATCTTGCCTCAGGAGAAAGGGAAGAAGACTTCCTGGAGGCAACTGACACCCAAAAGAGTGAGAGGTTATAGCAGGGAGAGTTCTTCTTTTTTAATCATAAAAGTATTTTAAGGGGCAGCTAGGTGGCGCAATGGATAAAGCACCAGCCCTGGATTCAGGAAGACCTGAGTTCAAATCTGACCTCAGACACTTGACACTTACTAGTGACCTTGGGCAAGTCACTTAACCCTCATTGCCCCGCACCAAAAAAAAAAAAAATTATTATTTTCCAGTTACATGTAAAGATAGTTTTCAACATTTGTTTTCATAAGATTTTGAGTTCCAAATTTTTCTCCTTCCCTCCCTTCCCTCCCCCCTCCCCAAGACAGAAAGCAATCTGATATAGGTCATATATGTACAATTACAGACCTAGGGAGATTTCAAAATAAATGGGAAAAAATAACCAACTGGAGAGCAAAGGTCAAGACTGATTGGCACAAAAGAATTTGAAATTGGGGGGATGCCCATCAATTGGGGAATGGCTGAAAAAGTTGTGGTATATGCATGTAATGCTATTGTGCTATAAGAAATGATGAGCAGGCAGATTTCAGAAAACCTGGAAAGACTTAAGTGGACTGATGCTAAGTGAAGTGAACAGAACCAGGAGAACATTGTACACAGTAACAGAAACATTGTGTGATTATAAATTCTGATAGACTTAGCTCTCCTCAGCAATTCACTGATACAAGACAATTCCAAAGGACTCATGATGGAAAATGCTCTCCACATCCAGAAAAAAAAAAAAAAAAACCTGTGAAATCTGAATGCAGATTAACCATACTATTTCTACTTTTTTTCTTTTTTTCTTTTTGAGGTTTTTCCCTTTTGTTCTGATTCTTCTTTTACAACATGACTCATGCAGAAATATGTTTAATGTGATTGTACATATATTAGATTTCTTTCTGTCTTGCGGAGGGAAGAAGGAAAGGAGGTAGGGAGAAAAATTTGGAACTCAAAATGTTATAAAAACAATGTTGAAAACTATCTTTACATGTAACTGGAAAAAAATATTGAAAAAAATAATTGGTACAATAGGGGACATAGGAAAATTCCTGAGATGGGACAATATTTCCTCAGTAACCAGCATTTCTAAGGATGAGGCACAACAGAAAAAAAGGAGAACAGGGAACTAGATCAACAAGGAATTAATATAGAAACTGTTCATAAGAAGGCACCCAAGGGGCAGGTGGCACAGTGGCACAGTGGATAAAGCACCAGCCCTAGATTCAGGAGGATCTGAGTTCAAATCCAGCCTCAGACACTTGACACTAGCTGTCTGACCCTGGGCAAGTCAATTAACCTTCATTGTCCACCAAAAAGCAAACAAAAAAGGCACCCAAAATAGGTACCTTAGAAGCTTTAATTCCATGAAGAATACAGAAACTAAAGAAAAACTAAATAGATATAAGGGCTATGAGCCAAAGAAAATTATGGTTAATGGTGGGAAGAAAAGAACCAGTGGCCCAAATTCATTTGCAGGGTTGTAATGGTGGTGAGGAGAAGTTTTGGACCTTAGGATACAAGAGCTAGTGGGGGGAAAGAGCATTGGATACCAAAATATGGGAGGACAAGTTCCAGATCTGTGGAGTTAACTTCTAAGGGCCAGAGAAATGATAAAACTCTTCTGTATATTCCTCCACATTTAGCAAATGATTTTCTCTAAATGTACAATCATGGCTAATGATACCCCTGTGCTACTAACAAATGAAACTGTTCTCACATATATTCCAGCATGATTTATTGAAGGATATGAATTATTACACAGATCCCAGTAGGCTGAATCTTGGATAGAATATGCAAGTGCTTGGAATATGGATGGTATTCGTGGTTCTCTTGAGTTCTTCCAGATAAAGTGCATGTTCCTCCTGACCTGGAAAGTTTCTTTTGGTTTAGCACTGGCCTTCTTCATGGATGACTCACATCTGTGTGAGACTCATAGTGTAAGTATTTGATAGCACTATGAACTGGAGCCAGATTGTACCTGTTTATAAAATGAAAAAGCACTCATTCTGATCTCAGTCTTAATCAATGAATTCCCTCCTTCTTCATATGCATTTGAGGATTTCTGAATGCTAATTGGCCAGCTAGTGTATGCCTGAGCTTATGGACAATTCCTATTCTTATTCATGATTATTCTTCGATCATTATTAACCTCAAGTGCGGGCAGAGTTTGTCTCATAGGGAAACTTGAGATGGACTGGTTCTCATAATTAACCTAAGGATGACAGTGACATTAGGGTGTGACTATAATCTCAGGATGGATGTTTGCTCTGCTTGAATGCTAATAAGTTTTCTGAGATTGAACTTGATAGTTCAGTTTAGGAAAAGAGTCTCTCAAAATTGATATTGTCCTTGCAGTTACAATACACAGGAAGTAATAATAATGACCTCAACAATAAGGCTTGAGCCTTCATTTAACTTCCCTTCAACAGGTGGAAATTAACAAATCTGTTACACATCAAATTGTAAGGTCAGTCACAGAAGTCATAATAATGTACTATCTGATGAAATAAAAAACCACCAAAGACAAGGGAAGCCAGACACCAAAGGACAGTGCATCTATGCATGTAAGCCCCACAATGACATGAAGACATTACCACATCAGGGAAGGGAATAGAAGAGAGCCAGGGTGGGGAGGAGCTCACCTGGAGGCAAGATACATTTGGTAGATTCCTATCATGGCACAGTGGATAGAGCACTGGGCCTGGAGTCAGGAAGACTCCTCACACACTTACTAGCTGTGTCAACTTGGGCAAGTCATTTAATCTGTTTGCCTCTTTGCCTTGTTTGTAAAATGAGCTAGAGAGGGATGTGGCAAACCACTCCAGTATCTTTACCAAGAAAACTCCTAAAGGGGTTACTAAGAGACACAACTCAACAACCAAGCTTCTTGCTAGCTTAGATACTAAGACCAGTTTTTTTCTACCTGCCAAAAGAATAATAGGAGCTATTAGTGACCTCTAAATTTCAGTGTTCTGGTGTGTGGAAGGGAAGAACCCCAGTAATCTAACCTTAATTAGGTTGTGTTTCAAAATCTCAGAAAACCTCATTAAATGTGTTCCATGGGGCAGCTAGGTGGTGCAGTGGATAGAGCACCAGCCCTGGAGTTAGGAGGAACTGAGTTCAAATCCAGCCTCAGACACTTGACACTTGCTGGCTGTGTGACCCTGGGCAAGTCACTTAACCCCAATTGCCTCACCAAAAAAATTAAATAAAAATAAATAAATAAATAAATAAATAAATGTGTTCCTAAATTGGGTTAGTTTGAAATGCTACATATTAGGTTGCCCAATCCTGAGCCTTTTACAATCTGGCCCTTCCTACCTTTCCAGTCTTCTTACTTTATCCCCTCCATACAATCTCTAATCTAGCTACACCTCCCTACACACTATACCCCATATCTCAACTCCATGTTTTCACTACTATCCCCCATGCCTGGAATGCTTTCCCCTCCTCACCTCCTCATCCTAGTTTCCCTGGCTTCCAAGACTCATCTCACATCCCACCTTCTTCAGGATGCCTTTCCCAGTCTATTCAACACTCCACTCCTCCTCCCACTATTGGTGCCTTTCCTCAAAGATTACCTCCCATTCAAACCATATATTTCGTATGTATAATTTTTTTTGCCTGTTGTTTCCCAAATTAGAATGTGAAGTTTTTGAGGGGAGTGACTATGTTTCACTTCTCTTTGAATCCCCAATGCTTAGTATAGTTCCTGGAACATAGTAAGTGATTAATAAATGCTTACTGAGAGAATCAGATGTGTTCTCTGCATAGTTCAAAGGGGCTTGTTCCCCTTCCCCCACCATTCCCTTCCTTTTCCTGCTGAGTTAGCAGAGGTTTGCTAAAGTTAGATAACAAATAATCATAACATCTCAGGGTCTGGTTGTCCCATGGGGTGGGGGTGGTGCCACATCTGGGGGTGTGGGGGGGTGGTCTACATGTTTAGAAGTTTCAGGAAGAATGTGAATCTGTTATAACCTGACAGGTGAACCAGGGGAGGGACTTTTTGTTAGATCTAGGATAAAAAGGGAAGTTTGCCATGGCAAAGTAAGCCACTCTTCTAGAGTGTGTGCCCTTTCTTGCAAGATCATAATAAAATGACCTTCCTTCTTTGCACCAGACCAGGAGTTGTGCCTCAGTTTCTGTTTCTAATACTTACTAATTACTCAATAATATTTATTATTTAATATGGGCCTATCAAATGTTCAAGATGGCTTTATGGAACATGACATACTCCTAATAATGTTTTTCCAATGTTAAACCAGCATTAGACTTGGGGAGATATTTCTCAATCCTCCTTATTTAACTATAGAAGATTTTACTTTAATAACAAAGAGGGGCAGCTAGGTGGTGCAGTGGATAAAGCACCAGCTCTGGATTCAGGAGTACCTGAGTTTAAATCCAGCCTCAGACACTTGGTACTTACTAGCTGTGTGACCCTGGGCAAGTCACTTAACCCCAATTGCCTCACACACACAAAAAGAACAAAGAAAAAATTCCTTCTTCAAAGTTGAACATACATCTCTGTTTATCATTTTTTAATGTTTTTTTTGTTTTTGGTAGGGCAATGAGGGTTAAGTGACTTGCCCAGGGTCACACAGCTAGTAAGTGTCAAGTGTCTGAGGCCGGATTTGAACTCAGGTACTCCTGAATCCAGAGCTGGTGCTTTATCCACTGTACCACCTAGCTGCCCCCTACATCTCTGTTTATCAGATGCAATACTTTTTTAACTGGGAGATGTTGTGGTGTAGTGGAAAGGGTTGTGACCGGCAACACAGGCAACCTTGCGTCCTGTCTTGATTTGACTCCTAAATGTGCTATGTTGGATAAATCCCTTCTCTCAGGTCCTCAGTTTCCTCTTGTGTGAAAGGAGAAGGTTGTACTAGATGACCTCTAAGTTTCCTTTCAATTTCTGACATTCAGTGATGCTATCACATTAGTTGGTTTGGGGGGGGGGGTTGGGCAGGGTATTGAGAGTTAAGTGACTTGCCCAGGGTCACACAGCTGGTAAGTGTCAAGTGTCTGAAGCTGGATTTGAACTCAGGTACTCCTGAATCCAGGGCCAGTGCTTTATCCACTGAGCCACCTAGCTGCCCAAAAGATGGAATTGAACCACTCTGTCACTAGACAGCTACAGGTTTGAAGCCTCTACCCCAGACCACTGAGGGTAATCCAGGCCACATTAGCTTTTAAAATAAGTAAATTGTTTGTGATTTAGTTTGTGATTCAGGACAAACCCTAGGTATTTTTCTGCTATATTTAATACTCCAGTCATTTTTCTGCTACTTTTCAAAATACTCTACATTCAGCAGACATTAAATAAATGATTGTTGGCTGAATTATTATTTATCTCAAAATATTTTTCTATTCTATATCTGCTGTGGTTGCTTTTGGTCCTTAAATGCTGTGCTTTGCACTTACTGCTATTGACTTTTATCCTGATCATTTCTCTAATTAAGTGAGTCTTTGAATCCCACTCCTATATCCCAAGGTCTTAAGAATACCCAAATTCCTTGTTCTGTATGAAACTGAGTGCACAGTCTCACTTCTTTTCCATTAGCCTGGACCTACTCTTCACTCTCAATTCTGAATATGTCTGAATAAGGGTAAAAGCAATATTAGAAATGTCCAAAGATATTAGTTGACAGATTATAATACATGTAAGGAAGTATAATCTGTATTGTTATAAAGAATTATAGAATAATGCATCTGAAGTGACAAACATCAAGCCAACAGAATACATACATACATACATATATACATATGTATGTGTGTGTGAATGTAGAAGAATTGTAGGCTCTTACAATGACAGAATTTTGGAATCTCTGAAACATGTTCTAAGGTTGATGGGATAAAATCCCAGACAATTGTCATCTTAGTGCAACAACCTAGCTTGTCTAAGAATGCCTTCTCAATACACTCATTTGAATCAGAAAACCAAACCCTAGCCATAAGGTTGGGGGTGGGGAGGTACCCAGACAATCATAGCATGGAAACTGGAAGATAGGTAAATTCAGCCATAATACAGAACTCTTGTGTCTTCTCCACACTTCCAGGGAAGGATGCACACACACACACACACACACACACACATATACACACACACATACATACATACATACATATGGAAAAAGTCTCCTGGTACATATGAAACAATAGACTCACTTTTCTGGGGTCCCAGAGATTCACCTGGGTCTAGATCACTCTCTAAAAACAAAAGACCAAAAAGTACCACAATAGCAAACAATGTAATTCCTAAGGTCAACAGGCACTAATCTTTTTCTCCTTTAAATCTCCATACTTTCTCCTATGGCTAGCACTCTAGCAAAAAGAAGACAAGAAAGACCCTATAGCTAGAATGCTTTGGGATGCTCTTGCAACATAATGAAAAAAGGCATTGCCCCAAGATATTTAAAGAACAGCCATGGCTAGCTGGCCACTCTAATCCTGGTAGATTTAACTAACTGCATTAAAAAGTCAGCAAGTTGCTCTTTATGTGGTAGCAAGGAATTGGAAGTTGAGGGGGTGCCCATCAATTGGGGAATGGCTGGACAAGTTGTGGTATATGAATACAATGGAATACTATTGTGCTGTAAGAAATGATGAGCAGGAGGAGTTCAGAGAAACCTGGAGGGTCTTGCGTGAGCTGATGATGAGTGAGATGATCAGAACCAGAAGAACATTGTACACAGTATCATCAACATTGAGTGTTGATCTACTGTGATGGACTATATTCTTCTCACCAATGCAATGGTACAGAAGAATTCCAGGGAACTCATGATAGAAGAGGATCTCCAAATCCAAGAAAACAAAAAACTGCTGAGTATAGATGCTGAATGAGCCATACTATTTCTTTTGTTTTGGGTGCTGTTGTTTTTTTCTATTTTGAGGTTTTTTATCATTGCTCCGATTTTGTCTCATAACAGGACTAATGCAGAAATAGGATTAATGTTATTATGTGTATATATATGTGTGTATACATATATCTATATATATGTGTGTATATGCATATAGATATATAGATATAACCTATATCAGATTACCTGCTATCTAGGAGAGGGGGGAGGGAGAGAGAAAAATCTGAAATTGTAAAGCTTGTATAAACAAAAGTTGAGAACTATTTTTACATGTAACGGAAAAATAAAATACCTTATAAAAAAAAAGTCAGCAAGTTGACTTTGGTTCCTTTAGGTTAATGGATAATTTTACAGAGTGGGAGTACAAGCCAGAGGAGTTTCTAGGGCTTGGGTGAGGGTGAGGTATCATCTATTTATCTGTGTTCCCTAAGAAGAGCCTTCCTAATCTGGGTATGCTAACCAGAAATGAGACAACTGGAAGAGAATCTATATATCCATGTATGAGATGTCTTCCTCAGCTGTTTGGTGTCTTCTATTAGACCTTGAGATCGTGACATCTAGCTGGTATATGATGAAAAAAGCCTTTCAGAGACAGCTTTGTTTGAAATTTTTGTTCCTGAGGCTGTCCTGTCAACCTAAAAGCATGTTTGAAAGTTAAGATGTATCACTTTCCCTAGCCATGGTGCTGACTAAACTATTAGCTACTTGTTTCTCCACTATCCCTGGCCATGGTACTGACACTTAAGGCTAGAAGAGATCTCAGAAACCATCTATCTGAGCAGAATCTGATCAGGAATCTTCTTGACAAATTCCTCAGCAAGTGGTATTCCAAACTCTGTTTGAAGATCTTCAGTGATGAATACATTTTCTAACTTCCAACGCAACCTTTATAGATTTGGAAAACTTGAATTGTTAGGAAGTTTCTCATTTTATCAAGCTGAAATCTCTTCCTGCATTTTCTAATTCTGCCCTTTTGGTGTTAAGGATGAGAAGTCCCATACCTCATCCACCTGAGAGTCATTCAGATACTTGAAGACAATTATTATTCCCCGCTCCCATACATTCTCCAGGCTAAATAGACCCAATTCCTTTGAGAAAATTTTGCAATGCATGACTCTGAGTTCACTTATTCCTGCCCCCCCCATAAAATGTGGCACAAAGAACTAGGAACTTCAGTCTAGATGTGTTCTGATTGTGGCAGAGGTCAGCAGGGCAATAACTCCTGCTCCCATTTGATTAATGCAATATAGGATTATATCATCTTTTCTTCCAATTCCAAATTCCCTTCCTCCCACTTTTCCCCCACCCATTGAGAAGGCAAGAAATATGATACCCATTATACATATGAAGTCATGCAAAACATAGTTTCACATAAGCTATGTTGTAAATGGGAAGAAGCAAGAAAAATAAGGAAAGTAAAAGAAATCTGCACTCAGAGTTCATCAGTTCTTTCTCTGGAGGTGGATAGAATTTTTCATCAAGTCCTTTGGAATTGTTGTGAATTGTATTAATCAGAATCTTTCACAGTTGATTGTTGTTAGAATATTTCTGCTACTGTGTAGAATGTCTTCATTGTTCTGATCACTTGACTTTGCATTAGCTCATGTAAGTCTTCCCACATTTTTCTGAAATAGTCATTTCTTATGATACAATAGTATTCCATAACAATCATATACTACAACTTGTTCAGCTGTTCCCTAGTTGATGAGTACCTACTCAGTTTTCAGTTCTTTGCCACCACAAAAAGTTGCTATAAATATTTTTGTGTATATGGGTACCATTCCTTTTTCTTTGATCTCTCTGGGGAGCATACCTAGCAGTGGCATCACTGGGTCAAAGGGTATGTACAGTTTTATAGCCCTTTGGGCATAGTTCAAAATTTTTCTTCAAAATGGTTAGACCACTTCACAGCTCTACCAACAGTATATTAGTGTACCTATTTTCCCACATCCCCTCCAGATTAAAATGTAATTGGAGGGGGGCAGCTAGGTGGTGCAGTGGATAAAGCACCGGCCCTGGATTCAGGAGTACCTGAGTTCAAATCCGGCCTCAGTCACTTGACACTTACTAGCTGTGTGACCCTGGGCAAGTCACTTAACCCCCATTGCCCCGCAAAAAACAAACAAAAAAATGTAATTGGAGGGCAGCTAGGTGGCGCAGTGGATAGAGCACTGGCCCTGGATTCAGGAGTACCTGAGTTCAAATCCGGCCTCAGACACTTAACACTTACTAGCTATGTGACCCTGGGCAAGTCACTTAACCCCAATTGCCTCACTAAAAAAAATTGTAATTGGGAGGGGGCAGCTAGATGGTGCAGTGGATAGAGCACTGGCCCTGGATTCAGGAGGACCTGAGTTCAAATCTGGCCTCAGACACTTGACACTAGCTGTGTGACCCTGGGCAAGTCATTTAACCCTCATTGCCCCACAAAAAAACCCAAACCAAAAAAAAATGTAATTGGGAAATATTTAACAAAATAATTAAAATACAATGGAATATAGATAATACTAATATGTGGTTTTCTGAATCAATGTGAAGCCTGCAGGTATCCTTTTGCATGGTTTAGTGGTTCCTGCTTCTGTTTGAGTTAATTGGTTTATAGATATAAATTTTGGCTGCATCCCAAATATTTTAATGTACTGTCTGTTTGTTATCATTAATGAAATGATTGATTGCTTCTATAACTGGTTTTTTGACCCAGAATTCTTTAGGATTAAGCTATTTGGTTTCCATTCAAGTTTTAATCACTTCATCAGTAGCTTTTTGTTTAATACTCCTGCTTTTCTGCATTTATTTGTGAGGTTTTTATGCCCTAATATGTGGTAAATTTTTGTGAAGGTGTCATGAACAGTTGAAGAATATTTGTACTACTTTTTATTGCCATTCAATAAGCTCCAGAGATCTATTCTATTCTGGACCTTCTCTTCTTTTTTGCTTATTTTTTAAAATTTGTCTAGGTTAATAGGGAATAAATTGAGGCTCTCTACTATTAGAATTTTACTATCTACTTTTACCTCTAACACATTTAACTTTTCCCCTAATAATTTAGATGCTACACTAATTGGTGCATATATGTTTAGTATTGATATTAATTCACTATTATGGTACCTTTTAGTAAAATGTAGTTTTCTATTTATGTCTTTTAATTGTCTATTTTTGATATTGCCTTTTCTGAGACCATGATTTCTACTTTTGCCTTTTTTTAACTTCAGTGGAAGCATAATTGATTTTGTTCAAGCCCCTTATTTTAAATGTGCAACTTTCTGTTTCAATTATGTATCTAGGAAGCAATATATTGCTTTCTAATCCATTCTGCTGTGTCCTTTCATTTTATAAGTGAGTCCATCCCATTCACATTCACAGTTATTATTGTTAATTGTGTATTCCCCTCCATCCTGTTCTCTTTTACTTATTCTTCAATTTATCTCCCCCCCTTTAAGAGTTTGTTTTGCTTAAACAAACCTTCTCAATTTATACTCTCTCATAACCCTCTTTCACATTTGTTCTTTCCTTCCTGTTTCCTTGTTGTGTAAAATGTATTTCTGTACCCAGTTGTGTGTATATATTCTTCCCTTCTAGAACCAGTTCAGATGAGAGTTAAGGTTCAGATGTTGCTTGCTTGCTTCCTCCTTGTTTTTTTGTTTTGTTTTTGGGTTTTTTTGCTGGGCAATTGGGGTTAAGTGACTTGCCCAGGGTCACACAGCTAGTAAGTGTCAAGTGTCTGAGGCCGGATTTGAACTCAGGTCCTCCTGACTCCAGGGCTGGTGCTCTATCCACTGCGCCACCTAGCTGCCCCCCTCCTTGTTTTTTAGTCTTCTAATTGTGCATCTCAATTGAGATAATTTTCCTCTCCTTCCTTTCTTTCCCCCGTATTGTATTCTTCTCCATTTTCATTCTTATTTTAAGATCATTACAGCATTACAGAACCATTCCTAGGCTCTCTGTGTGATTACTTTTCCTCTATGATGCTTGATGGTAATAATATTCTTTGTGGATACATGTATCATCTCCCCCATTAGAAAGTAAATAGTTGGGGCAGCTAGGTGGTGCAGTGGATAGAGCACTGGCCCTGGAGTCAGGAGGACCTGAGTTCAAATTCGGCCTCAGACACTTAACACTTACTAGCTGTGTGACCCTGGGCAAGTCACTTAACCTCAATTGCCCTCACTAAAAAAAAAAAGGGAAAAAAAAGTAAATAGTTTGTCCTTGTTTTATCTCTTATGATTGCTAACTGTAAGGGCTAAAGTTCTATCTAAAATCTAATGAGTGGTTGCCAATAAATTATAAGCTTTGTCAAGAGTATTTAGGTGTTTAAGTATTTATTACAGAGCATTAGGATCAGAGAGAAAAGTAAAAATCTAACTATTTCTAAGAGACCCCATCATCCGACCCACCATGGTGAGGTAAGGAACCAAAAGAGAGAAAACCCCTCCACCAGCTTTGGCTTCCTACTTTGCATCCTCTTCCCAGAAGTGGGAGGCTCCTCAAGTTGATTGGCTGGTAGCCTTGATAGTACCCACTAGCAAACATCACTTCCTGACGCCAAGGACCTTGACCCCATGGCTTGTCCTCAGAGGCCTTCTCCTCATGGTGGAACTTTTCTACAATAAGTCTCCAGCAGGTGGCACCATTCCAATCATTACATCACTCACAATACACATGCATATATCTGTGCATATGTGTAGACATACATTGTGAGTAAGTAAACACACATACACACACACACATATATATATATATATATATATATACACGTATGTATGTGTATTTCTCATGATACCTGAGCTCTGGTCCTTTCATTAAGAATGCTTAGGGGGGGCAGCTAGGTGGCACAGTGGATAGAGCACCAGTCCTGGAGTCAGGAGGACCTGAGTTCAAATCCGGCCTCAGACACTTAACACTTAACTAGCTGTGTGACCCTGGGCAAGTCACTTAACCCCCATTGCCTCACTAAAAAAAAAAAAAAAAAAAAAAAAAAAAAAAAAGAAGAAGAAGAAGAAGAAGAATGGTTAGACATCTTCTATTTTGTTAAAGATCCATCTTCCTTAAAGATTCATTTTCCCCTTATGCTCAGTTTTACTGGGTATATTTTTCTTGGGTGTAAGTCAATAATCTTTGCCTTCTGGAATATAGTGTTCCGAGCTCTTAACTTCTTCTAAGTAGTGACTGCTAAATCTCACATGATTCTGAGTCTGGCTCCTTAGTACTTGAATTCTTTCTTTCTGACCACTTGCAATATTTTCTTTTATCTGGAAGCTCTGAATTTTGGCAATATTACTAGAAGTTTTCATTTCGGGGTTGCTGGTAGATTCTTTAATCAATTGATAAGCATCTATCAAGCACCTACTATGTGCCACTGTGTTAAGCACTGGGGATTCAAACAGGCAAAAGATAGTTTCCACCCTCAAGGAGTTCCCAGTCTAATGGGAAAAGATAATAAGCAAATATATACAAACCAGCTATATGCAGAATAAATAGGAAATAATTAACAAAGGGAAGTTACTAGAATTTAGAGGGATTTGGATTCCTTCCATGTATGCTTTGCCCTCTGATTCTAAGAGATCGGAGCAGTTTTCTTTTATGATTAGGTGAATAGGTCCTTTTTTTGGTCATGGCTTTCAAAGAATTCAATTATTCTTAATTTTTAAATTTATATTAAACTTCAATACAAAATGAGAAAAAAAACATTGCCATGTACACAGCACAACAAAAGAGAAGATTCAATAGAAAAGAATAAATTTCCATTTCAAGAAAACCTATATAATAAATACTACACATTGTTTTCTAAGCTACCCAGCTTTTCTTTGCTTCCTTGTTGGTTTTTTGCTGTGCACTTTTTACTGTATTTTCCCCCTCCCTACCTCCTCCCTAGCCCCCTTTCATGTTTAAGAAGGCTACAATTACGGGGCAGCTAGGTGGCGCAGTGGATAGAGCACCGGTCCTGGAGTCAGGGGTACCTGAGTTCAAATCCGGCCTCACACACTTAACACTTACTAGCTGTTTGACCCTGGGCAAGTCACTTAACCCCAACTGCCTCACTAAAAAAAAAAAAGAAGAAGGCTACAATTAAATGTGGATATATGTGCATATATATAGATATCAATAAACATATACACAACTATACACATATATGTAAGACCATACTATTCTTGTTTCCATCTTTCATCTGTTTCTCTGAAGGTGGATATTATCTCCCTTTGTAAGTCCAAGTCTTTCCAGTTTTTTTCTAAATCAACCAGTTCATCATCTCCTACATGACAGCAATATTCCAACCCAATAACATCCTCTCTGAGAAATTGTCTATGAAAGGGTTTTTTCCCATTTTTTTACATTCCTTCTATTCTTGGCTACATAGGTTTTATTTATACAAGAAAACTTTAAAATTATCAAAATTATCCATTTTACCCTTCAACAATGCTCTTACCTTTAAGGTCTGATACTGCTTAATCTGCTTCCTTTACATTTTTTCCCCCTGATTTCTTTTAAGTTCCTGATCTTTTGTTCTTCTAAATGAACTTTATTATAATTTTTTCTAACTCTATAAAATAATGTTTTAGTAATTTAATTGGGATGACATTAGATAAATTGATTGGTTAGGTAAAATTGTCATTTTAAAAATTATATTTGCTTTACCTACCCCTGAAAAACAAATATTACTTAAAGGATTTAGATCTGAGTTTATTTGTATAAAATGTTTCATGTTTGTGTTCATATAGTTCCTGTGTCTGTTTTGGCAGGTATACACTCAGGTATTTTATACTGTCTACTTATTTTAAATGGTCTAAAACTATATTGAATACT
The DNA here is from genome assembly GCF_019393635.1 of Dromiciops gliroides. NCBI lineage: Eukaryota > Metazoa > Chordata > Mammalia > Microbiotheria > Microbiotheriidae > Dromiciops > Dromiciops gliroides. The sequence goes on from NC_057863.1 coordinate 599,015,151, forward strand.
ATTGCTGCCATATAGTATAGTTTCTCTATTTTTCTCTTTTGATTAGATCCATTTTAACTTTAATTTTGTCTGAGATTATGATTACTATCCCCACTCCTGCCCTTTATTTTATTTTTGTGTGTATCTCTCATTTTTATAATGTTTGCTGAAAGCAACCTATTGTTGAATTCAAATTTTTAATTGACTATCAATTTCTGTTTTATGGGTAAATTCATACCATTCACATTGTAAGCTACAATTATTTGTTGTGTATTTTCCGCCTTCCTATTTTCCCTCACTATCCTTCTCACCCTGTTTACTCTATGCCTCCTTACTCTTCTGCTTTACTTCTATCCACTAACTTGCCCTCTTTTTCCTTAAATCTACCCAGCCCTCTAAGAGTCCCTCCCTTATCTCTCCCCTCAACCTCTCTCCTTGTCCTCATTTCTTTCTGAATTTAAAAGACTTTAATACCCTTCTAGATAGAGGGGTATATATATCCATCTCTCTCTCTCTCTCTCTCTCTCTCTCTCTCTCTCTCTCTCTCTCTCTCTCTCTCTCTCTCTCTCTCTCTCTCTCTCTATATATATATATATATATATATATATATATATATATATATATATATCCCTCTTTAACCCATTCCTGATGAGAGTAAGGCGCTAGCACTATCTGCCCTTCCCCTCCCCCCACTAGCTTCTTCTGTAGCAATTTTTCCTTTTATGCCTCCATTTGTATGAGATAATTACTCCTTTTTATCTCTTTCTACACTGTTTTATTTTTCTTAGATTAACTCCATCATACTCAGCTCAGTCCAAGCCTTTCTTTGAAACTATCCAGATAATAACGACAGTCATAAGAATACTGTTTATATTTTCACATATAAGAAGCAAACACTTTATCCTTATTGAATCTTATTAATTTGCCTTTAATGTTTACCTTATATATTGAATTTTCCCTTAAGTTCTAGGTTTTTCATCACAAAAACTTGAAAGTCTTTCATTTTGTTAAATGTCCTTTTATTTTCATTCAGGATTATACTTAACTTTGCTTGGTGAATTACCCTTGGTCATAACCCCAGCTCTTGCTCTATGGAGTATAGTATTCAAAGACCTGTGGTCCTTCAACATAGTAGCTGCTAGGTCTTATGTAATCCTTATTGTAGCTCCATGATGATTAATTTTTTTTCTTGCTGCTTCCAATATTTTCTCCTTAACCTGGGAATGTTGAAACTTGGCTATGATATTCCTTTAAGTTTTCCTCCAGGCATCGCTTTCAGATGATGATCAGTAGATTTTTTTCTATTTCTGCTTTGATTTCTTGTTTTAGAATTTCAGGGCAATTTTCCTTGAAAATTTCTTGTAATATAGTATTGATAGTCTTTTTATTATAATTTCCAGGTAGTCTGATGAGTCTTATACTATTTCTCCTCAATTTGTTCTCCAGATCAATTTTTATGACGTTTCACTTTTTCTTGTATATTTTCATTCTTTTGGTTTTATTTCTCTTTGTCTTAGAACATCATTTGCTTCCCCTTGCCCAATTCTAGTATTCAAATAATTATTTTCTTCCTTAATTTTTTGATTCTCTATTTCAAGTTGGTTGACTTTCTTTTCATAGTTTTCTCGATTTTTTTGAATTGCTCTTATTTTTTTTTCTAATTTCTCCTCTATCTCTCTTATTTTTAAAGTCCTTTTAAAGTTCTTCCAATAACTTTTTGTGCTTGGGACCATTTGACATTTCTCATTAAAAAAGGAGTGGCTTTTAAAGCTCCATTATCTTCCTCTGAATATGAACCCAGATCTTCTCTATTCCCATAACAATTATCTACGATTAAGTTCTTTCTTCTTAGATTTTAAATTTCTTATTTATTTTGCTTTTAGCAGTAACTTTCTTTGGTCTGTCTTGGGGCCTGACCTTGGGCTCTCCTCTCCACTTCTAAAACCATGGCTAGGGCCCCCAGCCATACTGTCCCGAAAATAATCTTGCTCCCTGAGGTCCCTGTAGTGCCTGCAGACTACAGCTGTCCTTTCTGTTCTGGAATTGAAACCAGGGACTCTGCTTTCTTCCAAGTGCCAATAGCCAACAGAGTCCCCGCCCCTTGGTACTTTACTCACCAGGTGTGTGGTAGCTCCTCCCTATATCCACATCCCAGAAGACATCTGGTCAGCACAGCTGTGCTTGGCATTCCTCAGCAGTGGAGGGTCTTTCAGTCTTCTCCTATTCAGCTGGCTGACCCCCACACTCTCTGCTGAATGAAAGTTTCTAAGGCTGAGGCTGCCTCTCAACTCAACTGTCCCCAAGGTTTGTTGTTTGTTGATTCTGCAGGATCAGCCTGTAGGTCTTTACACTTCACTCGGGCTGAACTTTCATCCCTGGAGTTGGGGTCTTTCCCAGGGTCTTCTCAAATGGTCTTAGGGGGACAACTGCTTTGCCCTATGTTTATTTCTGCTGCTCTGAGGTGATGTTCTATCTTTTTTTTGTGTGTGTGGAGGAGATTTGGAGAGCTGAAAGTATTCTGACCTACTCCACTATCTTCCCAGAATCCTCTCTTGAGTCCAATGATTCTTAAATTTTCTCTCTCTGATTTGTTTTCCAGGCCAGTTGTTCTTTGTATAAAATACTTTATATTTTCTCGTATTTTTGTCATTCTTTTTTTTTTTTTTTGGTGAGGCAATTGGGGTTAAGTGACTTGCCCAGGGTCACACAGCTAGTAAGTGTCAAGTGTCTGAGGCCAGATTTGAACTCAGGTACCCCTGAATCCAGGGCCGGTGCTTTATCCACTGCGCCATCTAGCTGCCCCTTTGTCATTCTTTTGACTTTGTTTTAATATTTCTTGTTGTTTCATAGACTCATTAAGTTCTACTTAGTCAATTCTAGTTTTTAAGTATTCCCTCTCCCACCTTTGGGTCAGTTTTTGCTTCAAACTATTAATTCTCTTTCCAAATCTTTCTTCCATAGGTCTCACTTCTTTCTATATTTTCCCTCTAGTACTTTCATTTGTTTTTTAAAATCACTCTTAGTCTTTTTTTTTCGAGGGGGGAGGGGACTCTTGTTTTAGCTCTCTTAGGAATTCTGGCTGGACTTGTGCCCAACCTATATTTTTATTATAGCTTTATTTATAGATGTTTGGGGAGTCATTCTTTTCTTCTGGATTTGTGTTTTGAGCATTCCTCTTAACACAATAGCTCTTTATTGTTGTATTCTTTTTTAATTTTTTGCTTATTCTTCCAATAAGAACAGCAACAAGTAACATTTATGTAGCATTTACTATGGCCCAAGTACTGTGCTAATTACCTCACAATTATTATCTCATTTGATTCTCACAAAAACCCTAGGAAGTAGGTGCAATTATCATCCACATTTTAGAGTTGAGGGAAATGAGGCAGGCAGAGGTTAAGTGACTTGCTCAGGGTCACATAGCTCCTAAGTATATGAGACTTAATTTGAACTCTGGTTTTCCTGACTCCAGAACCATTGCTTTATCCACTGTACCACCTTGTTGCTCCCAATTTACTTCCTGACTTCATACTTTGTATTAGAATTGGACTCTATGCACTTCCATGGGGATTGTTTCAATTGAGTTTTTCCTCTTGGGTTCTTCTATTGTATTCTTGGAGTGGTAAGTATTGTGTTATTCAAATACCTATGGACAACTCAAGCTGGGGACCTACAAGCTTTCAGTGCTCTCAGAATTATCTGATTCAAGGCCCAGCATGATCATTACTCTTCTGGTCTGAGTTCTACAAATTCATAACTCAGGTTTGGGTCAGTATAAAACTCCTGTTGACTTATTCCTGGTTGGAAGTTCTAGTAGACTGCTGTTGGACTTGGTCCCTTATTAGCCAACTAGAAAACTCTACAGGTTCAGAGTGCCAGAACGGCAGGTATCCCTTTGGCATGGGATTCCTGCCCCAGTTATTCCCCAGGAAGTTTCAAACTGAACTAGAAGCTGGAACTGAGACTCCTCTCTGCTCCTCAGGTCAGAGCCATGGAGCCTCTGCCTTCTTCTGAATTTGTTCAATACACAACCTATGGTCTATAACCACTACCCTAGAAAGTTACTCCTAGGTTCAGGTCTCCTCCTCAATCTACCCTAGATCTGTGACCTGGAACTGGGTAGTGAGCAACAGAGTTGCAAATTGGCACCTGTTCCCTCACTTTACAAAAGGTTATCAGTATGGGTTCAAGACTTTTGTTTGCCCTTGGGCACATTCTTGGTCCACTTTCAGTCCCTGAGATCTAGAATGCTCCACACAGGCACTCCATTCTTAGTGTTCACACACCTCTCTGGCTATCTCTCTTTGTCAACCTGGGTTGGAAAAATGACTATGTGATTTTTTTTCCCTTAGCTTTTCCAAGTCAGGACTTGACTTGCTGCATTTTTTTCTAGATCTTTATGAAAGAGATGTGGGGAAGAGCTTAGCTGTTCTTCCTCTGCCATCTTGGCTCCTCCTTCAAACTCTGCCTTCTTGGCTTTGTTCTACTACTTCGTCCCTGCCCCATTACAGTAAAGGATGCCATCATGTTCTTAGTTGTCCATCCTCAACTCCTCTCACTCACCCACAATGTCTAATTAGTTCCCAAGTCCTGTCAATTTTACCTTCATAAATTCTCTAGTATATATTCCTTTCTCACCTTTAACACTGACACTACTCTAGTGTAGGCTCTCATAAACTCATACCTAGACTACCGCAATAGCTAGTTAGTCTTCTCCCCTCAAATATCTCCCCACTCCAGTTCATCCCCAACTCAGCTGTCAAATTAATCTTTCCAAAGCATAGGTCTGACCATGCCACCCCTTATTCATTAAATTCAAATGGCTCCAGGATCAAATATAGAATTCTCATTTGGCTTTTAAAGTTCTTCATAACCTCTCCCTGCTATCTTTCCAGTTTTCTTTATACCTTTCACTCCATTTCCTAACTGAGCATTTTTATGGATTCTCTCTCATGCCTGGGGTTCTCTCCTTTCTCATCTCTGTCACCTGATTTTCCTGGCCTACTTGAAAACTCAGCTAATCCCACCTTCAGCAAAAGCCTTTCCTAATTCCCTTTCCTCTATCAGTTATCTACAATTCATCTTATATATCTTGTTTGTATATAGTTTTGTTTTGGTTTTTTTGCAATGTTGCCTTCCCCATTAGACTGTGAGCTCCTTGGGAATAGGGATGGTCTTTCTGCGTTTCTTTGTATCCCTAGCACTTAGCAGTGTCTGGCACATAGTAAGTGCTTAATAAAGACTCCTTGCCTTGATCAAAAACAAGCTATAAACAAGCTATAAAGTTAATGTTTTTATTTTTGTCCATTTCTCTTTTGCTTGTGAGAATTGGAATGAAACCCCCTGCTGAGAGGGATATTGTGAGCTCTGGCCTGAAAATAAACCATGTGACTTTAGCATCCAGAAGTGACCTTTCTGGGGTTTCAAAGGTCAGATCAGCATCAGGAAGTGATGTTTGTCACCCTGTGGGTCCTGTCAATCATAGCTATTGTTATGGTGGGAAAATGGGGTACGGGTTGGGGTAGGAGTTGGGGTTCTTAGGAATTCCTCTTTAAAGAATTACACCCTCTTGCACACAAAACTTAGTTAGAATAAGGTGGTAATTTATTGAGGAACAAGGGAAGGGAAGGGGGGGGGGAGGGAAACCATGAAAGAAATCCTTAGACTTTCATGGGGAGATTGGCATAAAGCACATGGCTCCGAGGTACCAAATCTCCTCGAACAGGAGACTGGAAAGTACTTTTATAGAGGCCTGATGGGGGTGGACCATCTGCCTGTGGAAAGTTCCTTTAGTGAAGGTGGACCATCCCCCACTGGTGGTAGCTGGGGGAATTGGGTGAGGAGTGAAGGACCATCCCCCACTGGTAGTGACTAAAGGAATTGGGTGAGGGGTGGCTACAGATCCCTCTTCAGAACGCAAAGGCCCCAGCCACACCCAAACTTATCTCCCCAGGGTAAGGGAGACCAGAATGAAGGGTGGGAATCCAAAGCTAGCTCAGTCTAATTTGGTTCAGTTTATCTCTCTAGGCATTATCTGTCCTCTGGTTTAGTTTCTCAAGGAGAAGCTTCCTTGATGTGCCCCAGAGAAATTCTGGGGTGCTCTGCACCCCATGACACTACTGACCAATTACCTTGGAGCTGTGAGTGTATGGACAGCCCTGTTTCCTGTTTCACAGGAGGCTTCTGGGAGGAGTGGGATCTTTTCTTTGCCAGACAGGGGCTTGGTGGCAGAGACAGGCAGGATAGGGAGAGCAGACAAATCTCATACTTTATCCATGTGTTTCTCTTTACTAATCCCTAATATACTTTAATAAATACTTAATGCCCAAATATTGGTGCTATATGTTTTCTAATTTAAGGTGGCCACTCATTAGATTTTAGACATCATAGCTAGAATTTTAGGCCCTTACATGCTTTAAGGTGGAATGGATAATGGAGTTGGAGTCTGGAAAAATAGATTTGGTTCCTGGCCCTTCAATTTACTAGCTACATAATCTTAGGTATATTACATAATGACTCTGAGTATCCATTTTTTCACTTTAAAAATGTCAGTGATAACATCCTGTAATACATGCACTATGGTATTTTTATGGTATTTTTTGAGGAAGACAGATGATGGATTTAAAGTGTTTTGTTAACTCTAAAGTATTAATAATAGCTAGCATTTATAAAGTACTTTGAGGTTTGCAAAGCTTTCTACATGTGTTATTTGATCCTCAGAACAATCTATGAGGTAGGTACTATAATTATCCCCATTTTACAGATGAGGAAAGTGAGGCAAACAGAGTTTAAGTGACCTGCCCAGGGTTACACAGCCAGTAAATGCCTGAGCAAAACTCAAATTCAGATCTTCTTGACTCCAGATTCATTGTTCTATTCACTGTACCACCCAGTTGTGTATATCAGTACTATATAAATATAAATGTCAGCTCTTGGTTTTAAAAGGTCAGATTGGAGGGTCCACAATTGCTTTGTCTTTTCATTTTTATCCTTCTACTTTGTTATTGATTTTGACATTTTCTATAACCAGTTGACAATCTGATTGAACTCATAACTGATGCTGAAATGAATCCTACATTGCTAATTAGTCATTTCCTCTCTATTAAGATACAGTCAGGGGGCAGCTAGGTGGTGCAGTGGATAGAGCACCGGCCCTGGATTCAGGAGGACCTGAGTTCAAATCTGACCTCAGACACTTGACACTTACTAGTTGTGTGACCCTGGGCAAGTCACTTAACCCCCATTGCCCAGCAAAAATAAAATAAAATAAAATAAAAGGTACAGTCAGGGGCAGCTAGGTGGCTCAGTGGATAAAGCTCTGGCCCTAAATTCAGGGGGATCTGAGTTGAAATCCAGCCTCAGACACTTAACACTTACTAGTTGTGTGACCCTGAGCAAGTCATTTAACCCTCATTGCCCCACCAGAAAAAAAAGATACAGTCACTTTCTTTTTTTCTTCTTCTTAGTAATGTTCCATGTTTACCACGTCTACTGCCTTCTGATTCTCTTCTTGAAGAAAGTATTCAGGAGATATAGGTATGAGAGTTTTGAGGTCTACAAGGATTTCTTTTTTTATTATTACTATTTGAAAGCATATTTTTCAATACAGTATAGCAACTGAGCCTATGAATACTCTGAAATTTTTTTTTCCGCACAGCAATAGGGGTTAAGTGACTTGCCCAGGGTCACACAGCTAGTAAGTTTCAAGTGTTTGAGGCTGTATTTGAACTCAGGTCCTCCTGAATCCAGGGCTGATGCTTTATCCACCATGTCCACCTAGCTGCCCCCGAGACTCTGAAATTCTTAACAGAGGAAGCACTAGCTACTCTTCCCAAGGCCAGTGACACTGTTTGGGGTTATCAGTTATGTAATCGTGGTCCATATATCCACCAATACAAATTCCTCATACTTTATAAAACCACTTCCCTCTAGCCAGACAGAGAAACCTACAGGAAATGTAGTCCAGAGAATCCATTGAGTGACCCCTCCAGGGTCCTGAGTAACTTGGGAAACAAAATCCTGAGGACTATTCTCATCATCACCATCACCACCACCACCACTATCATCGATAACAACAACAGGGCCAGTGCTTTATCCTATAAGGTTTGTTTGGGTTTTTTGTTTGTTTGGTTTGGTTTGGTTTTTGGTTTTTAGGCAGTTGGGGTTAAGTGACTTGCCCAGGGTCACACAGCTAGTAAGTGTTAAGTGTCTGAGGTCAGATTTGAACTCAGGTCCTCCTGACTCCAGGGCCAGTGCTGTATCTACTGTGCCACCTAGCTGCCCCCATGGTTTGTTTGTTGTTTAAAAGCTCCTGTTGTGGATACCATTGAGCTGAAGATCTTGAGCCCAACAACAATCCACAGTTGTTGAATTGATCTCTAATATATGTAGATTATATAAATTGTATTTATTTATTTATTTTTTTAGTGAGGCGATTGGGGTTAAGTGACTTGCCCAAGGTCACACGGCTAGTAAGTGTTAAGGGTCTGAGGTCAGATTTGAACTCAGGTCCTCCTGACTCCAGGGCCAGTGCTGTATCTACTGTGCCACCTAGCTGCCCCCATGGTTTGTTTGTTGTTTAAAAGCTCCTGTTGTGGATACCATTGAGCTGAAGATCTTGAGCCCAACAACAATCCACAGTTGTTGAATTGATCTCTAATATATGTAGATTATATAAATTGTATTTATTTATTTATTTATTTTTTTAGTGAGGCAATTGGGGTTAAGTGACTTGCCCAAGGTCACACGGCTAGTAAGTGTTAAGGGTCTGAGGCCGGATTTGAACCCAGGTACTCCTGACTCCAGGGCCGGTGCTCTATCCACTGATAAATTGTATTGATAGTGATATATAGACAAAAACTAGATGGCCTTTGAGGTCCTTTCTTTCACTCTCTCCTCTATCTTTTCTCTCTATCTCTTTCTTCCTTCCTTTCTTTCTTTTTCTTTCTTTCTTTCTTTCTTTCTTTCTTTCTTTCTTTCTTTCTTTCTTTCTTTCTTTCTTTCTTTCTTTCTTTCTTTCTTTCTTTCTTTCTGTCTCTCTCCCTCCCTGCTTCCCTCTCCATCTCTCTGTCTCTTTCTCCCTATATTATACATATATGTGCATATATATGTATATATTTATGCATATATAGATAGATAGATGGTTGATAGATAGATAGATAGATAGATAGATAGATAGATAGATAGATAGATAGATAGATAGATAGTACACCAGTCTAATGATTTCATTGTTTTGCCCATAAAGGATTCCCTGTACCAATGTAGATTGGCTACTACTTTGTAAAATATTTTCTTGGAGAATTGACTGGGGTGTTGACTTGCTCAGGGTCACACAGTCAGTATGTGTCAAATGTAAGACCTGGACCCAGGATTTTCTTCCTCCAAGACCAGAGGCATGACACTACATGGATTCTATAGTCAACACGTATGAATTTGTGTATATTTTTTATCTATCTATCTATATAAAAATAATCTATCTAATATACATGTATTCTTTTTCATGTCCTTCTTTTTGGGGGTCCCAATAATTTATTGATGTCTTCACATTTTACAGAGATTAGGTTTTGGCTTGATCATTTCTATAGTTTTGTTTTCTTATAAATTTCTATCTATTTTTACTCTAGTTTTCAATATTTCTTCTTTTGTGTATGTATTGGGTTTATTTATTTTTTAGTTTTTAAGTGACATTTAGTACACTAATCCTCTTTTCTACTTTGTTAATATCTGGTCTCAGAGAAATGATTTTTTCAAATCTGAGGACGGCTTTAGCTGTAACTTTAAAATGTTAGCATTTTATCTCATTAGTATTCTCTTTTACATAATTAATTGTTTCTATTATTTGCTATTTTACCCACTCATTATTCAGTATATTATTACTTATTCCCCAATTATGTCTATATCACTTGCTTGTGTTTGCCATGTGCCAGTTTTATTTCAGTATAGCCTGTAAATTCTATGTGCTATTTCTGTCTTTTTGCTATATACTTACTTATTGTTGTGCCCTACCATTCAATCAACACAGATATTAAGCACCTCGTAAGTGCTAGATACCATGCTAAGCATTTGGTACAAATACAAAGAATGAACACCACCCGCCCCGCTTATAAAGAGTTTTACATTCTAATAGGGGAACTAACTGTGTGACCAAGGACAAATTATTTAATCCTGTTTGGCTCAGTTTCCCCACCTATAAAATTAGCTGGAGAAGAAAATGGCAAACCACTCTAGTATCTTTGCCAAGAAAACCCCAAACAGGGTCATGAAGAGTTGGACACAACTGACAAAACTGAACAACAACAAAGGGTGAAACAAGAGCATATAAAAATATAAAGCCTAAATATAAAGAGAATAAATATATATACAAAGTAGTTTAATGTAAGGTAGTTTCTTCCTAGGGCCCTAGGAGTTGGGGACATCATGAAATCAGAAAAGTCTTCATGAGAAGAAAATGTTTGAATGCTATTTTAAAGTTAAAAGGGGAATCTGTAATGCAGAGTGTGGAGGGACTACATTCCAGGCATGTGGAATAAGCAGTGTGAAAGCATGGTGATAGGAGATGAAGCATTGTGTGAGGAATGAAGAAAAAGATCATTTGTCTGTATTGGAGAATGAGGAAGGAGAATAATGTCCCATGAGGTTGGAAAGATAGGGGGGGGCTTTAAAAGCTAAAGAAAAGCTAACATTTGATCATAGTACATGATTAATTTTTGTAAATATGCAATAGAATATTGAGAATAAGTGTATTATTTGATATTTTCATTTAGTTTATGCCATAAATCTTTGTTATTATTACAATAGTGTGGACTACTCTATGGTTTCATTTTTATTTATTTTCTGTTAAAATGTATTTAGTGCCCAAAAAAGGATCATTAAAGCCTTTTATAATTATTGTTACCACCAATATCTTTTTTTTTTTCCTGTAGAGCAATGAAGATTAAATGATTTGCCCAGGGTCACACAGTTAATAAGTGTCAAGTGTCTGAGGCCATATTTGAACTCAGATTCTCCTGAATCCAGGGCTGGTGCTTTATTCACTGTGCCACTTAGCTGTCTCCCCCCCCCCCACACACCCCATATCTCTTGAGATTTAATTAGATTTTCCATTATTAAGATACTATGTCATTTGGTGCATCTATAGTTATAATGCTATTGTTTCAGTTTTTATAGTGCCTTTAAGCATAATGCAATTTTTTTCTTTGTCTCTCTTGATACAATGAATTTGGCTGTTGTTTGTCTGAAATTAGGATTGAAATCTTGGGTTCTTTTGGAATCATCTTGACATCAATAAATTTTGTTTCAGTCTTTCAAATTAATTCTGTATGTGACTTTATTTTTAATTTTTTACTTACTTATGCAATACATTTTGGAGTTTCATTTTCTTATTCATGCTGCCATTCTCTCTCATCTTATTGGGAAATTTAACCTATTGATATTTAAAGATATAACTATTATGTTTGTATTTTACTCCCTAATTCTTTTGTATTGATTTCTACCACCAGGATCCTATTATCTTATCTCTCTAAGCAATTAGTGTTGCTTACACTAATTGTATCCCAGTCTTAATTCCCACAGTTTCTCCCCAAGGTCCCTCCCATTTTCCTGCCTCATCCTAAATTTCTTGGGTTTACTTATGTATCAATGTTCAGGAGGATGGTGTAGTGGCCAGGTTTGTTCAACCACTCATATTTGCCCTTCACCTTACTACTGCCTCATCGCCCAGATAGGTTTTCTTGAATGTTTCTTTTTCCACACTGAAAAGTCATATCAAAGGAGCTGTAATTCTATTTATCTTTTTGTTAGCTCTTTTGGTACTAAAGACAGCACTTCAGACAAAACACCTCAGCGTTAGATCTATCTTTCTTTTCTGGGAATATGACTCCCCTCAGGGACTTCCTCCCAACTGCATTACCAATGTTATGGGCCCAGAGCACCCCAGAAGTTCTCTGGGGTACATCAAAGAACCTTCTCCTTGAGAAACTAACCCAAAGGACAGACATACCTAAAGAGATAAGTGGAACCAGATCCCACTGAGCTAGCTCCGGGACCCCCACCCTTTATTGCAGTCTCCTCCACCCCTGGGGAGATAAGATTAGGTGTGGCTACTGCCTTGGTGTCCTGAGGAGAGAGATGGCTTGAGAGATCTGCAGCCACCCCTCACCCAACTCCTCCAGCCACCACCAGGGGGAATGGTCCTCCCTCAATAGGGGAACTTTCCACAATCAGACTATCACCTCATTGGACCACCATAAAGTATCTGCCTGGGGGGCAGCTAGGTGGCACAGTGGATAAAGCACTGGCCCTGGATTCAGGAGGACCTGAGTTCAAATCCGACCTCAGATACTTGACACTTACTAGCTGTGTGATCCTGAGCAAGTCAAAACCCTCAAAACACAAAAGATACAGAGGGGTTTTGTTTGGTTTTTTTGGTCTGGGGACTGCTTTAGTTATAACTTTAAAATGTTAGCATTTTGAAAGGTAGCTAGGTGGTGCAGTAGATAAAGCACCAGGCCTGGATTCAGGAAAACCTGAATTCAAATCCCATCTGAGACACTTGACACTTACTAGCTGTGTGGCAAGTCAACTTAACCCTCATTGCCCTGCAAATAAAATAAAATGTTAGCATTTTGTCTCATTGTTATTCTCTTTTGCATAGTTATTATTTCTATGATTTGCTTTTACTCACACATTATTTAGTATATTATTACTTATTCCATTTAGGTATATATGTTACTGTTACTGCCAATATCTTTTGAAATTTAATTAAATTTTCCATTCTTAATTAAGATGCTGTTTCACTTGGTTCATGGTCAAGTTTTGCAACACAGCTTCTGTCCCAACACAGCTTGTACCTAATTAGCCCAAGCAGCTTTCTTTCTTGAGTTCAGGCACTTTTCTGTGTGGCAGTTGTCTCTGCCTGTGTTTCCACTGTTATGTCCATGTGAGTTCTTATAGCTTCCCTTTCTCCAGCTGCATGTGGCTTCCTATATCTTCTCTTTCAAAGTTCTATGCTTCTTCCATTTGTCCTGTCTGAAAGTGGCTTCCTCTTATAATATGTCTGTCTTCAGGACTCAATGAACTGACTTGTCAAGGTCACCCTGAGTCTTGACCTATCATTCTTCACCCTATCTCTTTGTTTCCTTTTTTATTCATTCAAGGGAATTCATTGATACTTCAAAAAATGGGCACCCTAGCTGACCTGCATTTTATGGTTAGTTTAACACTTCATTATCTGGCCCCCTTTTCTGGTCAGTGGAAAAAATAAACTCTCTTACATTTAAATTTTCCTCTTTTTTTTCCTTCCTGTTTTAATTAATTAATTAGTTCCCTTTTGCCCCAGATATCTGAGGCAATGGGGTTAAGTGACTTGCCCAGGGTCACATAGCTAGTAAGTGTTAAGTGTCTGAGGCTAGATTCAAACTCAGGTACTCCTGAATCCAGTGCTGGTGCTTTATCCACTGCGCCATCTAGCTGCCCCTCTCCTGGTCCATTCTGGACATTGGACATTCATTTGGGCTCATACACCCTATCAACTGGAATGGAATATATTTTTAGTAACCATGACACTTGTTAAGATAAGAGTTTTTCCTGAGATATCCATTCTGCCTCACTGAGGTCCACTCCTCCATTATAGGTTTCCCATTACCCACCACCTCTTTCATGTGATTGTACTTCAATATCCCACTACCCTTGTCCCACCCTTTCTTAGGAGAACACTTATTTTGTGTTCCCCCATCCCATCTCCAGTCCCACTACTATTTCTCCCACACTCTCCCACACCCCTTTAGTCAGATCAGGAAATTCAAACCATTTCTCCCTTTCCTCTCAAAGCCTGGTTGAGTGGGGGTATATCTCCAGCTTCTTCCTGTCACAAACTTCCTTTTTCTTCACCCAGGTGATTTCCCTCTGAGTTATTCCTCCTCACCTACAATAACAATTTGTTGTGCTTATGAAGTAATATGGGTTTTAATCAACAGAAGGTTAATTCAGTTCTTTCTCCTTCCCTCTGGACTCTATCCCTAGGAACCTTTAGTCCCACAGATCCCTTTGTCACAAAACATCTTTTCATTCAGTTTCTGACCCTTGATTGGTGTATGATACTTTAAAATGCTCTTATCTTGTCCTGGAATCATTAAAGAGTCAATTCCATTATTTAGCATTTTCTTGTTAATTGTACACATTTGCCTTTTTGTGTGCCTTACATTTGAAGTATTTGCTTGTCAAGTAGACAGATTATCCTGTTGTAGCTGGGGATTTGGAGGGGGGGCAGGCAGGGGAGTGCTAGAGGAATTACTCAAATGCCTCTTTTTCATTGAAAATCATCTTCTCTGTTGAATGTTTTTCCTTGGCAGGTTGATGACTTGAAAATTAATTCTTTGGTCAAATTAAACTATGAAACAAAGAAAAATACAAGTGGTTTCCAGCCCAATGTGGACTCCACTGCAAAGTCACCTTTGCAATGACAGTGGCAAAGTGACTGAAATGGGGCAGAGGGTGTTAAGAATCACAATTTTTAGTGTCTATAAAACATTAACTTGGGGCAGCTGAGTGGTGTAGTGGATAGAGCACCAGCCCTGGATTCAGGAGGACCTGAGTTCAAATCTGGCCTTGGACACTGAAACTTACTAGCTGTGTAACCTTGGGCAAGTCACTTAGCCCCAGTCGCCTTACCAAAAAACAAACAAAAAAAGCCCCCAAACAAAAAAAAACCCATTAACTTAATTGTATATCTTTTAAATGTGAGGTTCTCGCCTGGTGACTCTTGTGGGGACATAATAGTTGAGGAACTGAACCATATCAATCTTGTCATTCGTACTATAAATGAAACCAGAAGACTAAAGGAAAATAAAGCTGAATGGAGAGATAGCTTATGGTTTAACCTTGAAAAGGAAGTAAAAGTTATTTATTCATTCAACAAACATTTATTAAATATCCACTTTCTTCCAGGCAATGTGTTAAGGGCTAGGGATGCAAAGACAGAAAGAGAAAAAGAAAGAAAAAACCTGCCTTTAGGGAGATTACATTCTATTGCGGGGGGAGCATTAAAATATTGTTGTTCAGCCATATTAGACTCATGACCCCCTTTTGAGGTTTTCTTGGCAAAGATACTGAAGTGTTTTTTTATTTCCTTCTCCAATTCATTTTACACATGAGGAAAGTAGGCAAACAGAGTTAAGTGACTTGCCCAGGGTTACACAGTTAATAAGTTCAAATCTGAGCCCAGAGCCCAAATTTGAACTCAGGAAGATGAGTTTTCCTGACTTGAAGGTCAGAACTCTATCCATTGGAGGCAGCCATAAGGTGATAGTTTTCTTCTATAATTGAGCAAGTATCACCATCAAGAAATGTGCTTACCAAATGTCTGTAATATGTGTGTGACAGTAGAAAGTGTCTTGACAAAGTCCAAATAGAAGAATGATGTTCAATGTCTACGAATACTCTTTTGCTTCTAATAGTGTGCTGATTCCACTCGGCCTCAAAACACTACCAAGCCACATCAGAGAGATCTGTGGTAACTAAGTGAGATGCTAGCTAGCCACACAGGACAGAGAACACATTGCTTATATTATGACATTCAATTGAATTGGCAACCCATCGGATTGATCCAAAAATGAATTGAAAGATGAGATTGGGCTGAGGAGTACTTGGGAAGTTGTACAATAATTTCAATGATCCCAAACTGCTCCCTCATGAAACACCTCCCCACCACCCATTAATATCAAAGTTTAGGAATTTATATGATACAGAAATCATTTATTCTTTGAGAAGATTTACTTATGAATTCCATCTAAACTGAGTGATTTTAAAAAAATAAGATAATTCGGGGCGGCTAGGTGGCGCAGTGGATAAAGCACCAGCCCTGGATTCAGGAGT
Source organism: Dromiciops gliroides (assembly GCF_019393635.1). Taxonomy (NCBI): domain Eukaryota; kingdom Metazoa; phylum Chordata; class Mammalia; order Microbiotheria; family Microbiotheriidae; genus Dromiciops; species Dromiciops gliroides. The sequence continues at coordinate 599,031,000 of NC_057863.1, forward strand.
ACCTGAGTTCAATTCCGGCCTCAGACACTTAACACTTACTAGCTGTGTGACCCTGGGCAAGTCACTTAACCCCAATTGCCTCACTTAAAAAACAAAACAAAAAAAAAAAGATAATTCAATGATGATTTGCCTTATTTCTTCTTCTAATATTGGTCTATTTAAACTGTTTCCTATTGTATCAGTTTTGTTCATATATACACACACATACATATATGTTTTAAAATAATCACTGATTTCCCTTAAGTTCTCAAATATATTTCCCTTTTTAATTTGGAAATCTGACTTTTTCAAAGACTTATTTGAAGGGCACATACCTCTCTGAAAACTTTTCAAAGTCCAAATGCTTATCAAATGTCTACTAAGTTTTGTTGGCCTGACAATTCTGGGCTCATAACTCATGGTTCTAAATTTTGCATATGTTGTATTCCAGTTTCTCAGAGATGGGGAGAAATTCTTCCCACTAAGAGGTAACACCTATTTTGTTTAACTCTCTCAAACCCCAGCATCTATAATTCCTGATAGAACTAAATTCGGTTTGTTTTTAAACTATGTATGATTCCCTGAGGCTTGATCCACTTTGGGCTAAAATTTTACTTAGAGGATCACCAGCTTCTTTCCTTTGTTTATTCTAGTTTTTTTTCCCCCTTGGAAATTTTCAAAACCAACATTAAGACACATAGATAGTCTATGCAATGTGCACACATTTGTAAGCTCCCATTAATTGAGATGTACCTTATTTTATCCCAAAACATAATTTTTCATTTAATTTCTTCTTTTAAAATGATATTCCAGAGAATATGGTATTTTAAAATTTTATTTTTGTATTTTGTATTCTTGATTACAGAAAATGAAAAACGTGAAGCAACCTTTTTTTGTTTGTTTGTTTAAGCACTACAGTTCTTTCCCCACATCCTTGTTGATAAACTCCTTATGAGGTCTTGCTTTCAATCAGAATCCTTAAATTCCCAGGATAGGTGATCTTTTCAAACAAACTGGTTCCTTTACATTTTATCAGAATTCTTGTCTACTTTGGGTGCAGGATTTGGAGAGAACTTCAATCTAAATGCTTCCTCCATTACTTTCTCCTTATATAACCTTGGGGAAAAATCATCTCGTTTCTGGGTCTCAGTTTCTCCTTCTGCAAAATAAAGGGGTAAGATTAGACCTCTGTAATCTCTTCCAGTTCTAAAGCTATAAGCTTCGGATTCTGTTTTACTGCAAAGAAATGAAATAAGATTCTAACTAGGGCTTTTTTGGGGGGGAGGGGCAGGGCAATTAGGGTTAAGTGACTTGCCCAGGGTCACACAGCTAGTGTCAAGTGTCTGAGGCTGGATTTGAACTCAGGTCCTCCTGAATCCAGGGCTGGTGCTTTATCCACTGTGCCACCTAGAACTGGAGCTTTTTGATGAGGATTTTTTTTCTTTCTCAATCCAATAAACATTTATTAAATTCCTACTATATGCCAGGCACAAAACCAAAAATGAAATAGTCCCAACTCCTAAGGAGCTTCTAATCTACTGATGGGATGAGTACCAAACACTATCTTCAAATGAATTGTACTCATTTAAAAAAAATACCTCAAAATAATGTTCTAGTTTCAGAGCAACTTAACAATACTTGCTTCTACTATGTTAAGTCCTCTGAAGAAGCCAATGTATCAATACTTCAAATGAGTTAGCAAGGAGATACTCATAGGTAGGTAACAAATGAAAAGTTTGGGCAGGAAATCTTTGTCTTTGAATTCTGAAATCTGCTAATTATGTGTATTGGAGATTTTAATTTTCATCTTTGTTTATATCAGAATTCTGTGAATTTTTTCCATTTGTGAGGTGTTTTCTATTCTTTTCCATTCTGGAAAACTTTCTCCACTTCTTTCTTTTTCTTTCTTTCTTTTTTTTGTGGGGCAATGAGGGTTAAGTGACTTGCCCAGGGTTACACAGATATTAGGTGTCAAATGTCTGAGGCTAGATTTGAACTCAGGGCCTCCTGAAACCAGGGCTGGTGCTTTATCCAATGTGTCATCTAGCTGCCCCCAATTATTTCTTCAAATAATATTAATCCATCCAGATTTCGGAAAAACCTGGAAAGACTTAAGTGGACTGATGCTGAGTGAAGTGAGCAGAAAGAGGAGAACATTGTACACAGTAACAGCAACGATGTGTGATGATCAACTGTGATAGACTTGGTTCTTCTCAGCAGTGCAATGATCCAAGACAATTCCCAAGAACTCATGATGGAAAATGTTCTCCACATCCAGAAAAAAGAACTATGGATTCTGAATGCAGATTGAACTATACTGTTTCTACTTTTTGGTTGTTTTTTTTTTTTTTTGAGGTTTTCCCCTTGTGTTTTGATTCTTCTTTCACAACATGACTAATGCAGAAATATGTTTAACGTGACTGTACATATATAACCTATATCACATTGCTTTCTGTCTTGGGAAGGGGGTAAGGAAGGGAGGGAGGGAGAAAAATTTGGAACTAAAAATCTCATGAAAACAAATGTTGAAAATTATCTTTACATGTAACTGTAAAATAATATACTTTTATGATTAAAAAATGATGTTGACTCCTTTAAAAAATAAAAACATGATTTTACAGAATTAAACTCTCAAACCAATATTAAGCCATCCACTAAAGCTGTGAATTGTACAGCAGATGGCAATCTGCATTAGTAGAGGGAATTTCCTCACTAGGATTCCCTATGCCAAGGTCACAGGTGCAGACCAATTTTTAAAAATTGTACAAATATATCTATGGTTTGGTATTTCTTTTTTCCACTCTTTCCATAATCATCTGGATGCATGATTTTGTTAAGAATTAGTCTGTGAGGGGGCTACTAGGTAGCGCGGTGGGTAAAGCACCATCCCTGGATTCAGAAGGACCTGAGTTCAAATCTAGCCTCAGACACTTGACACTTACTAGCTGTGTGACCCTGGGCAAGTCACTTAACCCTCATTGCCCCAACAAAAAAGAAAAAAAAAGAATTAGTCTGTCACATTTTTATTTGGGGTTTGTGCTTTGATTTCATCTTCATTGTCCATTGATTTTTTTACATTTATTTTCCCATTCCCATTGATGTTTTAAATTCTAGATTCTTCTGCACTTTTGTGAGCTCTTTACTTCATACTCAAATATATATGTTTATATAAAATTTTATTTTTTATTTAGGTATCTTAAGCATCAATTCTCAGGCTGATTAAGTTTGTATGCCCATATCAGTTTAGTTTCCCAGCATTTTGTTTCCTTATAATAGAGGATTTCTTTATGGTGTCACAGTTTTTCTTTTCGTTCCTCAGTATCTGTAAGATAAGTTGTTTTCATTTTCCACAGAATAGCAGAGTTGGAAGAGACAGTAGGTTACATTCATGGTAGCCATTACAACTAGCTAATGAGGACCAAGGACAGCAAGCAGAGAATCAGACTTGGAGCTGAACAACATGGTGGCACTTCTGACTACATGAATGTATGTATATGTGTGGAGCCACATAAATAAAAAAGTGATGGTGTTGGAGTCAGGAGATACAGGTTTGAATCCTGGAGCTATTTCGGTGACCTCAGGAAAATCCTTCTCTTTCTAGGCCTTCCTTAGTTTCCTCAGTGAATCTAACTTAATGGTCTACAGTGTCCTTCCTAGCTCTGATGTCTTTGTCTGTGGATCTGTGACCAAGATGTACCAAGGAGAATAAAGGAGGAGAAAGAGAATGCTTTTTTTTTTTTTTTGGTTTTTAACAACATGTAACTTCAGGTAACTGAAGTATGTGTGAAGAGTATGAGACTGGCATATGATAGGACAAACATTTACACCCTATTGGTAGTAGAAAGGTTGTTCTGTATAAGAGAGCTATTGGGGCAGCTAGGTGGCACAGTGAATAAAGCACTGGCCCTAGATTCAGGAGGACCTAAGTTCAAACCCAGCCTCAGACACTTGACACTTACTAGTTGTGTGACCTTGGGCAAGTCACTTAACCCTCGTTGCCCCACAAGAAAAGCAAGATGTTACTTCTTTGGCTTTGCTCGCAGAGGATAGAACAGTAGAAGCCACAGAGAAGTTCTGTGTGTATATATGTATGCACATCACATATAATGATACATAGATGATTACATCATGCATAATACATATGTAGCTATGATGTAATATTATAAATGGTATATATGTGTGTATATACTAATGTATGTGTATTTTGTTGTATATGTATATATGTGTGTATGTGTATATATGGACATATGCTAAGATTCTATTTATATATATATATATATATATATATATATATATATATATATATACACACACACACACATACATCCATTTTAATAGATTAAAACCACATTGACTTTGGGGATATCTGGTATTGGCTGAGCAATGTAAGGAAAATTTTCTAAACAATTAGAGATATATAAAAGTAGATTTAAAAGGTGTTAAGTTCCCCATCTCTAGGCATCTTCAAGAGGAGACTAAATTGTCTGTCTCAGTGAAGATGCTGCATATGAAGGTGGTTGTCTATGAGTTGGTGCTAAAGAAACAAAAAGGGGGGCGGGGAGAGGCCAAATGACCGACCTAAAGAACAAGAGCCATTTTTCTGCCTTTTCACTTGTTTTCAGGCAGATCCATGGAGGCAGGAACTGTGTTATAAACAGTTAGTGCTTAATAAATGTTTCCTTGATTACATTCTCATTTTCATGAAGGTTGGGTTCAATGACATGTAGATTTGGATTCAGGAGACTTTACTTGAAATTTCAATTCTGCTATTTAGTATATATGCATGATCCATCTATGGGCCTGTTACCTCTTTTGTAAAACAAGGAAATTGGACTAGGTGGTGTTTAGGCCCCTTCCAGCCCCTTTGATCATATGCAATTTGTGTGACCCTGAGCAAGTCACTTCCTCTCTGGGCCTCAGTTTCCTCCTCTGTAAAATGAAGATGCTTGGACTAGATAAAATTCCAAGGTCTTTCTTCAGCTCTAAATCCTGTGATTCCTACATCTGAGGTTCTTTTCACTTCAGTCTGTGAACCATCACCTGAGAATAAAACCTAATCCCTTTCAGAGGCAGCTAGATCAGGACATCCTTTCAAATCTGGCCTCAGCACTTAACTAGCTGTGTGATCCTTGGGCAAGTCACTTAACCAGGATTGCCTCAAAAAATGACAAACAACTCAAATCCAAATCAAACTTAACCTCTTTTAGGTAGGAAAATAGCCCTCCTTTCCTTCAAATTCCTCCATAGACTCTAGACTACAGCGCTTGGGCAGAAGGTTGGCCTTTACAAGCTATGGGTTAAGGGCATCATAAAATAGGATGACAGCCCATGTTCCAAATCCAGTTCTTATGTCTACATGTTGTTATCAGAGCTGGGGTTTCAGAGACTATCTAATCCAACACCCTTATTTTCCAGAGAAGGAAATGTTGGAGTGCTCTGATTCAAAACTAGTGGATTTATTTTCCCTTACCTTTTTAAACTGCTTTATCAAATGGAGGCTTGTACTATAAATAGAATCCTAAGACTTAAAATAGGCAAGGACAGTAGCACTCATCCAGTCCAAACCCCTCATGCTACAAATAGGGAAACTGAGGCTCAGAATAGAGTGACCGTTCCCAAATTGCTAGTATCAGGGCAGAGATCCAAACTCCTGCTCTCCTGACTCCAAATCCAAGGCTTTTCCCCACCACAGCACTCAAAATCGGAGGGAAAAAGAATCATTTCTGGCAAGCGTTTCTCGGTCAGAAATTTAGAGCTGAAAGGAACCTCAGAGATCAACCAGTCCAACCACTCCTTTTTCAGATGAAGAAAATGAACCCCGAGGAAGTGGAACGTCTTGCTTAAGGTCACACAAGTAGCACAGGGTTATATAATTAGAGGTGCAAGGAACCCCCTCATCTTACAGATGAGGTAACTTAGAGCACAGAGAGGTTTAGGGATTTGTCCAAGGTCACATCGTTAGCCTAGTTTCATAGATTTAAGGGCTGGAAGAGACCTTAGAGACGCCAAGGTTTAGAACTGGAAGAGATGTTAGAGGTCATCTAGTCCAGCACCCTCCTCCCATTTTACAGAGGAGAAACTTGAGCCCAGATTTGCCCAAGATTAGGGAAGAAGGAACTGGCAGAGGCACGGCTTAGCACGCAGCTCCCCAGATTGCAAACTCGGTGTGGTCTTTTCCTGCACTGAGCCGCCTGTTTCTCAGGACCCCTCTGGCCTGACAGCGGCCACACTCAGGTCTCTCCTGTCAGGCGCCTATTCCCACCCTGCTCTGGCCCCGTCTCCGCTCCACAGCCCACCTCAGGCACTAAAGGTCCCACCGGCTCAGAGCTCAGGATTTAGGTCCGTAATGCCCAGAAGGAGCTGATTGCAGAGCTACTGTCCCAGTGTCCCAGGTCACACGGTCACCGTCACCACCCCAGTCAACCTGCGGCACTGCGCTTAGGCGGCCCCCACCCTCCAGCTCCTTCATCTTTCTCCGCCCCCCCCATCCCCACCCTCCTTCCATCTTCCCCCCTTTTCCCCTCCCCCTCCCATTTTAATTCCCCCTCCTCTTCTTTAGCCATCCCCTTTTACTCTCTCTTCCCTTCCTCCTCCCGTCTCCCCCAACTCCTCCCTCCTCTTCTTTCCCCCTCTTCCTCCTCCCCATGCCTTCTAAGTGCCCCCTCCCCTCCCCTTCCCCTCCTCTTCTTTACCCCGTTCCTTCGCCCTCTCCTCTTTCTCCTCCTCTCCCCCTCCTCTTCCTCCTCCCGCTCCTCCTCCTCTTCCCCCTTCCTCCTAAGTGACCCCCTCCCCACTACTCTCCTCCCCTCCCCCCCCCTTCCTTTCCCGGGGGAGCCGGGAGGCCCAGCCATCGGCTCGTTGGCAGTGCGGGTGGTGAGGTGATGCCCCAGCACTGACTCTCTCTTCGGGCGGGGCCACGTGCTAGCCCGGGCGGGAGGGATGCCGGGGCGGTCCCCTGCGCCGCGGCCCCGGCTCCGCCCCCGGCCGCTGCATCCCGAGAGACCCGACTAGCGTACTGCCCCCACCAGCATCCTGGTGTGCCCGGCTGCCTGCCCCGCGGGCCGGCGGGCGAGCTGGCTGTCAGGCGTCGGCCCGGCGCTGGGCGCGGCTCCGGGTGGGCCGACACTGCAGTTGGGTTGAGGCGCCGTCCCGCGTCCTGCTCGCGCGGGCGCTGATTGGTTGGGCGGCCCTGGGGCCGGGCGGCGGCGGCGGCGCTGATTGGCTGCTGCGCAGACTCGCTGGGTCAGGGCTGCAGAGGCGGCGGCTGTAGCGGCGGCGGCGGCGGCTGTGGTGGGGGGGGTACTCGGCTCGCGGCTGTCGGCGCATCCCGAGCTGAGCTCCAGACCCCGAGTCCCGAGCCCCGAGTCCGAGCCGGAACTTCAGCCGCCGCCACCGCTGCCGCCCGGCCCGCGATGTCAGCGGCCTGAGCGAGGAGAGGAGGAGAGCGGACACCGAGGTCCAGCTTCGCCCTGCCCTGCCCTGCCCTGCCCGCCCTCCTCGTTCTCCTGCCCGCACCCCCCGGGCCCCTGCCCCCGGCCGCCATGTGTTCCAGCCTCTGGTTCCTGACGGACCGGAGGATCCGCGAGGACTACCCGCAGGTGCAGATCCTGCGCGCCCTCCGGCAGCGCTGCTCCGAGCAGGACGTGCACTTCAGAGCCGTGCTCATGGACCAGATCGCCGTCACCGTCGTCGGCGGCCACCTCGGTGAGCTCGGGCTGCGGGCGGGGGGCGTGCTGCTCTGTGCCCCCAGCGCTACAGGCGCCCCGGGGTGCGGACCCCCGAGGGAGGAGGGGGCTGGCCGCCCCAGCCTTGCCCGGGGCGCGCTGGACTAGCGCTGGCCAGAGCCCCCATAGACAAGCAGGTGCATGGACGGGGCGGGAGGGGGGGGGGGCCCTGGACCAGCCGGCCGGGTGCTTTGGTGGGCTCTTTTCACTCATTCTGCCTGTTCCCTCTGTAAAATCTAGTTCCCAACTCTGAGGGTCTTGGAGTCACCTCTGGGTTGTCCCACTGACGCTTTCCCATTTCTTTGGCACGTAAAAAAAAAAATCCAACAACCTAAGAAAACCCATTTTTTAAAGCTTGAAATCTGTTAAGGATTATATATATATATATGACTGTAAAATCTGCCTTCAGAATGTCTCAACTTGAATTTAATATTGAACTTAGGTTGCTTTTTTGTTTTGTTTTGCATAGTGCATGAATTATTCCTAAGCCCTCTGTGCTGTCAGTGAAAGATCAAACATCTTTCCAAGATTTCCGAACATTTTCACTGTTTGGATGCCTCTTCTGTGAAGACCTGGAGACCTTGGAGAAGCTGATGGCAAAATTTACAGAATTCTCAGGGCAGTTTAAAAAGAAAAAAGTTCAGTAGAAATGTGCATTAAGAATCAAATGACACTTAATAGGATATGGGAATCAACCTAAGCTGCCCATGGGGGAAGGGAAGGGAAAACCCATCAAATCTGATCATAAAGTTTGAGGGGAGCCCTAGTGTTAAGGAATAAAGCAAACCCTTGGTCCAATGTCAGGTCCCAGACCATTGTTTTGCTTGGATTTATTTAGATTGTGTATAGAGTACTTTCTTGGGGTTGGCATGTTTGCAGGGGTCACACAGAGAACCTTGTTAATCCTATGAAATAGTGATTAAAGGAATCCCCTGCATAGCAGAGACAGGCAAGCTAAGAACAGAAGGAATGCCACTTTAGGTCAGCCTGGTGATCCATTCAATCCAGGGTTTTACTTCTCCCAGGGATACCAAGGGCTCTTTTGTAGGAATTAGTATGTTGACCTATGACTCTGTAAGGTTAGGAATGCCCACACTATCTTTAACTTCCCATTAATACAAGTGTTCTCCTACTTGGGAACACCTGACTTACAAATGATTCATCCTTCACAATAAATCATCCCCATTTTCTATTAATTTCTGAAGCCCAACCTGATGCTGTCACTGGGTTTGCCCACCAAACCCTCCACCCATCTCTCTATTCTTAACCAGACTTCTTTACCACTCCCTTCCCCAAAGGGATCAGGCTGAGTCAGGCCCAGTTTCAGGTAGCTTAGGCCTCAAGACTCAGGTAGACTTAGGGCTTCTCTTGTTACTCTATCATCTCCATGGTTCAGGACTTCAAGGATCTGTGTGGTGTTCTTGTTTTGCAGGTCCAACAGTATAGGTGACAGTAGTAGTAAGTCTCTTTGAGTTGATGTGCCTGACAAAATTCATTCCCTGATGTCCACCTTTCTGAGAAGCCTCTCTACACTTAAGCTGGTTCTTCTTTGACAGGTGAAGTTGGTAGCCTGGCCTGTCCTCAAAACCTTTTCAGCCCGGTAGACCCATCCAGAGATTGTGCTTCCGCTTGTATACATCTCTTGTGAGAGTTTAGGTTCACTTGCATGTTAAGATGAAGCTTTAGAGATTACTGCAGAATGCACTACATGAGCCTTTACAGGTTAGCCCGTTGCTATGAAGTCGTTTCCGACTGTTTGTGACCCCATTTAGGGTTTTCCTGGCAAGGACGCTGGAGTGGTTTGCCATTTCCTTCTCCAGCTCATTTTACAGAAGAGGAACTAAGGCAAACAAGGTGAATTGACTTGCCCAGGGTCATACAGCTATTAAGTATCTGAAGCCAGATTTGAACTCAGGAAGATCCGCAACCAGCACTCTATTCACTTCAACACCTGAATTAATGGGGGGCTAGCCTAGAAATCTGATATTCATTTATAACATTGCTTCTGTTATAAAAATGTGTTCTAAATGCCAGATGACCAATTTAACAAAGAAAATTTTGGAAAACAGACCATTTGTAAGTTGGGTACTACCTATAATCTGCCATGAAGCCATCATCCATAAATTGATTTGAACGGTTGCCAGATAGTTTCAGCTTGTACCAACTGATGGGGGCATGCATAAAGTCATACTGAGACGCGATGGACAGAATGCTTACCTTGGAGTTGGGAAGATCTGGGTTTGAATTCTGCCTCTGCTACATCATAACTGTGGGTCCAAGGGCAAATCATTTGTCCTCTCTGAGCCTCAGTTGCCTCATCTGTGAAGTGGGAATGATAATGCCACAGTACATATCTCACAGGATTGTTGTGAGATTCCAATGAGATTATATATGTGAAATGCTCTGAAAACTTTAAAATATGATACAATTGTTAATTATCAGCGGTATTATTTAACTAGCATCTCTTAGGATTCAGATTCTCAAATAGTATTTTACGAGTTGGTTGCCTTCTGTAACGATTGGAATGACGCCACCTGCTGGATACTTACTGTAGAGGAGTTCTGCCCATGAAGCGAAGGTCTTTGAGGGCAAGACCAGGCATCAGGAAGTGACGCGGGCTAGTGGGAGGAGGAAGGAAGAGACTGGCGCTCGCTCTCGGGCTCTTTCCTGAGGACGCTGGCGGAGAAGGGAGCTGGAAATGTGCTCTCCCTTTAATAGATAGGAATCTAGGCCTTTTTCTCTCTCTCTTTACCAAATTCTTGTTTTCCTTAATAAATGCTTAAAAGTGCTCTTGCTAAAGCTTATAATTTATTGGCGACCACTCATTAGATATTTTAGACAGACTAGCTAGAATTTTAACCCTTAACACTTCTATTCTGTTAAAGATTTTTTTTTAACCATTTTGCCTATCTTATGTTTTTTCCAGTCTGGAGTTCACATTCCATTGGACACCCCATGTTGATGTTTCCCTGCTATCCTATTTACAAAATTTGGTGTTTAGGCTCGCAAATACTTTCTTTCCAAGCTAGAATCTTAGACTGGATGGGGAAGTCCTTACATCCCAGTGAGCATTTGATTTTCTATTCTCTGTTTCATTAACTCTGGTCTATTTCAGGGTACCATATTCCACCCCAGTGTTTACACCAGTCAAGCAATAAACATTTGTTAAGCCTGACTATGTGGCTGGCACTGTGCTAAGTACTAGAAAGTGAGAAGATGGTCCCCGAATTCAAGGATCTCTCAAGTCTAATGGGGAAATGCAGACAACTATGTATAAATAAGTCTCTTTACAGAATAATTGGAGATACTTAACAAAGGGAAGGCACTGGAAATAAGAGGGGTTTTCAAAGGCTTTCTGAAGAAGATAGGATGTTAGTTGAGACTTGAAGGAAGCAAGGAGGTAGATATGGAGAGGGAGAGCATCTCAGACATGACAGACAGCCAATAAAAATGCCTGGAGTCAGGAGATGACGTGTCTTATTCAAGGAACAGCCAGAAACAGCTAGTGTTGCTGGATAGCAGAGTACAAAGAAGAACTGTCAGGTAGGTATAAGAAGGTTGGGAAAATTTCCGGGGGGAAGGGGGGGAAAGGTTATGAAGTTCAGGGTATGGTGTGGTGTTTTTTTTTCCCAACCTAGAGAACTAAATCTAGAAAATGAGACCCAGAAATGGTGAAAACAACATTTTTCTTTCTTTCTTTCTTTCTTTCTTTCTTTCTTTCTTTCTTTCTTTCTTTCTTTCTTCCTTCCTTCCTTCCTTCCTTCCTTCCTTCCTTCCTTCCTTCCTTCCTTCCTTCCTTCCTTTCTTTCTCTCTTTCTTTTTTTTTGTGGGGAAATGGGGGTTAAGTGACTTGCCCAGGGTCACACAGCTAGTAAGTGTCAAGTGTCTGAGGCCAGATTTGAACTCGGGTCCTCCTGACTCCAAGACCGGTGCTTTATCCATTGCGCCACCTAGCTACCCCCAAAACAACATTTTTTTTTAAACCCTCACTAAAAAAATCCTCTCCCTGTTTGGAAAAACAAAGATTCATCTTTCTGACCAGAAGAAAAACTCATCATTTTTTTGTATTGTTTATGGTGGGTAAATGAGCCATTGCATCAGTATTCAGAGGTTATTTTCAGTGGTGCTGAATCCCCTGGATAGACAACTACACCCCCAGCATAGTTTATAAAACAGACATTTTCTGACCACCTATGGGAGGGTGGGAGTTTATAGTCAGAGGCTGATTGATTAAAGCAAGATATGAGCCCTTGTTTGCAGTTTGTTCTAAAGCTAAGTCAAACCGTTCAGCCAAAGTGCTCTTCTGAAAGGATTCCAAACTCGTTGTTTAATTGTTTTTCAGTCATGTCTGACTCTTTGTGACTCCATTTGGAGTTTTTTTGGAAAAGATACAGGTTCTCTTCACTGGTAAAATTCCGGGTCAGGACTGTCCCCTTTTCCCTGCTACCTTCTCTGCCCACCCCCACCCCTGATATGAATGATAAACAACATGGTAGTATAGAAAGAGCACCAATCTTGGAATCAGAATACCCAGGTTTAGCTCTGTCACATACTAACTTTGTAAACTAAAGCAAGTCACTTCAACCACTTGGACCCTCTGTTTCTTCATCAGTAAAATGAGGATAATACCTGTACTTCCTTCCTCACAGTGCTGTTGGAAGGAAAGGGCTTTGTAAGCCAAAAAACTGTCTATCAAAATGATATATGTGCTGCTTAACATTTATTATCTGTGTGTGTTGTGTGACATATGCATCCTAGGTTAAACCTTGCCTGGGTTGGGGCTGAGGGAAGTTAGCAAGAAACTAAGAGCAATGGGTATAAGTCACAGGGAGGAAGATTTCATTGCAGCATCAAGAAGAACCTCATAATCATTAGGGCTGTTGAATATAAAATGAGCGGAATTCTGAGGCAGTTAACTCTTCATCATAGGAGCTGAGAGGGTGAGACATTACAGTGTAGTGGAAAGAGCAGGTATGAATCCTGGGTCTGTCTTCATAGCTCTTTTGTATATGCTCCTTCCCTGGTACTGCAATAGCCTCCCAAAAGCTTGCCCCATTAAGACTCTTCTTTGGTTTGCTCTCTGATCCATCCCCCACAAATGGCTCCCCATTGCCTCCAGGGTGAAATATAAATAGCTGCACATTTAAAGCCTTTCACAGTCTGGGTCAAACCTCCCTTGTTTGTTTAAATTAACTTTTATCTTATTTTCAAACAAAGACCAACCTCTCCCTCTTTCTTCCCACACCCCAACCCATTGAAAAATCAAGAAAAAAAAGTCATGTCACAAGCATGTATAGTTAAGCAAAACAAAACCAAGATGTCTCATTGACCTTGTTAAAAAATACACATACACATGTATGTGTTTGGTGGAGAGGGGAGAAGGGAGAGGAAGAGAAGGCTTATCTTCTATAATACATATATTATATATGCATGTATATACATGCACATACATATACACACATATATACATATATATCAATGCACTGAGTCTATCACCTCTGTCTGGAGGTGGGTAGCATGTTTCATTATAGGTTCTCAAGAGTTATGGTTAGTTATTGTGTTGCTCAGAGTTCACAAGTATTCACACATACACATTTTTGTTTGTTTTAATCAGCCAAGATCCACTTCCTCACCCACCCTCCACTTTATCATCCCTCTTTCACAACCCCACCTGCTCCCATGGAGAACACAAGAAAAAGAAAACTCTTTACCATAGATAGTCAATCCAAAAAAATCTCCACAATGGCCATGTCCTAAAAAAAATATTTATCTCATTCTGCATAGAGTTGTTCACCCCTCTTTCAAGAGGCGGGAAGCATGTTTCCTCATTAGTCCAATGGATTCCTGGTTGGCCATTTTCTGATAAGTTTATCACAATAGGGGGGCAGCTAGGTTGAACAGTGGATAAATCACAGGCCCTGGATTCAGGAGGACCTGAGTTCAAATCCAGCCTCAGCCACTTGACACTTACTAGCGGTATGACCCTCATTGCCCCGCAAAAAGCAAAAACAAAACAAGATTTTATCACAATAGTATTCCATCATATTTATATGTTATAATTTGTTCATCCATTCCACAATTTATGGACGCCTCAGATTCTAATTCTTTGCCATTTCAAAAAGAGCCATAAATATCTTTGCACGATATTACAGTTTGTTTTGCTTAGAACCATTTTCTCCCTTCGTCTACCCTCTCTCTAGTTCCCCATCCCTCTTCTCCCTTTCCCTTCTATTTCACTGCTGAGTATATAACTGTGCTTATCTCTTCCTTCTTTTACCCAGTTCAGAGAAGACTGAGGTTCAGATATCAGCCAGTTCCCCCCTCCTTGTGTAAATAGATGTCTACTTATGCACCCTAATTATGAAAGACAATTTTCTCCAACCTACCCCCCTTCCCTTCCTTTCCCCCAAAGTGTATTTCCCTTCCCCACTCTTTTCATTCTTAAGATCATCTAGATATAATAAAACCACTCCCAAGACTTGTCTAATTAGACTCCCTTTATGAACTCTGGTGATGATAGGGTTCAGGTGGGACTCCATCAACTCTCCATATTTGAATGCAAGCAGTTTACCTTTGTTTAGCTCTTTATCATTGTTCAGTAATGTTTATCATTCTATGTTTCTCTTCACTACTGCCTTTTCACTTCAAAGTTTCTATGAAGCTCTGGTCTTTTCATCAGGAATGCTTAGAAGACCTCTTGTTTCATTAAAGATCTATTTTCCCTCTGTAACATACTCAGTTTTATTAGGTAAGTTATTCTTGGCTGTAAACCCATATCCATTGCCTTCTGGAATAAAGTATTTCAAGTTCTCTCCTGTATAGGCGTGGCTGCTTTTGACCTGGAAGTTCTGGATTTTGGCTATTCTGTTCCTGGGACTTTTCATTTTGGGGTTTCTTTCAGGAGGTGACAGGTAGAGTCTTTCTTTGTCTGCTTTGTCCTCTGGTTCTAAGAGATCTGGGCAGTTTTCTTTTCAGATTTCTCGAAATATGATGTCCACACTTTATATTTGGTTTTGGCTTTCAGATAGACAAATGAGTCTTAAATTTGTCCTCCTCAGTGTTTTCCAGGTCAGTTGCTTTTGGTATAAGACACCTTACATTTTCTTCTATTTTTTTCAGCCTTTTGACTTTGTTTTAATATTTCTTGTTGCCTCATGGAGTCATTCACTGACTTCTATTTAATCCATTCGAATCTTCAAGGGGTTTGTTGCTAGGGCAAAGTTTTGTACCTCTTGGGTCAAGGTGATAGTTCCCTTTTCAATTCTTTCTTCCATAGCTCTCATTTCTTTTTCAGTTTTTTTCCCTTCTTGTGCTCTTATGGAATTTATGAAAAAACTTTTTTTAAACTCATTTTTAGATTCTTGCTTCATTTCTTCTAGGATTTCTAGTTGAGATAGTCATGAAGCTATGTTTTTCTCTGAGACAATGTTTATAGATGTTTTGAAGTCATTCTCTTCTGCATTTGTATCCTAATAGCTCATTATGGTTGGATTGAGTTTGTTTGTCCATTCTTACAGCCTACTTCCTGACTTTCAACTTGATATTAGAACTTCTATTATGAAGGTATGGGCTGGTCCTGTTGCTGCTTTGGGGGGTTATTTAATATTGTGTTATTCCAGGATCTCAGGAACAGGCACAGGACCAGCCCATTCCATTTTGGGATGGCTTTAATTATTAGGAAGAGTTTCTTAACATTGGCTAAATTTGCTTCTTTGTGACTTCCATCCATTGTTCCTAGTTGTGCCCTCTGGGGCCGAAGAAAAAATTATAACCTCTTTTCTATGTCTTAGTCCTTCAGATACTTAAAGATAGCAATTGTCTTCTGTCCGTCTTCTGTTCTTAAAGCTAAATACCATCACCACTACCACCACTACCTCAGCTCCTGCAGCTGATCCTTATGTGGCATAGACTGGAAGTCCTTCCTTTCACCATTCTATGAGCCCTCTAATAGATATTCTTCTCCCTATCAAAATCCCTTTTCAACCTTGCTTGGTGCACAGAACTGAGCAGAATACTCCACAGGAGTGGACTGACTGTGGTAGAATATAGAACAGCTATTGCTTCTGTATTTCAGGAAACTATATCTCTTGTAACGCAGTCAAGGATTACATTAGTCCTTTTGGCTTCCACTTGACATTGTTGACTCACATTGTTTATATGCCTCTTTTTAAGACAAACTGCTTTCTAATGATGAGTGTCTTACCACCCCACCGACAACACCCCACCCCCAACCCATCTTGCATTTGTAAAACAGAATTCATGAATCCAAGTGTTAGACTGTACGTTTATCCTTATTAAATTTTATTTTATTCAATTGAGCTCAGTGTTCTGTCCTGTAGAGATCTTTTGGGATCCTTCCTGTCATCCCATGTGTTAGCCAGTTTTATGCCATCCACAAATTTGATATCTGTGCTCTTATCTAAGTCCTTGACAAAAATCTTAAGTGGCACAGAGCCAAACAGAGATCCCTAGGATATTTATTGTTTTGTTTTGTTTTTTTAGTGAGGCGATTGGGGTTCAGTGACTTGCCCAGGGTCACACAGCTAGTAAGTGTTAAGTGTCTGAGGCCCGATTTGAACTCAGGTCCTCCTGACTCCAGGGCCGGTGCTCTATCCATTGTGCCACCTGGCTGCCCCCCCTAGGATATTTATACTGAAGACCTCTTTCCAAGTTGATGCTGAACCTTGCCCAGCATATCCCTCCAGAGTCTTTTCTAGGCAAAACATCCCCAGATCTTGTCTGCGTAATGACACTTAATGTGAAGAGTGCTAAATAAAGCTCAAAATCAGCTGAGGCCAGTGAGAAAAGTCTACCAAAAAAAGTTTTGTTTATTTTTTTAACCGTATTGGGGGAAAAAAGATGAACAAATTTGGAAAAACTTGGAAAGACTTACATGAATTGATGCAAAGTAAAGTGAGCAGAACCAAGAGAACATGGTACATACTAACGGCAATACCACAGGACGAAGAACTGTGGATGACTTAGCTATTCTCAGCAACACAAAGATCCAAGACAATTCCAAAGGATTCATGATAAAAAATGCTGTCCACCTCCAGAGAACAAACTGATGGAGTCTCAATGCAGATTGAGTCATACTTTTAAACTGTCTTTATTCTTCTTGGTTTGGGGGTTTTTTGTCAGAGTTTTCTTTTGCTACATGGCTAATATGGAAATGTTTTGTATCATTGCACAGGTATCAATCTCTATCCGACTGCTTGCCTTTTCAAAGAAGGGAGAGGGGAGGGAGGGAAAGAATATGGAACTCAAAAATTTTTTAAAGAGTGTTAAAATTGGAGGTCGAGTCACTTAATTCTTATGTTGCCTTTACTTTCTCTGCCAAGGAGAAAAAGACCACAATAATGGGCTGATGGTGACTTTTGTTAATGTCTGTGGGCAGAGGACAAAGGATTCGGATGATAGGCCTGAGCTGCTTCGGTTTTTCACTGCCAAGGAAAACAATCTTTAGACTAGAAAGAACTGAACAAGACTCTCCAAGATAAATAAGGGGGGCAGAGCTCCTAGCTACCCTTGGTGAGTTTGAGTCACCAAGCTTGAATGCACTGCCTTCTATAGTAGCAAAGGAACTAACTGGTGGATTTGTTTGCTGAAACACTCTTTGTGGTCTTTGAAAGATCACAGAGCATGTTATGGTGCCACAGACTCAAAGAAGAACAAATGCCCCAGTTGACAAAGGGAGAAGAGAAAATGGTCTGTACATTTCAGAGATAGTTTGATTGCACTCTTGGTATTTTGCAGTGTGTTAAAATGTATCATCAAGGGATTCATGAACATCTAGAAAAGGAGACAGTGATTCCCAAGAACCAGCATGCTTTCATCAAAGACAGGTCATGCCGGACCTCATTTCCTTTGTAGAGAAGGTTACTGAGCTGGTAGATCAGGGGTGTGGCACAGATATGATTTACTCCAATTTTCTCAAAGCATTTGACATAGCTTCTCATGCTTGAAGAACAGATGGAGAGATGCAGGCTAGATGATGGTATAATTAGGTGGATTCAGAACTGGTGGGATGACCAGAGCCAAAGAACACTCATTAACTGATCTTTGTAGTGTCACCTCAGGTGGAAGGCTTGGTGGGGTGCTCTTGGGAGCTGGGCTGTTGAAAATTTTTATTGGTGACTTGGAAAAAAAGACCAATGGTATGTTTATTAGATTTGCCCATGACACAGAGCTGGGTGTGATAGTTAATGCAGTGAATGACAAAGTCAGGATTCAAAAAGATCTTGATAGGGTTAGAACAGGGGTCCAGTTTTGTATACGACTGTTTAGGAAACCATGTGGAAAACCTTGGGACCATCTATAGGAGGGCAGATTGGATGATAGTGGGTGTCCTTTTTGTGCTACAGAGTATTTTAGGAGGGACATGATTGCTGTATGGAGAGACACAATTGTCACATTGGAAGAACTTTGGAATAAAAGAGATTGGCTGTGTTCTGCCTGGTTCCAGAGGTCAGAAGTAGGAACAATGAGTAGATTAAAAATTAGTATAATTTTAATTATAATATAAATGTTAAAGGGTTAAGATAAAGAAAAAAACTTTATGAGGGCAGCAGCATGGTTCAGGGGAAAGAGCGCTAGATTTGGGGTTGGGATCTGGGTTTGAATTCTACCCTGGCCACTTTTTTGCCTATGTGACCTTGGGAAAGCCCATTCAATTTCCTCATCTATAAAATGAAGGGGCTGGTCCAGATGACCTCATATGTCTCTTCCAGATTGAAATCTTAGGATTCTAACCATCCTATCCAAAGTTGGAGCCACCTGCCCCATGGAGCAGTGGGTTCCCACTCACTTGAGTAAAAACTGAATGGCCAATTGTGTGGTATGTTGTAGAGAAAATTCCTGTGAAGTTATAGATTGGAGTAGATGTCCCTGGAGGTCTTGTCCAGCTCTGAAATTCTGTGACAAAGTGCTACAAGAAATGAGCCATTTTCTTCCCTACTGGAATTGTCCCCAGGCCCTGCTCCCATGGAATTGGGTTCTTTTTTTTTCCCCCAGAGCAATGAGGGTTAACTGACTTGCCCAGGGTCACACAGCTAGTAAGTGTCAAGTGTCTGAGGCTGGATTTGAACTCAGGTCCTCCTGAATCCAGGGCCAGTGCTTTATCCACTGCACCACCTAGCTGCCCCTTGGAATTGTATTCTTTTGACTACCTTTAGCTTTTCTTTTTGGAGAGAACAGTTTTACTGATGGGGCTGGGAAGGGATCTAGATTATAAGGTGTTAGTGCCTAAGTGAATGCTAAGAAATTGGAGGTAAGAACTCTTTCTAAAGCAGGAATTCCTTTTTTTTTAGTGAGGCAATTGGGGTTAAGTGACTTGCCCAGGGTCACACAGCTAGTAAGTGTTAAGTGTCTGAGGCCAGATTTGAACTCAGGGAGTCCTGAATCCAGGGCCAGTGCTTTATCCACTGTGCCACCTAGCTGCCCCCTAAAGCAGGAATTCTTAAACGTCATGGACTGCTTTGGCCATCTGGTGAAACTTTCTCAAAATAAAGGAAGGAGACACTAAATTTCAGTTAGACACTAGTGGAAAAATAAAGATGTAATGTTTTTCCCTACCAAATTCACAGGCCCCTTAAAATCTATCCATGGACCCCAAGTTAAGAACCTCTGTTCCAGAAGTTCCTTCCCAGAACAAACGGGAGGGAAATTATATTGTTAATATCACTTTAGAGAAAGCTTTTTATATATTATGTAAAATTAGGGGTCCCTGGCAAGCAGATTGGGTTTTCCTATTAGATCTGGAACCCAGGACCTCCAAGCCTGTGGTTTCTGTCATACCCTAATTTTCTGTTTGTTTTAAATAGATATCTTTTATTTCAACACAACAGACTCTTCAGGACAAATGCCAGTACAGTCCTTGAAAACATTTAAAGAGAACTGCCTTGTAGCCTGATTGGGACTGTCAGTTCCTAACACACTCCACTTTAGCTCTTTACCCATTGTTAACTGGAGGGAAGGATGTGTGCTTTAGTTTGGAGCACTTCCTACTGACTTTGTCCATTGTTTTTGACCCAAAGTCCCTTTGGCCTTTATTTACATTGTGGAAGTCATTGTGCCCCGTTCTTTCAGGCTTTATTTTGGCCCTATCCTCACCTTCTACTCTTCTATGTGGCCCTCTCTGAGGCCTACTCAGATTTCCTGAGTAGAGGAGACTGCATTCTCTATCAGTACCTGCTTCCTCCCAACCCTCCACCCCCACCCCCACCCCCACCCCCAAGTAAATCCCCAGGGGACTTACTGCCAGTCCCCTCCCTCTTCAGTCCTCTCAAGACTTTGTGAAAATTAAAAGGAGCTTCTCAAAAAAAAGTGAGGGATCTTCTGGTGTAAATTACTTCACAACTCCAAACAGTGCCCAGGGATTGAATGTTTACTCTACTTCAAAGCAAACATGAGAGGGAGTGGTGGGAATGAAAGGGTGGCTTGATCCAGACTCCCACCAGCTAATAATAGCCATTGGGTCTTCTCTCTTCCCCAAGGTAACAGATGTCCCCCAAAGGAGTGATGTATTTCTTGCCATGTTTCATTAAGAAAAAGCTTATCCCTTGTTTCAGATTGGATTTAATGATGGAATCTCCATACAAATCTCCACAAGTGTTAATCTAACATCTAATAAAGGGAAACCACTGCTTCTCGAAGCAACTCATTTTATTTCAGAATTGCTCTTGTTTCTTAGACTTTCTCCCTTTACATCAAAGCCCTTTGCTGCTTTCATCTTTTATTCTTAGCTATGCCCCCTGGGGTCAAGCAGAACTAGTTCTACTTATACTTGAAGGGCACCAGTTTATCTCCACCCACTACCCCCACTCCCGTTTTGACTTATCTCCTCTGGGCAAAGTATCCCTAGTTTCATCAACTGATCCTCACATGGTATGACCTCAAGGCCCTCTGCCTGACTCTCCTAAACTATGGTCTCCTGAATTGAGCACAATACTTGAGAAGTGGTCTGACCAGGACAGAAGACTGGGATTCTCACAAACCTGGGCCTAAATACTATTTCTCTCCTAATGCTGCAGTGTCACACACACTATTGACGTAGTCTACTAAGATTACTGGATCTTTTTCAGACATACATCATCCTACCAATTCATGCTTAAGTCAAGACGTCATCCATGATTTAATTGGTCCTCTTCAGAAATGAAGGACGGGGGCAGCTAGGTGGTGCAGTGGATAGAGCACTGGCCCTGGGGTCAGGAATACCTGAGTTCAAATCTGGCCTCAGACACTTAACACTTAGTAGCTGTGTGACCCTGGGCAAGTCACTTAACTCCAATTGCCTCATTAAAAAAAAATGAAGGACGAACAACATTTTTCTCTATAAAATTTCATCTTTTGGATCCTGATTGTGTTATCCTGTGTGACTGATAATATCCTTCCCCACTTTTTAATTTTTTTAGTAAATACTCCCTTTCCTCCCTCCCCTTCCCCGTCTCCCTAAGGCAGTAAGCACTCAGATATAGGTTATATATGTGCAGTTATGTAAAACATTGCCACATTAGTCATTTTGTATAAGAAAATGAATAAAAGAAAAATGAAAGTGAAAAACAGCATGCTTCAGCCTGTGTTCAATCAATATCAGTTCTTTCTTTGGATGTGGATAGTATACTTCATCATTAGTCCTTTGGGATTGTCTTGGATTATGGTATTGCTGAGAATAGTTAAGTCATTCACAGTTTTTCATTGAACAATATTGCTGTCACTGTGCACAACGTTCTCTTGGTTCTGCTCACTTCACTATATGTCAGTTCATACAAGTCTTTCCAGGCCTTTCTGAAGTCATTCTGCTTGTCATTTCCTTTAGCACAATAATATTCCCTCACCATCCTATACCTCATCTTGTTTAGCCATTCCCCAATTGATGGATATTCCTTTGATTTCCAGTTCTTAGCCCTCCCCACTTTGTGCAAAGTGCACATTTGATGAGTGGGCTATCTGTGCCTTTATTCAAGTCACTGCCAAAATTGTAAAGCCAACTAATGACAGGTGTCAAGGGCAAACCACTTGAAAAGACCTTACAAGTTGACTTTGATCAATTAGTGGCTTACTCTTTGGACTGGATGTTCACCTAATATTCAGTCCACCTAATTGTATTGTTACATAGCCCACATTTCTCTATCTTTGCCACAAGCACAAGAGACTTTGTTAAAATGTAGAGAAACTAGATCAAATATCATTCCCCTGATCTGTCAGTCTAATAACCCTATCCAGAAAAAAACAACATGGTTAATCTGGTGTTATTAGTTTGCAGTGAAGCCTCACTGGGTTTTTGTGATTACTGCCTTTTCTTCACCTTCACTATCCATCCCTTTAATAATACATTCTAGATTTTGTCAGCAATCAAGCCCATTTCCCTATAGTTTTCAGACTCCATTTTTTCCTTCCTATTTTTGTAAATTGATGCATTTGCTTAAGTCTGCCATACTTCTCCTATGGTCCATCTGGGCCTAATAACTTGAATTCATCAGAGGCAGCTAGGTGCTCTTACTTCTTCCTCCTTATATTGGATACTAGTTCCCCATAGGTATCTTTGTTCCTTTCTTTCCAGTCCAAGAACTGTTCTCCCTAGCAGAAAAATACAGAAGCTGCTCAGGTCCATCATGTCTCTTTTATGCTGGCTTCTGTGGCAGAACACCAGTCTCATCAGTCTATTATTATAACTACTTAATCCTAGAACAATTACTTGATGGAAAGTCCTATCAAATTATTTTTTGATCTTCTCTCTTAACAATTTAATTCTTAATCAGAGTAACTAATGTCAGTATACTCTCTTAAAAGCCTTCCTTCCAAAGAAATGGAGCACTAGGAAATTCTTGAATGCTTCTTTGTTGTTGCTATTATACCATTCTTCTATCTGAGCTTTGGACATTATGAATTTGCCATTTGGACATAGAATCCCAGTGTCTTGTAGCTATTCTCTCACTTGCTACCCCCACTTGGCTGGATAATCAATTAACTAGCATTTATTAAGTTCCTATAACTTGTCAGGTACTATGCTAGGCACTGAAGATACAAACATAAAGGAGAGATGGTTCCTGTCTTCAGGAAGCTTATATTTTATTACAAGAGTATGACCCATAGCAGGCAATTGTGGCTAGGTAATATAGTCCCGGGGACTTTGAATAGAACCAGAAGGCAATTGATTGTATCGGGTTTTCAAGCAGCAATGGTAATATTGATTTGTATACTGTTCCTGAGCAAGCAGCAAAAATTGGGATGTATATTGTCAACAGGCAATCGCAACTTCACTCCTTAACAATATGTGTGTGGGGTGGGGGGGGGGCAGCTAGGTGGGGTTTATGGGAGCAGCTAGGTGGCGCAATGGATAAAGCACTGGCCTTGGAGTCAGGAGAACCTGAGTTCAAATCCGGTCTCAGACACTTGACACTTACTAGCTGTGTGACCCTGGGCAAGTCACTTAACCCTCATTGCTCCCCCACAAAAAACCCCAATATGTGTGTATGGGGGGTATGCATGTAGGAATAGGGCAGATGACAAGATTTCTGTGTTGGTCATTTCCTGATGTCCTGATGGATGGCTAAATGGAATGAAGAATGGTCTGAGGGTCTGGGCTAGCTAGCCATGGAGAGCTGAGATCAGTATTGAGTCATCTTCCAATCCAGGCAGTTCTGTTCTAAGACAAGTCCCTGTTATGTTCTGGGGACAAAGATACTAAAGTGAGGCAGTCCCTACCCTCAGGAAATTTCCATTCCCTAGAAGTAAATGACACTTAATGGAACAATACTTCTATGGGTCTATTGACTTAAATAATAAAAGTAATTCCAACAAACATCAAATAGCTACTCCCTGTACTATGCTAAGTGCTGAAGTGGGTATAAGGATAAATAAAGGGGGAATGAATGGGGTGGTAAAGGGCTCTGAGATCATGTCATGGGGGGATAGATTGAAGAAACTAAGGATGGTTAACCCAGAAAAGAGATACCATAAAGGAACAAGAATACAGTATTTGTAAAGCTGTCATGGGGAAGGAAGTATTCGATTTGTTCCGTTTGGTCCTAGAGGACAGACCTTGGAACAAGTGGTGGAGATTGTACAGAGGTAGGATTCATCTTGACATAAAGAAAAACTTCCTGACAGTTAGGACTGTCTAAAAGTGGAATGAGCTGCCTTGGGAGATCATGGTTTCTCTCTCACTACAGGTCTTCCAGCAAAACTAGATGACCTCTTTGGAGTATGCTGGGGAAGGGCTCTTTGTGACTGTTTGGGTTGGTCTCAGTAGCCTCTGTGGTGCCTTCTAATGCTAATATTCTGTGATATTGTGATGGTCCCAGCTCACCAGGAGAGCTGTCACACAACCAAAACATAATAATACCAAATAAAGTATGGTAAAGCAGCTAGGTGGTGCAGCTGGTAGAGTGCTAGGCCTGGAGTCAGAAAGACTCATCTTCCTAAGCTCAAATCTGGTCTCAGACACTTACTAGCCGTATGACCCTGGGCAAGTCACTTAACCCTATTTGCCTCAGTTTCTTCATCTGTAAAATGAGCTGGAGAAGGAAAGAGCAAACCATTCTGGTATCTCTGCCAAGAAAACCCCAAACCAGGTCACCAAGAATCTGACGTGATTGAAATGACTAAACAACAAAAATGTATGGTAAGTGCATGACAGGTAAAAACTGGCATGAGAAGTCAATGGGAAAAATTAATTCTGCCTAGAGAATCAAGAAAGGAAGTTTCATGGAGAAGGGGACATTTGAGTTAGGCTTTGAAGAATTTTGACAGGCAAAGATGAGATTAGAGAGAGCATTCAGGTTGTCAGGAGCAATGTGAGCAGGGCCTCAAGGGAAAGAAAGCCATGCACAGACAGTAAATCTTCCATTTTCGCAGGAGTTTGGAGTCAGGGAAGAAAAGGATCACAGGATAGGTTTAGAGCTAGAAGGTTGTTGGTCATTTCCTGGTGTCCTGTTGGATGGCTAGATGGAGTGAAGCATGGTCTGAGAGTCTGGGGCTGACTAACTATGGGTAGCCAAAATTAGCATCGATTCATCTCCCAAGAAGATCGTCTTAGAAGTCATCAAATCCAACCTCCCATTTTACAGATGAGGAAACTGACACCTAGAGAAGTTAAGCGACTTAAAGTGTTATGGGAGGCTGGAAAGATGGATTGGAGCCATATCGTGGAAGGCACTGAATGTGTGTCTCAAAAGTTTTATTTTATTCTGTAGGCAGTGGGAAGTTGTTGAAGTCTTTCAAATGGGCAAGTGAGTTGATTGGAGATCCAAGTTTCAAAGATGACTCTGACAGCAGGATGTAGAAGGAACATTCTTGAGAGAAGAAAAGGACCAGTTAAACCATTAGAATAACCAGATGAGAGATAATTAGTCTAGAGTAAGATGGAATTAGAGACCAAACCTCTGTCCGTTGCATAATAAATATTTTTTTTAAATAAGGGCATGGGTGCTAGGGTAGGGGAGGAGTCTAGATAATGTATCATTTTCTTTAGTGTAGCAAATTCCCAGCAAGGAAGCATCTCCCCTTCCATCTCCTTGTCAACCCTCCCCACCCCTCCCATGCAGTTGAGCAACTTCTTTTTTTTTTTTTTTGAGCAACTTCTTTCAATCTATAGCCTTGGTTGTTTGGGGTGCAGGGTGGTTAAGTGATTTGAACATAATCATACAGCTGAACTGTATCAAAGGTAGGCCTCAAACCTATGCCTTCCTGACTCTAAGGCCAGTCAGCCTTTTATCCACTGATGGACATAAGCAGAATGTCTTTGATAACATATCTTCTTTATAATACAGGGAGACATGAGCTGTTAAGTGCATTATCCCACTAACTTTGTTATTGATTTCCTTTTTATAAAAATGTGGAGTATCTATCTCAGTCACTGTTACATGATCCTTCTGTAGTATGACAATACCGGAGATTGCAATCTATAAAAATTTAATTCGGTATTATCCCATCCATACTGTTGGATTTTGTGTGTGTGTGTGTCTGGACAAAGTGTGTCTGAAAGGAAGGTGGTATGTTTAGCAGACTTGAAAAGTAAGGATTGGGGGCACTTGGCTTGGAATCAGGAAGACTCATCTTCATGAGTTCACTAAATTCATGAGACACTTACTGGCTCTGTGACCCCTGGCAAGTCACTTCACCCTATTTGCCTCAGTTTCCAAATTTGTAAAATTATCTGGAGAAGGAAATGGCAAACCACTTCAGTATCTTTGCCAAGAAAACCCCAAAGTGGCATCATGAAGACTCAGACACCATTAAAATTACTGAACAACAGCAACAAATGTTAAAAAAGAAAGTTACATATGGAGTTGTAATTTGTAAATTACTCCCCCCCCCCAAAAAAGCTAGGGAGCTGTAACTTGGGCTGATTTCAAATTCAAAGAGATTTTGTTGGCCGTCTTGAACAATGGGCTTAATCTAATTGAATGACCATTTAATAGTAATAAATATAAAGTCCTTCACTTGGTTTTAAAAAACATCAGTAGGAGAAGTCCAGGATTAAGAAGGCCTTTGCCACATAACAGTATATAAAAGACTTATGAGTCTTAGTAGACTGGAAGTTAAGTATGAATTGACAGTGTTGATGCAGCAGCTTATGAGAAAAAGCTTATAGGGTCTTAAGGTCTGATTAATGGAACCATACAGAGTGAGGCAGGAATGAGGCTGCTGGTAGCTCTGTTATTCTTCCTCCTTGGTTAGACCAGGGCTTCCTAAACTTTTTCCACTCTTGACCCCTTTTCACCGGAGGAATTTCGGCATGACCCAGGGTATATAGGTATATGAAATAGGTATACATAATATTTTACTGTTGCCAAAATTTTCACCACCCCCACATTCAGTTAGTTATGCATCCCCATATGGGGTCTCAACCCACAGTTTAAGAAACTCTGGGTTAGGGGCAGCTAGATGGCACAGTGGTTAAAGCACCGGCCCTGAATTCAGGAGTACCTGAGTTCAAATCCGGCCTCAGACACTTGACACTTACTAGCTGTGTGACCCTGGGCAAGTCACTTAACCTCCATTGCCTGCAAAAAAAAAAAAAAAGAAACTCTGGGTTAGACTACGTGTGGGGCATTGCTCAGGGTGCTACATCTTAGGAAAAGTCATGGGCAAGCTGGAATGTGTCGTGAGAAGGCACTCTGAAGCCACATCATCTGAGGATGAATTGAGGGATTTATCCTGGAAAAGAAGAGACTTAAAGGGCTTATGATAGCTGCCTTCAGGTATAGGAAAGGCTGACATAGGGAAGAGCGATGAGAATTCTGCCTGGCTCAGATGGTCAAACTAGGAGCAGTGAGTGAAAATTGCAAAGAAGGAGATTTTGACTGTAGAAGGAATAACTCCCTAATGAACAGAGCTGTCCAAAAGGGAAATGAGTTAGATACCTCCCCATCACTAGACATCTTCCAGTGGGGGTTGGACAGCCACCTGTCAGGTGTAAGCTGGACCCGATGGCCTCTGTGTCCCCTTCCACCTCTGAAAGCCTGTGAATCTTTCTATAGAAGGTTTGCATTTTTGAAATCTTAATGGTTCCTACATCTCCTTTTTTGTTAATTCTACAGGTTTCTACAATGCCCCTCCCCACCCCAGACCATTTTTGATTGAATAGTAAGCCTTTTAATACTTATGTTGGTTTTAAGTAAGCTCAAGGAGATTTCTATTACACTCAACCCTGCCCTTGGATTCCCTGTTACTGCATCTTGTGGGGAGGGGGTTGGGGGGGAGGGTATATCTTTCCTCTTAAATACTTATTTCAGGCAACTGCTCTGTTTCTTTGTGTTCTTTGTGTACAACCACCCTACTTTCATTTGTTTCTTGCTGGCAAGCAATCCACCCTTACAGTCCATAAGAGTTACCTCCCTTGGGGAGGCTCAAGCTTCTGCTTAGGTTGCTGTTTTCCATCAGTCTGAGAGGTAATGCTGGAGTGAAATGTACAGAGAGGTGTCGAAGAGGGGGCAGAACGAGAAAGCTTGCCAGTTCTTCCTTTGTCAAGTCATCTGTTTGAACGGAGTTACCAGAAGTACTCTGCAGACATTCAAATGTAAGTGCAGGAACTCAGCCTGAAGTCAACTATAAATGGATTTTTTTTCATTATCTGCCATTTTGGATGGTCTCTTCCTCTATAGCTCTCTATTGGGGTGGATAGTTGAGAGCTCCCAGTTCTTAGAATCATAAGATGCCTGCCCACTGGGTAATCTTTCTAAGTGATGGGCAAGTGAGCTCAGCTGCAGCAGATCAGATAGGCAGCTCTCAGGTCATCTCAGCTCAGATCTCCTCTTTGATATGCTCAGTGAGCTGGCCATGGTGCAGCACAGGTCCCAGTAGTGGGCCCCATGCAGACACCTGAGGAAAAATGGACATATCACGTGAGCGCCTGTCTGTCTTCCCCAGAGGTTCAGTCACCAGGACTGCACAAAACGAAAACAGAGGGAAATGGGAAGAAATACTGGGCCAAATAAACCCCAGATGGGTATCAGCAAGCTTTCCAGACCTGTAACCTGGATGTTCACTGGCACACTACCATAGGAATCTCACCAAAGACTGGCTGCTTTGACAGGTGTACTCTGTCACTGGATGCAATGGGAAGTAGGTTCAATACCTCCTCTTCCCTAAACGAGGTGAAGGTGAACTCTCCAAGTTAATTTGCAGCCCATAGCTCCAACTGGGTTCCTTCACCGTCACCCTACTGTTAATTTTTAGCAATACATTTCCTTTTTTAAATGATCACATGCTTATTTCTAGATTATTTCTATTCCATTTTATAATAAAATAGTGTTTCTTTGCTGTTGCATATGAGGTGTGTGCAGGAGAGACTGGATAGGGGAGAGATGAAAGAATTGACATCCAGAGAGAATTGGGTTCAGATCTCAGTTCTTCCATTTACTACCTGAGCTACCATTGCTTAGCCCTTCTGAGCCTCAGTTTCCTTTCTGGTAAAATAAGGATGAGAATGCCTGTAGTTCCTACCTCACAGGGGTGCTGTGAGGACCAAATGAGTTAATATATATAAAGTACATCCTAAAACAGAACCAATAAATGTTACCTGTTAGGATGATGAAAACTAATCAACAAGCCTTTATTCTTTGGGGGGGGGGCAATGAGGGATAAGTGACTTGCTTAGGGTCACACAGCTAGTAAGTGTCAAGTGTCTGAGGATGGATTTGAGCTTAGGTCCTCCTGAATTCAGGGTTGATCCCTTATTCATTGAGCCACCTAGATGACCCTCAACAAGCATTTATTAAGCTCCTGCTGTTTGTCAGGCTCTGCATTGTGTTGAAGAGTTTGACGTGGGAGTGGACAATGGCTATGTACAATTCTGGTAAGTGTAAAAGTAGAAACTGTGGATTTTATCATTCGATCCAGAATTAGATGGGACAGGGACAATGGAGAAAAATCAAAGATGACTGAAGTTTTTAACCTTTAGTGACAGAGAGGCTGATGGCATCATTCACAGAAATTAGAAAGTTATATGGAAGAAAAGAGAGCTGATAAGTTTGAAATGAGCTATAACTCACATTTAAATAGCCATTCAAAGTTTATGGAGTCCTTTCCCCACGACAATCCTATAGGTAGACAGAGCAAGTATTGTTGCGCCCATTTTACAGGTGAGAAAATTGAGGCTGTAAGGTGTTTGTGACCTGTCCATGGCCCCACAGTCAGTAAACATGTAAAAACAGGTCTGTTGATTACCAAGTTCAACATTCTTCCTGTTGTGCTTTAATGACCCTTATGTTGAATCTGAGGTGCTGAGATTATCTTCAAGTGTAGACCCCCCCCCCCAGACTAGGATATTTACATCTGGAGGTTATGAGACGAGTCAGAATGAAAGCTCTGGATTGGGGGTCATCTGTGATGCTAGAGATGATGATAATTGGAGCTTTGGGAATGGATGAGCTCATCAAGGAGGAGGAGAGGATAGGGAAGGGGAGCCAAGAATAAAGCCTTGGAGAATGTCAACTGTTAGGATGTAGGAAGATGAAAAGGAGCCAGAGTGAACCAGGGGAATGCTGAATCATAGGCGCCAGAGACGGAGAGTCTGTCACATGCTCTGTGGTCCAGCCATGCTGGACCATTTGTTCTTTCTCACGCGTGATGCTCCATCTCCCATCTCTTTGCCTTTGCACTGGCTGTCTCCCATGCTTGGTACCTCTCCCC
Organism: Dromiciops gliroides; assembly: GCF_019393635.1. Classification (NCBI taxonomy): domain Eukaryota; kingdom Metazoa; phylum Chordata; class Mammalia; order Microbiotheria; family Microbiotheriidae; genus Dromiciops; species Dromiciops gliroides. The sequence continues at coordinate 599,060,840 of NC_057863.1, forward strand.
CCTCACCTCTGCCTCTTGGAATCTGTGGTTTCCTTTAAGATGCAAAATAAGTGAGTGTCTTGTAATAACCTAAGGGAGCAGTCAGTGCCATCCCTTGTAAAGGGGTCTTGTGTCTGTTCTGTTCACACCTGGTATATGCTCACATTGGCATGAACTGTTTCTCCCAACAGAAGGTGTGCCCTTTTAGTCCCTATATCCTCAGTGCCTGGCACATGGTATGATTTTTTTTTTTTGGTGAGGCAATTGGGGTTAAATGACTTGCCCAGGGCCACACAGCTAGTAAGTGTCAAGTGTCTGAGGCCTGATTTGAACTCAGAACCTCCTGAATCCAGGGCCAGTGCTCTATCCACTGCGCCACCTAGCTGCCCCAGTACGATTTCATAAAAGCTTGTTGATCTGATTGATTGGCCAACAGTGCCAAATGCTACGGAGAATTTGAGGATGAAGACTGAGGAATTACCACTGGATCTAGTCATCTCCAGGGAAGTTTTATTTTGTTAATGTTTTGAGAGAGAAGTTTTAGAAGACTTTTTTTTGAGGGGTAATAAAGGTTAAGTGACTTGTCCAGGATCACAGAGCTAGTGTCAAGCATTTGAGGCTGGATTTGAACTCAGGTCCTCCTGAGTCCAGGGCTGGTACTTTATCTACTGCGCCACCCAGCTGCCCCCCAGAAGACTTTTTTAGAAAACTGATGGAAATGCAAGTCAGCTTGGGAGGGTTTGAGGAGTGAGTGGGAGGCTAGGAAGAAGAGGCAGCACTTAATCAATCCACAAGCCTTTATCAAGCACTTACTAAGTGCTAGGCACTGTGCTAAACACTGAAGCCACAGGATACAAAGAAAAAACAAAACTAAAAAACCCCAAACCTTCAAACAATTTACTTTTTTTTTTTTTGCAGGGCAATGGGGGTTAAGTGACTTGCCCAGGATCACACAGCTAGTGTCAAGTTTGTGAGGCTGGATTTGAACTCAGGTACTCCTGAATCCAGGGCCAGTGCTTTATCCACTGCACCACCTAGCTGCCCCAAGCAATTTACTTTGTGTGTGTGTGTGTGGGGGGAAATGAGGGTTAAGTGACTTGCCCAGGGTCACACAGATAGTGTCAAGTGTCTGAGGTCGGATTTGAACTCAGATCCTCCTGAATCCAGGGACAGTGCTTTATCCACTGCACCACCTAACTGCCCCTAATTTACTTTTAATATGAGAAGCAACATGTATAAATCAGAACATACAAGACAGAGGAAAGGTAACCTTAGAGGGGATGGTTCTAGCACTTTGCAGGGGGGGGGGAGCAGAAAATGTCTGCAAAAGAGCCCCAACACTTAAGCCAAATCTTTTTTTTAGTTCAAATTATTTATTTAATTAATTATTTTTCCTCTTCTTTAAAAATTTTTTTTAATCATAAAAGTATTTTCTTATTTTCTAGTTACATGTAAAGAGAGCCAAGTCTTAAAGGAAGGTTCCAAAAGTCAGAGGTTTCCCAACCTCTTTCCCAGGAGAACATTTCAGGCCTTGGGAACATCCAGGGCAAAGCCCCAGAGACAGGAGATGAATTATTGTGTCTAAATTACAAGTGAGCTGCTGTGGCTCCACTGGGGAGTGCATGGAAAGGAGTGGAATATTAGATTAGAGAGGTAGGAAGGGGCCTGGTGCTGTGAAGAGCTTTGAGTGTCAAACAGAGGACTGACTATTTGATCCTGGAGGTAAATAGGAAGCCCCTGGATGAAAGGAATGAATTGTGGGATTTGGGGGAGGGACAGGGGTGATATGGTCAGATCTGCGCTTGAGGAAAACCAATTTGGCAGCTTCATGAAAGGTGGATTGGAGAGAGAAGAGACTCCCGGAAGGGAGAACAAGCAGAAGGTTACTTCATTGATCCAGGTGGGAGGTAGTGAGAGCCAGAACTAGTAGGGTGGTGGTTATGTGAATGAAGCAAAGGGGATGTAGGCAAGAGACGTAGAGAAGGGAATGACAAGATTTGGCGACCGATTTGATATGTGGGGGGAGCGAGGTAGAGGTGCCAAAGATGGAAGATGGCACTGAGGTAGTGAGCCTGGGAACATGAGAGGCTGGTGGTGCCTTTGACGGAGGGGTGGGAGGGGAGATGATAATGAGCAGTGGGTTTGGATTATTCTTTTGCTATTTTGGCACAAAGGGTCTGCCCAAACGGGAGCTGTGTAGATTGAGGTCAAATGTAAGTTATTGCCTTTTTTGTTGTTGTCAGAGGATGAGGTGGCTGAAGCATGTTTTTGGACAGAAGGGAAGAAGCCAATGGAGAGAGAGGTTGGTGGTTTCAGAGGGGAGGGGATGACTGATAGAGCAAGGTTCTGAAGGAGAGAGGGTATCGGGTCTCAATTTTCTTAGCAATAGGTTTAATCCCCCTAGGAGATAATGACTGTGAAGCCACATTCTTTGATAAGCTCTCCTAAGTGTAACCAGTGTAGCCTCTGATGAGTAAGCACCTGGAGGGCAAAGTCTGTGCCTTATTATTCAATATCGATCTTAATGTGCCTAGCACATGGGATCAGAGGACCGTAATAAATGTTTTTTTGAATGAATGGTTCCTGTGGCAGGGTGGATTACTAGTTATGCCTATAACCATATTATTTTTTTCAGACTTGAAGGTACCTGCTCCTAACAGATGATCAGCCTCATGCAGAGTTTAGAACTGGACACATCTCTGGGCTTTGGGGACACATTGATAACCAGCAGGGTTACATATGTCATTTTCCTTCTCATACATCATGTGAAGCAGAGCTGGGTCTGGCTTCCCCCAAACTCTTGACCTTTAAGGCTTGGGTTGAGGCTAAACTTGGTAAATCTCAAGGCCAAGGGAAATACTGTTACAAACTGCTCAGTGATGGGAAGGCAAATATAGGCAACAAGCATTCACTGATGTAGGCCAAAAGCTCCCAACTAGTTCTATTCTTCAGCAGGAATGTACAAAAACTATTTTCAGTTCCCACTGAAGGAAGCAGAATACATATTTCTTTGTCAGATTTATGTCTCAGACACTGGGTTACATACTTAATCATATGAAAAGACTTGCTGTTTGAGAAAGGCACACCCTACTTTTCCTTCCCACCCATCCCCAACACACACACACACACACACACACACACACACCCTTCCTTTTCTGTTTCTGGCCTTTCTAGCTCTTGCAGTGGACCAGACTGAAGACATAGAAGGACGGAGGTGATTTTAAGGCCTGGAAAAGGTCCCTTTTCCCAAAACTATCCCTTCCTCTATAACTAACATTCCATAATTGAGGGCTCATTCCTTTGGGCTAAATTTCTCATTTGCTGTTAAATCCAGCCTTGGAAGAAGTAATACATTAAGCTTTGTTGATCACTTATAGTTCATCATGACTCAGCTGGTCAGATCCTTTCCTAAGAGCAGGCTTAGATAAAAGAGATGGAGAAGAGAGCAAGAAGGGGCAGCTGTCAATTCTGTCAACTCGGGAGGGGCACAGAAAGGAGAGACAGCAAAAAGGGAATCTTCAACAAGGCAGCAAGCAGAAAGCTCTGGATTTGGAATTCAGAGAACCCATTTGGAGTCCTGACTTGGCTCTGCTGCCATAGCTGTGTGTGGCCTGGGGCAAGTCACATAACCACTCTGTGCCTCAGTTTCCTTCTCTGTAAAATGAGGGTGTCAGACTAAAACATTTCCAGCCCTAAATCAATCCTCCTTCCTTTATAATTTGGCCATGAGTCGGTCCTGCAGCCAGGTAGACAGGAGTTTCTGGCAGTAGATTCAGCTTTGTTCTTTGTCTCTCCTGCTTCCTGTCTCCCATATCCCCTTCTTCTCTCCAGTGTAGGGGGCACCCTTTTATACAGTTTATCATCTTGTTCCCCAGAGGCATTCTCAAACCCATTCCTTAGTCAGCTCCCTTTATCCACCTTCTTTCCCCCTGTTTTCCTTTCCCTTCCTGGCAGGTTGACCAGTTTCCCACTAGCAGTAGAGGAAACTGCTACTCCTGCAGAAGCCACTGGCTTTGGCAGCCGCTCGCCTGCTACCAGAATTGTGTCAGGGAGTGGGGGTGAGGGCACTAAGCCCAGAGACAAAGCGGGGGCAGGCATTAACCAGAGGAGCGATGGGGCTGATATACCAGCCTTGTCATGGGGCAGAATTCAGAAGAGGGGCAGAAATGTGATTGGACCAGTGACTACCTCTTTAAACCAACCATGTATCTCCCAGCGCAGGGATGGACAGACAGCCTGGAGCCCAGAGAAATAGAGTGTAGATAACTGCTTTACCTGAGCCTGTTGGGCTGCACCTTAACCGGTTCCAGTCTTCATTTATTAAAGGCTCCAGTTGGAATGAGCCAAGCCCAAAGCTTTACCTTTGGAGAAGAGAGATGAAGTTCTGGTAAGATTTCCTAGGTGTTTTGTGAACCCACGTGTTGAGGCTGAACTGTCTCCATCCACTCGTTCATTGTTGATATTTTTCTGAGTAATTCATTTCTTTCCCCTATAAGATTTTATCTGTCCATGGTTTTGTGTGGGGTTCCGAAAGCCAGAAGCTTCCACTGCTTCTCATTCCTCTGGATTATTTTTCTGTTGCAAAGTCATACTCCTCATGCGATAGCAGGATTTCCATAAGTCTTCTGCCTTATTCAGCACCGTTGTCTCTGTAGGTGGTATTGGTCTGGCCCCTGTGCTTTTTCTAGATTTGAGGACACCTAATATGTATGTTTGTCCCATGCCCCACCCAACCCTCCTTTTCATTACTTTCTACTCATCACCTTTCCATGGCCTGCCTGAGGTTGTCACCAACAGATGTTCAAGGCATGATGTTTAGAGCATGAATCAGTCTGCTTTATGAAAGGTTAAAAAAAAAGAATTCTCAGCAGACTTGGGGAAAGAGGTGAGGGGGAAATCACTTAGAGGCCGGTTGGTGTGCTAGATAGAACACTGGACTTGGAGTTGGGGTGATCTGGGTTCAAATCCTGCCTCCATCACTAGTATTCCAACTATGGAATCACTTAGCTTCTCTCTCAGCTCCCATTTCCTCATCTGTAAAATGGGAATGTTAAAGAATCTTCCTCATAGCATAGCATCGCCACAATGATGCAGAGAAAGCACTTGGCAAACTGCAAAGCCAATGGTAATTATGCCTCAGTCTCTAAGGTTTACCCCCATTAGCATAGGCATGGGCATGGATCACATGTGATCATGTTCTTAAAGAGCTTTGCAAGCCTTAAGATGCTATTTTAATATTCATAAACATATATTTCGAATGGTAAGATAGAGACATGTTTTTCTATTTTCTTATAAACGCAAGTTATTATTATTAGCTATTTCTCAGAATGCTTTCTCTCCTCCCCTTCCCCTTTTATTAGTAAAATAGCTGTTAAAATGGGGGAGGCATTTTGTGAGTCAATGTAATAGGGTGTTATTTTTTTCTTCCTGCCTCATTTCTGATACTTCCCTCCCTGGAGAATGTGTGATCTGCTCGCTGCCTCCTTATCATCAAATGTCTCATACCAGCTAACTTGGTTCTGCAGCCAGTGCCTGGTTAAGTTAGGGAAGATAAATCGCTTTGAAGCTGGTGGCTGTGTGTGCTGGTATGGGAAAGAGCCCAGAGGGCATATTTAGAAAAATGGGACCTCACCCTTTACCCCCTTCATCCACATGGAGTCTTGGGTGCATAGTAGGTGCTCAGATAAACTCTTGCTGGATTGACTCATGGTAGCCAACCTTTTAAATCAACCAACCAGCAGTTATTAAACATCTACTATGTGCTAGGCACTTTGCTAAGTATTGGGGAGTCTAAGGAAAGTATTGGGGAGTCTAAGGAAACCCTCCCCAAAATCCCTGCTTTCAAGGAACTCACAGTCTAATGGTGGGTGGGTGGGGGTGTTGGGTTTTTTTTTAAGTTAAGTCACTGAAGAACTATTAAATCTGAATTCCTTAAGTGAAATAGATGATTCCCTTTTCTTTAAGTCCTCACTCTCCTAGATGCCCGGACATGACAGGTGTGACGTTTGACTTCTGCCAGGAAGCAGGGGCCTGGCCGAGATGATCTCCTGAGATTCCTTCTAGCTGTAGGACTCGATGTTTATTGCTCTTGCTTCTGGGTGATCCCCAGTGTTTTACCATAATCATGCTGTCTACATTTGTTGGGAATGTCGACTTGGGCTGTGCCGTGTTGTGTTTGGTTTGGTTTTGACAACAGAATGACCACTTCAAAGTCCATCCTCCAGATAGGCTTATCCCTGAGGACTGTGAGGGGGAGGCCTTTGCTGCTGGACCCTTGTAGCCACTGAGAGGTGGTCTGTGGCTGTACCCCCAACCCCCTGCTGGGCTCACTTTTGTTCTTCTCTTGCAGGCCTGCAGGTGAACCAGAAGGCTCTGACTACATTCCCAGATGTGGTGCTCGTGCGGGTGCCCACGCCTTCTGTTCAGTCAGACAGTGACATCACTGTCTTGAGACACTTGGAGAAACTAGGCTGCCGCCTGGTCAACCGCCCCCAGAGCATTTTGAACTGCATCAACAAGTTTTGGACATTCCAAGAGCTGGCTGGGCACGGGGTCCCCATGCCAGACACGTTTTCCTATGGTGAGTTGACTTGAAATGGGACCAGATTTTAACCTCTTGAATTCCTGGTATCTTTCCTATCTTCCCCCACCCAAACCTCTTCATATCTCTCGTTTTTCTCCCAGCAGGATTGTCTGCATCAGTCAAATTAATCTGCCTTTTTCTCACTCCTGTGTCTCAGCATGAACCATGCCCTTCATCTGCAATTTCCTTTCGTTTTCCTTTCTTTCAGTCTCTATTCCTTTTTTCTCCAAAATCACACCCAGAACTGATCTCCATCAAGCTTTTCATGATTGGCTTCACCTGGCTGATGATTTTTCTTCTTAGAATACCCATAGTGGTTTTTAAATTCAGTTTGTCCTACAATTTTTGAACAAAAACTGAATGTGATCACATCTCACCTATTCAGAATGTCCCCATTTGGCATTTTTACCGATCCCTCTTATTGTTGAGTAGCTGTCCTAAAGCACATGCACCAAAATTCCTGTCCTTAAGTTTACTTCCGGCTCTCATTTAGACCCTGTTTGTTCCTATTTCACATATAATTCTGATTAGCTTGGTTATTTAGTTTTTTTCTCCCCCACTGCCAACGATATCAACTACACCTTAACGCAAAGAGGTAGAAAGACTGGCAAGCACTGTCCCTGGTAGCTTCTAAGGTAAGCTCTGGCCAGACCTTTCTTTTAGTTGCTGACTTCCTTGGGCCAACGGGAATGGGGGTAAAGTCGCTGGGTCAAAGTCTATGAGCTGTTGAATAACTTTTCTTACATGATTTGCTTTTAGAAACATCTTAGATTCTATCCCCTTCCAACATAAGCAGTATCTTGTCAACCCCAAGCATCATTGGTGATGCTGGAGTCTACTCATAAATGGTGCCTGAGGTCAGGACCCCTGGATTCATGAGGATGGATCTATGGTAATCTGACTGGAGGAACATTATAGAATTCACAATGTCATCCATTCTCCCCTGTTTTTAGTCATTCTGTGGTTTAATTGCATGGCTAGCCACATAGTCTTAAATATTCCTTCATACTCCAGAAGTGAGTATTTTGCTTCCTTTATTGCTATCAGAATTGCCAGGCTTCCATTCATTCACTATCCCCTACCAGATCCAAGATTGGCTGCCCATCCCAATCAACAGTTCTGTAGTGTCCTTGGTGCTAGGGTGGCATGCATGTTGTCCCTGAATAGATCATATAATTTCCCTTAACCTAGTGCCTGGTGTTTCCACTTGGCCAGCCAATTACATATGATTTGAATCTGAAACTACCTCACTCAGGGAACTCCTGTACAAAACATCTTCAAGGGGTCAGTCAATTAAAGGAATTGGGGATATTTAGCATGGGGAGGAAAAGTCCCAGGGGGAGAGAGGAGAGCATGCTAGCCAGCTTTAAGTATCTGAAGGGCTGGGAATGCAGAAGGAAGATGCCACTTATTTTGTTTGGCCCTGGAGGGCAGAACCATGAGGAAGGGGCATAAGCTGCAAAGGTGCACATTGAGCCTTGATGGCAGGACAAACTTCCCAACAGTTAGAGCTGCCTCAAAGTACAAGGGCCTCCTCAGAAAGCAGTAGGATCCTCCTTCTGGAGGTCATCAAGCTGAGGCGAGATGCCCACTTGTTGGGTAGGGCATAGGAAGGATTCTGGGAATGGGCTGGTGGTCTGGATGGTGGCCGAGGACTGTTATTTTTCTGGGGTCCTGTGATACCGTTCCACCTCCCCCAAGGGGACCCCAGGTCTGGTTGTTTTTTGCTTGTTTTCTTTTTAAAGAAAAAAAAAGCAACATGTTCCTATTTCCCAGGCATTCAGGTTATGATCATTCATGAATTGTATCTCCTGCCATGAGTTCTAGCCAGAGTGGTTGAATCAACTGATTCAGGCAGGGTTTTGTCTGCTCTTGTTTTATTTGTTTTTTAACATGTTGGACATCTGGCAGGATTTAGAGGCTCCTCTTCATCCAAGAGGGCAAATCCTGCCTTCCAGGCATATCGGTCAGTATGATTCAGTAGTCATGTTTCCTGAGTTATGCAATGCCCCGCTCCTTTTTCAGAGCTTCATGAACTCCCAGCCATCTGTTGGGGTGACATCCTGAATTACTCTTGGGACCTTGACCAGAGTACAATGACCTGATCAGAGCCCAGCTTCTCCCTCATCAGCACCTTTAGCAACTCATTCATTTCAAGTGTTTTTTGTTGTTGTTTTAATTTTTATTGACATCTCTTATTTTTGTATTATCTACATTTTCCAATGCATACCTCTATTTTCCCCATCCCTTACCAGAGAGCCATCCTTTATAACACAGACAAAAAAAAGAGGAGAAAAAAAATCCCAGTGCAGCAAAACTAACCACCACATCCACTGACTACTCCAACACATGTAGTATTCCATACCCATAGTTCCCAGCCCTGTAAAGAAGGAAGGGATGTGCCTTCTTAGATCTTTTCTTTGGGACCAATCTTGTCACAACATTCATTCAGTTTCAGTTATTTTCAACAGATAGTTATTAAGGTATCTTTTCTTTCTTTCTTTCTTTCTTTCTTTCTTTCTTTCTTTCTTTCTTTCTTTCTTTCTTTCTTTCTTTCTTTCTTTCTTTCTTTCTTTCTTTCTTTCTTTTTTTTGCGTAGCAATGAGGGTTAAGTGACTTGCCCAGAGAGTCACACAGCTAGTAAGTGTCAAGGGTCTGAAGTCTGATTTGAACTCAGGTCCTCCTGAATCCAGGGCCAGTGCTCTATCTACTGTGCCACCTAGCTGCCCCTAACAGATAGTTATTAAGCACTTCCTACATGCAAGATGGTGCACTAGGGATGGGCACGGGGGCAAAAATGAAATAGTCTTTGGCTTTGAGGAGCTGATGTTCAGTGGAGGATTATACAAGATGGAGGGAAGGGAGCGGGGTGGGGATTCAAGTTGGAAAAATGCTGGCTTGAGCAGAAGAAATAGAACTTCAGGGGCACCTAATAACCCAGAAGGGAATGCAGAGAGGGCCATACAAGGTGGGGGGGCACCTGTGCTTCCTGGGGGTTCTGGGATAGTTACCTGCACTTTATCCCCAGATCCTCAGCAATGTCAAGCAATGTCAGCCATTCTCATACCTGAAAACATACTGTAGGACACCTCAGATGGAAATACCTTTGGCAAACAAGAGGCCCCTACTGGTGTGCCCAGCCTCCTTCAAGCCTTTGTGGCTAAGGCAAGATACATGCATGTGTATGCATACACAATATAGATGTATACACACCTACACATATACTCATATAGACATGTAGACACACCCACATAGACACATATACATTTAGACTTGAGGGCAAGGCAAACCTCTGAACAATTAGAGCTGCATATATGTGTATACACACACACACACTTATAATACATAAACAGTTACACACACTTGTTAGTTGAGGGGAGACATTCCATCTCCTCTGAAGTACTTGAGCCTTGTTCTCTTTGCCTAAAGGGAACTGCCTGATCTAGGGGAAGGAATGACGGGCTATCAAGGCTGCATTTCAGGCTCTGGGGTACCACCTACAGGGTCCCAGCACCCCCACAGTGGCACATACCAACCTCAAAACATTGGAGCATCTCTGGGCTGCCTGCCCTACCACTGAACCAGCAACTCATCCCTTTAGTTTCCTCTTTCATCCACGTTGCCATCTCCACAGCATCTCTTGATGTGGTCACCAGACCTTAATGTATTAAGGAGTGCTAGAAAATAGGCAAAGGGCTACACAACTGACTGGGGTGGACCAATGTTTTTATTTTTTTTAAAATAGGAGAAAATGACTTCTTCTGATTACAGCTGGTCAAGTTTGAGGAATGGCTGAACACACTGTAAATGTGAATGGAATGGAATCTAATTGTACCACAAGGAATAATGCACATGATGAATTCAGAGAAACATGGGAAGACTTGTATGAACTGATGGAGGGGGAAGGAAGGGAACCAGGAGAACAAAGTGCCTGGTGATGACAGCAGGGTAGAGGAAGGGACCCCTCCAAAAAGGAACAAGATTTAACTTGAGAACAGTGGACAGTGGGAGTTTCAGGTCATTCAAGTAAAAGCACGTTCTTCCTCTCTGTGAACACACAATTCCAGACTGAAATGGAAAAGCAGCATGGACTGTGTAGTTCAATCCCTCGATTAGACAGTTCTTCTCCACTCTTTGTTATGGAATATATTTGGGGAGGGGCTTGTTCTGGATGTGGCTGATATGTCAAAAGCAAAATATATCCATTTACAAACCAAAATAATTACAAACTAGTGAGCTTGGTACAGATTCCTGATCAGATTCTAGGAGGTGGTATTAAAATAGTGGTTTGTGAGCACCCAGTGAGTAAGCATAGCTTTCCATTTTGTGAGTCAGTATGGGTTTGTGCCAGCTCAGTGGTGCAGTAGATAGAGTGCTGGGCCTGGAGTCACAAAAACCTGAGTCCAAATCTTGCCTCAGACACTTACTAGCTATATGATCCTGGGTAAGTTATTTTGACCTCTGTTTGCCTCAGTTTCCTCCTCTGTAAATTGGAGATAATAATAGTACCTCTCCTCTTCCCCTCCTTGGGTTGTTAGGATAAAATAAGTTGGTTGTAAAGTATTTTGCAAACCTTAAAGTACTATATAAATGCATACTACTACTACTACTACTAGTATCATCATTAAGAAAAAAATCATACCAGGCTAATGTCATTTCCTTTTTTTTGGATGGGATTACTAGACTAGTAGAACAGGGGCAGCTAGATGGCGCAGTGGTTAAAGCGCTGGCCCTGGATTCAGGAGTACCTGAGTTCAAATCCAGCCTCAGACACTTGACACTTACTAGCTGTGTGACCCTGGGCAAGTCACTTAACCCCCATTGCCCTGCCAAAAAACAAAAAACAAAACAAAACAAAAAACTAGACTAGTAGATCAGAGAAATACCATAGACATAGTATAACTGAATTCCGCAAAACCTGATGATATTCTCGTGGACAAGATCAAGAGACATGAACTGGATGGACAAAAGAGTTTAGTAGCTTGAGCACGGGTTCAACTGTTGGATTCAATAGTAGAAATTAATCTACATAAACTAACAGCAGACACCTTCAGGAAAAATACCTTATGTATTAGATGATGGATTCATTATCCACAGGGATTTGAAAGGCTAGAGAAATGGACTGAATCTAGTGAGATGCAGTTTTATTAGATAAAAAGTCTTATGCATAGGTTAAAAACCCAACTTCCCAAGTCTAAGCATGGTAGACATGGCTAATCAGTGTGGCCTGGCTTTCTTCCTGGTACTTTTCAATGTTTTCAATCCCTGGCTGAGAGTCCTCAGCCACCATCCAGACCACCAGCCCATTCCCAGAATTCTCCCTAAGACCTACCCAACAAGTGGGCATCTCACCTCAGCTTGACGACCTCCAGGAGGAGGGTCCTACTGCCTTATGAGGAGGCCCTTGTACTTCGAGGCAGCTCTAACTGATGGGAAGTTTGTCCTGCCATCAAGGACCCTGAGAAAGTTGGAGGCCTGTAAACTCACTATGAGTCATCACTGTGGAGGGACAACCTAACAAGCTACACAGACTTAGATCACAGTAAGAGCAAGTATGGAGCCCAGAACAAGGAGGTGTGAGGGGGATGATGGTGCTTTTGAGCTCTGCCCTGGTCAGATTACCTGTGGACTATTCCCTACTGGGCATTACAGTTTAGGAAAGGCTTTACAAGCTAGAAAAGATGAGGTGACTAGAAATAATGCCATATGACAAATTGAAAGAACTGAGAATGTTCAACCGTAAGAAGACAAACTTGGGAGGTGGGAAGAGAATGACTGTTGTTTTCACATTTGTAAAGGGCTGGCATGGAAGAGAGTTTAGACGAGCTTTGCTGTACTTCAAAGGACACAACTAAGATCAGCAGTGGAAGTGAATGAGACAGACTTCAGGTCAACCTAAGGTGAAATTTACTGACAATTAGAGCTAACCATAAGTGAAAGAGGCTGCCTCTGGAAGCAGAAAAGGGAAAAGGAAGGGAATAAGCATTAATTGTGGCTGATACTGTGCTAAATAGTATCTTAGTAATGAATGCCTAGTCGCTGGAGGTCTTTAGGCAAGGGATGGATAACTGCTTGTTAGGGATGGAGAAGGAATTCCTATTGCTCAGGTATGGGTTGGGTTAGATGGGCTTTGAGATCCCTTGAAACATTGACATTCTTTACCTGCATTACTTTATATGTGGTTTAATCGCTATCGTCTCAGTACTTTCTCCCTCTCTCTCTGTTTTCAGTTTTTAAATCTTTCAAACCAGATCAGCCTGTCTCCAGGCAACTGCTTTCTTCCTGGTGCTTTTCGATGTTTTCAATCCCTGGCCAAGATCCCTTTCATTCCTATATCTTAAGCCATGGTGCAGAAAGCCAACTCCTGTTCTCTTCAGCACCAACTTCTTATCCATCTGTTCATAGCCTAATTTCTCTTCTTAAATCTCTGCTTTCATTCATCAGCACAGATGGAAGCATCACCTGGACTCTGAAGTCTTTTTTTTCCTTCTTCTTTGATGTTGCTTCTTTTAAAAAAATTCAGTCGTTAAGCACTTATTTTTTTCTTTCTTTTGTCAACTGGAAAAAAAGGAAAACAAAACCCTTGTAACAGATAAGCATAGTCAAGCTAATCAATATGATTGTTCAGTCATTTCCAACTCTCTGTGATCCCTTTTGATGGTTTTCTTGGCAAAGATGTTTGTTATTTCCTTCTTCAGCTCATTTGACAAATGAGGAAACTGAGGCAAACAGGGATAAATGACTTACTCAAAGTCACACAGCTAGTAAACGACTGAAGAAGTGTCTCTGGAAGATGAGTCTTCCTGTTTCTAGGTCTGGAACTCTGTCCGCTGCACTACCTAGCTGCCCTGGTCAAGCAAAACAAATTCCCATATTGACCATGCTCAATGTCTCATACTATGTATTAGTCTGCCACCTCTAGGTCAGGAAGTAGGTAGCATTCCTTATCATCAGTCCTCTAGAATCATGTTTGAATGTTGCATTGATCTGAATCAAGTCTTTCAAAGTTGTTTGTTTTTACACTGTTCATGTTATAGTATTAATTGTTCTCCTGCTTCTGTTCACTTCATTCTGCCTCAGTTCACACATGTCTTCTGAGGTTTCTCTGAAAGAGCCTTATAGTTTCTTACTGTATAATAGTATTCGTGATATTTCTTTACCATAATTTGTTCAACCATTCCCCAATGTATAGGTACTCCCTCTAGTTTTCATTTCTTTGCCACAAAAAAGGTGCTGTTATAAATATTTGTGTATAAACAGAACATTTTCATTTTTCCTTGATCTCTGGGGTATGGGACTAGTAGTACTATCTCTGAGTTAAATGGCATCCTACACTATACTGGGTGTTGGATAAGAACAATATATTGGAAAACAGCAATGGGTGGCTAACCCAGTCCCTTCTTTCAACAATGGGTGAGGAAGGTATGAATTTAAATACCGAAACTGTATCTCTCCAAAAGACTTAGAGACTTTTTCAGTTGTATTATTTGCTCCTAAATAGTTGCTGAAATGGTTAGTCATCAGTTGGTTTGACAAGCCTTAGGCAACTTTCTGCCAAATCCCAAATTTGAACTCCTAGAAGACTTACTGTTGTAATTTTTCTTTTCTTTCTTTCTTTTTGGTGATGCAATTGGGATTAAGTGACTTGCCTAGGGTCACACAGCTAGTAAGTGTCAAGTGTCTGAGGTTGGATTTGAACTCAGGACCTCTTGAATCCAGGGCTGGTGCTCTATCCACTGCACCACCTAGCTGCCCCTTACTGTTGTAATCTTACTGTTGTTCCAGTCAGGATGTGGCTACCTTAACATCTCTCCTCTTCTTCCTCTTCCTCTTCCTCCTCCTCCTTCTCCTCTTCCATCTTTGTCTTCATCATCTTCATCTTCTTTTTTGCAAAATTTTATTGTGTTTATTGACTATAAGCCTATACATATTTTTCCCAATTACATGTAAACATTTTTAACATTGGTTTTTGAAATTTTTGAGTTCCAAATTCTCCCCCTCCTTCCCCTCCCCCCTCATTGAGAAGGCAAGCAATTTGATATAGATTATGCATTTGCAGTCATGCAAAATATTTCATATTGTAAAAGAAAACACAAGCCAAAAATCCCAAGAAAAATGAAGTTAAAAAATATGCTTCGATCTGCTTTCAGACTCCATCAGTTCTTTTTCTGAAGGTGGATAGCATTTTTCATCTTGAGTCTTTCAAAATTGTCTTAGATCATTGCATTGCTAAGTCACAGTTGATCATCATACAGTATTGCTATTACTATGTACAGTGTTCTCCTGGTTCTGCTCATTTCACTCTGCATCAGTTTATGTAATTCTTTCCAGGTTTCTCTGAAAGCATCCTGGTGATCTTGTCTTATAGCACAGTAGTATTCCATCACAATCATATACCACATCTTGATCAGCCATTCCTCAGTTGATGGGCAGCCCCTCAATTTCCAATTCTTTGCCACCAGAAAAAAACTGCTGTAAATATTTCTGCCCCTTTTTTGGATCCCTCCTTCCCTCCCTCCTCTCCTGCTACATACAAAAGAATCTCAATACTAGCAGATAGAGAAAGTGGGGTTCCTCCCTTAAGAAAGCCTAGACCTGTTCTTTGTAGGAAGAACATCATAGTGTCTATCCAGCTCCACCTACCCAGAGGTTTTTCTTTTCTTTTTTATATCAATTCTTCCTCCTTCCAGCCTCCAGAACCTCAGGCTCCAAACCTTAGTTTAGTCCCCTTGCTCTTTCCTTAGAATCTTTCTTTGCTTTCAGGTCTTCCTGCATTCACCTAGAAAACCAATTGGCTTTAAGTTTACATGTGATTGTTGATTGCCCATGGCAGAAGCCAGAACAAGCCCTATCTTGGGGGCAGGGGGGGGGCAGAACCACATCTTCTTTACATGCTAGGATTGAGATCTTATTTATTCTGCCTTCTAGCTCCTCCTGCCGCTCTCTGCCCATGTAGCTTGTCTGCCAGGGCCTGTTGGCTGGACTCCAACTTTTACTGGCTGCTAGTATACCCTTCTTTCCTTCCATTCTTGATCTCCTAGTTCCCAAGGTTGTTGTCATTGGTAATTAAGAGACCTGCCAATGTTCTGTTTGCCCCATCCCCAACCCCCTCCATGTAAGCCATGGCCTTGATTAGAAAAGTCTTTGAGACCCCTAAAAAATTCTAAACACCTTTTGTCTCTGTTCTCCCTCCTGTGCCCCTGGATCATCCTCCTAAAGGCAAAGTGAATTACCAAGCGCTAAGTCTGCAGTCAGTTCTATTGATTGAAAGATGGAATTAATTGATGTCTGACTGTCCAGGGCTGTAGATCATTGATGATGGTCTAGCCACTGGTGGCATTGGCAAGTCTCTAGGGCAAGAGTGTGGCTCAGAGTGTATTGTTAGGGATACCTTGATCCTGGATATGTCTTTTAATTATAGACCCTTCCAGTGGCTGCAGACACCCTGGCTCCCAGGCAGCATAGGCTCAGACAGCTATATACAGGCAGACACCTTAGGGACAGAGCCACCACAACTCCCCTGCTCTTTCCAAAGAGAAAGTGCCCAAGTTGCCTGCACAATGGTCATGCCTGGCCACATCTGCAGTGTGGCCAGGGATGATCTCACTCCTTCTTGGCTCTACCCTTATACAAAACTTGCTGTAGCATGTACAATATTATGGTTGGTAACCACTACTGACAGAAGTTGATGAAAGAATAATAGAATTCATTTGGAGGGGGGAGGAGTTGAGAATTTAAAAGGAAACAATAAAAAAGATGTGGAAATGAGAGCAGTTTGGCATTAGCGATCTCAAGCTCTATTTCCAAACACTAATCACAGAGTTTAAATAATCCTAGGAGGAAGGCAATAGCATGGGGGAGGGGTGGGGACTGAGAGAGGCCTTCTGCAGATGATGGGATTGGAGCTGAGAATTAAAGCCAAGGAAGCTTCACTCCTCCCACTTGACCTCACTTCTCTAGACTTTTCACCGTCTCTTCCAAACCTGTAATCCTCACCCCACATACCCTTTTTATGTGTTGTCTCCCCACCCCCACCCCCCGCTTAGATTGTAAACTCCTTGAGGGTAGGGATAGTCTATTTTTTTCCTATTTGTATCCCCAACTCTTAGCACAGTGTGCCTGGCACATAGTAGGTGCTTAATAAATATTTATTGACTGACTTATTGACAGGTGAAGAAGGAAATTATTCCAGGCATGACGTACTGCCAATGAAAGGCACAGAACAGAATTAAAATAACTTTCATCTCATATTCATAACATTTTAAAATATGATAAAAGACAGAAGTAGCCAGTGTTGGAGAGACTGTCGAAGCCAGGCACATTTATATACTGTTGGTGGAGCTGCCAATAGACCCAATCCTTATGGAAAACAATTTGGAATTATACTAAAAATGTCACTTTAACTCAAAGCCTTTTGACTTAGTGATCCATACTGGACATGTAAATGACAGAAAGAATGGTGCCTTATCTGCCAAAATATTCATAGCACAAGAGGAAAAAGCTGGGAAACAAAGTGGGTCCCTCTGCATTGGGATGGTAGAATCAATATGATATCCGGATGGAATCAAATGCTGTCCCATGAGAAATAACAGGCAGAATTCAGAAAAATGCAGGGAGCACTAATGGAGAATGAAAAAAAGGCAATCAGGAGGAGTACCCATACAAGAACTTCTTGTTGTTCAGTCATTTTTCAGTTGTGTCTGACTCTTCCTGACCCTATTTGGGGTTTTCTTGGCAAAGATATTAGAGAGATTTGTCATTTCCTTCTCCACCTCATTTTGAAGTTGAGGAAACTGAGGCAAACAGGGTTAAGCGACTTACCCAGGGTCACACAGCTTGTAAGTTAAGTGTCAGAAAGCAGATTTGAACTCATGAAGACGAGGCTTCCTGATTCCAAATCCGGTACTCTACCCATTGATCCACCTAGCTTCTCCATGATACAATAACTACAACAACAGAAATGAGAACAACATGAAAGGCCACTGACATTCGTATCATAGACAAAGTCTGATCTTGGTTGCAGAGAACTGATCATAAAATGCAGTTGTTCTCTCACAGGGGAGAGAGGGGTCAGACTAGACAGACTTCCAGCTTGAGGCCTATTGAATTCTGTCTCTAGGTGGAGATTGTGGCATCATGATGTCAGATGCTGTGGGTTTCTTCTCCTTAACTGTTTTTCTTTGTTACAAAAGAAGACTCCTTGGGTTGGGGTGGGTGGGGGTAGGACATGACACCTAGCTAAAAACATTTTCTGTTTTTTTGGTTTTTTTAATTCTATTCCCCTGGCCTCCTTTCTAATTTCACCTTCCTCAAATAGCCTGGCTTCAGCCACCCCAGACAGAATTGTGGAGTCAGTGGGGGGGCGGGGGGACGCAGCTGCTGCTCTGGTGCATGAATGCCTCCTGGAGGAGTCTTCTGGGCCCTGCCCACAGCCTCCCCATATTCTCTTCTCTTAGCTGAATTTCTCAGTTCTTACCAGACTGAATGAGATTTTGAAGTCCCATTTATTTTGTCTTATCTAGTTTTTGGTCATGCCTTTGCCCCGAAGGTCTTTTTTTTTTAATGGTATTTTATTTAAGGAAAGGCCAATGTGCATCACGAATGAGTGACTGATGGTGGGAGGGGAGGTACAGGACAATTTGCTGAGTGATGATAGGAGCCAAGCAAGTATAAAGCAAGGCTGGTAAACTTTGGCAAAGGCCAGGTTGGTACCAAAGGTTTTTCAAAGTGCCAAAATATTATGGGAGGTTTGGGTGGGGGGAGGAAGGGATGAGTTGGGGGAGGTGTCAGGTACAAGACTTGGGATTTGGGGGCTTTGGGGGTTTTGTTTGTTTTTTGTGGGCAATGGGGGTTAAGTGACTTGCCCAGGGTCACACAACTAGTAAGTGTCAAGTGTCTGAGACCGGATTTGAACTCAGGTCCTCCTGAATCCAGGGCAGGTACTTTATCCACTGCGCCACCTAGCTACCCCCAAGACTGGGGATTTGGACCAGAAGGTCAATGTCTAAGTAAGAGGTAAGATACATAGGATCATAGATTGAGAGCCAAAGCTTGAAGGCTGTAGTCTTATAGATGAAGAAACTAAGGCACAGAGAGGTGAAATTCCTTGCCCAAAGTCACCTAGGCAGTAAGTTATAAAGATGGAATTGGAGCCCGGGTCCTTTGAGTCTATGCCAGGCACTCTTTCACTATTCCACACTAATTGCTAGGCAGCCAGTTGGTTCGACCTGGCTCTACAGAGCTTTGGTGACAATACATTTTCTTACCCTTGCCCTGTTCCGGTAATGGATACCCACAGCCCTCCCTCAAGATCCAGCTGTTCCAATAAGACTATGGGTTCATACTAGGTTGTGCCTAGTAAAGTCATGGAAAGAATAAGGTATGAGGTGCAGGGCATACGGAGGGTAGATTTGGGGCAAGGGCAAGATGACTGGTTTGGTTGTAATCAAAGGGCAGTGGTGAAGGCTGTGGGTAGATGAGTAAGTGGGGGTTGGCTGGTGGAGGGCCTTGAATACCAGGTAGAAGAGCCAAGACTTCACCTGGAAAGCACCCCAAGCCTAAGCCAACCACCCCATGGCAATAGCTGCTTGAGAAACATCATGCTGGCAGCTGCTCAACAGTGGCCTAGAGCTCCTATTCACCAGCTCATAGAAACTGATGGTGTAGATCCCAATGGGAGGAGCAGTGCTGTCTGGGAGAAGGCAGAAGGCTCTGAAAGCATGCTGCCCGTTCCCTTCCTACTAGCTCTCATGCTCCCTTTTTCTCCTTCCTTGGCAGGTGGTCATGAAGACTTTGCCAAGATGATTGATGAAGCTGAGCCCCTGGGGTACCCTGTGGTGGTGAAGAGTACTCGAGGACATCGAGGTTAGTGCTCCCTGGCATGCAGCACCCCCAGGGAAATTCACCAGCATGCCTGGGCATTAGGGGGAGAAACATTCCACACTCATCGCCAGCCCATCATAAGTGCTCAATAAATGCTCACTGATTGACTGCTTTTTTTTTGCAGTACGGAATGAGCACTTAATAAATATCTATATTGTCTTATGGGGAATAGGAAAGACAGAAGATATGGTTCCCACTGTGGAAAAGTGTAAAGGCTGGCTGAGAAGCCAACTTTGGCATTCCTGAAGCACCAGGAGACCAGAACTAAGACAGTTCATGGTCAAATGCCTGATGAAGTAGTGCAACCTTGGATAAATTATTTAATGTCTCCAGGATTCAGTTTCCTTGAACTAGATGGTCTCTGAGGTCTCCTTTTTTATTTTAAATTTTCTTTTTATTTTTTAAAGTAATAAACATTTTTATTTATAGTTTTGGGTTCCAATTTTTTATCCCTCCCCCACCCAGGCAGTAAGCAATCAGATATAGGTTATATAAGTGCAGTTATGTAAAACATGACCATATTAGTCATTTTGTATAAGAAAACTTAAATAAAAGAAAAAAATGAAAGAAAGTGAAAAATAGTGTGCTTCAATCTGTGTTCCATCAATATCAGTTCTTTCTTTGGAGTTGGATAGTATGTTTCATCAATAGTCTTTCGGGATTGTCTTAGATCATTGTGTTGAGAATAGTTAAGTCTGGGGCAGCTAGGTGGCGCAGTGGATAGAGCACCGGCCCTGGAGTCAGGAGTACCTGAGTTCAAATCTGGCCTCAGACACTTAACACTTACTAGCTGTGTGATCTTGGGCAAGTCACTTAACCCCAATTGCCTCACTAAAAAAAAAAAAAAAAGAATGAAGGATGAGAATAGTTAAGTCATTCACAGTTCTTTATCAAACAGTATTGCTATCTCCGTGCACAATGTTCTCTTGGTTCTGCTCACTTCACTATACATCCGTTCATACAAGTCTTTTCAGGCCTTTCTGAAATCATCCTGCTTATCATTTCTTATAGCACAATAATATTCCATCACCATCATATACCACAGCTTGTTTAGCCATTTCCCAATTGATGGGCATGCCTTTTATTTTCAATTCTTAGCCACCACCAAAAGAGGTGCTATAAATATTTTTGTACAAATAGGTCTTTCTCTGAGGTCTCTTGATGTCTATGATCCTAGTTAATCTTACTGATAGATGTTTTGTTGTTTAGTCATTTCAGTCGTGTCCAACTTTTCGTGACCCCATTTGGGGCTTTCTTGGCAAAGACACTGGAGTGGTTTGCCATTTCCTTCTCCAACTCATTTTACAGATGAAGAAATTGAAACAAACAGAGTTCAGTGACTTGCCAAGGGTCACAGAGCTAGTAAGTGTCTGAGGCCAGATTTGAACTCAAGATAAGTCTTCCTGACTCCAGACCCTGAGCTCTATCCACTGTACCACCTAGCTGATAGGTGTTTACTGACTGCCTGTGGTATGTGGGACCCTGTCCTTGGTGCAGGGGAAACAGTTCGATTGTCACAGAATCACTGAATCTCAGCATTGGAAGGCGCAAGGAGAAAGACAGATCGGACAGACCAAGGCTATTTAATCCAGCCCATTCCTGGACCAGAACTCCCTCTGCAGCATTCCTCCAGGGAGGAAACAGCTTCTACCTCTAAGGCAGTGCATTGATTGCATTTGGGGATGCCTCTCATTGCCAGAAAGCTTTTCCTTATTTCCAGTTTCAGCCTGTGTCTCTGTGCCTTTTCTACCAGCTGCTCCAAGTTCTGCCTTCTGGAGCCAACAGAACAAATTGAATCCCTGTTTCAGATGTCATTCCCTTCAAATACTTGGAGATTGCCCTCATGTTCCCCCCTGAGTCTTCTCTTCCCCTGGTTCCCATAACCCATTCTCACACGGCATGAGCTCCAAGCTCTTCACAAGCCTGGCTGCTCTTCTCTGGCTGCTGTCCAGTTTGTCAGTCTCCTTGTATCATGTGGCTCTGAGAAGTGAACACAGTATTCTATATGTCTGCCCAGAGCAGTGTACAGCAGGACTGTTACCTCGTTGTTTCTTTATCTTGGCTTGACTGCCATTCACACTGCTGACTCATCTTGAGCTCGCAATCCATTAAAGCCCTCAGATGTTTTTCAGATCAATTGCTGTCTAGCCTGCCTCCCCAGTCTTTTACTTAAGAAGTTGGGTTTTTTTGAGCCCCAATGCAAGACATTATATTTATTCCTATTAAATTTATCTTATTCATTTGGCATCCTAACTTGCAAAGATGTTTTTCGAATCATGACTGCCTCCATCATTTTTGCTGTCCCTCCCAACTGTGCGTCATGGGCAGATTTGAAAAGCATGCCACAGAGGGCCTTCATCTTAAGTCATTGATAGATACATTAAACAGCACAGAGATGGGGCAGCTAGGTGGCACAGTGGATAAAGCACTGGCCCTGGATTCAGGAGGACCTGAGTTCAAATCCAACCTCAGACACTTGACACTTGACACTTACTAGCTGTGTGACCCTGGGCAAGTCACTTAACCCTCATTGCCCTGCAAAAAACAAAAACAGCACAGAGTCAGACATAGCTCCCTAGGAAGACCTCTTTCCAAGCTAAACCACTGATGATCACTTTTTGGGCTTGGCCCACTTACCCATTTCTAAATCCATCAATTTTACCATCATCTAGCCCACAGTTGTCCCTCTTTTCCAAGAGAATAGCATGGGAGACTTTATCAACCGCTTTGATCTACCTCGATCCTGTCAAGAGAGGACAAAATGTTTGTCTGGCATGACATCTTCTTACCGAACTCTTTTAAGTCCCCATTTCCTTGCCACGAATCACAGTCAAGCTCACTGTCCTATAGTTTTCAGTGCTCTTTCCTTTTTTTTTTTTCCTTTTTTGAAAATTGGACCAACATAGGCCCTTCTCCAATCCTGCAATACCTCACTGATGTTTAAAAGATCCAATCCTGCAATACCTCACTGATGTTTAAAAGATCACTGATGGTGATTCAGCAGTCACACCCAGCACCCAAAGATGTAGTTCATCTGGTGATTTGAACTTACCGAGGGCATTTAGGTGATTCTTACTGTCCTCACACTTTCTGTGCATCATTTCCCTGTTAGCTGTTTTTGCTTTTTTTCCTTTTCAGCCCAAAGGTCATTCTTGTCTAAAACAACAGAAGCAAAATAATCTTTGAGTAGCTCTGCTTTCTCTCGATCATCATTGGCCCATCCACCCCAAGCAGAAACTCCATCTCTTCTCTGATTCTCCTCTTTTCCCCAATATATCTTTTTTTAAAAATTTAATCATTTTGGGGGAAGCTAGGTGGCTCAGTGGATAGAGCACTGGCCCTGGATTCAGGAGGACCTGAGTTCAAATCCAGTCTGAGACACTTGACACTTACTAGCTATGTGACCCTGGGCAAGTCACTTAACCCCAATTGCCTCACCAAAATAAATAAATAAATAAAATTAATCATTTTGAACTTAAATACATAAAGACAGAAAAAGAACATTTCCATGTACACAGTACAAGCTAAAAGGAGGATTCACTAAAAAACCATGAATTTACATTTCATACTGTTTACTTTAAGAAAAACTATATAAGAAGTACTACTTGTTGTTTTCAAAGCTACTCTGTTTTCTATGTTTCCTTTTACATTTTCTTTTATTCTCTGCTGTGTGCTTTTTGTATTTTTTCCCTCCTCCTCCCCCCACCTAGAGATGGCCACCATTAGACACAAATGTGTGTTTGTGTATAAAACCATACTGTAGGGAGCAGCTAGGTGGCACAGTGGATAAAACACTGGCCCTGGATTCAGGAGGACCTGAGTTCAAATCCAGCCTCAGATACTTGACACTTACTAGCTGTGTGACCCTGGGCAAGTCACTTTACCCTTATTGCCCCACAAAAAACAAAAACAAAAACAAAAAAACCCATACTGTACACACTTCTTTTTATCAGTTCTTTCTCTGGAAGCAGATAGCATCTTCCTTCATAGGTCCTTTGCAATTTGAGTATTAATAATACTCAAAATTATTTAGTTGCTCAAAGTTATTCTGAAAATAATATTGCTATTACTGTATACAGTGTTCACTTGGTTCTGCTCATTTCATTCTTCATTATTTCATGCAAGCCTTTCCATGTTTTTCTAAAATCAACTGACTCATTATTTCTTACAGCACAGTAGTATTCCATCACTATCATATACCACACCTTGTTCAGCCATTCCCCAATTGACTGGCATCCTTTCAATTTCTAATTCTTAGCCACCATGAAAAGAACTACTATAAATATTATTGTACATATAGGTCCTTGTCATTTTTAGTTGATCTCTTTGGGGTATAGACCTAGTAGTGGTATAGCTGGGTGAAAAGGTATGCATAATTATATAGCCCTTTGGGCATAGTTCTCCAGAATGTTAGACCAGTGCACAACTCTACCAGTAATGAATGCATTAGGGTACCTATTTTACCTCATCTTCTCTAGTATTTATCATTTCAATAGGTATGAGTTGGTACCTCAGAATTATTTCAATTGGCATTTCTTTAATCTATAATGATTTAGAGCATTTTTTCATATGACTATAGATAGCTTTGGTTTCTTCTGGATTAAATTATTATTAAAGCTAGTCAATAAATTATTAGCCACTCTGCTTTTGGCAGAGAAATTTATAATAGATTTTTGGATAATTTAAGTCACCCATAACTCCTCTATCACACCTCTATACTAGGCTTGGGATCTGTTTACCAAACTCCTCAGCCCTTTCTTCTCTCTGACCACGTGATCTATACTATCTTCTGATTACAATAATAGTTTCTGAGTCGACATCCATTCATTTCCACCCTAATGGTTAAATCCACTATGTTTTCCCCATCAGGATCCTTGATTTTATCACATGAATATGCCTTTTTAATAATAGCATTCCAGAAGTTTCAGTGCAGTTTTAAGCTTTAATGACTTAATAAGCTTTAATAGTTTTGGAGGGTTCTCAGTCCCATCTTGAATACATTCCTGGTAAGACAGCAAGCTGCTCTATTAGTCTTCATGGACTTTAAAGTTTAGTTAGGGGGGCAGCTAGGTGGCGCAGTGGATAGAGCAGCGGCCCTGGAATCAGGAGGACCTGAGTTCAAATCCAGCCTCAGACACTTGACACTTACTAGCTGTGTGACCCTAGGCAAGTCACTTAACCCCAATTGCCTCACAAAAATAAATAAATAAATAAATTATTTAAAAAGTTTAGTTAGGGATATCACCCAAGGAAAGACATGAATAATTATAAAACAAGGTAGAGATACTTACTAGTAGTTGTGTGACCCTGGGCAAGTCACTTAACCCCAATTACCTCACCAAAAACAAAAACAAAAAACAAGGTAGAATGTGATTGTAAAAAAAGAGAGGTCCTAAGTATTTGGGGCTAATTTGAACTCAGGGCTTCCTGACTCCAGTCCCCATTCTCTAGTCAGTATGGCGCCACCTAGCTGCCTAGGACTAGTTTTGCTGGAAAAATGGAACTTCATGGGGAGTTGTGAAAGAATCAATTCAATGATCCTTTATTAAGCACCTACTGTATTTAATAAGGCATCGTATTAGGCATTAGGGCTACAAAAATGAACTAAGACAGTCCCTGTCTTCAAGAACTTTTATGATCTAATAAGGAGGACAGGAATCCATCACAAGGTAAGCTAAGTCTGGCAAGAGAGGTTGAAGCCAGGGTGAAAAGGACCTTGAATGTTGGCAAGTGAGTTGATACTTTATCCTTTGGACATTGGGGAGCTATCAAAGGTTTTGGACAGAGGTATGAAATAGTCAGAGGCCTGCTAGGAAGATTACTCTAGCAGCACATACAGGTTGGATTGGAGGTAGGTGGAGAAAGTAGGGAAAGGCTGAAGGCAAGGATACCTTTTTTTTCTTTTTTTGTGGGACAAGCAAGGGTTAAATGACTTGCCCAAAGTCAAACAGCTAATAAGTGTCAAGTGTCTGAGGGTGGATTTGAACTCAGGTCCTCCTGAATCCAGGGCCAGTGCTCTATCCACTGTGCCACCTTCCACTTTTTTTTTCAATTAAATTTTACTTTAATCAGCAAAAATGTATCCTCTCTCCCATCTAATCCACCCTCCCTATTTGAGAATGAAAGAAAAATAAACCCCCTGCCACAAATAGTAAAGCAAAACAAATTTTCACATTGGCTGTGTCTAAAAGAAACAAAATTTGTTTTTCCTTGACATGTATTTGTGGCAAAGGTTTTGGTTTTTTTCTTTTCATTCGCAGTAGGGAAAAGTGGACCAGGAGGGAAAGAGGATAATTTTTTGCTGATAAAATGAATGAATGAATGAATGAATGAATGAATGAGTGATTAAATTAATAAATGTATGTTTACATACATATGTATATATGTCTGAATAGATGGGTATGTACATATGTGTATATATATATATACATCTCTCTATATATAGTCTGTATAAGTGTGTTTTGTTTGTTTGTTTGTTTATTTTTCCTATATTCAGGAAGGTATTATAGCATATTTCATTGTCAGTCTTCTGGAATCATGGCTGATCATTAAGCTGATCACAGTTCTTAAGTCTTTCAAAGCTTTTTTGTCTGCAATATTGCTATCAATGTTACTGTGTATAAATTATTCCCTTGGTTCTGTTCACTTCGCTTTCCACCAGTTCATGAGTTTCTCTAAAACCATCCCCTTTATCATTTCTTAACAGCACAATAGTGATCCATCACTTTTATATACCATGACTTGTTTAGTGATTCCCCAACTTATAGGCACTGCCTCAGATTCCAATTCTTCGCCACCTCAAAAAGAGCTACAGATATTTTTGTACATTCCTTTAGAGTTGTTTTTGCTTAGGACTGATCCCTCCCCTCTAATTTTTGTTTCTCCCTTCTCCCCTTTATCTCCTATTTCCCTATTGAGTGAAATGTCTGTCTGCACCCAACTCTGAGTATGTATTCTTATCTTATTTGACCAGTTCAGATGAGTGAGGTTGAAGTGTCAACTTCTCCCCCTAACCTCTTTCCTCATCTGTGTCAATTTCTACTTGTGTACCCCACTTACATGAAATAATTGTCACTGATTGTTTTCCCTTCCCCCTCACTCAGTGTATTCTTCTTCTATTTCCATTCTTTTATTATCATTTAGACATAGGGGGCAGCTAGGCGGTGCAGTGGATAAAGCACTGGCCCTGGATTCAGGAGGACCTGAGTTCAAATTTAGTCTCTGACACTTGACACTAGCTGTGTAACCCTGGGCAAGTCACTTAACCCACATTGTTCCACAAAAAGAGAGGGAGGGAGGGAGAGAGAGAGAGAGACAGAGACAGAGACAGAGACAGAGACAGAGAGAGAGACAGAGAGAGAGAGAATAGAATTGCTCCCAGTCTTTCTGTTTAATTAGACTCCCTCTGTTACCTCTAATGATGATAGGGTTCAGAGGGGACACATACCCCCCCATATTAGAATTGAAGAAGCTTATCCTTGTTTAGTCTCTTTTGATTGTTCATTCATAGTTACCTTTTTATGTTTCTCTTGACTGCTGTTTTTGCACTTCAGAGTTTCTTCTTCTTTTTCTCCTTCTCTCTCTCTCTCTCTCTCTCTCTCTCTCTCTCTCTCTCTCTCTCTCTCTCTCTCTCTATGCAGGGCAGTGAGGGTTAAGTGACTTGCCCAGGGTCACACAGCTAGTAAGTGTTAAGTGTCTGAGGCTGGGTTTGAACTCAGGTTCTCCTGAATCCAGGGCCGGAGCTCTATCCACTGCACCACCTAGCTGCCCCTTCAGAGTTTCTTCTTGGCTCTGTTCTTTTCATCAGGAATGCTTAGAAGTCCTCTATTCCATTAAAAGTTCATTTTTGGAATATTATATTCCAAGCTCTCCACTTCTTTATAGTGGTGCCTGCTAAATCATATATTATCCTGATTGTGAGCCCAATCCCGTCTCCTTCATACTTGAATTCTTTTTTTTTTTCCTGGCTCTTTGCAGTACTTGTTCTTTGGCCTAGAAGCGCTGAATTTTGGCAGCGATGTTCCTGGGAATTTTTATTTTGAGGTTTATTTCAGGAATTGACTAGTGGATTCTTTGTATTTCTACTTTTCCCTGTTTCTAAGTGGTTTAGGTAGTTTTCTTTTATGATTTTTTGAAATATAATATCTAGCATCTTTTGGGGGGGTCATGGTTTTGGGGTAGTCCAATGATCTTTAATTTTTTTCTTCTTGCTTTATTTTCCAGGGCAGTAGTTTTTCTTATGAGAAAACTTACCTTTTCTTCTCTCTCTCCTTATCCTGGAATCTCTCCCTTGGGTATAGATCCCCTCCTCAGTCTACCCTGGATCTGTGACCTTAAACTGGGTAATGAGGGACAAAGCTGCCTGTTGGCCCCTGTTTCCACATGCTGCACAAGGTCATGGTGGCCCAATATGGATCTGGGACCTAATCTTGTCCACTGCACAAGCTTGGTTCCCTTTTAGTCCCTGGGTATTGTGATACTCTTCATGACATGTTCCTGGCCAGACCCATCCCCAGTGTCCATAGACCTTACTTTTTGTCTCCAAGTCTTGTGACCTGGGTGGGAAAAATGACTTCCTGTGACTTTTTTTGGATTTTGCGGTCAGGATTTGGTCTGGCATGCTATCTGGATCTGTTTGGAGGAGTTCTGTTGGGGGAAGCTTGCTGGGCTTCATCTTGCTACTCCATTATCATGACTCCTCCCAGACTAACAGTGTCCTTAAATTGAACATAATACTCCAGATGTGTGGTCTGACCAGAGTATTGGTAGTATTATTTTCTCCCTAATTCTGGACACTTGTCTTCTCCTACTGCAATCTTAGGATATTATAAGCTTCTTGTTTTTTTAGCTGCTGTATCACATTGTTGAAAAATGAGATAACATGTAAAACTTTGCCCCAAAGAAGAGATGAGAAGATCTCTTTATAGAGGTGGAAGGTCCATGGGTGTGGAACATAGCACATAATAACAGATTTTTTTTTTGATACATTGGCTAATTTTGTTGATTTTTTTTTTCTCATTCTTTTCCTTTCTGGGAGAGGGGAAGGGGAAGAGTATAAAGGGAAATCTATGCAATGTAAAAACAAAAGTTAGCAATTAAAATTTTACTTTTTAAAATCTTCATAGTATTTTATTTCTTTCCAGTTACATGTAAAGATAGTTTTCAAAATTCAACTTTATAAGATTTTCAGTTCCAAATTTTTCTCCCTCCCTTCCCACCCCCCCCCAAGACAGCAAACAATCTGACATAGTTTTTTTTTTTCTTTTCTTTTCTTTTTTTTTTTTTGCGGGGCAATGAGGGTTAAGTGACTTGCCCAGGGTCACACAGCTAGTAAGTGTCAAGTGTCTGAGGCCGGATTTGAACTCAGGTACTCCTAAATCCAGGGCCGGTGCTTTACCACTGAGCCATCTAGATGCCCCTGACATAGTTTATATATGTACAATCACATCAAATATGTTTCCATAAAATGTATTTCTAAAGTAATAAACATTTTTATTTGTAGTTTGGGGTTCCAATTTTTATCCCTCCTTGCCTCCCTCCCCTGCCCCTTCCCTGAGGCAGTAAGCAATCAGATATAGGTTCTATATGTATGATTATGTAAAATAAAATGTATTTTTAAGAGAAAAAAGCAATGTTTTCCCCAGAGGTTAGTGGCAATATCTCTTAAGTATTTCCTTAGAAGGTCATTCTTTCGGAGGTGATTGGAGATAGCCAGCTGTCAGCTTCTGAACCTTGAAAGGAAAGAGGACTGTAGATCTTTGTGTCCTAATTCCTTCCATTGTGGAGTGTTCCTGACATACAAGTTCTCTTCCTCATGTTCAAAAGCAGTTGCTTCCACTGCATTCTTCCCCCAAATCTTCATTATGGTATAGAGGTGATTCTGGGTTCTGAAAAGACAGAAAGGCCCTAGTCCTGACCTAGGAGGACCAGCCAAGCCAGAGAATCTGGCCATCAGAGATGCATTATGGATTTGGTCCAAGGAACTCCCTAAATTGCTTGTCAGAATGTGAATGCATGGGGGCAACTAGGTGGCCCGGTGGGTAAAGCACTGGGTCTGGATTCAGCAGGACCTGAATTCAAATCCAGCCTCAGACACTTGACACTTGACACTTACTAGCTGTGTGACCTTGGGCAAATCACTTAACCCTCATTCCCCTGCCCCCCCAAAAAGGCAAAAATACCCCAAAATGTGAAGGCATTATGGTCCACCCCAATGGGAAGAGTCCCTGTATGATGGTGCAGCAGACAGTGTACTGAACTTGGAGCGTGAAAGACCCAACTTCACATTCAGCCTCAGATGCTTCCTAGCTGTGTGAGACTAGACCTAAAGCCTTAGTTTCTCCATCTGTAAAATGGAGATAATAGTGGCACCTCCCTCATAGGATTGTTGTAAGGATTAACTGAGATGACATATATAAAGCAATTTACAAACCGCAAAGCACAATCGTAGTGCTAGTTATGGTCATAATCTAGTCAGTAAAGAAGTCAGCAGAAGAGTTACACTTCTATAAAAATCAGGGGAAAGCCCAGGAGAGCAAGGTTCACCAGCAGGTTAATGAAAACCGAGTCAGGTGAGTGAGAGGCAGATGAGGGACAAAGCGAGATAAGATTTAGGCAAAAGTAGACAAGGGGGGGGCGGCTAGGTGGCACAGGTGGATAAAGCACCGGCCCTGGATTCAGGAATACCTGAGTTCAAATCCGGCCTCAGACACTTGACACTTACTAGCTGTGTGACCCTGGGCAAGTCACTTAACCCCCATTGCCCCGCAAAAAAAAAAAAAACAAAAAACAAAACAAAACAAAAAAAAAAGTAGACAAGGGCATGGGTTGGAGTGAAGTGACATCTGAGAAGCTTGGGTGGACATAGGCCATGAATAGTTGCCTTCATCATTTTTTTGTGTGTCTTTATTTTTCTTTAAGGAAAAGCAGTTTTCCTTGCAAGAGATAAACACCATTTATCAGACATCTGCCACCTGGTCCGTCACGACGTGCCCTACCTGTTCCAGAAATACGTGAAGGAATCTCACGGAAAGGATATCCGCGTGGTGGTGGTGGGTGGCAATGTCATCGGCTCCATGCTTCGCTGCTCCACGGATGGGAGGATGCAGAGCAACTGTTCCCTAGGTACTGTCCCGTAGCCTAGCCCAGGTGGTGGCTGGGTCTTGACACTGGGGCCAGCTGTGGTTGCTCAGGGACTTTTTTCTCTCCCAGTTTTGGGCTGTGTGTGGAGGAGTAAGGTGTGCTTATTTAAATATCCATGACAGAATCCTGCTAGCTGATAAGGGACCATGCATGGCCAGGGAGCTGTGAAATGTCAGCATGCCAAATTTAGCTGAGGCATTTAGAGCAGCCCATAGCAGCCAGCCTCAGATCTGGTTGAACGCCATACCAGCAGAAAGGCATGGCAGCACCCAACTGAAGGGAGAGGATCATCCCCTTGAAGTTTATTTGAGTGGAATTTGACCCAGATCAGACCCTTACCAAGTGGGTTAGCTGCTGGCCAGTCCCTACTGGGTCACCACTCAGTGAACTCTGTTAGCATAAAGGAGGAAAGGACAGGAAGCCAAATTCTCATCCTTCGCATCAGCAATGATGTTCAGTGGCAGGAATCCTGTGGCTTTCAGAGACCTCTGAATATCATTTTTCTCTTATTGACACAATAAACAACTCAGCAAGACAAAACACACAAAAGTAATGGTATCTGTCTTCAAAAAAATTTTATCTTGGGGAATCTAGGTGGCGCAGTGGATAAAGCACCAGCCTTGGGTTCAGGAGGACCTGAGTTCAAATCCATCCTCAGACACTTGACACTTACTAGCAAGTCACTTAACCCTCATTGTCCCTCAAAAAAAAAAAAAAGGCAAAAAGATTTTTATCTTATAGATAGTCAATAAACTATATACAAGATAAAGGAATATGACGTTCTTTTTGAGGTACTATGATAGGGAGGGGAAGCACCAATCAGGAGTTGAAATATAATTAACAACAATAATAATAGCTCACTTTATATGGTAGTTTTAAGGTTTACATATGTTACATTTTAGCTTCCTGATAACCTTTTGGGAAGGTATGACACCATTTTACAGGTGAGAAAACCAAAGATCAAAGCAGTTAAGGGAACTTCCCCAACCAGAGACATTAAGTATTAGAAGTGGGATTTGATGGGGCAGCTAGGTGGTACAGTGGATAGAGCACCGGCCCTGGATTCAAGAGGACCTGAATTCAAATCCGGCCTCAGACACTTAACACTTACTAGTTGTGTGACCCTGGGCAAGTCACGTAACCCCAATTGCCTCACCACCCAAAAAAAGAAGTGGGATTCGAACCCAGATGTTCCTGGCCCCAAGGTCTGCACTGCGTCCTCCATACCACAGTGTGTCTCCAACCAGAAGACTTTGATTCTTGGCTCCAGTGTTTGCTAGTTGTGTGACTCTCGGCAAGTCAGCCTCTCCTAGCCTTAGTTTCTTCATCTGTAAATAGGGATAATAATATTGGTAGTAGCTGCCTTGCCAGATTGTTACATGGAAAGTGCTTTGTACAGTGTAAGGCACTGGATAAATAAGCTGTTGTTCCTTTTATTTTCTTAGCTTTCAATTGATTGGTTTCCTTTTTTGTCCACACTGTTTGGGGAAGTTCTTAGAAAAAGCAGCAGTTTTCAAAATTACATCTTGTATTAGTGGGTAACCTTGCTCTATTAACCTTTGGTAGCAGGTATTAATCATAATATCATGATAATGATAATAATAGCTAACATTCCTGTAGCACCTACTATGTGCTGAGCACCATGATAAGACCTTTACAATTATTATCTCACTTGATCCTCACAATAACCCTAGGAGGTAGGCACTACTCTTATTCCCATTTTACACATGAGGAAACTGAGGTACACAGTGACTTCCCCAGGGTCACACAGCTACTAAGTGTCTGAGGCTGTGTTTGAACTCAGGTCTTCCTGATTCCAGGCCCAGAACTTCATCCACTGCACCCCCTAACTGTACAGACTATCTAGTAAGGGGACCCAAGGGCATTTAAGGTAGAGGGTGAATTGCCCCTGTGCTCATTACAGAAATGTGTTCTCATTATTAAATAGATGCCTTTACAAGTTAGTAATGTGAAGAAGTAAACTATAATGACTCAGATGTACCAACACCAATATGAAAATACCTCAGCAGGGCACGACCTGGGAGAATGCCTCATAGGCTAAGATAGGATCCAAACTTGGATGCCAGAAGGACCTCAGAAGCCAGCTGGTCCTACAAAGGGGGAAACCAAAGCTACGGGATATTAATGATTGGCCCCAGACCGCCCAGGTAGTGAGCATCAGAAGGGTGCTCCAGGGCTGATGGCTCCAGAGCTGGTGCTGTTGGCGTTGTTCTAGAATAAAAAGTAGTAAATAAAATAAAATAAAAAAGAAGTAGTGAGGGTGTGGTCAAAAGAATCCGAATGGGCGACCTGAGCTGGAATCCCATTTCTGGGCCTCCTCCGACCTTCACGAGTCACATCAACCCCTCTGAGTTTTTCTCTCCTGACTTGCAGTGTGAGAAGGTTGAGACAGCTGATTTCTAAGATACCTTCCAACTCTAAATCTTCTTGTGAGGGGTTGGAGGCAGGGTGCTCCATTATTTGGGAAGAATGTGCAGCATAACCCTTTGGGCTTGAGCCCACCCTCTCAGGCTCTGAGTGGGTGTAGAGAGGAGAGGGTGGATGCCGGCTCAGGGACACATGCCAGCCTTTCTCTGCTTGCTCTAGCTTCTCAGCAAATTATCCCTTAGCTCCGGCAAGTCCCCATGTCTGGAATGTTCTCCATTTTTATTTCTGTCTCTTAAAATCACTCATTTCCTTCCAAGTGCAACTCAGGTACCACCTCCTCGGCACAGCCTTTCCTTAAAACCCTATCCACCATGAGGCAGCTAGGTGGCGCAGTGGATAAAGCACTGGCCCTGGATTCAGGAGTACCTGAGTTCAAATCCAGCCTCAAACACTTAATACTTACTAGCTGAGTGACCCTGGGCAAGTCACTTAACCCCAATTGCCTCACTAAAAAAAAAAAAGAGAGAGAGAGAGAGAGAGATGAACCTAATAAAAATGGAAGTACAATTAAAAAAAAAAAAACCCGGGGCGGCTAGGTGGCGCAGTGGATAAAGCACCGGCCCTGGATTCAGGAGTTCCTGAGTTCAAATCCGGCCTCAGACACTTGACACTTACTAGCTGTGTAACCCTGGGCAAGTCACTTAACCCCATTGCCCCGTTAAAACAAAACAAAACAAACAAACAAACAAAAAAACCCTATCCACCTATCTCCCCTTGAAATGATTTTGTATTTAATAATAACTAATAATAATAGCTCGCATTTATATAGTGCTTGAAGGTTTGCCACGCGCTTTGCTCCTCATAACAACCCTGGGAGGTAGGTGCTTCTATTATAACCAAAGCAGACAAAGAATCTGATTTGCCCAGAGTCACATAGCTAGTAGTGTCTGAGGTAGGATTTGAACTCAGGTCTTCCCGATTCCAGGCCCAGCATTGTATCCATTGGGCCATCTAGCTGCCAGGCACACTTCATAGATTGTGGAATGCAACTTAAATAGATTCCTTGAGGGCAGGGATTGACCTCTCCTCTCCTCTCCTCTCCTCTCCTCTCCTCTCCTCTCCTCTCCTCTCCTCTCCTCTCCTCTCCTCTCCTCTCCTCTCCTCTCCTCTCCTCTCCTCTCCTCTCTTCTTCTCTTCTCTCTTCCCCTCCTCTTTCCTTTCCAACTTAAAAACTTTTTAGTGATAGCTTTTGTTTTTATATCACCTTCATTTCTGAAGAGATCCTTTCCCTCTCCCATTCATAGAATCATTCCTTGTAAAAGAATTAAAAAAAGAAAGGAGGAAGCAGTCCAGCAAAACCAACAGGCCAACTGAATCTGGCAGTAAATGGATGCATTATTCCACATCCATAGTACCCCACCTCTATAAAGAAAGAAGAAAGAGGAGTTGTCTCATCTCTTCTTATAGGCCAGGCTCAGTGGTCAATTTGTTTTGGCAGTAGTTGTTCATCTTCTTTCCATTTCCATTCCTATAGTCATTATGCAGGGACTGATTTTTGTTTGTTTTGGTATTCCCAGTACTTAGGACAGTGCCTCTGCACATATTAGGTACCAAATACATTTTTTTAATTGAATTGACATTACCTCCCATGGAAGGATTTAGAAGATTATAGGATCCTGGGCTCAGAGCTCTACTCTGATTGGTAAGACAGGATAATAGGACAGAAAAGCTTTTTTTTCCTTGCTTTTGTTGAGAATTGTGGGGATATTATATGTTATTGTACGTTTAAAATAATACTGTAAGAATGTGATTAACAGACTGGATAAAGAGACATCCATCCAACCCTTCCCCTGGGAATAGCTAAGTGATGAGTCATGGGAAAGAACCGGAGGAAGTAGGTGAAAGTGTTAACCTGAGCTGCTTAGAGCTCAGTTTTTTGCTGGGCTTAGGGTGTGTCAGTTATCTTGATCCAGCAGTAAACTGGGGACTGGAGATATTATTCCCCTAGGGCTTCCTAGAATGGGAGCATGGTCTCTGAAACTAGAAGAGCCAGGAAATGTGTTTCAGGCTGGCTGAGAAAACTGATCCAGAGCCGGGGTCTCTAGGGAAAGACATCCTCTGCCATCTCAAGGCTACACGGCCCCTCAGGAGACTGAATGGAAATGGTAGCTTGAGAGAGTCAATCCATAAACATTTTATTAAGCACCTACTATGTGCCAAGCACTGTGCTGAGTGCTGTGGATCCGAGGAAGGGAAAAAGATAGTCCCTGCCCTTAAGGAGCTCATGGGGGTAAGATAGAAAAACAAACTGAAGGGAAGGGGGTGGGGCACCAAGTAAAGGGGCATGATGAAGATCTGTAGCCAGGTGGGAAATGATGAGAAATCTGCCTAGGCCTCCTCCTTCCATAGGGAATTTCTGGGAGAGACTCTCCTTTGCTCACCCTCCACCCTCTCTAACCAGAGAAAGGGAAAGGCCCAAGGGGCAGAGGGTACTATGGAGGTGTCAGTTGCAGAATTGATTTGATTTTGCAGGAAGATGAATTTCTGGAGACAATGATATGGTCCACAAGGAAAGTTAGTACAGTTAGCTTTAACAACTAGGCAGTGAAGATGTTGCAGACCATCTTAACAGGACACAGAAAAGTGGGCCAGGGGCTTGCATCATCCAGATCTCTGGGAGTAGGGAATTATGGTAACCTTGAGAACAGAGAAGGATGAGCTGAAAACCAAAGGAAGAATCTTATAGAAAATTGCCTTCTTCAGCTTTGGCTGCCAGGCACCAGAGTAGGACCCCAAGAAGCCAAAGGAGAAACTGTGGAATGGAAATAGGAAGGATCTTAGGGGGTCTGGGCTGAATAAAGGACTAGGAAATGGGCCCTGGAAAACACTGAGAATGTTGCCTGTTGTGGAAAGAGTCTCCTCCCTTGTCCCAGACTACAAGTTCCTGCCCTTCTCCCCCCCCAACAATTCATAAACCCTTCCTTGGCAGAGTTCATCCTTAGTTGCACCTCAGCCAGTATTGTCTACTGTCCTTTTTGTATATTTTTGCCCCCTTGGTGTTTCCTCTTTGAAACCTTCAGGAGGCTTGTGCATTTCCCAGGGGATGGACTGACACTCTCTCTCTCTCTCTCTCTCTCTCTCTCTCTCTCTCTCTCTCTCTCTCTATCTATCTATCTATCTATCTATCTATCTATACACCCTGTTGGCTGATGAGGCTGTGATTGGCTGTGATCCAACCAGTTTAACAATCTAGGGAAATTGGGAACACTGGAGTGTGGGAACAGGAGCAAACAATGAGTGAAAAGAATTTAGAAGAGGCATGGGCAGGGCTGGAGGTGGACATTGGTCTCTTCCCATTGTCTATTCATCGCCTCATTTATCCTTATACCAATACACATACATGACAAATAAATGATACAGACCTTAACGATACAGAGCTCAAAGGAGAGATTACAGTGGGTTTATAAGGGCCTATTGCCCAGCAGGCCCAACATCTGAGAAAGAAGGAAGCTTAGAGATTCATGTTGGCATGTTAGTAGCAGCCCCCAGCGGCAGGGACCACCAGGCTCTGCAGTAAAAATGACTGAACTTGGCACTCCCGCATATCAGCTTTCTTAGTCTCGAATGGGCTGTCCTGGCAGTTGATCTTCCTTGCAGGCCTCAGCCCCGAGATCTTGGCCTTCGGTAGACACCGTAATGCAGACCCAGGACTACTTTTTAGTTTATTTTCACTCTCCTTCCACCTCAGACAGTCCCTTCTTCACTCAGGCAGGGATTGCTATTTCCCCCCATGCAGTTGGGATGGGGCTGGGAAAGGAAGATTGGCCCTGACATTTCTTGGTCCTGCCTTTGGCAGATTGACAAGTTCTAGAAAAGCATAGGGGTAAGTAGGGCATTCCAGGAAGAGGGCTGACATCCCTTTACTAGAGTCTCCCTCCTCCTCTCTGTCTCTTGGCTCCCCTGGCTTCTTTCAAGTCCCAGCTAAAATCCTTTCACAAGAAGCCTTTCCTGATCCCTTTTGATTCTGCTGATTTATCCTGTCTATAGCTTGTCTGTGCAGAGTCGTTTGAATGTTGTTTCCGCCATTGGATGGTAAGTACCTTGAGGGGAGAAACTGTCATTTGCCTTTTTTTGTATCCCTGCTCCAAGCACAGTGCTTGGCACATAGTAGGTGCCTAATTGATGTTTATGGACTGACATCTAGTCCACGAGTATCTGAACAAGCATCCTCTCTACAGCCTGAAAGATAAGTGGTCATACAGCTTTTGTATGAAGACCTTTAATAAGGAGGAACCTACCTACCTGCCAACTTCCAAGCTCAGCCTGTTTCCTTTTGTTAGGAAGTATTTTCTTGACCTCCAGCCTAAATTTACTCCCTTTGAAGCTTCTACCCATTGTTCCAGTTCTGTTGTGTGGGACCAGACCCAAATCAATCTAATCCCTTTTCCACGTGACTGCCCTTCCAACACTTGGAGATGTAAGCCAAGACACAGATAGGTTGGGCTGGTAGGAGAATCTCTGTGGTTCTAAGTTTGGATCCGGTGCTAACTAGATGGAGGATGTATCCTTGGTCTACCCATTTTTAAAATAAGAAAATTATCCTCAGGCAGAGATGTTTTTAAATAAAGCATTCAGAAGTAATCCATTTTGGGCTCCAAAATAGGAAATTATCCCCTACATCCCTGGTAATTTAAAAAGGTATTTGGAGCTCACCCTTTATATCATACCCACATCCTGTAACTGTTGGTTGGAAGTACACCTGGCCATACTATCCCTGCACTGTGCCCACATGGAGCACAGAGACACTAAGGCCTTTGTGCCACTGTTTTGCCTCTTAAATCACCAAGTAGGATCCCTTTTTTGGTACTAGTGCCCAGACACTAGTACAGTTTTGCCACATCATTTACCATGTCATGGTCCCTCAAACTGACAAGTGAGCCCCCTCTAGGACTGTTAGATCAGGAAAAGACTTTGTTGGGATTGAGACAGCTGCTTGTGGGCCTCAGGATTTGAAGATTTTTTAACATTATTAGTGGGGGCAACCCTCTTCTTAAGTCCTGCTCTGAGGCTGGACACTGGATTCTTGAGAGCTATGCTGGGGACCTACCAAACGGCAGGAAAGCCATAATAATACTGGTGCTAATGACGATAATGTTAGCTAGCATTTATATATCACTCAGAGATTTATAGAAAAAAATATATTTATAGAGAGAACATTTTACAAAGATCTCATTTTATCCCAACCACAGCCCTGGGAGATAGATGCTATTATTATCCCCTTTTTATAGATAAAGAAACCGAGGCAGATTTGCCCTGGGTCACCGAGCTAGTAAATATCAGCAGCCAGATTTGAACTCACATCTTGAACTCCAGGTCCAGCAT
The DNA here is from genome assembly GCF_019393635.1 of Dromiciops gliroides. Taxonomy (NCBI): domain Eukaryota; kingdom Metazoa; phylum Chordata; class Mammalia; order Microbiotheria; family Microbiotheriidae; genus Dromiciops; species Dromiciops gliroides. Next base: position 599,099,196 of record NC_057863.1, read on the forward strand.
TTTATTTACTGATCTACCTAGCTGCCTCTTGAAAAACTCCAAGTTTAAGGCCAGAGATGCATTGTGTAACTCTCTCTCTCTCTCTCTCTCTCTCTCTCTCTCTCTCTCTCTATATATATATATATATATATATATATATATATATATATATATATATATATATACATGCTATCTCTGTTCACCCCCAAGAGAATGTAGGTCTGTAAAGGAAAATATTTTTGCTTTTTTTGTATACCAAGCATACAACACAGTATCTGACACTTAACTGGTAATTAATAAGTGCTTATTGGGGGCAGCTAGGTGGCACAGTGGATAGAGCACTGGCCCTGGATTCAGGAGGACCTGAGTTCAAATCTGACCTCAGACACTTGACACTTATTAGCTGTGTGACCCTGGGCAAGTCACTTAACCCCAATTGCCTCACCAAAAAAAAAAATACTTATTATTTGAATGATTGAGGACTGACTTGGGTTAAGTGCAGAGGGGCTCATCATGAAGGGATGTCCATTAAGTGATCTCCTTTGGAGTAGAGCATCTCATTGCCTACTAATGCATAGAGGGGTTGTGACTGGTGTCACAAGGAGTACCCACATGAATGAAATCACTTATCTTTTGAAGTATTAGAAGGTCTGGGCTCAAATATTGGCAGTGTGACTTGGCACAAGTCACTTTACCTCACTAGGCCTCAGTTTCCTTATCTGTAAAATGGGGTTGGGCTAGATGGACTCTAAGATCCCTTCCAGCTTGATAAGATTTACTTGAGCCAGTAGTAGCAAACAGTCAGCTCGTAGGGGTCCTGTGCCTGGCCCCTTCCCAGGCCTAGGACTTTCTGCCATGCCAGAATTTCATCCATCTCTATCTCTTTCCATCTGTCTCCATAAATAGGTCACTTCCTTGCATTTGGAAATGTTATTTGTCAGTGTTATCTTCATGTCAATGTGCTTCCTTTGTAGGTGGTGTGGGTGTCATGTGTCCGCTCACCGAGCAAGGCAAACAGCTGGCCATTCAGGTGTCCAACATCTTGGGCATGGATTTCTGTGGCATCGACCTCCTCATCATGGATGATGGCTCCTTTGTGGTGTGTGAGGCAAATGCCAACGTGGGCTTTGTTGCATTTGACCAGGCGTGCAACCTGGATGTGGGCGGGATCATCGCCGATTACACCATGTCCCTACTCCCCAGCAGGCTGACCGGGAAGATGGCCCTTCTCCCAGGGGTATCTAGCGCCAGTGAGAAGAGTGAGCCTGAAGGATGTGCCTCTGCCCAGGCTGGCCCAGAAAACATTTATATCACCAATGGCGGCTCTACGTCCAGTGAGAGTGAAGCAGAGCTGGGAGAAATCAGGGATTCTTTGGCAAACACGGCCAGGCCCCAACCCCCTTCACTGCCAGGCCCCAGCTACAATATTAACAACATGATTGCCTCGGAATTAAAACTTAAATGAATTCAGCTTTTGAATATAATTTAAACCAAATCCTGCTGCTTCCCTGATAGTTTTGAATGAATAAGATCTTGACTAATGTGTGTTCATTTGCACAGAAAATAGGAATCCCATCTGGGCACCTACTCACTTTACAGTATTCTTTCTAATGACGATTTAAGAAAATTGCTTGGCTTTGTGGTTTGTACAAAGACTAATCTTAAGAACGCTCACTGAGAATAACATCCCAGCTGATGAAGTGGAGCTTGGTGCCTGTGTTATGGACACTTGGCTATTAAGTGTTAGCAGCCGACTGCCAGGCATTTGAATCTCTATGCCGCTGTAGTCTGCATGTTTCCATCTCTCAACAACAGAGCCCAGTCATTCAGAGCCGCTCGTAGAGAGAATATTTGAAAGCTTCCAAGAGATGAGGGCAATCGCCAGCCGGGAGCCATGGAACCCAGATGCAATAATGAGCTCTCTTCTGTTAATGGCCATTCAACATTTAGAAGACACGTGCTTCCAACACCGTGATAGAGAACCCATCCCTGCTTCCCACCGATCAACATCTTGGCTTCATTGTGACCTGCTTCTCTGTCACTCAGGATGCAGTGATTTGGGAACATCTCTGTTAGCACTTTCAAAGGCAGCCCTTTGTAGAAAGTGGAATCGGATCTGTTCTGGGCCTCATCTCCAGGAGGGCAAGGGAACGCAAGCTGATCCACAAATCGAGCCCATCTTAACGCAGTGCTTCCTCGGCTCCATCACACAATGGGAAGATGTGCTTTAGCAGGTTCCCTGGCCCTAAGCTGCCTCTACCAATCTATTCTTCCTCTTCTCTCTTTCCGCTGCCTTTTGGTTTTAGTTGGATGTACCATTTCATTGAGCCAGGAGACACATGCTTTCTTTCCTTCAGGGGGTCCTCAACCCTTCCCAGATCTCGGATTTCTCTCCAGTGGTTCTCTGGAATTGTGTGTATTAAGCAAAATCACTTAGAGGGATAACATATCCGGTGCCTGGAGAATAAGCATCACTCCTCTGTGTTGAAGGATCTATAATTTGGTGTGGTGTGGGTGAGCTGCAGGTGTGCCCGTTGGGCTTGGTAATCCTGTAGGTTTGGCTTTGTGGAATTATAACAGGGCAAAGCAATTGGAAACGCATCATCCCTGTGGGACATTGTAGAGCCCAGCCATCTGAATGTGTGTCCTCTTTGAAATGAGGGAGGATCACCCTTTAGGAATCACTACATATCCTGGTTTTCCTTTTGTTTTCTGGCTAACATAGGCATCCCCTAAGTGCTTTTCATTCCAGCTGTCTGTTCGGTAGTCGATGAACCTCTCCCTGGGAAGGAGTTATTGAGATGTAGATTTGAAACTCTGATGATATAGGAGATAGTTTTCAAATAGTGACACTTTAGGAAAAAAATTTAAAACCACATACCACAATTCCCACATCCAAGTGAGTGTGGTCCCCTTCAAAGCCTTACCTTAGGAGGCCATACCTTTATTCCTGCAAAGCTTTGATTAGATCCAATTTATAAATCCCAAAAGAAAACCAGTGGTGGGAGCTCACACGTTATCCCCAGCCTTAGTTGAAGATTTCTAGAAATCAGAATTAGCTCCCAGTCATTGGGGAGACAAAAATGGCATCACAGACACTGAAGTCCATTCCCAAAGATGAAAGGGGGGAGGGAGCGGGGAGAATGACTTGAGCAGCGACAGTTTTGGTGGAACAAATCTACAGCCTTCCAATGGGGATTGCTTTGGGGAGAACCACACCCACTTGGATATACAGGATTTGGTCTGACTAAAGAAACCGTTCACATCTGACACCTCATGCTAATTTCACATAACTGACTGTAAAAATGTGTATAAGATAACAGTACAGCAACTTTCCACAACATATTTTAAAATAGGACTTGTCTAAGAGCACCATGACTAAAAACAGTTCCATAATTTGGGAGAGCTGGACACTAACTTTGGTTCTGCTGATCACTTTCCCTTAATCGAAATTGACCTAAGTCACATGTTCTCTATGTCTCCGGAGCTGTGTAGAGGAATCTCAACATGCACAGGAGGTATTTTATACCTACCTCAATGTAGCTCAGATATCACCGAACAATGTATTTGTGACTATGTGTCTGATTAAGTTTGGGGGTGGGAATGAATGTACTTCACTTTCATGTGGTTTGTGACACCTTTTTCCCCACTCGGGGGAGATTAGGCAGTATATGAGTTTGCTTCTGTCTTCACTGAAGTTGACTAAATGCTTTCTTTGTGTCTGAACATCTGCCGGAGCCAAGTGAAGCCCTTGTGGAAATTGCATTTGTTCTTTAGTTACTTAAGAATCTGCCCCCATACACACACACCCACACACCAGGGTACTTTTCTGGGCACAGGGGAGACAAAGCCCTCCTTCCTAGGCTCTCCTGCCTCAAAAGATCCTTCCCTAGCTCTAAACTATGCCATTAGAGCATCCCTAGGCCAGGAGCAGCCACAGCAAGACACAGGGGTGAGGAGTAGAATCTCTGCTTGCTTATGTCCACCGGCATTGCCTGAATCATGCTCTGGCCCCTCCACTCCCTGCCTCTGCCCTTAAAATCCCCTGGCAGCACCCTGTGTGACTCAGTAGGAAAAAACCCTGTGTTTGAGGTTGGACAAACTAGTTTGCTTCAGGTTCTACATTAGTCATTGATTAGCTGAATGACCTTGGGCAAGTCACTTAAACCTTATACCTCACTTTTTCCATCAGCAAAATGGGGGGAAATACCCCACCCTCCCTACCTCACAGGATTGCTGTGAGGGGAAAAGCAGTTGCTAGAAGTGAACCATAATTTGAAAATTGCATTGCCAAGAGGTGGGATGAGGAAAGAGCATGTCTTCTTCCTTCTGTGACTACATGATGGGACTCCCCAACACCCATCCCCCTTCAGGAACTTCAGGAGGAAAGAGGCCAATAGGTATCTATTTTTGCATCCTGGGCAGCATGAGAATGCAACTTCTCAGCACCTTCAGTTCCAGCCTGGAAAGCCTGCAGGGACCATCTGAGTATGACAAACAACAGCCTTTCAGCCAAATTGTCTAGAAGCCGGGACACTTGATTCCCTTGTTCTTCCAATGAAGGATGTCTTCCCTGTATAATATACATGCACATCTCTATATAATGCCTCCTTTTATTTGGTAGGAACATCTTGAAACTGGTGAAAACTTGAATGCCACTAGCTGAGTCGCTGTGAATATATTTTCCTATGCGCTGATGAAAAAAAATTCCTTGTATCTGGATATCTGTGTGTGTTAGGGCTTGCAAAGGTAGCTGGAACTCTGTTTTTTTAGTTTTAGGTTTTTGAGAAGTCTGATAAGCAATACAAGTGAGCCCTAAGCGATATGGGGGCCACACACTCAGACCCTCTCAGCCAGCTATGCGAGAATCCCATAACAAGGAGATTACCCCCCTGCAAAAGAATGAATTTGTTAAAGGGAGCATTTGAAAGAAATGTGGCTAAGGAGTATAGGTATTGTTTCTCTTGGAAAATAAGGATGTGGAATGATGTGTCATTTTAATGGGAGAAATAACTATGTGAAGTGGTGTCTATCATTTCAATGAGAGAATAAGGAAGGAGAATGGCAATCCTTTTAGCTAAATGCACTCAGAGGTAAGAGGAATAAATAGGGGCTCATTCCTTCATTTCAAGGACTGGTTAACTAAGGTTTTAGAACCCCTCCTCATCCCCCCATGCATATCACAGATGAAACTAATCAACTTGACTAAGAATTCTAGTTATTTCAATACCTCATATACTTGTATTAGGTAAAAAAGGGCAGAATACCTTCCCCTTGTAAGCCCCCAAACCTTGGACACCCATGGCTAGCTGAAACTGAGCAGAAGGTTATCAATAGTAACCTTGGCCAAATTGGTAGTCAAATCATCCCCAACTGCTACTGTGGGATTATTCCTAGGATGTGCAGGTGTGTTGACCAGCTGTCTTTACTACCCTGGCACCTATTGGAGCATCCTTTGATTTTGGACTGCAAGCCACTCTTGCCAGAGCCTTGCACTGGTTTGGGATCTGCCTGTTAAAAAGACTGGTCCAGACCACTGTTTTATTAAATGGTAATCTGCTTCAGTGGATAGAGCACCAGGCTGGAAATCAGAAGAACCAAGGTCTGACTCTGGTTTTTCTGCTGACTTGAACATGTTGCTTCACCTTCTGAGCCTCAGCTTCTTCATTTGTAAAAAGTAAAGAGCGTGGACTAAAGGATCCCTTTCAGCTCTAATATTGTGACTTCACGATCATCTTGCTGCAGTTCCTAGTTTCCAGTCTCTGCAGTCAGTAGCTGCGTACAAATTGTTTCAGAGCTCCCCATCACAGGAAGTCTTTCCGGGTTGAGGCTGGATGTCTACTTGTGAGAAATATAGTAGGGATTCCTGTGCAGATGAGTTGAACTAAATAATCTTCGAGATCCTTTCCAGCTCAGACGCTAAGATTCTATTAACTCAAATAGAAATGAACAGAACTAGCATCTTAGCTAGTCCCATCTCCTCTCCAATCTTTAGTTTCTTCATCTACCATGTTGTTGTTCATTCATTTCTGACTCTTTGTGACCCCATTTGGGGTTTTCTTGGCAGAGATACTAGTTTGTCATTTCCTTCTCCAGCTCATTTTACATATTAGAAAGCTGAGGCAAATGGGGTTAAGTGACTTGCCCAGGGTCACACAGCTAGGAAATGTCTAAGGCCAAACTGGAACTCAGGAAGATGAGTCGTCCTGACTCTAGGGCTGTCACTCTGTGGACTATGGCACCCCCTAACTGCCCTACCAGGGGCTTTTGACTAGGTGAGCTCTGACATTCTGTGATAGAGAGCTTTATTTGGTTACAAAACACTCTCCTTCCATTTTCTTGAGACTCACGGCATAGTTTAAAAATTATCCCCATTTGGCAGCTAGGTGGCCCAGTGGATAAAGCACTGGCCCTGGATTCAGGAGGACCTGAGTTCAAATCTGACCTCAGACACTTAACACTTACTAGCTGTGTGACCCTGGGCAAGTCACTTAACCCCAATTGCCTCACTTAAAAAAAACTATCCCCATTTTATAAATGAGGAAACCAGCTGAGTAATTAACTCGACCAGTCATACAGATCACTAACAGGCAAAGCGAAGACTCAAAGCCAAGTCTTCTGACCCCAAGTTTGGAGATTCTGCTCTTTCCACCACATACTATTATCTCTGAACTATCTGGGATCAGTGTAAAGAGGCTCCCTCCTGGCCTCTGGGCCCAGAGGAAGGTACCGGCAGGATAGCAAAATGTCAGTTGGGCTTGCTTCGGTGGAAGGAGAGAGAGGGAAGAAAAGGGCTTTTTGAGGAATCCAGGCTGACCCAGCAGGAAAGAGGAGAGATAGTGGTGGTGGTGGTAGACTAAGAACAAACAGTCAAACCACTGTGAAGTGCCCCCTTTGTTCATGGCACAGTGGTAAGGATTGAAGAAACAAAAACTATACAACAAAACTGTTGGGGCTTACACTCTACTTGACTTCTACTTCCCTAAGCTGTTTAAGAGTAGAAAAGAGGCTGACCAACAACCTGACCTGGAGTTATGTGGCACCTAATTTATTTTGGAGTTTCCTGTGTTATGATTTGTTGATTTGGGGTTAAATTTAAATGGGAAATACCATAATCTCAAACGTGTAAAGTGGATGATGGAATAGGGGAATCCCAAGCTGGTCTTAAATTTAATTCTACAAACAGGTAAAATGTGTACCATACCCAAGGACCTTTACTTGAAGGGGGTGGGGGGGTAATGATGATAATTACAATACAGTTTCTCCTCACAAGGATCATACAGTAGAATGGGAGCTGAGGGTAGGAGGTAGGTTGGAAAGAAAGGGACCAGGAAACAATTCTGATACAAGGGAGTGTGAGATAAATGCAATGGAGAGAGCCAAAGAGGAAAAATTTGAGAGGCTAGGAGAAAAGGGTTTTTTTTGTTTGTTTTTTTAAGATGTGGCATCTGAGTTGGTCCTCCAAAGCAGGGAGGATTTCAGTAAGCAAGTCTATTCCAGGCATGTTCTGTGTCAGCAAAGACAGAATGCCTGGAATGTACCCCTCCTCACTTCCACTTCTCAGAATCTCTGGTTTCCTTCAACTCCTAGCTCAACTCACCTACATGAAACTTTTCTTGATGCCCCTAGCTATGAGTTTCACCTTTCCCCATCTGCTTTTTATTCATTTTGTATATAGTTGGAATATATTTACATATTGGAAGCCCACCGTACTACATAAGTACATCTCCCTCATTGACATTTAAGATCTTAGAAAGCAGAGACTTTCTCAGTGTCTGGACATAATAGACACTTCATAATTAATTGAATGAGAACAAGGTGCGGAGGCCTAGTCTGGAATATGTATGTGAAAGGGAATATTGTAGACATCAAATTCAGTGTTGGTGGGTAATGGGGAACCACCAAAGACCTTAGGTAGAAGGTAACATAGATGCATTCAGGTGCATGCCATATTTAAAAATAGTAATAATATAGGATAATGCCCTATCATACCCCTATATACCTGGGTGAGGATTTCCTAAGGGATGGAGAGCCTTGGGTCTGGTTTATGGGCTCCTATTGGTGAAAGGTGGTCAAGGGGGGTGGGTGATGGGGGGAGGAGATGGACTTAGTTGACCCAGGAACACGTATGTAGGAATGCTGTTGGGCTAGAAGGTAGCAACAGTAGGAGACTTTGAGGATTGTGGCAGATTAAAGGTGCCACTGGAGTTTCTGCTTAGCCTTGAGATTGTTTTTTGGCCCTTCCTGAGTTCCAAGGCTGGCCAGTTATGGGGTTGAGGGGAGGGTCCATGGACACACTTGTGAGAGACTCAGTTATGTGGGCATGTAGCAGATTGGTCAGTATTCCCTCCTTTCCTTTCTCTTTCCCAATCTGGTGTCAGTTTCCCCTGGGTATTTATGGCACAGGGAATTGGCAGGGCTGAGGGGATTTCCCAGTGAGCAGTACAATTGTGACATCTTGTGTTCTGATGCTCGCTAGAATCAAATTGACTCGGTGGAATAGGCATGGCTCTGATTCATCAGTTACATGTTCACTGAGATTATGATTATAAAGATAACGAACTTTTGAGAATTTAGCAGGGCAATTTTTGTTCTTCAAAGAAAAGCATAAAATTGTTGCATAGATAAGTTAACTGATTCCCTTCATTCTGTTTTGTTTTGTTTTGTTTTGTTTTTTGGTGAGGCAATTGGGGCTAAGTGACTTGTCCAGGGTCACACAGCTAGTAAGTGTCAAGTGTCTGAGTCTGAATTTGAACTCAGGTCCTCCTGACTCCAGGGCCAGTGCTCTATCCACTGTGCCACCTAGCTGCCCCAATTCCCTTCACTCTTGATCATCTACACAATTCTAATTCTGGACCAGTAGTCTTAAAACCCTGTCCCTTCCCATTGATCAGAGACCAGACCATGACCAGAGAAAGTCAACCACTCTTTTCATGACTCTTAGTCAAGTCCAATTCATAAAGTAGATCTGTCATCCAGAGTCATAGTGTTTTCCGTAACTAAATACTCTCAACGTCAGGAGCCCCACATCTTGGTCTTGACTCTGCCATTAACTGTAACTTTAGGCAAGTCACGCCACCTTAATGAGCTTCAGTTTTCCTTTCTGTAAAATCATGGGACGGTACTAGATAGTCTCTTAGGTTCCCTTCAGCTTTGACATTCGATGGCTGTGGTTTTAAATTATCTTCTGGTTTGGATTGCCCACTCCTTTGCCATCACCTTCCTTTCCCTTCTGGGAACTCAGCTTATGTGAGGGAAGTTCCCTATTCCACCTTCTAACCCAGAGACAAGAGGATGAGATGAGGAAAGCTGGGAAAGTACTGCTAGAGGCCTTGGGGAAAGTATCTCAGGATCGCTTAGGTATAACTCTGGCCAATCTCAAGCACAAGGTCCTAATTCTAGTTTAGTGAACCTGCCTTGTGCTTATTCCATCCATGTTTGTTATGACTTAAGAACCAGGGAGAAAGGAATGGATGCGAAGAAGGAAGGGATAGAGAATACAGCAGGAAAATCTCCATTCTGTCTAGTTGGATGCCAAATGGGTGCTCAGGCTCTTTTATTTTAGAAGAAGGCATTATAGGGGCAGCTAGGTAGTGCAGTGGATAGAGCAGTGGCCCTGGAGTCAGGAGGACATGAGTTCAAATCCGGCCTCAGACACTTAATACTTACTAGCTGTGTGACCCTGGGCAAGTCACTTAACCCCAATTGCCTCACCAAAAAAAAAAAAAAAAGAAGAAGAAGAAGAAGGCATTCTAGTATTCACAAGAAGGGAGAGCTGAGGCCCTTGGGATGAACAATCAGTCATCATATTTTCCATGTTGCAAACCCAAGAGATTATTCGAGATCCCTTTCTAAGTCCCTGTACTGCTGGAGGCAGGAAGCCATTTGTTGGGCAGTGACCAGGTGTTCTCTGGGGCTTTTCAAGTCCTGAATGACCATGCCTGTGGCCCCCAAATTTAAGGTGCCCATTGAACTGAATATGATTAGGCATACATTAAGCTCAGACTCTCAGGAAAGCAGCACACAAGGCCAATTTGGCAGAGGCATGTGTTCTAGTCCATTATGCAATTTTTATATATGCAACTTGAAGCAAAGAATCACACTGGAAACTCATGTGCTTCCCTGCCTGTTTCTGAAAACTATGGGTTTTTCATATCCGAGGGAAATCTTAGTTTTGAATCTCAGTTTCTGAACCTGAGAAAAGCAACTTGAAGAGTCCAACCTCAAGGCTATACTACAGTTGAGTTCTCCTTAGGAAAGTTGAGTTTTTGCTTTTGAAATAGAAGCTTGAGGAATACGTTTTACCTGGGCACTAGAATATCTAATTTCCAAATGGCTTATGCGACAATGACTTGGTTAACTTCCTTGCAGAGATCAGTTACAAATGGCTTGTTTTTTGTTGCTTTTTATTAAAACCACTGCTATGAAACACAACTTTTGTTTTGTCTTTGTTGCCAAAGATGTAGCTCTCTTTCTGTTGCTATTTTAAAATGAGCCTCATAAGCCAAATCTACACTTATTATTCTCATATCAAAAAAGAAGGGGGGAATGCCAAGCATACTCATGTTTGATAAGTTGCATACCAGCTGCTCTTTGAAAAACAATCATTTCCATTCAGAGCATGGGTGTACAGGGAATTCAAATTTTCAGCTTTCAATTATCTGAACTAATGAAGGGGGCGCACCCTTCAAATGACAAGAAATAGCCAATGATGACCAGCTCTGGGTACAGCCCCAGAGGACCATTAAAAACAGGGATATCATAAGAGGGGCTAATGACAATCTATAGATAGTATGGTGTTAAGTCCCAGCATTTCCCTCTGCCTACTTGAAAGACTGGCCCAATAGCTGCCCCCTTTTGATTTTATTTTGTGCCAGTGGTAAAAGTGGAAGAAAGATGCAGACTTTTGAGTGAAGTGTTTCTGGCCTACAGAGGAGAACCTACCCAAGGGACATAAGTGGATAGGGAAAATGGACATAAGACCAGCTAAACTCTCCAGTGATGGAGAGCTCATGACTAGTCCATAATGTGGATAAACTGTACACAGACAATCATACTTATTGCAGTGGTCACAAAATGGTAGAAGGATGGTACCATGGATGCAAAAGAAATTTTTTATCAAAAAAATAATTGGGACTACAAAGATATAAATGGATTGGATATGGTCTGTGAGCTGGCCCATTGGTTTTCCCTATTGCCCCTTTTACTTATTATTCCCTCCTATAATTATACCTGATCCACCCTCCTTTGTTTAACCTTTGGAAACAACAGGAACTACCTTAGCCAATACCACCAACTTTGTTTCTTCAGAAAAGTCGCAGGAGGGGACAGATTCCAGAATGTAATCAAGCCAGTTGGAGAAAATGGCAGCCTCCCAAAGTTAGCTTTTCATATCCTTACATTTGAATATAAGGTGGGAGAGGATTTAAGGCTCTTCTTTCTTGAAGGTCTTCCTTCTGATTCTCAAGTAACTTCTGGCTCTAAATGAAGTCACAGGATTTAGAGCTGGGAAAAAGACCTTGAAAGACCTAGTGTAGTCTCTCTGTTGTGCTTGCCCAAGGTCACAGTGAGTAGTGGCAAAGCTAAGGGTGGCACCCTGGTCTCCTGACTCCCATTCCAGGGCTCATTCTATTGTATTGTGCTAATCTACTCTACAACATCCCTGGATGAATTAGTGTCCTAAAACTTTCAGGTTCTCAACACTTGCTTCCCAAACAGTCCTCTCTTTACTCAAATCAATGATCAATCAATCCATATTTATTGAGCACCAATCCCATCTAAGTCACTGTAGGCATGAAAAGATGCAAAAGGATACAATTTCTAATTCTTGTATGCTCTTAGAAAGTTATGTGTAAAGTGGACATTTGGGGTCAATTTTCATCATCCTTGCATATTGAGCTTTTTGGTTTGAGGATATTTTTTTTTAAATCACTATTTTAAGGCCAAGACACTTTGATCACCAACACTATGAATATACCTGTGGCTCTTAGCTGTGGATCACTGACCTGTAAGAGACAATGCACACTGCAGGACTTGACATTCAAGTGGGGTCGTGAATGGCACTGCTTTCACAGAAAGAGAAATCTTAAATAAAAACAAAATCCCTGAAATTGTGATGACGGTCATTATCAGGGATTTATTTAGCACTTTGAGGGCACCATCAGAGACCTCACAAGTAACTCCATCCAACCATGCAGAATGTCCCAACAATGTCCCTGGCTGGTGGCCATGCACTGGAGCCTCCCAGGATAGGGAAGCTTTTAGAGAAGGGAAAGTCTCTGCAAAGCATCTGAGGTATCTTTGAGTTCAGGTTTGAAGCTTACAGAGCTGAGATAGCAACTGGTTGGGGACTTGTAGAGTATTCATAAAATATGTATGGGGGACAGTGCTGGCAATGGAACAATAACACGTTTGTGTTATCATCAGCACCTAAAGGTTTACCAATCATTTCCTCACAATACCTCCCTCTCTACCCCCCAGAAAAACTTCCCATTTTATAGATGAAGAAACTGAGGCCTAGAGAAGTTAGTGACTTGCCTGAATCAAACATCTAGTAAATGTCAAAGGCAAAACCATTTCCCTAATTTATTGATTGTATTAAATTGAACTGCACTCACAATGTACAAAATGAGGTATAGCTAGGAGTGGAGCATACCCCTAGTCTAATGCCCCAATTTCCTGTGATAATGGAATTTACATAAGAAAAAAGCATGAAAACCAAAGCATACCAATGTGCCAATGTCCTGACATCCTGTCACACAAATCACAGTGTGGTAGGATGTCTACACCCTCTGCACAAAGTCCAACTTTCCCTCAAATTGGGCATTGTCAAGACACGTTTGTAGAGGGTAGGATTTCAAAGCTGAATCTCCTAGGCTGAAACAGCAGCTGTAATATAATACGTTATTAGCCCATCTTCAGCATCCATTCTGTCCCTCTAATGGCCCTGGCTGCTGAAGAACTTGGACGCTTTCAAGGTCACTGGGTTTTTGGAAGCAATGAGGCCTATTAGATCTCGAAGGGCTTCAGATTCATCTTCTTTATTGGGCAGCTCTTTGGATAAAAGGTAGGCTTTCACAGCAAGTTCATGAGCCTGAAATGAAACGGAGTAAATGAAAGGTGTCACAGGACGACATGAGCCCATTAGATTGTACGCTCCTTGAGGGCAAGGAACTATATTTTTTGGACTCTTTTTGCATTGCCAATGCTTAGCATAATACCTGGCACACAGTAGGCACTTAATGTTTATTGAATTAAAATTTTAAGATGAGATAGAGAGGGGAACAAGATCATAAATGCAGAACAGGAAAGCACCTAGGGACTGTCTAGTTTACCCTCTCACTTTACAGAAGAAAGAAGATCCAGAGAGGAAAGGACAGGCAAGGTCACAGGGCCAGACTCTGAACCTGTCTCCTTGCCCTTCAACCTGTTCCGTCTCCAACCTGGGTCATCTCATCCCTCTTGACTCAGCCTGGTGGCCCCCTGGGGCTCACCATTCTGTATTGGTGCCTGGCTTTACACAGACACCCAATTGGTTTTAGTCCAAGCTTAATTCAGAATCCTTGAACTCAAACGATCCACTAGCCTCAGCCTCCACAAGTAGCAGGGATGACAAGTCGACCACTCTTTCTGGACCATCCTTCTAGCTCTAGTATCTGACTTTGTGATTTTCCAGCCTCCCTTGAAGGTGAATTATCGATGTCCTGCTCATCAGAGAACTCTGTGAGGGTTCTCTGGCCGCCTCTGTTTCCTGCAGATGTAGGATCACCTCTAAAGAGGCATCCAGGCATGTTCACCCACCCAAATTTCCCCCCAACTAACTCATAATGGACTTTGTGAGACCAATCCTGAGTTTAAAATATTTTGAATTTAAGGGCTGTGTGTGTGTGTGCACATGTGTGCACACCTGTAAAGTCTAATGCAATTGGGAAACCCTAGAATTTATTTCAAGTTTTTGTTACCTTTCTATACATTATCACAACACAGAAACTTGCCTTGGATAAATTCATCATTAGGTAATCGAGCATTGCCACCGTTTTCAGGATTTTCACAGTGACCTCTGGCTTTCCTTTCTCTGTGTGTTCTCGAATTTCCAAGATGGTTCCCAGGATGTGAACTGCTTCTGCTTCCTGGGGTTCATCTGCATGGAAAGTGAATTGGTTATGACAAGGTCAGAAGTAAGACTGGGCACCCCTTCCCTGGTCCCTAACCCTGAGAGTTTTACTAGTTGTTTAACAGCCCTAAGACAGCTGTCCTCTCCAACACCCCTGACCCCCCAGACCCTGCCATTGTCTTCCCCTTCCCTTCAGCTACTCATAGTATTGGACACACACCTTTGATCTTGTCATCACCTGCAAGGGTTGCATTTCTATGACCAAGAATTCTGAAGTGATTTTATCCAACCATAACCTCTTATCATTCTACCTCTATACCTTAATCTTCCTGGACTTCTTTTCTTTCTCATTGTGACTTCCAGTCTCTCTAGCGCTCAGGCTTGCAAAAGCCATCATCTCTGCTCTGGCTCTGCCCATAGTTAACCTGGCTATACTATACTGTACCGTACCATACCATACTATGTGTACTCTTGGCTCCCTAGCTCCCTTGTCCTGTGGCTGCTCATGCCTGGCTAAACCCTGAGCCAAGATGACTCCCATCATCTACCTCCTCCAGCCTGCAGAATGAATGAATAAGGGATACAAAGGGAAGAGCAAGCCCATCTCTCTTCTCAGAGAGCTCACATTGGGAAGACATGGCATATGGCACGTTTAGCTGCAAGTCAGATGGAAATGTCCCATTGCCCTTAGGGCACAGCAACAAAGCAAAGGGTAATGCCTGTTCTCTAATGTCATTTCCACTGATACAATCCTATCCTTTTCTGATGTTGAGCCATTGGAAGGTGGCAAGGACTCTGGTGGCAACAATTTCCCTTCCTGGGTCTTGGATAGTTGTGGCTGCAGTCCCTACAGGAGCACTTTTCAGGCCGGGTATGTCTCCACAGGGATTGCTTCCCATGATGATGCTCAAGGCCTTGGCCTGGAAGCATGGTTACCTCTAAGGCAGTGGTGGTGGTTTCACTTGCCTGGCACCTGCTGCCTCTTGCCTCTCCCTCGGCAGGGGAGGGGGGAGGGGGGTTGCTGCTTCAGTGTTGGACAGTCGGTGGGGGTGGCTGGCCCCTTTTCCATAAGAGTTGCTTCCCTGGATAATGGCTGGGAGGGCTGGGCTAGAAGCAGGATTGCTGGCCTGGGGGGAAGAATAGGGTGCTGTGCCTAGGTGACAAAGCTGAGAAGGTGATGATCACCATTACAAATTTAGGTTTTATCATCTCAATTGGGCCCTCAATTTAGCAAGTTAATCTTTTTATGCCTTCCTGATTGATTTTTTTTTTAATGGGCAATGAGGGTTAAGTGACTTTCCCAGGGTCACACAGTTAGTGTCAAGTGAACTCAGGTCCTTCTGAATCTAGGGCCAGTGCTTTATCCATTGCGCCACCTAGCTGCCCCCTTGATTCTTTATCTCATCGTCAACAGCATTTGTTGCAAAGCTTCTGTTCTTAAGCCTTCCACGTCATTCCCTCTGCCTGTCCTCAAAGTGGAAGATACCACCTCATGCTTTACTAAGAAAATGTGGGTCATTTGCCATGAGTTCGTTCTTATCCTCTTTTCTCTATGATGGAATACCTTGACATACCTTGATCCTCAGTTCTCTCCTTTATTCCAGTCTGTCATAAAGAGATGGTTCTTCTTACCAAGGCCAGTCCTTCTCCCAGACCCTCCAATCTTCTCCAGCAGATTACCTCTAAATTACCCCAACCCCTCTCTAACCTTTATTTTCTCCCCTCTCTACTGGCTCTATCCCTGCCACCTACAAACATGGTCAGGTCTCTCCTACCCTTAAACTCTCACTATTCTCTTCAAGCTATCATCCTGTGTCTCTTCCTTTTATCAGCTGAACTCTTTTAAAAAACTACCTATTCTTGTTGCTCTGTTTCCCTTCTTCTCCCTCACATTTCCACCCTTTACCTTGTGGCTTCCATTCTCCTCATTCACCTGAATCTTCTCTCTCCAGGTGCCCACTGATCTCTCACTGTCAAATCTAAAGGCTTCTTATCAGTTCACATCCTTCTAGACTTCTCTACAGCCCAGGATGCTGTTGATGTCTCAATATTCCCTCCTGTGTTTTCATGACACTGTTTCCTCTTGGTTCCCCTCCTGTCTAATGATTTCTTTTCAGTTTTCTTTGTGGATCATTATCCATAAGTACCACCCCCCCACCCCCCCACCCCCCGGCAAAAAAATACAGCTGTCCCATAAGGCTTTGTCCTGAGCTATTTTTTCCTTGACTTTCTACATTCTTTCTCTTGGAGACTTCATTAGCTCCCACAGAGTTAATTACTCCCTCTATACTGATGATGCCCAGATCCATTATGTGCAGTTCTGGTCTTTCTCTTGAGCTGCAGTTCTCCAAATGCCACATGTCCGAGATGGAACTCATTCCCTTTCCTCCCAAGCTCATTTCTCTTTCAGATTTCCCTGTTTCTGTCTGGGTGGCACTGTCCTTCCAGTTATGAAGGTTAGCAGCCTCAGTGTCACCCTCAGCTTTTTGCTCTTATTCACCCCACAGATTCGATCAGCTGCCAAATCCTGTCATTTCTATTCTCACAACACTTCTTACCTAAGTCCCCTCCTTTTCACTTGCACAGCCATTACATTGGCTCAGGCCCTCATCACCTCTTACCTGAACCCCTGCAGTCACCTCCTAATTGGACTTCCTGCCTCCTGTCTTCTCTCCAACCCACTCAGCTGACAAAGTGATTTTCCTAAATCACAGGTCTGAACATGTCATCCTCTCCTATGCAAGAAACAACATTATCTCCCCATCACCCCTGGCGTCAAATACAAACTCTGTCATTTGGCATTTAGAGTACCTCACAACCTGACCCCATCCTACTTCTAGCCATGAACTCCAAGGTCCAGTTAATAGGGCCTTCTTATTATTTCTTCCTACACAGCACTTCATCTCCTGTCTCCAGATACCTTGGACTCTGTCTGCCCTTAGAACTGTCCTGGGCTCAGACATGTGGCCCTTTGATTTACCTGGCCTTTAACCGGCCTCTGCATCACTTCCTGGCCAACATTTCCAGACCATATTCTGCACGTACTACCTCCACCCTTTCTAGGGCCCCTTTAGGTTTTGTATTTCCCCATCACAATGTAGGATCCTTGAGGGCAGGGACTCTCTTGCTTGCTTGTATTTGTATCCCTAGCACTGACATGTCTAGCATGTAGTAAGTACTTTATAAATGCCCTAAGTGTAACGGGGTTTGAGTGCAGGCTCAGATCACCCATGATTGGAGGACTGGAGTATGTGTGGACATTCTGCACTGACCTGCCCAATGCTTGGAGGCAGCCTTTTCCCATTGGTTGTATAGCTGGGACTGTTGAAATCTTTAAAACTGCCTGAGTAGTATCAGGGCACAATACTCCTTATTCATAGCAAATGACATCACACTAAAAGGAGAGGGCCCGGGGCTTGCCTCCTTCCCCTTTCCCACTGGGCACTGATCCCGCAGCCTCATTTGACACAGGGCCCTGAGCAATGCAGATTAGTTATGCCCTCCTGTGGGGGCAGTAATGATCAAAAGGAGCAGTTCAGGGGAGACTGCACTGCCTCTGAACCCACAGCTGCTCAGCTCTCGCTTCCCATTGCTCCCCTTCTTCCTACCAGGACAGGGTATTTATAAAACTGCCCACAGACTAACTTCAGATCTAAGGGTTGACTTACACTAGCCTTACAGACAAATCCAGAGAAGTGGCCAGCCCAATGGCCCAGCCAGAGGGAGCATCAGTCCTAAGGATAGCCCAAAGGCTAGGGACCAAGCTCCTCCACTTCTGAGAAACTATCCTGGCCCGTCCAGAGCCTTTGTCTTTGTCCTATCTGTGCTTCGCCAAGTCCCCCCTTCCCTGTGCAGCCCCTAGGATTCCAGCCCTCCCACAAAGTACTGATTCCCACCACTAAAGGAGCACCTTTGGCTTGGTTGGTCCCTCAGCCTGGGCTGCCCTCCACATTATTTTCTGCCAGTCCATGTCCCTCCCTCCCCTCCAGCTAAAAATTCATTCTCTCTAGGAGGCCTTCCTTGATGCAACTGGTTCCTCCAGTCTATGACCCTTCCACACTTACAGACTCCACCTGTCAGCTGTCTCATGTCTTGTAAGCAGTCTTTGGTCACATTCTCAGTACATTCTGCCTCCCCAGCTATTAGAGTGTTGTGTTGGACATCATGAATACTCAATAAATGTTACTGGCTGATTAGCCCTGGCTGCAGGAAGGTAGTTTTGTTAAAATGTTCAGGATCAACCAATTCCTAGATTTACCCTTGGAAGACAGACTTTGGGGATCAGTGAGCTATGTGAAATGAACTAGGGTTCTGAGTTCCAGTCTAGGCACTAGGAAACTATTCATTTCCTGTACTTTGGTTTCCTCGTCAATTAAATGGAGGAAATAATCAATATGACTGAATAGTATATTTGGTGCAACATTTGTCTTGCTCTCATATCAGTTGAGAACACAATGAATGATATTGTTGCTCTTAACAAAGCATATTTACCTAGACCAGTGTCATTTTCCAATTCCTTGGCCAAAATATCTGCTGGTTTCTTACGAGCACGCAGCTGATTTTGAATATGTTGATCTAAAAATGTATGCCAGATATCAGTTACCTGTCAAGAGAGGAAATGAAGATAAGAGTATATGTAGGGGGCAGCTAGATGGCGCAGTGGATAGAGCACCGGCCCTGGAGTCAGGAGTACCTGAGTTCAAATCCGGCCTCAGACACTTAACACTTACTAGCTGTGTGACCCTGGGCAAGTCACTTAACCCCAATTGCCTCACTAAAAAAAAAAAAAAAAAAGAGTATATGTAACCACAATACTTGCCCTTCACCAATTAACTCTGAATAGCCAGGGAGTTAGTTTGGTGTTGGTCACTGCCAGGCTGGTCGGATTTGGGAGCAAACGAAGCTGGTCTATTTTGTGAATAATGAGTATGATTAAATAAATCATACTCTTCATCATCCTGTGCTATAATACAGTCATTTTTTCAGGCATGATGGAGGAGCACACTCCTGTTGACCAGTATACTCAACCCAGATTTCTGTGCTTTGTGAACTCGTATCAGTTTTTAAGGATAATTATGCCCTTTCTACTGCCCCTTCTTTCTGCTATGAAGGTCTTCTCTTTTCTAAAGGTGTTCCTTTTATCTTGATCAAGAGATAAGGTAACTCATATTGTTAGATCCATAGGTAAACTATGAGTGAGTCCGTAGGTGCCTATGAGCCTCTAATGAGGGCCTAAGGGCCTTTCTTGTAAGTGTTTGAATTTTATTTAATAGACACAAAGTGTGATACTTTGTGACATTTATTTTGACAAACTAGAGGTCTTCTAAGTAAACATTAATTCATTTAGCAAACATTTATCAAGCAACAACAGTATGTTTGGTGCTAGCGGGCTAGAAATAAAAATGACATGGTTCCTGCCCTCAATGAACTTATAATCTAATGTAAGGTATTAACAGGTTCATAGTGAGTAGAGAACCATTGACATTTCTGGATGAGTAACCTCCAGGTAAGTAATATTGCTATAATAAATATTATTTGTATTTAAATATATTATTTTTAAATTGTTAAAATAATATATTAAATGTAACATTTTCAACACATAAAAATATCATTTATTCAAAGAGAGGGAAGTTTGAGCCCTTTCCATTATTCTTTATCCTTAATAGGTTATATCTGCAATTTTGATGTTGTTTAGTAGTTTTCAGTTGTATCTGACTCTTCATGACCGCATTTGGGGTTTTCTTGGCAAAGATTTCCTTCTTCAGCTCATTTTAAATATGAGTAAACCGAGGCAAACAGGGTTAAGTGACTTGCCCAAGATCATACAGCTAGTGTCTGAGGCTGGATTTGAACTACCCTGTAGATGAGTACTCTATCCAGTGCCATCTAGCTGCTCCATATCTGCAATTAACTACTTCCCATGATTCCTTTCCTCCTCCCAGCAGTGGACTACAACATGACTGAATCACCTTGCTCTTAGGAACATGGCAGGACATGCAACACTGCATTTGGTTGGGTCTAATTCTAATCAATCAGTACCATATCAAGTGCCTCCCATGAGCCTGGCGAGTGAGCATTGAGAAGAGTGGCAGTGGAGTCCCGAGATATGAACATGGCTAGAGAGAACAGTCACCCAGCACACAAACATACCTTTCTAGTCATCTAATGTCTTACACCCCACCCATGGAACCTTGGATCCAGTGACACTGGCTTCCTGGCTGTTCTTCAAACCGGACACACCATCTCTCAGCTCCCGGTATTTTCTCTGTTTGTCCCCCTGCTTGGAATGCTCTTCTCTCTCCTTCAATCTGCCTACTGACTTTTCTGACTCCCATCTTCTACAGGAAACCCTCCCCAACCCCTCTTAATTCTTGTGTCTTCCCTTTGGTTCTTTCCTCTTTGTCCTGTAAATAGCTTGTTCATATATATGCTGTCTCCTCCATTAGACTACAAGCCCCCAGAGGGCAGGGACTGTCCTTTGTCATTTTTTTTATCTGCAGCACTTAGCACAGGGCTTGGCACACAGTAGGTGCTTACTAAATGCTTGCTGACCAGCTGACCCAAATGAGATGAATGCAAATGGATGACAGTGGATCAGGCCCAGTTTTTGTCTGTGCCCACTCACCTTTTTGTACAGTGAGTCTGCTACGTCCATCTTCTTCTGATGAAAGAAAACATTAGCCATGAGGAAGTATGCTCCTGAGGTTTTGATGTCTTCTGATCCATATATACAGCTGGCAAAATAAATCTGAAGGGGGAGGATAGATGGCAGTTAGGGCAGGTCATCCAGGGAGATATGGGCTGCTGAAGTCTTCACCCAGTGACAAAATCAATCAGGAAGTCTTTCCCAATTGCCTGGGCCTAAGCAAGGTGCTCTAGGAACACACACACATTAAAAAGCCCTTTAAGACACTGTCTTTGCCTTGAGCGAATCCAACTAAAGACACAGGTCATAGGAGACAATGAGGAAGCCATAGCTTGCATTCTCATGTGTCACTGTGGCCAGAAAGTGGTAGAAAAGACAGTATCAAGGACTCCTATGATCAGACAAGGAGGTGGGCTGGGAGGGTAGCCAGAATGAGAGACGGGAGATGAAGAGCCTTGGAACAAAAACTTGGGTGCATCCTTTATGGAGGACTTAGGGGATGACTTAAACAAGTGTCAAACTGTTATGGAGAGGGGCAGCTAGGTGGCGCAGTGGATAGAGCACCGGCCCTGGAGTCAGGAGTACCTGAGTTCAAATCCGGCCTCAGACACTTAACACTTACTAGCTGTGTGACCCTGGGCAAGTCACTTAACCCCAATTGCCTCACTAAAACAAACAAACAAACAAACAAACAAACAAACAAAAACTTATGGAGGGACAGTGGAGGAATGCTGGCTTCAGAGGGAACACAGTTCTTATGAATAGGTATAATCCAGTTAGTGGAAAACCAAGCTTTGTATTAGGGATGGGGCTGCCCTCCCTCCCTTCCCTGCTGAGAGCCTGGAACACCAGGGAGATGCCAACCAGGAGTACGGTTGAGTCCAGGAGAAGTATCTGCTAGGCAGGTAAGGGATCGACAGCTAGAGAGCTATTAAAAAATAGTCAGCCTTCTCAGCAAATAACATTATAAATAATACACGAGCCATTTTCTGGCCCCAGGGTTCCCTTCTAGAACTACATTATGGACAGCAATCCTTTGCTGCAGTCCTATCTTCCCCTTCTGCTTTTATCCCCTCTCCCAGCAGGTTGATATTTGTTCCCTCTTCCTGGTGTGGGGGCCTCTAAGGCTTATTCTGGGCTAAAGATGTAGGCCCCTGGCTCTGAGTGAGGTTGTTGTTCCAAGGGTCCTGCCAGACTGCCAGTATCCTACAGTGTAGAGGGCAGGGGAATCCCATGAGGCTGAGGCTTGGGGTAGCAGCTCCTGTGTGACCCCATGGCATGGGTCCCCTGGGCTAGCGCTTGGACAATGGTGTGGGGGAAGAGTGCCAGGTGTGGACCCAAGGGCATGAGACCCAGTTCTGATGCTTGCCAGCTGTGGGAGCACGCCACAGGTCACTACCACTTTCAGCCTCAGCTTCTCACACACCTCCATTCTCTACCTCAGCGTTTGGTGTGCAGAAAGCACTTTGGAGACCTCAGAGTGCTACAGCAGTGTGAGCTATGGGTATCACTTTTATCAGCCTTAAATTATAGAAATGTAAGACTGAATCATCATGTAGAGGAGCCCTACTTCAGGAAAGACTGTCACAAGACTGAGCAGTCAGAGGTTTGGCGAGAGGAAACACATGAGTACAAAAGTGTTCTGTTGAGCCTGTGTATGGTCAGGAGGAGGATCACAGATCAGATGTGGGCAGAGGAGGGAGAAAGGGGACTGGTCTCTGCAGAGGGCTTGTCATTGTAGGAAGGGGCAATTGGGGTTACATTGAAACAACATCCCAGGATATCCAGAGAAGGACAATGAGATCTCATCTGTCCTACTGGCCCAACTCACACATTTTGAGGGATGGCTCAGTAAGTAGCTAGAAAGCTGGAGAGGTCTCTTCTTTAGAGAGAACAGAGTACTACAGGAATATCCAGTAACTAAACTGCAGTTGGATAGTTCCAGCTACATCCCTGTCCCACCTGTCCACCTGTAAAAATCCTAGAGGACAAGTTCTCTTTGGAAGGTGAGGAACACAGCAAGAGATGAGACCTGGCCGCACCTAAAGAAAGCAACTATGGTGCGTACTCCTGAGTCAAAGAGGAGGAATGCTGGTCCCTAGACCAAATCGTAGAGCTTGGTCCAGTGACCTGACCTGACCTGCTGGGGTTGAGCCAGGCTGGCTGGCAAAGTGTCTTCCCCCAGGATTGAAGAGAGGTCTCTACATTGGGCTGGGAGACTGGAGCAGAAGGAAAGCAAGAATGTCACCCATGCTTGGGAAATAATAATAATAATAATATGTGATATTTTGCAGTGATTTTTAAATTTATATTTTTACTGACATTATCTTTTTGACTGTCACGAGGTAGATAGTACAAGTATTATTATCACCATTTTACAGATGAGAAAACTGAGCCTTGGGGAAGGTGTTTGCTCATGTTCACGGAGCAAGTGTAGAAGGCAAATTCAAACCGAGGTCTCTCCTGATTCCAGATTCAGTAAGTGTCCTTCTTACTATATAACATATTGCCCTTTGCTACTGGGAAGGAGAAGGTAGAGAGAGGCCTGAGATTTGGATGGAGGAAGAATCAAATTGAGCAGGTTAAAACTGAAGCTCATAATTAATACATATTTTTTCATTTGTTGGAGTCCTGAACAGACTTTAAGAGATAACAACAGCTCACTTGCATCTATAGAGTTTGGAAAACACTTTCTTAAACACAAGCCTGTGTGATAGAAAGGATAGGATCGTTTATCCTCATTTTACAGATGAGGAAACTGAGGCTCAGAGAGGTTAATCTAACTGGTCACAGTCATATGGCTAGTAAATCTCAGAGCTAGGAGTCACACTCAGGTCTTTTGATACCTAATCCATAGCTCTGAATGATGCTGCCTTCAGGCATTTAATTTCCCTTCATTTAACAGAAAGGCAACTGAACCCTAGAGGTTTCACTGTGTAACTTGTCTGAGTTCACAGGAACCTACAGAGATTTACAACCGGAAAGGTCCTTAGACACCACTTAGCCCAACCTCCCTCATCCTATGGGAAACTAAAGCACAAAAAATTTAGGTGACTTGCCCAAGATCATATAGCTAGTAGGTGGCTAAGGCAGGATTTGAACCCAGGCCCTAGCCACTATACCATACTGCCTTTCTACTCAGGGAGTGCATGGTAAAGGGGTAATAATTTCCCTTCTATCCAGATCCCTTCTTATGATTCCTAGTTCAAGGCTGGCAGCCACTGAAAGGATCCTATGTCCTGGAGACAACACTGAATAAAGTAATGAGCCCAGAACTGCACCCTAGATCTTAGCATGAGGACTATGTCCCCTGCTGAACCCTGGCTCTTCAAAGAGCACCAGACTGGCAATGAGGAGACCCAAGTTGTACTCTACAGCTTTGCTACTAACACAACATGTGACCTAGGGTGGGTTATTTTCTCCCATTTGGGTCCAAGTATAGCTAACTATAAAACGAGGGGATTGAATGAGATGACAGATAGGGCTCCCTCCAGCTCTGACATTCTTTAAGTCTCGTGACTATATCTGGGCTCTGTAGCTTAGCCTACTCACATCATTGGCTAAATGATAGCGTGCTTCTTCATAGCTTTCCTTAGCTGTATAGAGGAGCCCCAGGTTCCGATGCAGGAGAGAATGAATTTCATCGTTGCAATCAGTTGACTTGAGAACAGTCCACTGGGCTTGGGAGAGGTATTCCTCTGCCTGGACAATATGGCCAAGACCTGACACAAGGAAAAGAAGGCCACAGTACACTTGCTGGCCAATGTATTTATGAAGAATTATGAAATACATCCCTTTATAGTGGATTCCTATGTCTATGAGCCTTGGTTAGTAAACATGTGTGTGGAAATATATTTACTTCTATGTTCCCTTGGCCCTTTTAATAGAGAAGAGCCAGCTGGCCCATGGGAGGCATCGTAGTGCTGTGTACAAAGCACAGACGGAGAGGAAGGACATCGAGACTTGATTTCCGGCTTTGCCATTAACTCGTGGTGTTCCTTCCTCTCCCCTTTGTAGACTTCAGTTTCCCCATCCATAAAATCAGAGAGGTGGGCTCGGGCAGTCTTTATGCTTCTTTCCAGCTTTGATGTTCTCTTATTCAATGAAAGGCCAAAGAAAAGACAAATCTCAGTACAGGGAGGATTTAATACAATTCAGAAAATGGTAGAGGTGGGCCATCCAGGCTTCAGTGTGAGCCATACAGAGGAAGAGGCCCAGTCTCTGCTGGGCTGCTGTCTCTTTTATAAGTTAACAAAGGGCAAAGAAGTCCTTTCTGGAACTCTTGGATGACTCAAAATACTGCTTCCAGACCTAGACAAATTCTGCTCTCTCGCATTTCTAATGATAAAATATCCCTGGAGTTGACTTCAAAAATTCCATTCTTATTAGCATTCTTCTATACCTTAGTATAGATAATGTTCATTTTAGAAAAACACTTGTGTATGTGTGGCATGTTAGCAGGTGAAAGCAAGGGTGCTTTAACACAGGCATCATTTCATTTGATCCTTACAGCAGACTGATGAGGGCTTGCATGACTGATAGCACTGTTCCCATTTTACCGATGAGGAAACTAAGGCTTCAAGGGAAAGTAACCAGCCCAAGATCACAGAGAAGCTAGTTAGAAGCCAGGTAGATGCAGCTTTCCTCAGAGGCCTGATGAGGACCTCTCAGAACCATTCTGCCAGATTACATAAGACTCTGCAGAAAGGGTTCTGGAATCCTTATCCCCAAAAGGAAAGCCAGGGCACATTATGGCATTTCCCTGTTACAGACAAGAATTTACAGATGAGGTTCATGAAGAATACACGGCTCGCACAGTCAGACAGTAAGTAGTAGAATCAGAACTGGAATCCCGGTTTTCTGACTTGGGCCCAGGCTGCCAAGGCAGACATTTTCTAGTTAATGTTCTGAACCCAAAGCTAAAACTTTGAACATGATGAAATTCAGTGGAGATAATTATAAAGTCCCAATGATCTATCCTTTCAAGATCTTTTTGAAGCCTCATTCTCTCATCCAGTGTGTTACCTCCTAGTTTTGCATCACTTACAAATCTGATAAGCATGTCATATAGACTTTTATCCAAGTCGTTGCTCAGAAACAGCACAGGACCAATCACAGATCCTTGGGGCATCCCACTGGAGATTTCCCAATCAAACTATTCATGACTATTCTTTGGGTTTGTCCATTCAATTATGTCTCTATCCACCTAATTGCACTCTTACTGAGCAAGCATCTCTCCATCATTTCCACAAAATAGCAGGAGACTGCCAAAAACTGGGCTAAAATCTAGGTAAGCTACCTCTACATCCTTCCTCTTGGCTACCATTTCTAGAAGCCATGGGAGAAAAAAGGAAACCATCCTGATAATAGGCATTAAGATAGCACTTTATATTTTGTTAGCCATTTCACACTGATTAGTTCACTGGAGCCTCACCACAGCCCTGTGTGGCAGCTAGTACAGCTATTAATACCCTCATTTTACAGATAAGGAAACTGAGGCTCAGGGAGACTAAAGTGACTAGCCCCTGGTCACACAGCTCCAAAGTATTGGAGGCAGGATTTCAACCTCTTCTTCCTGACTCCATCTACTACACCATATTACTAAAGTTAGTCTATTCTTGAGAAGGCTGTATTGTCTCTTATCACCATTTTCCTTTTCTGGATGCTCATTATTCATCCTTTAATGAGAAGCCCTAGAACTCTGTCAAGAATCAAGACTAAGATAATGGGTTTATAGTGTTCAGACTCCTTTCTTTCTTTTTTGGGGTAAATTTGGACATTTCCCTTCCTTAGACCCCATTTTCCATGATCTTTCAAATATCCCTGACAATGGACCCCGAGCAAGGGCATCTGCCTGTTTTCACACCTGAACACGTAATTCACCTGGGCCTGGAGACCTGAACATGCCACTTCCTATTTATAATGGATATCTACTCCCTGTTAGATATTTTTGTTTTGTCTTTTCCAGTTCAAAGATCGTTCTTCTTGACAGAAGAAAAAATGAAGCAAAATCAGCTTAAAAGATTCACTGACACAGACACAGACACACACACACACACACACACACACACAAAAAAAAGATTCACTGACTCTCCAGTGTGCAGAGATGGGTACTTGGTGCTACAGAGAAACCTAAAAGATGATTAATTCCTAACCACAAAAGGCTTTCAGTCTAATTAGACAGGCAGGACAGACATAGAAGAAATATCCATTCAAAAAACACATAATTATTTCCAGGGGTTGTCTGTGAGGATTGAATGAGATCATGAATGTGAAAACATTTTGTAAATTATAAAACATTTTATGCATGTGAATGAATGCTATTCCACTAATGATAAGCCTGTTCTGTGCCAGTAGAAATCTGAATCAATACTGACCAATATGGTGTAGCATTACTTTAAGGTCCTGATGTTTATAGTCATTCTGGTTTATTTGCCAGGACCTGGAGACAAAATCCTAATGTCAGAGCTGAAAGGGCCACTAGGCATCTTCTCATCTAGCCTCCTCATTTTATAGAAAAAGAAAACTGAGGCCCAGGTAGGGTCACACAATGGCAGCTGTCAGGAGCTGTTTGTCTTGACACTTTCAGAAATGTGATAAAAGACTTATGTAAGTTTGATAAGCAAGTTGAATGGTAACCACAACTGGTCTGTCTGGTCCTACATGACGTCTGTTTCCTAATTCTGGTACAATGAACCCTGTTTTTCCTAGTACTCAGCTCTGACCTGCACCGTAATAGATGCCACCGTGGCAAGGAAGGCCCCTCATGGACTATTTGGGGAGAACGACCATGCCCAGCTCTCACAAAAGGTACCTTGGTGCTGCTGTTAGAGATGAATCCTGGCCTAGAAGTACCATTGGTTTGAACTAATAACACACTTCTTGCGGATATAGGTGACACACCAGTCATAACTTTCATTGTTCAGGTCCCAACTATGACTTTCAATCTTGACCACTTACCAATACTCGCTTCAGATAACAGTAGGTAAGCAGGCACCAACTGGACTGAATTCAGGCCATACACGTTAATGCGGAAACGCAGGGAATGCAAGGCTGCAGGGACAGATTCTTCATGTTTTCCTTCAAAGAGATATTTCTGAGCTACTTTGTAACACAGCTCAATTAAATGCTTCTGCAGAAGAAAGAAATACAACATCTCAGAGAAACAGAGAGAACCTCTGGTTGCAATCAAGTAAAGATCTGAGGCTGACCTTTTCTGGGCTGAGTAAAACCCCCACTGCCTGGGATCCCTGGTCCAGATAATGGTTCTAGGTGACTGGATTTTCTGGATAGTTGAAAGCTTGGTCAGACAAATACCAAGAACTTTAAAAAACCCTCAACCATTATGTATTAATGAACATTAACAATTTAACCATTATAAATGAAAATCTTTCCCCAAATGGATTGTATACTCCTCTGACTTTTAGAAGATACTATTTAATCTTTTCTTAGAGAGGCAATGTGGTGTAATAAAGTTGGCATCAGTCAGAAGACTTGGAGACCAACATGCTACATATTGACTTAGTAACACTTAAAATTCTTGGTACCCTAGGCAACTTTGTAAGATAAGTCTTTTCTGAGTAGTTTCAAATCTGGAGCTTACTACATCGGGGAAATTACAATTGAGAGAGAGACAGAGACAGAGACAGAGAGAGAGAGGAGAGAGAGAGGAGGACAAACAACAACAGCTATAACTCAGGGATATCTCAAGGTGGGTAGGGCTGTTAGCCCTATACTCTGGGGCATCGACCTTCCAGAGAGTTATTAAGTTGTGACTGTAGGATACACACACAACATACCTGCCGCTGCAGCAGCTGCTCCCGACCATGCCTCCGTTCTTCTTCTGAATTGTAAAAGGGCATAGTTGTACGCAAGGGGATCAGGAGCTGGCAGATTTTTTCATGAATGCTGGCCCAATCAGCTCTCTGATGTGCAACACCACTGACAAGGAAGAGAAAAACAGACATCATCCTTCACTGGCACCTTGGAGTCACTGAACAAACACATATAACTTTGGTACCTAGCAGGCACACGACAGGGCAGGGCCCCATGGACCAACTCAATAAGGCACAGCCTAAACCTAAAGCAAACCAGGCAGGATGGCCAAAACAACAGGCTTGAGCCCACTGCCCTCCCTTGTAGGTCAAGAAAGACTTAAAGTTGATGGCTCAGTGCCCCACTGTGGTTGGGAGAAATTAACCATTTATTGACAACAGCCTGGGGCATACTAAGAACAATTAGGGCCCTTCTGGAGTACAGAGACAAAGAGACACTTTCAAGAAAGAGTCATTATTTACCAGCAATTTGTCATAAAGTGGTGAATCCCCTGAAATCTGGGGGTCTTGAGACAACTGCTGTATCCATGCCGTTGCCCAGAGCTACCATCTCTAGCTATGGCAAGCATACTCAATTTTCTTATTCTCTTCTCCTTGGAGTTATGAGGGAACCATCATGTGGTAGGATGCACATTGGATCTGAAATCCGTCTTTGTGATTGTAGCCAAGTCACTTCAACTCTCTTTCAGTTTCTTCAGCTGGAAAATCGGGTTTATAATACTTGTTGCACTAACTACCTAACCCAAGGCTATTGGGAGTCTCTAATAAGGTGAGAATTGTAAAAACCTATAAAACTGGGGCAGCTAGGTGCCCTGGCCCTGGAGTCAGGAGTACCTGAGTTCAAATCCGGCCTCAGACACTTAACACTTACTAGCTGTGTGACCCTGGGCAAGTCACTTAACCCCAATTGCCTCACACACACACACAAAAAACCCCCTATAAAACTGTCAGCTATCATTAGGATTCATTTCTTTAATT
Source organism: Dromiciops gliroides (assembly GCF_019393635.1). Taxonomy (NCBI): domain Eukaryota; kingdom Metazoa; phylum Chordata; class Mammalia; order Microbiotheria; family Microbiotheriidae; genus Dromiciops; species Dromiciops gliroides. The sequence goes on from NC_057863.1 coordinate 599,128,747, forward strand.
CTGTCTAAGAATCCCTTATATGCTTTTTTGTTTATTAGCATGGGACCTGAAGGATGCTAGGGGCAGACCCGGTCTTTGGCACAGATTGCTTAAGCACTGTCTATAATAGCCAGCATTGACATAGCATTTACAACATTACAAAAGGCTTTCCATACATTATTTCGTTTATGTCTCACAGAGGCACAATGGATAGAGCGCTGGCCCTGGAGTCAAAAGGGCCTGAGTTCAAATCTCTCCTCAGACACTTATTAGCTGTATGACCCTGGACAAATCACTTAACCCCAATTGCCTTCAATATTCAGGGCCATCTCCAGTCATCCTAATGCATATCTTGCCATTGGACCCAGATGGCTCTGGAGGAGAGAGTGAGGTTGGTGACCTTGCACAGCCCTCCCTCACTTAAATCCAATTCACTGCAAGTCATGACATCAGCCTGAAGTCAGAGTCTATTTGAGAACGAAGGATAAACAACAACAATATGCCTCGTACCAACCCTTACAAAGCAGGAACTTTAGGCATTTATCCACATTTTACAGATGAGCAAGCTGAGGCTGTCAGTTAAGTGGCTCATGGTCACATAGCTCTGACCCCAGGTCAGCCTGACTGTAGGTGAGGTATGCTGTCGTCTCTCAGTTACAAGGTGACCCAGGAGGCTTGCATTCTAATCCAGACTCTGGTGCTTGCTTGGATTCCTCTTCTGTAAAGTGAGGGCATTTGGGGAACTAGATTTTTTTCTTCTAGGTCTAAAATGATTTTTATAACATGGGAAACATTGCACTGCCCCCTGGTGGCCACTTTAATCCTCTCCCTCTCTCTGCCTCTGCCCCACTCTCTCTCTGTCCTCCCCCCCCCCCACACACACACACACCACACACATCTCCCCCTCCCAAGAGGAATTTGCTAGCAAGGAAATGGTGCCACACTTTGGATGGTGGAAGAGGGATGGCCCCCTGAAAACTTTAGCTCTAGATACTGCCTCCCCATAACGAATTAGCAAGTTGAATAAAGTGTATTTAACTTGGAAAGGGCAAGATCCTCTGTAAAAGCCCTGCTTTGATGCCTCACTGTAGTATGGAGGGGTACGGTGAATTCTCTAAGACTATGCCCAAAGAGCTAATGCCCTTCCAGTTCACATGAAGACTTCCAGTTCACATCTCGCAAAACATTCTATGTCTATGGCCTGAGGATCAGCCAAACTAAGTGCAGAATCAGGGTGCCCCAAACCCTAGAACACAGTCTGTGAGCATTTGGGGGCTGTAGTCTTTGTCATGGACAGAGAAACTGAGCCAACACAATTTTAGATCTTTGGAGTCGGAAAGCAGTATGGAAGTGGCTAACTGTGCCAAAGCACTGCTGCCCACCCCTCCTCCTCCTTCACACCTCCCCCCATCCCAAATTACCACTTGGATCTTTTGTACTTTTACCTTGTGTTTTAAGAGCTTTGGTGTTGTTTTCTATTAGTTTGGATTTGGGGGTTATTGGGGGTGTTTAAGTTGAAAGGAGTTTATCTTTTTTTTTTAATAAAGTATTTTATTTATTTTTTCCTGTTACATGTAAAGATAGTTCTCAACTTTTGTTTATACAAGCTTTCCAATTTCAGATTTTTCTCCCTCCCTCCTCCCCTAGACAGCAGGTAATCTGATATAGGTTTTATATATATATATATATATATAAAATAACATTAAACATATTTCTGCATTAGTCATGTTATAAGAGAAAAATCAGAGCAATGAGGAAAAACCTCAAAATAGAAAAACAACAGCACCAAAACCAAAAGAAATAGTATGGTTCATTCAGCATCTACTCCACAGTTCTTTTTTTTTCTCCTGGATTTGGAGTTCGAGTTCATCTTTTTTTAATGGCAGAAAAAAGAACTGTAAATAACTCAATTCTAGTTGACCTTAGTTGAGAATTCTACTTCTCATTACACTTTTGTCCACCGTCCCCTCAATACTCAAATTCTTCTTACAATCCTTCCATATTACAGAGGGTCCTTGGAGGTTATCCCCAACCTCTCATTGCATAGATGAGGTTAAGTGATTTGTCCAGGGTTTTAGACTAAATGGCATAAACAAGGATTAAAACTTGGATTCTCCCATCCTAAATCCACAGTTTCCACTGTACCAGAATTCTAGCACTAACTGAGAGTACGTTTATCCCTGGCACATCTCAAACACCTTTCTCCAATGTTGGCTGCTTCTCTTCTCTCACTACTTCTGACTCAGAATATTATCTTTACAAATTTATCTCATTAAACTGTCACAATCTGTAAAACTCTCCTAGACATCCAGGTGGTACAGTTAATGGAGAGATAGGCCTATGGTCCAGAAGATATGAGCTCAAATCTGGTCTCAGACACTTAATAGCGTGTGGGCAAGTTAACTTCTGTCTGCCTCAGTTTACTCAACTGTAAGATGGGCAAAATAACATGGCACTTACCTCGAAAGGTTGTTGTATTAAATGAGACAATATTTTTGGAGTGCCTTGCACATAGTAGGTATGTGATATGAATGCTTATCCCTCTATCTTTCCCCCCTTCATAGAACTAGGATACTTTTTGTTCCCTATTGCCATACTTGCCATTCTTCTTATTCCCCATTCTAAATTCTATGCCTTCTCTCACCCAGCAAAATCTCTTCCTCGGAGGTTTATTCTGCCCAACTGTATCACATTGTATGAATCCTTGTAGCTGTCACCTGTGCACCTCTAGATCAAGTGTCAAACACACAATTGTGGGCCCTGTCCCTCAAAACACTCCTGAATGTATGTTTATGAACCAGATTAAAATGTAATCAGGAATTTAATTTATTTAACAAAATATATAAAATACGGTAAAACAGGTAATATTACATTTGAAAATTAAGTCATTGTGGCTGCAGGGATCCTCATGTATGGATTTGCATTTGACAACATTGGGCTAGATGACAGACCATTTAAACTTTGGTGGGGGGCAATGAGGGTTAAGTGACTTGCCCAGGGTCTCATAAGCTAGTAAGAAACTTTGGATTTGAAACTGAGTGAACGATTGGACCCAAACAATGGTGGGTTATTCAACTTAACTCAATGAACTTTTATTAAATATTTGTTATGGACAAGGCACTGTGCCAGATACTAAGAAGACAAAGAAAAAAATGAAACAATTCCTGCCCTCAAGGAGTTAACATTCACCTAGCAGATTTGACATGAATATGTATAAGTAAGCTGAAGGAAATTTGAGTAGGAAGACTAGCAGCCACTAGGGGGAGTCAGGTAAGGGCTTAAAGCAGGGGAGCACACCTGAATTGAGCCTCAAAGGAAGCTAAAGATTCTGTGTGGTAGAGGTGAAGAAGTGCACTCCAGGCATGGGAATCAGCTTGTCTGAAAGCATGGAGATGGGAGTTTGGGAACAGCTGGTAGACCGCTGTGATGGACACCTTGAGTGCATGAAAGGAAGTAATATGAAATAAGGCTCTAGAGGGAAGCTAGAACCAGGTTGTAGAAGGCTTTAAAATGCCAGTTTGAGGAGTTATTATTTTAAGCTAGAGGCAATAGGGAGCCATAAATATTTTTGAGCAAGGGAAAGACATTAATCAATCAACATTTATTAAGTGCCTACTACATGCCATGTAAGGGCAGCTAGGTGGTGAAATGGATAGAGTGGGGCAGCTGGGTGGCACAGTGGATAAAGCACTGGCCCTGGATTCAGGAGGACCTGAGTTCAAATTTGACCTCAGACACTTGACACTTACTAGCTGTGTGACCCTGGGCAAGTCACTTAACCCTCATTGCCCCCACACCGCCCCCCAAAAAAAGAAAGAAAGAAAAGAAAAAAAATGGATAGAGTGCCAGTCCTGGCAGACCTGGCCTCAGATATTTATTATCTGTATGAGCATACCTCATCTGTATGTACAAGTCATTAAACCCTCTTTGCCTCAGTTTCCTCATCTGTCAAATGGGCTGGAGAAGGAAATGGCAAACCCCTCCAGTATTTTTTCCAAGAAAAGCCCAAATGGGGTCATGAACAGTCGGAAATGACCAAAATGCCTGAAAAACAAATATGCCACGTACTATCCTAAGCGCTAAGAATACAAAAAGAGGCAAATGATAGTCTCTATTCTCATACCATCTAATGGGGAAGACAAAAAGCAAATGAATATATATATGGAGAATAAATAGGAAATAATTAACAGGCAATTGGCACTAGGAGGAGTTGGTAAAGATTTACTGCAAAAGATGGGATTTTAGTTGGAATTTAAAAGAAGTCAGGAAGGTCAGTAGTCAGAGAGGAGGAGGGAGAGTTTTCCAGGCATGGGGGACAGCCCGAAAAAAATGTTCAGACCTGAGAGATGGAGTGTTTTGTTTTTGGAACAGCCAGGAGGTCAGTGTCACTGGATCAAAGATTCTGTGTTGGGGAGTAAGGTGTAAGAAGACGAGAAAAGGAGGAGGGGGATAGGTTATGAAGAACTTTGAATGTCAAACAGACTATTTGTATTTGTTTCTGGAGGGAATAGGGGGCTGCTGGAGTTTACTGAAGGAGGGAAGGAGTGACATGGTCAGATCTGTGTTTTTGGAAATCATTTTGGTAGCTAAATGGAGGATGAATTGGAGTAGGGAGAGAATTGAGGCAGGCTGACCCACCAGCAGGCTATTACAGTTTTCAAGGTGTGAGGTTATGAAATCCTACACCAGTCAGGTAGCTGTGTCAAAGAAGAAAAGGGGATTTATTCTAGAGATGTCACAACGGTGATATCAACAGGCCTTGGCACCAGCTTGGAAATGTGGGGCGGGGGGGGGGCAGGGGGAGTGAGAAGGCATGAGGAATACAGGATAGCAGGTTGTGAGCCTGAGGGACTGGGAGCTTGATATTGCTTTCTACAGTAACAGAATAGGTGGGGTTTAAGAGGAAATATAATAAGTTTTGCTTTGGACATGTTAAGCTTAAGATGTCTATGGGATATCTAGTTTGAGATGTCTGAAAGGCAACTGGAGATGCAAGACTGGAGGTCAGCAGAGAGGCTGGGGCAGGATAAGTAGATTTGAGAATCATCAGCATAGAGATGGTGATTAAATCCATGAGAACTGATGAGACACCGAGTGAAGTGGTATAGAGGGACAAGAGAAGAGGTCCAGGACAACCTTGAAGGACATCTAAGGTTATAGGGTGTGATCCATTGGAGGGTCCAGCAAAGGAGACAGAGAAGTAGTTAGACAGGACAAGAAACAGGAGAAAATGGTGTCCCAAAAACCCAGAGAATAGAGAGGAGGGAAGAGGGGGTGGGTGATCACCAGTGTCCAAGGTGACAGAGAGGTCAAGAAGAATGGATCGAGAAGAGGTCATTTGATTTGGCAACTAAGACATCACTGGTGACTTTTGAAAGACCAGTTTTGGTGGAGGAAAGTAAAGGGATTTATTTTAGAGGCATTTATAGTGGATGGCCTTTTCTAGTTTAGCTACCAAGGTCAGAAAAGATATTCATCAATAGTTAGTGCAGATGAAAGGATCAAGTAAAAGTTTTTTTCACAACAGGGAAGGCCAAATGGCATGTTTGAAGGCAGCTGGGAATGAGCAAGAAGACAGGAAGAAAATGAAAATAAGTGACAGGATGGGGATAACATTTCTCAAAAAGGAATGGAATGGGATTGCTTGAACAAATGGAGAGCTTACTTAGTAAGGAGTAAGGGCATTTCATCATGTGAGGCAGAGGTAAAGAAGGAGAATGGCCGAAGGCATCTGAGTGGTAGGAGATATGAAGAGAGGAGACAGGGAGCTCACAGAAAATGGCCTCAATTTTTTCTGTAAAATATGAGGCAAGAGAGGCAGCTAGGTGGCACAGTGGATAAAGCACTGGCCCTGGATTCAGGAAGACATGAGTTCAAATGCAGCCTCAGACACTTGATGCTTACTAGCTGTGTGACCCTGGGCAAGTCACTTAACCCTCACTGCCCCACCAAAAAAAAAAATGAGGCAAGGTTCTCAGCAGAGAGAATGGGGGAGGACACTTGGGAGGTTTGAGGAAGAATGAAAAGGTTTGGAAGAGCCACCATGAAGACTGGGAATAGAAAGATTGCCAAGCAATAGTTAAGGCCCAGTTGAAGCTGTATAATATAAATTTGTAGTAGACTCAGTCAGAATGGCTGAATGACTTCCTCCTCCTTTATTCAGCACATGTTGTAGAAGCAAAGGTACCAAATGGTAGGAATGAGCCAAGGCTGAGGCTTGGCAGGGCATAATCACCGACATGATAATGAGTCTAAGGATTCCATAAAGGAGGTCAGTGTAGAGTTGAATCGACTCACCAAGGGGTCAAGATGGGGAAAAGAAGAGAGACAGAGACTAGTTCAGGGGAAATGGCCTGGGAGAGAACTGAGGGTCAAGGGATTGGAGGTCCTAGTGAGGACAAAGTAGGGTTTTGCAGGGGAAGGTAGAGAGAGACAAGGAAAGCCAAAAAGCTATGGTTGCATTTCTTGAACATGGAGGTGGCACATTCAGGATGTGTGTAGCTAAGGAGGGGTAGCAGTGTAGCTCATGAGAAGTAAGTAGGTTGAAAAGCTGGTCAATATTTATGTTAAAGTCTCCTATTATAAGAGTTAGGGAGGAGAGAAAAATTTTGAACCATGGATAGAACTCATTGAGGAAGGAAGGGGAGTGACCTTGAGAGGGGAGGGGTCTACAACAGTGGATACCAGGATTTTGATTAGGTGGAAGATATGAATAGCATGATCCTCAAAGGAAGAGAGGTTATTGATTGATGGGAAGGGGGACCTGGAAGTGCCAATAGGGAGTAAGAAGTATGTTAATTCCTCTGACTCTGCCAATGTATAGGCGAAAGTGAAGCCAGTACTAGAAAGGGTGGGCAGTGAGGCTTTCTCATCACAGGGGAGCTGGATTTCAGTAATAGCTAATAGATAAAAGGAGTAGGAAAGAAAAAGATTTAGGATGAAGGGGTGTTGTCTATATAGAATAGGCATTCCAGACAATATAGTGGAAGGGCTGACCTGTGTTTTGGGTGGGAGGGGAGGGGAACGAGGAATCAGGTGATGAGGGAGATGAGGAATGAGTGTTTGTATAGGGGTTCAGGATGGCTGGAACATGAATGGTGTGAGTAAGTGTGAGACTGTTCATCACTGAATGGAGGGCACAATTCCTCTTCCCAAAAGAAGTTAGAGATTAGGCTGGAAGCAAGTGCAGTATAAGACAGGAAGCATATAGTCAGATGATCAGATAGGAGGCCCTGCTTTAATGTTCCTGTCATGTTTTTGCCTTATGGAGATTGTTTTTGCAGTTGTATTAAGGATGGTTTGGAGAAATGAGATATTGGAAGGAGACTAAGTAGCACTCTATTGCAATAGTCTGGAAATGAGTTCTAAACTAGTACCTAGGGGCAGCTAGGAGGCACAGTGGATAAAGCACCAGCCCTGGATTCAAGAGGACCTGAGTTCAAATCCAGCCTGACACTTCACACTTACTAGCTGTGTGACCCTGGGCAAGTCACTTAACCCTCATTGCCCCACAAAAAATCAAATAAAATAAACTAGTATCTATACACACATTTATTTATTTGCATATTTGTTTCTTTGTTTGCTTAGAAAATGAGGCCTGGGGGGCGGCTAGGTGGCACAGTGGATAGAGCACCAGCCCTGGAGTCAGGAGGGCCTGAGTTCAAATCCAGCCTCAGACACTTAACACTAGCTGTGTGACTCTGGGCAAGTCACTTAACCCCAATTGCCTCACTAAAAAAAAAAAAAAAAATGAGGCACAGAAAGTGCAAGTAAGTGTCTTGCCCAGGATCTCTGACAAAATAGAACCAGGTTTTTCTGACTGCCAAGTCTTAGGAGAGGAAGGAGTCAGCCTGAGAAGAAATTGTGGGTGAGGGTTGTGGTGTAGGGATGGGGTTTGAATGGCTACCACAGGCAACTAGGGGCCCAAGTAGATAGCTGCAGTGGAGTTTAGAGTCAGGAAAGTGTTAGTTAAATCCTGCCTCAGACACTAGCTGCGTGACTTTGGGCAAGTCACTTAACTTCTCTCAGCTCTTCCATTTGTAAAATGGGAATAATAGTACTTATCTCCCAGGGTTCTTTTGAGGGTCAAATGACTTAATATGTAAAGTGCTTTGGAAACCTTAAAGCACTATAGATGTGTTAGTTATTATTCTTAACATCATTATTATTGATCATTATTCCTTGGGGCCGACCAGGTTCTCCAAGGGTTTGGGGGATGTGGGGAGAAGGGAAGGCTGGAGATAGAGGCAAGGCACCTTGGTACAGTGGGTTTGGAGTCTGAAGATCTGGGCTTAAATCTTGCCTCGGCAGTAGCTGGGTGACGCTGGGCAAGTTCCTTTCCCACCCTCCCTGTGCCTCAGTCTCCCTGCCTGCACAGGGAGGGGGCCGGGCATCCTCACCAATAGTAGGTGACCGTGCAGGCCCCACACACTCGCTCGGCCGGGGCTTCGCACACCTCGCACTTCAATTTCCGCCCCTTGGGCACTGCCAGCGGGTAGATCTCGTTCATGGTGCCGGTACCACCCTGCCGCCGCCTGCGCGTCCGTTGCCAGGAAATGGAGGGAGCGGTTGCCGAGAACTAAAACCCTCGGCCCGCCCCTTCTTCCCGTCACGTGACGGACCACTCCCAATCCAAGGCTTAAATCGGCAGGGCTTGAAGTGAGCACGCGCTCCATGCAGACACGCGCAACGTATCCAGGACAGCAGAGGGCGATGTCCAGCTGTTGCTTCGGGTACCCTCTCCCGACCTGAGCCTACGGAAAGCGCTGGTTTCCAATTGGAACACTCGCGCTTCCGTCCATGTCCTGCTTCTTGCTACTGGCGCGAGCCCGGATGTGTCCCTTCCCTTTCCTGTGCCACAGTTTCCTCTGTCCAATGAAGGGGTTGGCTCAAGGTAATCTGCTTTCACTCCCAGGACCTTCGTTAACCAGACCTCCGGAAGCACCATGGTGTCCAGGAGTTATGGACCTTCCTCACGTTCATGACCTATCGGATGGAGGAATTGGGGACGTGTTTGACCTGGAGAAAAGAAGGCTCAGAGGGCACATCAAATAAATGAAGGGCTGTCATGTGGAAGAGGGATTAGACTTGTTCCGTTTGATCCTGGAAGGCAGAACCAGGAACAGTGAATGGAAGTTGTAAAGACTGATTTAGGCTTGAGTTCAAGGGAGATGTCCTAACGTTTAGAGCAGTTCAAAAGCAAAAGGGGCTGAGGCTGCCTGGAGAGGTAGTGAGTTTCCTGTCCTGGAGGTCTCTGAACAGAGGCTGGGTGATGGACTTTCAGGTATGTTACGTAGGGAGGATTCTTTTCCAGTTCCCTTCCAAGTCCTGGCAAAAAGCGTAGCGGGGAAATGAGGGGAGAGCGGCACGGAGCTTGAGTCCCAGCTCTTTATAACACCTGATGGGGTGTGGCGGAGGTTAGGAGGGAGATGCACTTCTCTAGGCTGAAAGAAAATGACCTTGGCCCGGCGACCGATACTGAGTCCCTAGCTGGGGTCGCGGAGGAAGCTCCCTCCTGCTGCCACAGCCTGGTCTCAAGTGGCCGGGCCGCGCCGCCGTTGCTAAGGCAACGGAGGCGTGTCCGGACTCCTCCCCCTCGGCGGCTGCGCAGTAGCCGGCGCTCCGGCTGATTGGCAGCGGCGGCGCAGGCCCGGTGTAGGTAGCTGGACCGATGGCGGAAGCGAGCCTAAGCTCCGAGTTCTCGGAGCCTCCCGGCGTGGCGCGGAGCGCCACACTCATGCAGCAGTTCGCCGCACGGCTGGGCGCGCAGGGCCGGCCGGTGGTCCTCGTCACGTCGGGCGGTACCAAGGTGCCGCTGGAGGCGCGCACCGTGCGCTTTCTGGATAACTTCAGCAGCGGGCGGCGCGGCGCGGCCTCGGCCGAAAGCTTCTTGCGCGCCGGCTACGGGGTGCTGTTCCTGCACCGCGCGCGCTCTGCTTTCCCCTTCGCGCACCGCTTCCCGCCGCAGACCTGGCTCTCGGCGCTGCGGCCCGCCCGGGGCGAGGCCGAGGGCTCTGGCGGACGCCTGCTGCTGGAGGCCGAGGCCGCTGCGCTGCCGGGCTTCGCCGACGCCCTGCTCAGCTACCAGGAGGCCGCCGACGCCGGCACCTTCCTGGCCGTGGAGTTCACCACCCTGAACGACTACCTGCACCTGCTGCAGGCTGCGGCCCAGGCGCTCAGCCCACTCGGTGCGTGGGGAAGATCCGGGCCCAGCCCTGCGCCGCCTCCGCCCGGTGACCTTGACTCCCCCGGGGCGGCGTACCCCTGCCCTGCCCCGGGAGCCGCCCGCTGCCCTCGTTCTCGTGGCTCCCCCTTCCCCTCTTGTAGCAGCCTAGCTCTGGAGCTGGAAGGGACCTTGAAGGCCCTCCGACCCATTTCATAATAACAGCTACCATTTATGTAGCGCTTACCAAATGCCTTATTATCTCATTGGATCCTCAGAACAGCCCTGGGAGGTAGGTGCTGCTGTTATCCCCATTTTACAGATGAGGACGCTGAAGTTAATCGGCTTTAATCGGGGGGCATATAGCTAATTGGTGTCCAAGCAGGATTGGAATTCGCACCGTGACCCTCCCAGTCGGGCATTCTATCCACTGTGCTTCGTCACTATTTTTCTTTGTAGGCCCCTCCGCAATGTTTTACCTCGCTGCGGCCGTGTCGGATTTCTATGTGCCTGCCTCTGAAATGCCTGAGCATAAGATCCAGTCCTCTGGAGGCCCTCTGCAGGTGGGTAAGAGTTATTTTTCCCATGTAGACTTAAGGTTCCTTATGACTGAGCATAGACCAGCTTGCTCTTTGTTTGAATTAGGCATTTCTGTAGTCAAACTGTGATATAAAGCCCAAAGCAGGGTGGTCCAGGATGCTCATAATATCAGATTGATAGATGATGGCAGATTGGAATTGGAAGGGACCAAGGGAGTTTTAGTTTTGAGTTACCCAGATATCTGTAAACTAAAAACCCTATTCATAAGATTCCTAATAACCTTTGCAAATGGTTCTGCAGAAATTTTGTGTGTTTAAAGTGGATAGCCTAAGTATATATAAGTGTTGGAGCTGTTGGGCACTTTGCAGTTTATTTACTAAAACCCCTTTGTGCAATCTTTCTCCCTTTCCTTAAAGAAACCATTTATTTCTTTAGTGAACCTTGGCCTCTCAGCCCCTTGCCTTCCTTATCAGATTAAATACTTTCTTTTCCAACCCTAAGAATAGAACACCTTTTTATAAATACTTCAGAGAGTTGCAGTGTCATTCTTTTTTTTTCCTTCCTTTTTTTAGTGAGGCAATTGGGGTTAAGTGACTTGCCCAAGGTCACACAGCTAGTAAATGTCAAGCCTCTGAGGCCGGATTTGAACTCAGGTACTCCGGACTCCAGGGCTGGTGCTCTATCCACTGCGACACCTATCTGCCCCCAGTGTCATTCTTGTAAGCAGGCCTTGCATACACATAGATGACAACCCATCTACTGAGTTACTGTGACTAAAAAAATAAATAATTGTTTTGTCAACCTAGTGATAAGTCTGACCAAACTTAGCTAGATTGGTTCTTGAGTGACAGGTAGATGGTCCATTGCCAGGTATGTAACAGGTAGCCATTCCAGCTTGATGGGACCTGCCCAAGTTTGTATTCCACTAACACGGCCTTTCAAAACCCAGGTTCACCTTTATGCTGTGCAGAAGTTAGTTATAAAACTAATGGACTTAGCCAGTTTTTAGAAGTTCAGGTCTTTGACTCAATTTTCACTTAGCTCTGATGCCCAGTGTTAAGAAAAGCAGTGTTCTAGATATGTTTATTAGAGACATAGAAGATAGACATCTTAGAGACCAAGAGGATGCACGCCATTCTTATGGGCTTTCCAAAAATCTTTTGATAATTTTGGTGGGATTTCATGGGAACAAGGCTAAAGGCACACCAGTTATGTACATATACTTGTTCTCTCCCCTGCAGCTCCTTCATGAATTGCCCTTGCTTCCAAAATAAACTCTTTATCCAAATCAAGGCTGTACTCTGTATTAGTCCATATATTAGGCATGCATTTCCCTCACATCTAGCTGATCTAAAATCCATGTGCCAATTGTAATTAGTGATATTTTTGATAACTTAGCTATCTTTTTTTTTTTTGATAGCTGGTGTTAAAACCTTTCTTTTCCAATGCAGATAACAATGAAGATGGTGCCAAAAATGCTTTCTCCTCTTGTTAAAGACTGGGCTCCCAAGGCATTTGTAATCTCTTTTAAATTGGAGACAGACCCCTCAGTTGTAATTGATCATGCAAGGAAGGCTCTGGAGACTTATCGTCATCAGGTTGTGGTGGCCAATATCCTGGAATCCCTGAGGTCTTATGTGGTTATTGTAACCAAAGACTCAGAAACACAGTTGTCTCTTTCTGACGAAGAAATGGGAAAAGGTATGGAAATAGAAGAAAAGATTGTGAGTAATCTACAGTCTCGACACACAGCTTTTATAAATGAGAAAAACTGATGCAAAAACTTGTCTGCTAAATCTGAAGTTGTGACTTGGACAGTGGCTTGAATAAGAGGGTAGTACAGAGAAAGGGAAACCATCTTTTATTGTCCATAAGGAAAAGGAAAATCTGTGGGAAGGTGGAAAAAAGGGTGTTGGAATAGAGAGGGAATATTTAATTTCAAATCGGTTTTGTTTTTGTCTTTTAATGATTATTTGATGCTCTTTCATTAAAAATGAAAGTGAAGGCAGACCAGCTCTAGTGTTATAGAGCTAAACTTAACCACATCAGGTGGGAAAAGGAATAAAGGATATAGTGTTCTCATTTTCTATTTAAAATATTTTACTGCAAGCTAAATAACAACCTCAGCAAAAAACAATCAAAGGATAGAAGGAATAAAAGCCCAAATAATAAAACCATAAATTCCAAACTTTTCATGTTTTGATTAAAACATGTCCATGTACATAAACTTTAACAAATTAATGTTTTGTTCTGTGTTCTCTGTTAGTGTTCTCCATCTCTGTACTTCAAGTTTTGTTGCTTTTAAAATATAACCATATTAGCGATTGATATTTATTATATCAAAGTGAGGTGAGATACCACCTTATAGCCATCAAAAATTGGCAAAAAGTAGTTTAAAATGATAAAACTTGGGGCAGCTAGGTGGCTTAGTAGATAAAGCACCAGCCCTGAAGTCAGGAGTACCTGAGTTCAAATCCAGCCTCAGACACTTGGCAATTACTAGCCCTGTGATCCTGGGCAAGTCACTTAACCCCCATTGCCCTGCAAAAAAAAAAGAAAAAGAAAAATGATAAAACTCAATATTGCCAGAATTGTGGGAAAACAAGTGTGGTATTAAATTGTTGGTATTGTTGGTAGAGCTGTTTGCTTTAAAACAGCTCTTTCCATATATCTTTGTATTCTTTATTTGCCACTCCTGGGAAAACAATAGTGTTTTATGATTTATTCCACCATTTTCCATTTGCATGTGGAGGAGGTTTTCAGTTAGTTATCCCTTCCACATTGAGACTTTCCTCATTGAGGTTTTGATATATGGTAGGTTGGCATAAGAAATTAAATGAGAATTTGGGGGGAGTTTTGCAGAAGCCAGCACACTATACAGAGCCAAATACTTAACTCAAATTATATAATAGAGTACTGTAAACACTTCATAAAGAAAAAAATTCAGACTTCTCTGGTATGAAGGGAGAGCCTAAAAATTTTATGTGGATGTTCCAGATCATGGGGGTACTGAGCCCGTAACCCACTCCTTGTCATCCATCGGCCCCCCAAGATGTGGAAGGGATAACTGTAGTTATGAATATTTTTAAACAACCATATTTTTTTTTCCTTTTTAACAATGCCATTACAATGTGTTTCTTGAAATGAGATCACTTGATCTAGGGCTGTGATCCCTTTTGTGAGTCACATTCTATATATTTTTTTTAAATAGTATTTTTTTCCAGTTACGTATAAAGACAATTTTTAACATTCATTTAAAAACATTTTTGAATTCCAAATTTTCTCCTTCCTTCCTCCCTAAAATGGTGAGCAATTTGATACCGGTTATATGTGGAGTCACACTGCATATTACTCTTGCAGCATGAAAATAAGATTTCACCAGTTCACCGCTCCACCAAACAGTTTGGTCATTGTAAATGATAATTTGATGGGTATATGGTGGTATCCCTTCACACCTCTATTTTCCAAAAGGTTTAACTGGGGATTGAGTCCCCCAAAACATACTTTAGTCTGGGTATCCATCTTACAAACACAGGAAGCAAATGATTCATGAGTGGGCAGTTTGGTCAGTGTGTATACAAAAAACAAACCAATTGTAAGTGTGGCATTTGGCAGAGTTGGCTTAGTAGAGCTATGATGTGAAAATTCATCTGTTATTGGACCCTTTTATTTTGAAAGTACCTTTCTCCCTGCCTGGATCCATCAATGAACACAGTGCCTCAAAAGCTGTTGGTGTTTTGTTTTCAATGTGTCTTGTGCTTCTGGGCTGTCCTGCACAGAAACTGTTAGCCAGCCAGGTAGGTAAAGGTTGTCATCTGCCTTTGCCTTCTCACCCGGCAGCTGTGACATCTTCAGTGCCCTTGATGGAATTATACTTCAAGGATCCTTTAGTTTCAAGCACTATATGCTAGAGTGGCTGGGGAGGAAGGGAGGCCCTACAGAATCATGAGGCTTTGGCTTGGGCCCTTAGAAGGCCTGGAGCAGGAGTTTTGGATCATCAGCCTTTAGAGTTAAAGCATTCAGTATATGATCTGGCTCACAGTAGTAGTCCAAAGTGCAAGGTTTCCAGAAACCTGAAGCTGTTGCCTTGATTCATAAATTAGGAAACTGAGGCTTCCATGAGAGGGTTATTATAAGTGTATTTTTTCTATTCCTTAATTCAATTTTCATTTCAAAGCAGGATGATTGATTCTTAACAGTGGTTATACATCTAGCCAATGACTTAAGAAGATGTATTCACTGGCTGTGATAATCTCTCCATCCTTCCCACCTTACCCTCCATGAAAAAGTTGGGAAGGACTGAGAATCAAGAGTTGTTCTGGTTATAGCTATGCCAGCCCTAAACTGTGATGGGGGCTAGAATCAGGAAAAGACAGTTCATTTATTCAGCAGCTATTAATTGGAGCTGAGAGGCATTGTGTGATGGCTCCAGGGAGAGCTTGGCTCTGTTCTTGCATCTGATACAGGGGCTTTGTGGTTTGGGGCAAATTATTTCATCTCAATGCAAGACTCCAAGACTACTTGCCGAGAAGGTGTGGAGGGCATTCAGTAAGGTGTTCCCTCTGTCGCTGAAATCATAAACACATTTTTTAAAAATTGAGTATCTACAACATGCAAGGCTTTGTTCTGGATGGACATTTAATACAAGGTGGAAGGTGCTGAAAGCCTAGAAGGGAAGCCATGATGTCAGAGTGCATCAAGGCTCACAGTGGGTGGTTTTCAGGAGAGGGACTGCTGGCTAGCTGGGGACTTCATAACTAATTGACAAGTTAGTTACAGGTTGCTAGGCTGCTGTTACAGGAGGGAAGGACAACACATTTCAGACCAGGATTCTCTTCTCTTCTCTTCTCTCTAGACCAGCCTGGGTGAGTACTGCACTACTGTCCACATACATAGTTTAGGTCTTTGTTGGCCTGCATTGCCCACTGTTGGTACAAGAATCAGAGGGCCATTTCTGACAATCGTGTCTTCCAAAGTGGAATTTTAACTCAGACTCTTAAAAAGGGAAGGCAGGTTCAAGTGAATTGTTACTTTTTAAATTTGCTTGAAGTTGCAAAAGCTTTCACATAATTAAACCATGATTTCTTGGGCCTTGGAAAGGACTTTTAAAGATGATCTTGCCCAGATCCTTATTTTACAGATTAGTCAACTGAGTTCTAGAAAGGAGAAGAAACTCGGTACAGTGTTAAATGTCGGATCTCCTAATTCCCACCTCAGTGTACGTCTATGCTGGCTGCCTCACCATAGCTTTCATAGTGCTCTCTGAGGGGACAAATACTGAGATTCAAAGATCTGCAGATGTAAAACTCTCCCAGGAACATAGGCATGCACTTTCTTTGCTTTTGTTCAGACTGTCCAGCCTGGACACCATCACCTCCAGGAAGCCTTCCCTGATTCCTCTCCGGTTATAACAAGACTTCCCTCTTGGGCTTTGCATAGCACTTTGCACCTCTGTTAGGCACTTTTTGTGTACTGTTGTGTGTTGTAATTAATTACCTGTGTCATCTGCCTGCTAGACTCTGCTCACAGAATCTGAGTGTGAGTCTTGGCTCTGACACTTATTTTGTGACCTGGGCAAGTCACTCAACCCCTATGTGCCTCACTTTCCTCTTTTTGAAAATGGGGACAATATTTGTATTACCTACCTCACAGGGTTGTTGTGAGGAAAACCCTTTGTACATCCTAAAGCATTATGTAAATTATTACTCTAATTATGCACAGCATTATGTTCTCTGTGGGGCCAGGAAAGAGCCCCTTGGAGGATCCCCTGAAGCACATTGATAGATTTTCTTTCTCTGTCCAGGACTCAGCTAACTTGCAAGTATTTATTAAGCAACTACTCTGTGCCGGGCACTATTTCAGGTCTTGGGCATACCAATATTCAAATGAAAGTTTCACTCCCTCAGGAGCCTTTTATTCTACAGAGGAAACAACAGATATACATGTAAGAAAATATAAACTATAAACAAAATAGTTGGATGGTACACCAGTTGTTGCAGAGCTGGGCCTCTAAGAGGGAGGTGAGGGGAAGGACACCAGGTCTAGACCTCACTGAGCCAATGACCCTCACCTGATTTCCATAACCAAGGGGCCTTTGGTTCCTCCCATTGCTTGCTATCCCATCCTTTTTCCACCCACTTTACTGGAACCATGCCATACCAATTCCTCCACCTGGCCCTTATCAAATCTCCTTTTACAGGCCAACATTCTTCCCATGAGGCTGTTTGCTGGTCACAGCTGTAGCTATGAAACCAACTCCTGAGCACACCTGCTACCTCTATTCCTCTCCTGCTTAGTAAGTACCATATACTCCCCACCAGCTCCAACCCAACCACCTCCTAGTAATCTCCTGCCCATTTACCCCAAAGGAGCAAAGGAGGCCAGGAAGAGGCTTGGAAGGAGGCCCAGAGTTACTACTCTACCTTGATTCAGATGGATTGCAGTGCAGTAGCCTGTGTCCTATGCAGTTTCTTCCCATGACCTTCACCCAGGGTATTGGAGGCCTTCCTCTGTTAGGTTAGTCCTCCTGTAGCATATCTGCTTACTGGTCAAAGATATCACTTGCACACAGAACCACAGTGTCATAGTTGGAAGGGACCCTGATGACTCATACTTGAAAAAGAACTCCATGCAAAACCTGCCCCTCTTGCGGTCAGCCAGTTTTTCCTGGAGACCTTCAATGAGAGGGAACTTGCTGCCACTGTCAGACATAGCCCATTGCACTATCCCCATATAGCTCTAATTGTTAAGGAAACATTTTCTGTTGTGAATGCTAAATTTGCCTTTCACTGTCCACTTGCTGCTCCTACTTCTGACCTTTGGGGTAAACATGGAACAAGTCAAATCCCTCTTGTAGGTAACAGTGCTTAGAATACTTCAGAACAGCCATCATGACCCCCAAAGCCTTCTCTTCCAGCAGTTCCATATTAAGTGCCTACTGTGTACAACTCCCCATTATGCTTCTTTATATTCCCTGCTGTAGAAACAGATTTCTTGATCTTGTTTCCCACACCCAAACGCTCCTTTCCATTTAACCCAAGATCATTCCCATCCTGCTGTGTCTAACTCTTTTTCTAATATTTTTCCATCCTATAGCTAGGTCCCTATCCAATACTCCCAGGTTAACAGGAACAAGAAGGCAGACTATCATTCATTTGTTTTTAAGACAGTTGAAAAAACTGGTCCTTAGTCACTGTATACGTGGTGTGTAGTACTGCTTATCACACGGACTGCTGTGCTCAGAACATTCTACAAGTACAGCATGAACTGGAGGGAGGGGTAAGACATGTTTGAAAGGACCAATTGGGTGGTGGACAGTTTGTAGGAAGACTCCAAGAACTTAGTGTTTGTTGAATGAATGAATGAATGTATTAGCTCCATAATGGCCCAGAAAAGAGAGTCAGGCTGAGGGGGCAGCTGGTCTGGAAAGCCCCTAAGTCCAAAGTAGAGTATACCTCTATAGACAAGCAGACTGGAGTCAGTCCCTAGGTGGCTCTGTAGAAATCCTGCCTGATGAGCATCTAAGGGACCAGTTGTGGAAACGTGAGAGCACCTGACTTTATAATGCCACATACACACTATCCTTTCAATAGCCCAAGAGCTTTGCAATGCTGGTGTGATAGAGCTCTCTATAGCTTTCCAGTGAAGTGGCAGAATTCTTGTTATATTACTATAACCCATACTTGTATCAATAGCTTTCCAGTGCCATGTGGGTGATCCATATGCCTTGTCTTATCTGAATCTAATAAATAAATGCCTTTGAGATCTGAAAGTGTTTGCATTTTTATTTTCCACATCAGAAACTCAGTAAGGAATAACTACCCAAGATAAACAGGCTTTTCTATCATTGGAAATGAAAGGAGTGGAGATGGGTTACCTGTGGGTCACTCTAGGCAGTTTTGTACTTTTATCCATTCCATTGGCCACCGTGGCCAGTTCCTCAGCTGGGGCCAGCCTTCCCCTGGTAAGTATGCCCCTGTTTGTCTTTCTGATTCTGTCAGCTAGCTCAGCACTAGCTGAGCCTTCAGCACTGGCTGAAATGAACCTAACCTCAGGTCACTTTAGTGCTGGGACGCCTTGTGAAGGGGTCAGCAGTGACCTGGTGCTAGAATGCCTCCAGCCTGACCTGATCTATGTTGATCCTGATTCTGGCCTCCAGTGTGTCGGCCTTCCCATCTTGTCACTTGCAGAATTGAAAATCATGCTATCTGAGCTTTGCCCCAAGGCATGGATTCTTAAAAACCTGTAAGTGACAAGGCCAAAGACCCCTTGGCGCATTTTGTGGTGACGTGAGATATGGGTTCCAGTCACATCCCTGCCACTTGGACAGGTCACAACCTCCCTGGGCATCTGTGAGAATGACAGGGGTTGAATTAGAAACGTTTATCCCTAAATTCTACAACCTAAACCCCTTTTAAAACCTCCAGATATCCATGAGCCCGACTAGTGTCCCCCTCTCCCAGTAACCCTCGTAGGCTCCACCCACGAGGGAACAAAGCCTGGGCCCCTTGGACCAAAGTACACACACACACACACACACACACACACACACACACACTCTCTCTCTCTCTCTCTCTCTCTCTCTCTCTCTCTCCCCCCCCCCCCCACAGGAAGATCCCTCCCTCTAAGGCCAATGGTATGCTCCGTAACCATGGCTACCGGCAGAGGAGCCGCGAGACCTGGGATTCTCTGCCGGACTTCGGCGACGCGGGGGCTTTTCACCCTTTCCGCAGAACCAGACCTACCCGCAGACTCGACAGCCAGGAGAGAGAAAAGCTTTCTCTTATCTCTTTCCTTTCTTTTCCTCCCTTTTGCCCTTTCTCCGACCCCCTGCCCTAGCCCCCCACCCCGTAGAGTGAATGAATGCGTGAGGAGAGGCCTTTCAGGCTGCACGGGTGTGCGCGCGCCCCCTCCAAGTCGTACGTGCGCGCGCCACGAGCCCGCGCGCAACAGGCCCTGCACGCAACCCCAAGCTGTGTGCGCGCGACCGTAACCCGCGCACCCCGCCCCCTCCCAAGCTCTGTGTGCGCGCGTGTCCCGAGCCCGCGCGGGCTCTGAGCTCTGAGTGCACGCGCGACCGGCACCTCTAAGGAAGGGATTTTAGCTTGGCCAGGGCTTGGCTGGGGAGACTGTGGTCGCCCTTACTCTCTGCGGAGGTGGGCGGCAGAAGCCCAGGAAGGGGAATCCCTTTGGGGACCTAGATTCTCTGGTTCTCTGACCACTGCTGTACGGCCTTTGAATACTGCACTTGCTTATCTAGCAAGCAAGGGACGGGTGGCTCCTTTGTTTCCCCTTGGTCTCAGAAGTCATCTAGCCTTCTGCATTTTTCCAGGCCACACCTTTGTCCCTAAAAAATTGTTTAATTGACGTCTTTTGTTTTCAGTCATTTCCTCGATCTCCCCTTCTTCCCCCTCTCCCGCTTCATTTTGTTTTCTCCCTGTTGCACCCTCTTGGATCAGTTTCCCCATCTGTAAAATGAAGGAGTTGGCCCAGCTAGTTTCTGAGGTCCCTTCCAGCACTAGATCCACGATTCTCTGATCCTGTGACCTCTTTCTGGCCTTATTTATCCATTTTATTGCTTTCTGCCCCTCCCCACATCTCCTTGGCCATAGTGCATTTTCAATGTTCATTCATAGCGCCCGAACCCCTAAAATTCATACACTGTCTCAATCTACTTTCCTGCTGCGATGCTGTGGGTAGCTGGGTATTTCCCATTTTGTATCCCCAGGATTATTTGGAACAGTCTGTCTTTTACTTTGCACTATTACTGTGAGGCTGTGTTGAGTAAAGTAGAAACTTAAACGGAGAAGCCCACATTGGTAAATACAAACTATTAAATTACATCAAGTCAAATGTATCAGAAAGCATAGGGGGCAGCTAGGTGGTGCAGTGGATAGAGCACTGGCCCTGGAGTCAGGAGTACCTGAGTTCAAATCTGGCCTCAGACACTTAACACCTACTAGCTGTGTGACCCTGGGCAAGTCACTTAACCCGAATTGCCTCACTTTAAAAAAAAGAAAGAAAATATAGAAAACAATTACATTTTTCTGTTATTTAAAGCTTTTGTTAAGAATTAACTTTACTCCTTTATGAACTGGTTATTTGGACTTTTTCTTTTTTTTTTAGTGAGGCAATTGGGGTTAAGTGACTTGCCCAGGGTCACACAGCTAGTAAGTGTTAAGTGTCTGAGGCCAGATTTGAAGTCAGGTACTCCTCCCTCCAGGGCCGGTGCTTTATCCCCTGCCCCACCTAGCTGCCCCATTTGGACTATCTTATTGGGGTGTTTACTTAATTTTGAATGCTATTTTCATCATCTAACATATTCAGGTTTTTAATTGGATGCAGAATTATCTGAATGAGAATTGAAACTAGGGGATAATACCTATGTTTAGTAATAATTAAACTTTATGTTTACTTTTTGAGACTAAAACTACTTTCAGTGAATCAAGAGAGAAACTAGTGGGAGGAATATCAGAAAACGTATACTTATGAGCAAGATAGCTCTGTTGAATATAGGTGCCAGGTCTTTCTTGGTAGGGTAGTGTTCTGGGGAAATGATGGTGGGGGTGCTTAGGTATTCCTCTGTAAAGAATTATACTCTTGAACACAGTCCAATTAGGACTAAATTGGTCTTTTATTTGGCGACAGAGAAGACTTCACCCCTGGGAAGCAGATGACTTAGAAACATCTTCCTCCCAGAACAGAAGGAAGGCAAAAGCTTTTATAGAGGATAGATGGGATGACCATCTGAAAATGGAAAGTTCCTTTTGGGGGTGGGGTGGGGTGGGGAAAGCTTGGATGCTTGTCATTCCTGAGAGTCCAGGGGGATTCTTTTTTAGGAATGATGGTCCTGACCTCTAGAGTTATCTCTGTCTCCTGGCTCCAGTCAGTCTAACCGACTTTCCTGCTACAGAATTTTGCCTTCCCTTACTTCTTAGATGTGTCCATCATGATATCTTCTTGGCCAGTTTAAACTTTAATAGTCCCTTGACTCCTTGATATATCTGTCCTGTTGTCTGGTCATCCTAAACCACATGTCATTAGTAAGTAGGATACAGTGGATTTAACTAATTAGGAAGGTTTAATTTTTTTTCCTATAAAAATGCTTTCCTGAAGTTTGTTAGAACCTTTATATGTCAACTTCCCCAGTAAAGGACTTACTATTTTTTGGAAGTACATTTAAAAGCAATTATTTTAGTTTATTGAGTCTAGTTTTCAGAAAATTGATAACTTGGTTATTTTAGTTTTCAGGGTCAATTATAATAGGTACCTATGAAGTCATGCTGAATTTCAGCCAAGGTTACATGAAAAAATTTAAATGTTTTTACAGCTTCTCTTCCTAATCTTAGACTGGAGAAGGAAATTTTCTTGCTTTTTCAGTTCACAAATAAAATGCTAATCGTTTGTAAGTTGAAGAAGCTGGAGTATGTAAGAGTGTTGAAGTCTGAGTAAATGAATGAATTCTAAAGCATTTATTAAATGCTTCCTGTATGCCAGGCATCATGCTAAGGACTGGAGATACAAACAGAAAATCCAGACAGTCCTTGCTCTCAAGAAGCTTGCCTCCTAATAGAATTTTAGTGGTTTATGAAAGTCTTGAATTACATATTTGTGTCAGTGTTTGTTTGCCTCAATGTGGAAGGATGGTGGAGTGGAAAAAAGGCTGAATTAGTTAGAAGACCAGAGTCAAATCCCATTTCTGCCACTTTCAGTTTGGCCTTGAGCAAAGTCATTTAACCTATTTGGTGCTTCATTTTCTCATCTGTAAATCTGTAAAAGGGGTGAATGAGATGGCCTTTAAAAGGACTACCCTGGGGGCAGCTAGGTGGTGCAGAGGATAAAGCACCTGCCCTGGATTCAGAAGGACCTGAGTTCAAA
This sequence comes from Dromiciops gliroides, assembly GCF_019393635.1. Classification (NCBI taxonomy): domain Eukaryota; kingdom Metazoa; phylum Chordata; class Mammalia; order Microbiotheria; family Microbiotheriidae; genus Dromiciops; species Dromiciops gliroides. Next base: position 599,151,305 of record NC_057863.1, read on the forward strand.
TTTGACCTCAGACACTTGACACTTACTAGCTGTGTGACCCTGGGCAAGTCACTTAGCCCTCATTGCCCTGGGGGGTGGGGAAGGACTGTCAATACTGTGATGCCTTTGAGCTCTCAGGACATGCTATTACAGTATTTGTTTCTTCTTTGACCACACTATGTAGTGCTGGGCAGCATATTCTCCTTCTCTTGGATTTTGGTTTTCAAAGAAGAAATGGTGTCTAATGAAGTGTAACCCTGGCTACCACACTGCAGTTAGAAGTACAGTTGTTGGGTTTTGTTTTTTTTTTAACCTTCATTACCCCTCTGCTTCCAACTAGCTTTAGCTGTTTCTGCCTCTTCTTTCCTTGCATCTCAGGAAACACATCCAGAAAACTAGTTGTCTTATTCATAATTATTTTAGGGTCTTTATTTTCAGGGGAGCTTAGTTTATTAATAAAAAATCATTTAGTATCTGTCATGTATAGAGCATGTACAAATGTACTTTGCAATGTAGAAACTGCATACAGAGAATTTCACCATTAGAAAATTTGTCTCAGGAAATTGATTGAAGATTCCAATTTCTGAATGATGAGATTCCTTATATCTTATGTTAGTCTACTTTTCAGTTCAACAGCTAAATATTAAACATTTGCAATGGGAAAGACCTTGTGCTATTTGTGGGAATATTTATTTTGAAGGAACTTATGATTTTATTGATGCAGATTAACTCTGAGTGGGGAATTTTTCCCCATATGGATCAATGGATGGTCTTATAGGGTTGCCTGGGGTGTTCAGAAGTTGAGATTTGCTCAGTGTATCTGGGTTGGGAGAAACAGACCTTTGTCATTCCCCACCATACTTCTTTCAGAACTATAGATTGGGGGCGGCTAGGTGGCACACTGGATAGAGCACAGGCCCTGGAGTCAGGAGGACCTGAGTTCAAATCCGGCCTCAGACACTTAACACTTACTAGCTGTGTGACCCTGGGCAAGTCACTTAACCCCAATTGCCTCACAAAAAAACAAAAAACAGAACTATAGATTAGTACTGCTTCATTATTTATTACTTTGGAATTCTTTTTAATCAGGGATTTTTGGTTCATTCATATAGGATGGCTGTGTGTGTGTGTGTGTGTGTGTGTGTGTGTGTGTGTGTGTGTGTGTGTGTGTATAAAGGCCTGTGTAAGCTTTTTAAGCCATTTCTGGAGATCTTAAAATTATCTTGAATGTCTGACAGAGACCTTCACTTGAATCTGGTGTCCTCTTTATTTCTCTCTTATCTAGATCAGCTTAAGCTGACAAATAGCTAGCTGATGAAAAGAGACTTTGGGGTTTTGTTTTTGTTTTTTCCTCACCAGAGGAGAAAGGGAACTGATTTGAGATCAGTGGCATTGCTAAGAAACTTAAGGGTTAAATGTTGAGGGTAGCTTTATAGGTCCACTTCTCCCCTTTCCTAAAGTCTTTTTCCCCCACCTCGTGCTCTTATTGTTGTTGTTTTTTAAACATGTGCTGTTGTGAGCTTTTGGTGTTGTGTTCTTTTGTGAGGGTTTTTGGGGGTTTTTTGGTAGGGGGGGAAGTGACAGTTAATTCCGTAATGTTTGCTTTTCTTGTTACTGTGAAATTAAGGTGTTGTTTTGTTGTTGTTTATAACTATATGTTATCTTTCTTGTTTGAGAATAAATTCTGAATAATCTTCAAAAAAAAAAAGATTTGCTCAGAGTCAATCACAGGTAGAATGAGAAACCAGATCTTCCTGACTTTGAGGCCAGTTCTCTGTCCACTGTGCTTCAGTGCCACTTAGGCATGGGAAAAACAAATATTAAATAAGAAACAGCCCCTAGATTTTTTTTTTTTTTTGCGGGGCAATGGGGGTTAAGTGACTTGCCCAGGGTCACACAGCTAGTAAGTGTTAAGTGTTTGAGGCTGGATTTGAACTCAGGTACTCCTGAATCCAGGGCCAGTGCTTTATCCACTGTGCCATCTAGCTGCCCCTGAAACAGCCCCTAGATTTAAGGAGATTTCTTTCTAATCAATAGATGAGGCATATTCTTTTTTTTTTTTTTAGTGGGGCAATTGGGGTTAAGTGACTTGCCCAGGGTCACACAGCTAGTGTTAACTGTCTGAGGCTGGATTTGAATTCAGGTACTCCTGACTCCAGGGCTGGTACTCTATCCACTGCACCACCTAACTAAATTAAACTATAAGGAGAGGTCCAAAGTTTTTGAAAGATGGGAAGAGACATGATTAGGGACAACTCCAAGGGGGAACTGGACTTGGATAGAGGATGCCAATGAGTAGATGAAGGGAAGGAAGTTGTGGAAAAGGGGAGAAACTTCAGTATGTGTTCTTGTCAGTTCAATGAAAAAACACCACTACCACCAATATTAAGTGCCCACTATCTCATTTGTGTTTTATAGTTGTTAATTGTGCCCAACATAAAAGTGCACTTAGAGTTCATTCTACAAAAATCTATTTTATTCACAACTTTGATTGAAGTATCAGTTCTATAAAGTTAAATATGCCTATACTGAATGCTTTGGTATAATCTCCAAGTGGACAGGAACTGTTTTATCTCAACTGGTATCTCTCTCAACACCTGTAATAGTGTTATTGGCATGTATAACATTTTTAAACATCTATAACCTGTTTAACATTTGTTGAATGTATGAGTTTGAGTAGGGGAGGAAGGAGAAAAGGTTTTACCTCTCAAAAGAGAAAAAAATTCCCCAGAGACTACTACTGTCCCTTTGATGAGTTTACAATTAAGTTGAGAAGGCAAAACTTATCCGTAAAATGACTCGGGCACTGTTACTCACAATAGAAGAAAACACTGGAAGATTAGTTTAAAATGGTCCCTTGGAAGGCTGGCGTGGGAAGTAGAGGATAGTCAATTGCCCACTAGGTGCAAAGGGCCATGTAATAGTGTTGTTCTTCCACAATTAAGAAAAATGGCAGACACTGTTTATAAGCTTAGGACAGAACAGAATGATTTAGAAAGTTGTCACGGGTTATATAAAGCTGGCATTGTTATTAAGGTGTATTATAATTGCCCCACACTGATTAGGCCTGAAAGGGGTATATTGGAATGAATAGAAAACTCTAGCTTCTAGATAGTTCCAGTGTGTTACCCATTTTTATATGCCTAGAACAATACCTTACACACAATTGCTCAAAAGTTTGATGAATTATCTGTAGTTATTTATTGGAGGGAGTAAAGAACTGAGGACCATAGATTTATACTCAAAAGGAACCTTGGAGATCAAAGCTGAGTAAACCCTTTGGTTAGAATAAACAATACCAGATTTTTAAAAGGGGGGGAGGGGCAGCTAGGTGGTGCACTGAGTGGATAGAGCACCAGCCCTGGAGTCAGGAGTACCTGAGTTCAAATCCGGCCTCAGAGGCTTGACATTTACTAGCTGTGTGACCCTGGGCAAGTCTGGGAGAATTGATTGGGGAGGAGTGAAGTCACAGGGATGGTAACTTAGAGTCATAGGATAATGTAAATTTACCTTGTAGATAGGAATGTTGGAATATTTAAAATAGTAAAGTTCTGAGTTGGACATGTAGATTATGTGATAATTGAGTGGTTTATAATATGTCACATGATCTCATCATTCAATTTAGTTGGCATTATACAGCCCTTATTCAACTGCTTATCAGCAGCTGTTGACACTTAGAGGGGGAGAAATTCTTGTGAATTTGTAACTGGTTAAGTGAAGGGTGAGAAATGGTCTTTATGTATATTTAACAATCCAGAAGTTGAACATTATGGGGTATATACATTCAAGATTTCCTGTAACTCAAATTACTATAACTTTAAAACAAAAAATCTTATTCGTGCTATTGCTTTCCTCTCATTAAGGAAAATGTTCAGTTAGAAGACATATTCCATTTTCTTTTGTTTTGTTTTTTGTAGGGCAATGAGGGTTAAGTGACTTGTCCAGGGTCACACAGCTAGCAAGTGTAAGTGTCAAGTGTCTGAGGCCGGATTTGAACTCACGTACTCCTGAATCCAGGGCTGGTGCTTTACCACTGCGCCATCTAGCTGCCCCTCATACTCCATTTTCTTGAGAGAGAAGGAATCGATTCCCTTGCTACTGCTGAAGATCAGCTTTGTCATGTCTGGTGTTTATTCCAACATAGCGAGGATAGGCTGAGAATTGCTTCTAGAGACTTGGAAGAGCTCAGAGTAAAGCACACGGAAGAAATGAAAGAAGTAAGAGCAAATAATACAGAATTATTCCTTGATATAGCCATACTCTTTTCTATGAGCTAGTCTCCTATGTTTGTTTATAGTGTGCTTAAACTGCTTTTGCTTACTCTTCTCCATTTTTTGAAATGACAGCTTCCAAAAGAATACATAAAGGATTCTGCTTTCAGAACACTCCTCTGCCATCACAGACAAACCTCACAGTAATTTCAGGAAGTATATTATTATTTTGGTAGTGGTTAGATCTAGGCTGTTGTGAAGCATATTTGAAATGACCCATTTTTTAAGGCTGTCAATATGAACCAGAAACTACCAGAAAGGAAAGTCCATAATTTAAAATTTCATATTGTATAAGTCATTGTTCATCTCGTATGTTGGACAGACTCTCCTATTTAGATGATCAGATTGAGTAGCATGATCCAATTCATAAGAAGATAAACCTCACAGCAGTGTGAAGGATGAGGTGGAGGCAGAAAGACCTGTTAAGAGATTATCACAATAATCCATCAGGTGGTCACAGGAGCCTGCACTAATGAGGTAGCAAAGACAGTAAAGAGGAGGGGCTCTATTCAAGAAATACTATAAAGATGAAATAATCAGGAGGAGAAGGCATTTGGGTCCATAGTCTTTCTGCTAACACCACCTTTGACTGCACCCCTGAGGTTCTAATGTTTTTTCTCTGTCCTTCTCACTGCTCTCATTGTAAAGAAGTTCATCTCTCCATTGAATACTGCCCTAGTCTAATGGCAGACTAAACATACAAATTGTAGCCTTTATAAGTAACAGGTTTCTTGGTAACTGAATTTTCAACAAGATTTTCCATAACTCTCTCCACTGATCATTATTATAACTGACATTAATATGGTGCATTAAGGTTTGCATAGTGATTCATATTCATTATCTCATTTGGTTCTCACCACTATAGGTATTCTCTGTGTTTTACAGCTGACTAAACTGAGGCCCAGAAAGATTAAGAATCTTTTATTGTTGTTGTTCCTTGGGGTATTCCCAAGCCCATTACTTGTCTCAGTTTGTTCCCTCAATAACCTTTAAAGTGGGACTCCAAAGGGACAATAGTCTCCTCATTTTAGGATGTGGGCATATAAGTTAAGTGTTTTATTCCTGGTCATATAGTGCATGTCTGAGATTTCATTTGAACAAGATGTTTTTGCCCCTATACACTACCCATGCCATTAGAATGCACTATTTCATGCAAGGTAGGACCATATAAATGTCCCTTCATTTTCTCTCTTTTGACTTTCTCCATTACTGCTCTAGCCATAGACCTGGTCCACTTGGAAGTCACATAGTCCAATACTGAACCCTTTCAAGGCTACATAACAGTTCAAGGCTATATAAAAGTGAGGACCACTTGGTAGCACTTAGCTCAGGAAACCTTGCAAATCAAGGACAAAGTCTGATTTGCCACCCCAGATCTCTGAGGGTGAGAGACCCTTGATTCTTTTTTTTTTTTAATTTTATTTAAAATTTTTTTTTTACGAGGCAATGAGGGTTAAGTGACTTGCCCAAGGTCACACAGCTAGTAAGAGTTAAGTGTCTGAGACTGGATTTGAACTCATGTCCTCCTGAATCCAGGGCAGGTGCTCTATCCACTAAGCCACCTAGCTGTCCCAACCCTTGACTCTTAAAGGCTTTCCCAGTGGAGTGGAAACTTGGGAAAGGTCCTACCTAGGTGGCCTACTGGACAGTTGGCCTAGTCTTGATTTTAAGAAAAAAAGACAACATAACTTTTTACCCATTGTCATCTGACCCTACTAGTCTTCTTTTAGTTAAATCTCATTTTTAAAGAATTCCTATATATGGCTGGTGTATGGGATAATTATGGATTTGAGTCAGATTAAACTCTGAGGATGGAGTCTGAAAGATACCTAGGCCCCCCCCACCCCCCCAGTCTCTTCCTTTGCCTTAAAGTTAATTGCTTGTTAAATTCTCACTGTCTCTTTTAAGTTTTATTGTTGAGATAATGGAATTGGGTCAGTTCTGTAAACTTTGGGGATGGGGTCTGGAAGATATCCAGTCCCCCAATAATTTTATTACTTGTCAGTTCTACCAATTAGCACTATTTACTTTATTGCTGCTCAGTCTCCTCACATGCCAGCTACACCTTAGTTTATGGCCTGTAATAAACTAGTTGGCTTACTCCTCTCTCACATGTCCAAATCCCAGTCCCTGTCATGGATTAATTGCAGTCAGATAAGGGAGTGATTTCTGCCTCCCTCTTTCTTTGACATTAGTCAGACTTGAACCCCTTCCCCTTCTCCCCTTTGTTCTTGGACATGTCTCCATACATGGATCATGAGCTGGGCACACACCTTGAGTGAGATAGGATTGGATGTTAGATTGTGAGCTCACCTACCCTAGGTGTACGTGGGGACAGTCCTTTTCAAGATTACTATAAAAACCTAAAAGATTGGGCAAATCTTTGCAATTCAATTTATAATTGAGTTTGCCCATCCTTACAAGGATGTAATAAGCCTGTCTCTGCTCGACTTGGTGGTCTCCTCGAGTTATTTGGGTAAACTGAGGCAGGTTGTTCCAAACAGCTGGTGTGCCTGAAATATATATCCACCACGTCCCTATATTTTTCTGGTGGTAATAAATGAGAAGCGAGAGTCCATCATTAAGGCAGCCTTGGTATTGGTTAGAAATTCTTAAGCCTTCCCAAATATTTTACTAGAATAAAAGGCTTTGGGACTAGGGAAAGGACCTCTGATCCCGTGTGTAGCTTGAATAACCTGGAGTTGGTCAAAGAATTCTACCACTGCAACCCTGCCTAACCAGGACAGACACTACAGGAATCAACTTGTCATCATAACTGACTTGGAGCACAATAATGCATTAATAAGGAAGAGAAGGGGAGACTAGTCTGGCCATACATCTTCAGTATAAAGAAATGCTGCTACTAACTCACTAGTCATTCAGATTTTCAGATCAGGCAGGAGTGACTTCTTGGGTCTCTTACATCTGATTTTTGCCTCTGGTTGCAGATAGCTGGGTGGGGCAGTGGATAGAATGCTGGGCCTGGAGTCCAAGAAGATGAGTTCAAATCTAGTCTCAAACAATTACTAGCTGTGTGACTCCAGGCAAGTCACTTAACCTTTGCCTGCTTCAGTTTCCTCAACTGTAGACTTGGGATAAGAATAGCACCTACTTCCCAGGATTGTGGTGAAGATCAAATGAGATAATGTTTGTAAAGTGCTTAAGGCACAGCACCTGGCTCATAATAGATGTTTAATAAATGCTCATTTCCTTCTTCACAAGTTGGTTAATTGCATTTGACTTTCAAATTGGTCTGTAGTATTTTCCCCTTACTGTTACTTTTTTTCCTGGGATGAAAACTAGACCTCCTTGGACTCAGACTGTATTAGGTTATTCCTTCTAATTCATAGCACAGGTAAGAATTGGATCCAGGCCAGCTATCCCATTCAGCTGCTACACTGATTTCCTGATGTTACTACACCCCTGAAACCTTGGCTTGGATCATTCTTGTTGCCAAGTCAAAGGGACTGTCTTTGTCCTGGGAGAGCCCAACCCACTGGTGCAGGGCAGTATCATAAAGATAACTGCACTATGCATGTCTATCAGATGAGTTGTGAGACTTAAATGCAATAATGGATGTGAATGTTATAGTGGGGATTCTTTTCATGGATGGACTGTTAAAGTTCCTTCCAACTCTCAAAGTCTCTGATTCTATAAAAATACTTCACAGAATGCTAGACATTACCATCGTTGTTTAGAAGCCACCCACAGCTCTTGAAAGCTTTGCCTAGGAGGGCAGTATTGCCTAGTGGATAGAGCATTGGACTTAGGGGTGAGAATACTCCAGTTTGGATTTTAACATCTGATATATATTAGCTGTGTGACCATAGGAAAATAACTGAACCTCTGTAAGCCTCATTCTCCTCATCTATAAAATGAGGGGCTTGGACATGTCCTCCAATATATCTCCCAACCTTAGTTCTGAGCCTCTGAAAGCTAGCAAGGCTTGGTATGGACTCAACAAAGTACCTTCTTAACCAAGAACCAACCTAATAACTAGGTTTGGTGAGGGTCATCACCAGAAGGCAAATATATTTTGCATATCCTAGTTAATGATGCCCTCCACCAAGGTTTAGATTGTGAAATCAGAGACTGGTAAAGTATTTGAAATGCCACTTGCTATAAGAAATGATAGTTTTCCAACTCTGAGGTACCACCTGACACCTATCAGATTGGCTAAAATGACAAAAAAGGAAGATAATAAATGTTGGAGAGGCTGTGGGAAAATTGGAACACTAATGCATTGTTGGTGGAGCTGTGAGCTGATCCAACCATTCTGGAGAGCAATTTGGAATTATGCCCAAAGGGCAATAAAGCTGTGCATACCCTTTGACCCAGCAATTCCACTTTTAGGTCTTTTGCCCAAAGAAATCATGGAAGGGGGAAAGGGACCCACATGTACAAAAATATTTATAGCTGCTCTTTACGTGGTAGCAAGGAATTGGAAGTTGAGGGGGTGCCCATCAATTGGGGAATGGCTGGACAAGTTGTGGTATATGAATACAATGGAATACTATTGTGCTGTAAGAAATGATGAGCAGGAAGAGTTCAGAGAAACCTGGAGGGTCTTACTTGAGCTGATGATGAGTGAGATGAGATGAGCAGAACCAGAAGAACATTGTACACAGTATCATCAACATTGAGTGTTGACCTACTGTGATGGACTATATTCTTCTCACCAATGCAATGGTACAGAAGAGTTCCAGGGAACTCATGATAGAAGAGGATCTCCAAATCCAAGAAAAAAAAAGAAAGAAAGAACTGTGGAGTATAGATGCTGATTGAACCATATTATTTCTTTTGTTTTGGGTGCTGTTGTTTTTTTTATGTTTTTTTTTCTATTTTGAGGTTTTGCATCACTGCTCTGATTTTTTCTCTTGTAACAGGATTAATGCAGAAATAGGATTAATGTTATTATGTGTATATATATGTGTGTGTATATATCTATATCTATATATGTATAGAGATATATAGATATAACCTATATCAGATTACCTGCTGTCTAGGGGAGGGGAGAGGGAGGGGAGGGAGGGAGAAAAATCTGAAATTGTAAAGTTTGTATAAACAAAAGTTGAGAACTATCTTTACATGTAATGGAAAAAATAAAATACCTTATACATTAAAAAAAAAAGAAATGATAGTTTTCAAAACTTCTGCTTGCGGCTTATTTGACTGCTTTATTTTTGTTCTGAAATGGCTTAGAGATGTGTTCAATGGTGGCTGCTGCTTCTGTTTTAGGTGGAAAATTATGTGAATCATTTCCGTCAATTAACAGAAGAAAGAGAAGCCTTAACTCATGATTTTCAAAAAGAGAGAGAGACTTCAACTTGAATGTAAGGAACTGCAGCTCCAACAGGGTATTTAAACTTTTTGAGTGTTTTTTTTTGTTTGTTTGTTTTTAGTGAGGCAATTGGGGTTAAGTGACTTGCCCAGGGTCACACAGCTAGTAAGTGTTAAGTGTCTGAGGCCAGATTTGAATTCAGGTACTCCTGACTCCAGGGCCGGTACTCTATCCACTGCGCCACCTAGCTGCCCCAGTGGTTTGTTTTTTAATCACATTAGGCAAAAGTGCATGGAAGAATACAGCCGAGGTTACTTTAAGTGACATACTACAGTGATGGTGAGCAAATGTAATAGAACCCCATGATTGTGTTATTTGTAGCTGTTTAGTCAGGCTGCTTTGGAGCTCTGAGGTTACTGGCATCTCTTCAGATTATCAGTGTGCTTCCAAGTCCGGATACTCTAGAATGTAAACTCTCAGAGGGCCAAAATGTAAACCTCTAAGCTGATATATAATTGTCATCTAATATTAGTAGTAGCGGCATGAGTCTTGTAAGTAAAGTACTTGTGTGTGTATATATAGTGTTTAATCTTTCTGTGATATTTAACAAGGTAAGGAAAGAACAAAGACCAACAGTGGACACTAAGGCTGAGTTGAGCTGATCTCTAGGGTTGGTTGGCTGAAGGATATTATGGGAAAATGGAGAACAGTCAACCAGCACTTGGTCTAAGCAACTTAAGTGGGAGGTTACCTATATTTAGGAAGTTGAATAGTTACTTGCAAATAGTAAACCTGTAATTGCCAAAAGGTTATGTAACTCATAAAGAAAAATCCAGTAAGGAGCAGGGTCCCTGGGCATAGTTCCAGAGCCAAGAGGAGTGCTAGTATTTGCAGTGGCAGGGGAACAGGGGATCTGCTCATAAGTCCAAAGCTAAGACTAGTGCTTGCACCTCCAGGGAAGCAGGGGCCCTTTCTGGATAAAGACCAGAACAGAGACTAGGAGAGCAGTGACATACCTCTCCCTGGATCAAACCACCTTAGAAGCACTGAAAATGTGCAGGTACCCAGAACTAGTTGAAAACAGCAGCACAAAAAAGCCTGAAGCTTGGGACAGTGCCTTGCCACCCCGAGGTGAGCAGAACTTTAACATAAAATTCAAAGTCAAGAAATAGACTAGAAAAATGAGCAAACAACAACAACAAAAAGAACTTGACCATAAAAAGTTATCACAGTGGCAGGGAAGACCAAGACACAAACTCTGAAGAAGACAATAATTCAACACAGCTAGAACCAGAGCTTTGAAGAAAAATGCTAACTAGACACAAGTCCAACAAGAATTCCTAGAAAGATTAAAGAAAGAGAAAAGAGTGGTAGAGGAAAAATTGGGGAAAGAAATGAGAGTGATGCAAGAAAATTATGAAAAGAGAAATAACAGCTTGTTAAAAGAAGCACAAAAAGCACTGAAGAAAATAACACCTTAAAAAATCAGAATAAGCCTAATGGCAAAAGAGGCATAAAAATTCACTGAAGAGAAGAACTTCTTAAAAAGCAGAATAGATCAAATGGAAAAGAAGGTACAAAAATTCACTGAAGAACATAACTGAAAAGGAGAATTGACCAAATGGAAAAAGAGGTACAAAAGCTCATTGAAGAAAAGAATTCCTTGGGTGAGTGGAAGCTAGTGACTCCATGAGACATCAAGGAACAAGAAAATAAGGCCAAAGAATGAAAAATAGATGAGAATGTGAAATATTTCATTGGAAAAACAACTGACCTAGAAAATATCTGGAGGAGAAACAATTTAAGAATTATTGGATTACCAGAAAGCCATCATCAAAAATCATAATTCAAGAAATTATACATTATAAAGGAAAACTAAAATATAGGAATATTTTAGAAACCAAGGGTGAAATAGACATTGAAAGAATCCACAGATCACTTCTTGAACGAGAACCCAAAATGAAAACTCCCAGGAATGCTATAGCCAAATTCCAGAAAGGAAAAGAGATTATGAGCAGCCAGAAAGAAAAAAATCAAAGTCATCTAGTCTCATGAAAAAAATACTTGAAATCACACCTCTCAGCAATGACAAATCCAGAAGGAGATGAGGGGAAACAGGTACACTAATGAACGACTGATAGAACAGTGATGTGGTCCAACCATTCTGGAGAACAATTTTGAACTATCCCCAAAAGGCTATAAAATTGCACATACCCTTTGACTCAGGAGGAGGAAAGTAAAGAGATTTATTTTAGAGGCATTTATAGTGGATGGCCTTTTCTAGTTTAGCTACCAAGGTCAGAAAAGATATTCATCAATAGTGCAGATGAAAGGATCAAGTAAAAGTTTTTTTTCAGGACGGGGAAGGCCAATTGGCATGTTTGAAGGCAGCTGGGAATGAGCAAGAAGACAGGAAGAAAATGAAAATAAGTGACAGGATGGGGATAACATTTCTCAAAAAGGGATGGAATGGGATTGCTTGAACATATGGAGAGCTTACTTAGTAAGGAGTAAGGGCATTTCATCACGTGAGGCAGAGGTAAAGAAGGAGAGTGGCCGAAGGCATCTGAGTGATAGGAGACATGAAGAGAGGAGACAGGGAGCTCACAGAAAATGGCCTCAATTTTTTCCGTAAAATATGAGGCAAGGGATGCAGCTAGGTGGCACAGTGGATAAAGCACTGGCCCTGGATTCAGGAAGACATGAGTTCAAATGCAGCCTCAGACACTTGATGCTTACTAGCTGTGTGACCCTGGGCAAGTCACTTAACCCTCACTGCCCCACCAAAAAAAAAAAATGATGCAAGGTTCTCAGCAGAGAGAATGGGGGAGGACACTTGGGAGGTTTGAGGAAGAATGAAAAAGTTTGGAAGAGCCACCATGAAGACTGGAAATAGATTGCCAAGCAATAGTTAAGGCCCAGTTGAAGTTGTACAATATAAATTTGTAGTAGACTCAGTCAGAATGGCTGAATGACTTCCTCCTCCTTTATTCAGCACATGTTGTAGAAGCAAAGTTACCAAATGGTAGGAGTGAGCCAAGGCTGAGGCTTGGCAGGGCATAATCACCGACATGATAATGAGTCTAAGGATTCCATAAAGGAGGTCAGTGTAGAGTTGAATCGACTCACCAAGGGGTCAAGATGGGGAAAAGAAGAGAGACAGAGACTAGTTCAGGGGAAATGGCCTGGGAGAGAACTGAGGGTCAAGGGACTGCAGGTCCTACTCAGGACAACGTAGGGTTTTATAGGGGAAGGTAGAGAGAGACAAGGAAAGCCAATAAGCTATGGTTGAATTTCTTGAACATGGAGGTGGCACATTCAGGATGTGTGTAGCTAAGGAGGGGTAGCAGAGTAGCTCATGAGAAGTAAGTAGGTTGAAAAGCTGGTCAATATTTATGTTAAAGTCTCCTATTATAAGAGTTAGGGAGGAGAGAAAAATTTTGAACCATGGATAGAACTCATTGAGGAAGGAAGGGGAGTGACCTTGAGAGGGGAGGGGTCTACAACAGTGGATACCAGGATTTTGATTAGGTGGAAGATATGAATAGCATGATCCTCAAAGGAAGAGAGGTTATTGATTGATGGGAAGGGGGACCTGGAAGTGCCAATAGGGAGTAAGAAGTATGTTAATTCCTCTGACTCTGCCAATGTATAGGCGAAAGTGAAGCCAGTACTAGAAAGGGTGGGCAGTGAGGCTTTCTCATCACAGGGGAGCTGGATTTCAGTAATAGTTAATAGATAAAAGGAGTAGGAAAGAAAAAGATTTAGGATGAAGGGGTGTTGTCTATATAGAATAGGCATTCCAGACAATATAGTTGAAGGGCTGACCTGTGTTTTGGGTGGGAGGGGAGGGGAACGAGGAATCAGGTGATGAGGGAGATGAGGAATGAGTGTTTGTATAGGGGTTCAGGATGGCTGGAACATGAATGGTGTGACTAAGTGTGAGACTGTTCATCACTGAATGGAGGGCACAATTCCTCTTCCCAAAAGAAGTTAGAGATTAGGCTGGAAGCAAGTGCAGTATAAGACAGGAAGCACATAGTCAGATGATCAGATAGGAGGCCCTGCTTTAATGTTCCTGTCATGTTTTTGCCTTATGGAGATTGTTTTTGCAGTTGTATTAAGGATGGTTTGGAGAAATGAAATATTGGAAGGAGACTAAGTAGCACTCTATTGCAATAGTCTGGAAATGAGTTCTAAACTAGTACCTAGGGGCAGCTAGGAGGCACAGTGGATAAAGCACCAGCCCTGGATTCAAGAGGACCTGAGTTCAAATACAGCCAGACACATGACACTAGCTGTGTGACCCTGGGCAAGTCACTTAACCCTCATTGCCCCACAAAAAATCAAATAAAATAAACTAGTATCTATACACACATTTATTTGCATATTTGTTTCTTTGTTTGCTTAGAAAATGAGGCCCAGAAAGTGGAGGCAAATGTCTTGCCCAGGATTTCTGACGAAATAAAACCAGGTTTTTTTGATTGCCAAGTCCAAGGATGGGAAGAAGTCAGCCTGAGAAGAAATTTTGGGTGACGGTGGTGGGGCAGGGATGGCGTTTGAATGGCTATCACAGGCAACTAGGGGCCCCAGTAGATAGCTGCAGTGGGGTTTAGAGTCAGGAAAGTGTTAGTTAAATCCTGCCTCATACACTAGCTTTGTGACTTTGGGCAAGTCACTTAACTTCTCTCAGCTCTTCCATTTGTAAAATGGGAATAATAATACTTATCTTCCAGGGTTCTTTTGAGGGTCAAATGACTTAATATGTAAAGTGCTTTGGAAACCTTAAAGCACTATAGATGTGTTAGTTATTATTCTTAACATCATTATTATTGATCATTATTCCTTGGGGCCGACCAGGTTCTCCAAGGGTTTGGGGGATGTGGGGAGAAGGGAAGGCTGGAGATAGAGGCAAGGCACCTTGGTACAGTGGGTTTGGAGTCTGAAGATCTGGGCTTAAATCTTGCCTCGGCAGTAGCTGGGTGACGCTGGGCAAGTTCCTTTCCCACCCTCCCTGTGCCTCAGTCTCCCTGCCTGCACAGGGAGGGGGCCGGGCATCCTCACCAATAGTAGGTGACCGTGCAGGCCCCACACACTCGCTCGGCCGGGGCTTCGCACACCTCGCACTTCAATTTCCGCCCCTTGGGCACTGCCAGCGGGTAGATCTCGTTCATGGTGCCGGTACCACCCTGCCGCCGCCTGCGCGTCCGTTGCCAGGAAATGGAGGGAGCGGTTGCCGAGAACTAAAACCCTCGGCCCGCCCCTTCTTCCCGTCACGTGACGGACCACTCCCAATCCAAGGCTTAAATCGGCAGGGCTTGAAGTGAGCACGCGCTCCATGCAGACACGCGCAACGTATCCAGGACAGCAGAGGGCGATGTCCAGCTGTTGCTTCGGGTACCCTCTCCCGACCTGAGCCTACGGAAAGCGCTGGTTTCCAATTGGAACACTCGCGCTTCCGTCCATGTCCTGCTTCTTGCTACTGGCGCGAGCCCGGATGTGTCCCTTCCCTTTCCTGTGCCACAGTTTCCTCTGTCCAATGAAGGGGTTGGCTCAAGGTAATCTGCTTTCACTCCCAGGACCTTCGTTAACCAGACCTCCGGAAGCACCATGGTGTCCAGGAGTTATGGACCTTCCTCACGTTCATGACCTATCGGATGGAGGAATTGGGGACGTGTTTGACCTGGAGAAAAGAAGGCTCAGAGGGCACATCAAATAAATGAAGGGCTGTCATGTGGAAGAGGGATTAGACTTGTTCCGTTTGATCCTGGAAGGCAGAACCAGGAACAGTGAATGGAAGTTGTAAAGACTGATTTAGGCTTGAGTTCAAGGGAGATGTCCTAACGTTTAGAGCAGTTCAAAAGCAAAAGGGGCTGAGGCTGCCTGGAGAGGTAGTGAGTTTCCTGTCCTGGAGGTCTCTGAACAGAGGCTGGGTGATGGACTTTCAGGTATGTTACGTAGGGAGGATTCTTTTCCAGTTCCCTTCCAAGTCCTGGCAAAAAGCGTAGCGGGGAAATGAGGGGAGAGCGGCACGGAGCTTGAGTCCCAGCTCTTTATAACACCTGATGGGGTGTGGCGGAGGTTAGGAGGGAGATGCACTTCTCTAGGCTGAAAGAAAATGACCTTGGCCCGGCGACCGATACTGAGTCCCTAGCTGGGGTCGCGGAGGAAGCTCCCTCCTGCTGTCCCAGCCTGGCCTCAGGTGGCCGGGCCGCGCTGCCGTTGCTAAGGCAACGGAGGCGTGTCCGGACTCCTCCCCCTCGGCGGCTGCGCAGTAGCCGGCGCTCCGGCTGATTGGCAGCGGCGGCGCAGGCCCGGTGTAGGTAGCTGGACCGATGGCGGAAGCGAGCCTGAGCTCCGAGTTCCCGGAGCCTCCCGGCGTGGCGCGGAGCGCCGCACTCATGCAGCAGTTCGCCGCACGGCTGGGCGCGCAGGGCCGGCCGGTGGTCCTCGTCACGTCGGGCGGTACCAAGGTGCCGCTGGAGGCGCGCACCGTGCGCTTTCTGGATAACTTCAGCAGCGGGCGGCGCGGCGCGGCCTCGGCCGAAAGCTTCTTGCGCGCCGGCTACGGGGTGCTGTTCCTGCACCGCGCGCGCTCTGCTTTCCCCTTCGCGCACCGCTTCCCGCCGCAGACCTGGCTCTCGGCGCTGCGGCCCGCCCGGGGCGAGGCCGAGGGCTCTGGCGGACGCCTGCTGCTGGAGGCCGAGGCCGCTGCGCTGCCGGGCTTCGCCGACGCCCTGCTCAGCTACCAGGAGGCCGCCGACGCCGGCACCTTCCTGGCCGTGGAGTTCACCACCCTGAACGACTACCTGCACCTGCTGCAGGCTGCGGCCCAGGCGCTCAGCCCACTCGGTGCGTGGGGAAGATCCGGGCCCAGCCCTGCGCCGCCTCCGCCCGGTGACCTTGACTCCCCCGGGGCGGCGTACCCCTGCCCTGCCCCGGGAGCCGCCCGCTGCCCTCGTTCTCGTGGCTCCCCCTTCCCCTCTTGTAGCAGCCTAGCTCTGGAGCTGGAAGGGACCTTGAAGGCCCTCCGACCCATTTCATAATAACAGCTACCATTTATGTAGCGCTTACCAAATGCCTTATTATCTCATTGGATCCTCAGAACAGCCCTGGGAGGTAGGTGCTGCTGTTATCCCCATTTTACAGATGAGGACGCTGAAGTTAATCGGCTTTAATCGGGGGGCATATAGCTAATTGGTGTCCAAGCAGGATTGGAATTCGCACCGTGACCCTCCCAGTCGGGCATTCTATCCACTGTGCTTCGTCACTGTTTTTCTTTGTAGGCCCCTCCGCAATGTTTTACCTCGCTGCGGCCGTGTCGGATTTCTATGTGCCTGCCTCTGAAATGCCTGAGCATAAGATCCAGTCCTCTGGAGGCCCTCTGCAGGTGGGTAAGAGTTATTTTTCCCATGTAGACTTAAGGTTCCTTATGACTGAGCATAGACCAGCTTGCTCTTTGTTTGAATTAGGCATTTCTGTAGTCAAACTGTGATATAAAGCCCAAAGCAGGGTGGTCCAGGATGCTCATAATATCAGATTGATAGATGATGGCAGATTGGAATTGGAAGGGACCAAGGGAGTTTTAGTTTTGAGTTACCCAGATATCTGTAAACTAAAAACCCTATTCATAAGATTCCTAATAACCTTTGCAAATGGTTCTGCAGAAATTTTGTGTGTTTAAAGTGGATAACCTAAGTATATATAAGTGTTGGAGCTGTTGGGCACTTTGCAGTTTATTTACTAAAACCCCTTTGTGCAATCTTTCCCCCTTTCCTTAAAGAAACCATTTATTTCTTTAGTGAACCTTGGCCTCTCAGCCCCTTGCCTTCCTTATCAGATTAAATACTTTCTTTTCCAACCCTAAGAATAGAACACCTTTTTATAAATACTTCAGAGAGTTGCAGTGTCATTCTTTTTTTTTCCTTCCTTTTTTTAGTGAGGCAATTGGGGTTAAGTGACTTGCCCAAGGTCACACAGCTAGTAAATGTCAAGCCTCTGAGGCCGGATTTGAACTCAGGTACTCCGGACTCCAGGGCTGGTGCTCTATCCACTGCGACACCTATCTGCCCCCAGTGTCATTCTTGTAAGCAGGCCTTGCATACACATAGATGACAACCCATCTACTGAGTTACTGTGACTAAAAAAATGAATAACTGTTTTGTCAACCTAGTGATAAGTCTGACCAAACTTAGCTAGATTGGTTCTTGAGTGACAGGTAGATGGTCCATTGCCAGGTATGTAACAGGTAGCCATTCCAGCTTGATGGGACCTGCCCAAGTTTGTATTCCACTAACACGGCCTTTCAAAACCCAGGTTCACCTTTATGCTGTGCAGAAGTTAGTTATAAAACTAATGGACTTAGCCAGTTTTTAGAAGTTCAGGTCTTTGACTCAATTTTCACTTAGCTCTGATGCCCAGTGTTAAGAAAAGCAGTGTTCTAGATATGTTTATTAGAGACATAGAAGATAGACATCTTAGAGACCAAGAGGATGCACGCCATTCTTATGGGCTTTCCAAAAATCTTTTGATAATTTTGGTGGGATTTCATGGGAACAAGGCTAAAGGCACACCAGTTATGTACATATACTTGTTCTCTCCCCTGCAGCTCCTTCATGAATTGCCCTTGCTTCCAAAATAAACTCTTTATCCAAATCAAGGCTGTACTCTGTATTAGTCCATATATTAGGCATGCATTTCCCTCACATCTAGCTGATCTAAAATCCATGTGCCAATTGTAATTAGTGATATTTTTGATAACTTAGCTATCTTTTTTTTTTTTGATAGCTGGTGTTAAAACCTTTCTTTTCCAATGCAGATAACAATGAAGATGGTGCCAAAAATGCTTTCTCCTCTTGTTAAAGACTGGGCTCCCAAGGCATTTGTAATCTCTTTTAAATTGGAGACAGACCCCTCAGTTGTAATTGATCATGCAAGGAAGGCTCTGGAGACTTATCGTCATCAGGTTGTGGTGGCCAATATCCTGGAATCCCTGAGGTCTTATGTGGTTATTGTAACCAAAGACTCAGAAACACAGTTGTCTCTTTCTGACGAAGAAATGGGAAAAGGTATGGAAATAGAAGAAAAGATTGTGAGTAATCTACAGTCTCGACACACAGCTTTTATAAATGAGAAAAACTGATGCAAAAACTTGTCTGCTAAATCTGAAGTTGTGACTTGGACAGTGGCTTGAATAAGAGGGTAGTACAGAGAAAGGGAAACCATCTTTTATTGTCCATAAGAAAAAGGAAAATCTGTGGGAAGGTGGAAAAAAGGGTGTTGGAATAGAGAGGGAATATTTAATTTCAAATCGGTTTTGTTTTTGTCTTTTAATGATTATTTGATGCTCTTTCATTAAAAATGAAAGTGAAGGCAGACCAGCTCTAGTGTTATAGAGCTAAACTTAACCACATCAGGTGGGAAAAGGAATAAAGGATATAGTGTTCTCATTTTCTATTTAAAATATTTTACTGCAAGCTAAATAACAACCTCAGCAAAAAACAATCAAAGGATAGAAGGAATAAAAGCCCAAATAATAAAACCATAAATTCCAAACTTTTCATGTTTTGATTAAAACATGTCCATGTACATAAACTTTAACAAATTAATGTTTTGTTCTGTGTTCTCTGTTAGTGTTCTCCATCTCTGTACTTCAAGTTTTGTTGCTTTTAAAATATAACCATATTAGCGATTGATATTTATTATATCAAAGTGAGGTGAGATACCACCTTATAGCCATCAAAAATTGGCAAAAAGTAGTTTAAAATGATAAAACTTGGGGCAGCTAGGTGGCTTAGTAGATAAAGCACCAGCCCTGAAGTCAGGAGTACCTGAGTTCAAATCCAGCCTCAGACACTTGGCAATTACTAGCCCTGTGATCCTGGGCAAGTCACTTAACCCCCATTGCCCTGCAAAAAAAAAAAGAAAAAGAAAAATGATAAAACTCAATATTGCCAGAATTGTGGGAAAACAAGTGTGGTATTAAATTGTTGGTATTGTTGGTAGAGCTGTTTGCTTTAAAACAGCTCTTTCCATATATCTTTGTATTCTTTATTTGCCACTCCTGGGAAAACAATAGTGTTTTATGATTTATTCCACCATTTTCCATTTGCATGTGGAGGAGGTTTTCAGTTAGTTATCCCTTCCACATTGAGACTTTCCTCATTGAGGTTTTGATATATGGTAGGTTGGCATAAGAAATTAAATGAGAATTTGGGGGGAGTTTTGCAGAAGCCAGCACACTATACAGAGCCAAATACTTAACTCAAATTATATAATAGAGTACTGTAAACACTTCATAAAGAAAAAAATTCAGACTTCTCTGGTATGAAGGGAGAGCCTAAAAATTTTATGTGGATGTTCCAGATCATGGGGGTACTGAGCCCGTAACCCACTCCTTGTCATCCATCGGCCCCCCAAGATGTGGAAGGGATAACTGTAGTTATGAATATTTTTAAACAACCATATTTTTTTTTCCTTTTTAACAATGCCATTACAATGTGTTTCTTGAAATGAGATCACTTGATCTAGGGCTGTGATCCCTTTTGTGAGTCACATTCTATATATTTTTTTTAAATAGTATTTTTTTCCAGTTACGTATAAAGACAATTTTTAACATTCATTTAAAAACATTTTTGAATTCCAAATTTTCTCCTTCCTTCCTCCCTAAAATGGTGAGCAATTTGATACCGGTTATATGTGGAGTCACACTGCATATTACTCTTGCAGCATGAAAATAAGATTTCACCAGTTCACCGCTCCACCAAACAGTTTGGTCATTGTAAATGATAATTTGATGGGTATATGGTGGTATCCCTTCACACCTCTATTTTCCAAAAGGTTTAACTGGGGATTGAGTCCCCCAAAACATACTTTAGTCTGGGTATCCATCTTACAAACACAGGAAGCAAATGATTCATGAGTGGGCAGTTTGGTCAGTGTGTATACAAAAAACAAACCAATTGTAAGTGTGGCATTTGGCAGAGTTGGCTTAGTAGAGCTATGATGTGAAAATTCATCTGTTATTGGACCCTTTTATTTTGAAAGTACCTTTCTCCCTGCCTGGATCCATCAATGAACACAGTGCCTCAAAAGCTGTTGGTGTTTTGTTTTCAATGTGTCTTGTGCTTCTGGACTGTCCTGCACAGAAACTGTTAGCCAGCCAGGTAGGTAAAGGTTGTCATCTGCCTTTGCCTTCTCACCCGGCAGCTGTGACATCTTCAGTGCCCTTGATGGAATTATACTTCAAGGATCCTTTAGTTTCAAGCACTATATGCTAGAGTGGCTGGGGAGGAAGGGAGGCCCTACAGAATCATGAGGCTTTGGCTTGGGCCCTTAGAAGGCCTGGAGCAGGAGTTTTGGATCATCAGCCTTTAGAGTTAAAGCATTCAGTATATGATCTGGCTCACAGTAGTAGTCCAAAGTGCAAGGTTTCCAGAAACCTGAAGCTGTTGCCTTGATTCATAAATTAGGAAACTGAGGCTTCCATGAGAGGGTTATTATAAGTGTATTTTTTCTATTCCTTAATTCAATTTTCATTTCAAAGCAGGATGATTGATTCTTAACAGTGGTTATACATCTAGCCAATGACTTAAGAAGATGTATTCACTGGCTGTGATAATCTCTCCATCCTTCCCACCTTACCCTCCATGAAAAAGTTGGGAAGGACTGAGAATCAAGAGTTGTTCTGGTTATAGCTATGCCAGCCCTAAACTGTGATGGGGGCTAGAATCAGGAAAAGACAGTTCATTTATTCAGCAGCTATTAATTGGAGCTGAGAGGCATTGTGTGATGGCTCCAGGGAGAGCTTGGCTCTGTTCTTGCATCTGATACAGGGGCTTTGTGGTTTGGGGCAAATTATTTCATCTCAATGCAAGACTCCAAGACTACTTGCCGAGAAGGTGTGGAGGGCATTCAGTAAGGTGTTCCCTCTGTCGCTGAAATCATAAACACATTTTTTAAAAATTGAGTATCTACAACATGCAAGGCTTTGTTCTGGATGGACATTTAATACAAGGTGGAAGGTGCTGAAAGCCTAGAAGGGAAGCCATGATGTCAGAGTGCATCAAGGCTCACAGTGGGTGGTTTTCAGGAGAGGGACTGCTGGCTAGCTGGGGACTTCATAACTAATTGACAAGTTAGTTACAGGTTGCTAGGCTGCTGTTACAGGAGGGAAGGACAACACATTTCAGACCAGGATTCTCTTCTCTTCTCTTCTCTCTAGACCAGCCTGGGTGAGTACTGCACTACTGTCCACATACATAGTTTAGGTCTTTGTTGGCCTGCATTGCCCACTGTTGGTACAAGAATCAGAGGGCCATTTCTGACAATCGTGTCTTCCAAAGTGGAATTTTAACTCAGACTCTTAAAAAGGGAAGGCAGGTTCAAGTGAATTGTTACTTTTTAAATTTGCTTGAAGTTGCAAAAGCTTTCACATAATTAAACCATGATTTCTTGGGCCTTGGAAAGGACTTTTAAAGATGATCTTGCCCAGATCCTTATTTTACAGATTAGTCAACTGAGTTCTAGAAAGGAGAAGAAACTCGGTACAGTGTTAAATGTCGGATCTCCTAATTCCCACCTCAGTGTACGTCTATGCTGGCTGCCTCACCATAGCTTTCATAGTGCTCTCTGAGGGGACAAATACTGAGATTCAAAGATCTGCAGATGTAAAACTCTCCCAGGAACATAGGCATGCACTTTCTTTGCTTTTGTTCAGACTGTCCAGCCTGGACACCATCACCTCCAGGAAGCCTTCCCTGATTCCTCTCCGGTTATAACAAGACTTCCCTCTTGGGCTTTGCATAGCACTTTGCACCTCTGTTAGGCACTTTTTGTGTACTGTTGTGTGTTGTAATTAATTACCTGTGTCATCTGCCTGCTAGACTCTGCTCACAGAATCTGAGTGTGAGTCTTGGCTCTGACACTTATTTTGTGACCTGGGCAAGTCACTCAACCCCTATGTGCCTCACTTTCCTCTTTTTGAAAATGGGGACAATATTTGTATTACCTACCTCACAGGGTTGTTGTGAGGAAAACCCTTTGTACATCCTAAAGCATTATGTAAATTATTACTCTAATTATGCACAGCATTATGTTCCCTGTGGGGCCAGGAAAGAGCCTCTTGGAGGATCCCCTGAAGCACATTGATAGATTTTCTTTCTCTGTCCAGGACTCAGCTAACTTGCAAGTATTTATTAAGCAACTACTCTGTGCCGGGCACTATTTCAGGTCTTGGGCATACCAATATTCAAATGAAAGTTTCACTCCCTCAGGAGCCTTTTATTCTACAGAGGAAACAACAGATATACATGTAAGAAAATATAAACTATAAACAAAATAGTTGGATGGTACACCAGTTGTTGCAGAGCTGGGCCTCTAAGAGGGAGGTGAGGGGAAGGACACCAGGTCCAGACCTCACTGAGCCAATGACCCTCACCTGATTTCCATAACCAAGGGGCCTTTGGTTCCTCCCATTGCTTGCTATCCCATCCTTTTTCCACCCACTTTACTGGAACCATGCCATACCAATTCCTCCACCTGGCCCTTATCAAATCTCCTTTTACAGGCCAACATTCTTCCCATGAGGCTGTTTGCTGGTCACAGCTGTAGCTATGAAACCAACTCCTGAGCACACCTGCTACCTCTATTCCTCTCCTGCTTAGTAAGTACTATATACTCCCCACCAGCTCCAACCCAACCACCTCCTAGTAATCTCCTGCCCATTTACCCCAAAGGAGCAAAGGAAGCCAGGAAGAGGCTTGGAAGGAGGCCCAGAGTTACTACTCCACCTTGATTCAGATGGATTGCAGTGCAGTAGCCTGTGTCCTATGCAGTTTCTTCCCATGACCTTCACCCAGGGTATTGGAGGCCTTCCTCTGTTAGGTTAGTCCTCCTGTAGCATATCTGCTTACTGGTCAAAGATATCACTTGCACACAGAACCACAGTGTCATAGTTGGAAGGGACCCTGATGACTCATACTTGAAAAAGAACTCCATGCAAAACCTGTGGTCAGCCAGCTTTTCCTGGAGACCTTCAATGAGAGGGAACTTGCTGCCACTGTCAGACATAGCCCATTGCACTATCCCCATATAGCTCTAATTTTTAAGGAAACATTTTCTGTTGTGAATGCTAAATTTGCCTTTCACTGTCCACTTGCTGCTCCTACTTCTGACCTCTGGGGTAAACATGGAACAAGTCAAATCCCTCTTGTAGGTAACAGTGCTTAGAATACTTCAGAACAGTCATCATGACCCCCAAAGCCTTCTCTTCCAGCAGTTCCATATTAAGTGCCTACTGTGTGCAACTCCCCATTATGCTTCTTTATATTCCCTGCTGTAGAAACAGATTTCTTGATCTTGTTTCCAAATTCTCCTTTCCATTTAACCCAAGATCATTCCCATCCTGCTGTGTCTAACTCTTTTTCTAATATTTTTCCATCCTATAGCTAGGTCCCTATCCAATACTCCCAGGTTAACAGGAACAAGAAGGCAGACTATCATTCATTTGTTTTTAAGACAGTTGAAAAAACTGGTCCTTAGTCACTGTATACGTGGTGTGTAGTACTGCTTATCACACGGACTGCTGTGCTCAGAACATTCTACAAGTACAGCATGAACTGGAGGGAGGGGTAAGACATGTTTGAAAGGACCAATTGGGTGGTGGACAGTTTGTAGGAAGACTCCAAGAACTTAGTGTTTGTTGAATGAATGAATGAATGTATTAGCTCCATAATGGCCCAGAAAAGAGAGTCAGGCTGAGGGGGCAGCTGGTCTGGAAAGCCCCTAAGTCCAAAGTAGAGTATACCTCTATAGACAAGCAGACTGGAGTCAGTCCCTAGGTGGCTCTGTAGAAATCCTGCCTGATGAGCATCTAAGGGACCAGTTGTGGAAACGTGAGAGCACCTGACTTTATAATGCCACATACACACTATCCTTTCAATAGCCCAAGAGCTTTGCAATGCTGGTGTGATAGAGCTCTCTATAGCTTTCCAGTGAAGTGGCAGAATTCTTGTTATATTACTATAACCCATACTTGTATCAATAGCTTTCCAGTGCCATGTGGGTGATCCATATGCCTTGTCTTATCTGAATCTAATAAATAAATGCCTTTGAGATCTGAAAGTGTTTGCATTTTTATTTTCCACATCAGAAACTCAGTAAGGAATAACTACCCAAGATAAACAGGCTTTTCTATCATTGGAAATGAAAGGAGTGGAGATGGGTTACCTGTGGGTCACTCTAGGCAGTTTTGTACTTTTATCCATTCCATTGGCCACCGTGGCCAGTTCCTCAGCTGGGGCCAGCCTTCCCCTGGTAAGTATGCCCCTGTTTGTCTTTCTGATTCTGTCAGCTAGCTCAGCACTAGCTGAGCCTTCAGCACCTGCTGAAATGAACCTAACCTCAGGTCACTTTAGTGCTAGGAGGCCTTGTGAAGGGGTGAGCAGTGACCCGGTGCTAGAATGCCTCCAACCTGACCTGATCTATGTTGATCCTGATTCTGGCCTCCAGTGTGTTGGCCAACCTTCCCATCTTATCACATGCAGAATTGAAAATCATGCTATCTGAGCTTTGCCCCAAGACTCGGATTCTTTTTTTGTTTTTGGTCGCGCAGTGGGGGTTAAGTGACTTGCCCAGGATCACACAGCTAGCGTCAAGTGTCTGAGGCCGGATTTGAACTCGGGTACCCCTGAATACAGGGCTGGTGCTTTATCCACTGCGCCACCTAGCTGCCCGAAGGCAGGGATTCTTAAAAACCTGTAAGTGACAAGGCCAAAGACCCCTTGGCACATTTTGTTGTGAGGTGAGATACGGGTTCCAGTCACATCCCTGCCACTTGGACAGGTCACAACCTCCCTGGGTATCTGTGAGAATGACAGGTGTTGAATTAGAAACGTTTATCCCTAAATCCTGTAACCTAAAACCCTTTCAAAACTTCCAGATATCCATGAGCCGGACTAGTGTTCCCCTCTCCCAGAAACCCTCGTAGGCTCCACCCATGAGGGAACAAAGCCTGTGCCCCTTGGACCAAAGTTCTCTCACCCTAGAACTGCTTTCTCTGCCCCCCCCCCCTCCCTGTGGCAGCGGTCTCACACACACACACACACACACACACACGCACGCACACACTGTCTGCACAGGAAGATCCCTCCCTCTAAGGCCAATGGTATGCTCCGTAACCATGGCTACCGTCAGAGGAGCCGCGGGACTGGAGTGGTTGCCATGACTCCCCCAGAGGCTGTCGGCCGCTGCAGTTCGGAGTCGCCGACCTGACTGTTCTCCGGGGATTCTCTGCCAGACTTCGGCGACGCGGGGGCTTTTCACCCTTTCCGCAGAACCAGACCTACCCGCAGACTCGACAGCCAGGAGAGAGAAAAGCTTTCTCTTATCTCTTTCCTTTCTTTTCCTCCCTTTCGCCTTTCTCTGACCTCCTGCCCCAGCCCCTCACCCCCCACCCCGTAGAGTGAATGAGTGCGTGAGGAGAGGCCTTTCAGGCTGTAGGGGTGTGCGCGCGCGCGCCCCCGAGTCGTACGTGCGCGCGCCCCGAGCCCGCTCTCGTACCCGAGCTGTGCGTGCGCGGGCTCTGAGCTCTCTGGGCACGCGCGCCCAGCAGCCCTAAGGATGGGATTTTAGCTTGGCCCGGGCTTGGCTAGGGCATCTGTGGCCGCCCTTACTAACTCACTGCGGAGGTGGGCGGGGGAAGCCCAGGAAGGGGAAGCCCTTTCTGACCACTGCTGTACGGCCTTTGAATACTGCACTTGCTTGTCTAGCAAGCAAGGGACGGGTGGCTCCTTTGTTCCCCCTTGGTCTCAGAAGTCATCTAGCCTTCTGCATTTTTCCAGGCCACACCTTTGTCCCTAAAATTTTGTTTGATTGACGTCTTTTTTTTCCAGTCATTTCCTCGATCTCCCCTTCTTCCCCTTCTCCCCCTTCATTTTGTCTTCTCCCTGTTGCACCCTCTTGGATCAGTTTCCTTATCTGTAAAATGAAGGAGTTGGACCAGCTAGGTCCCTTCCACCACTAGATCCACGATTCTCTGATCCTGTGACCTCTTTCTGGCCTTATTTATCCATTTTATTGCTTTCGCCCCGCCCCCCCCCAATTTCTTGGGCCATAGTGCATTTTCAATGTTCATTCATAGCGCCCGAACCCCTAAAATTAATACACTGTCTCACTCCACTTTCCTGCTGCAATGCTGTGGGTAGCTGGGTATTTCCCATTTTGTATCCCCAGGATTATTTGGAACAGTCTGTCTATTACTTTGCACTATCACGGTGAGACTGTGTTGAGTAAACTAGAAATTAAAATGGAGAAGCCCACATTGGTAAATACAAACTATTAAATTACATCAAGTCAAATGTATTAGAAAATGTAGAAAACAACTACATTTTTTTTGTTATTTAGAGCTTTTGTTAAGAATATTCAGGTTTTTAATTGGATGCAGAATTATCTGAATGAGAATTGAAACTAGGGGATAATACCTATGTTTAGTAATAATTAAACTTTATGTTTACTTTTTGAGACTAACACTACTTTCAGTGAATCAAGAGAGAAACTAGTGGGAGGAATATCAGTAAATGTATACTTATGAGCAAGATAGCTCTGTTGAATATAGGTGCCAGGTCTTTCTTGGTAGGGTAGTGTTCTGGGGAAATGATGGTGGGGGTGCTTAGGTATTCCTCTGTAAAGAATTATACTCTTGAACACAGTCCAATTAGGACTAAATTGGTCTTTTATTTGGCGACAGAGAAGACTTCACCCCTGGGAAGCAGATGACTTAGAAACATCTTCCTCCCAGAACAGAAGGAAGGCAAAAGCTTTTATAGAGGATAGATGGGATGACCATCTGAAAATGGAAAGTTCCTTTCGGGGGTGGGGTGGGGTGGGGTGGGGTGGGGAAAGCTTGGATGCTTGTCATTCCTGAGAGTCCAGGGGGATTCTTTTTTAGGAATGATGGTCCTGACCTCTAGAGTTATCTCTGTCTCCTGGCTCCAGTCAGTCTAACCGACTTTCCTGCTACAGAATTTTGCCTTCCCTTACTTCTTAGATGTGTCCATCATGATATCTTCTTGGCCAGTTTAAACTTTAATAGTCCCTTGACTCCTTGATATATCTGTCCTGTTGTCTGGTCATCCTAAACCACATGTCATTAGTAAGTAGGATACAGTGGATTTAACTAATTAGGAAGGTTTAATTTTTTTTCCTATAAAAATGCTTTCCTGAAGTTTGTTAGAACCTTTATATGTCAACTTCCCCAGTAAAGGACTTACTATTTTTTGGAAGTACATTTAAAAGCAATTATTTTAGTTTATTGAGTCTAGTTTTCAGAAAATTGATAACTTGGTTATTTTAGTTTTCAGGGTCAATTATAATAGGTACCTATGAAGTCATGCTGAATTTCAGCCAAGGTTACATGAAAAAATTTAAATGTTTTTACAGCTTCTCTTCCTAATCTTAGACTGGAGAAGGAAATTTTCTTGCTTTTTCAGTTCACAAATAAAATGCTAATCGTTTGTAAGTTGAAGAAGCTGGAGTATGTAAGAGTGTCGAAGTCTGAGTAAATGAATGAATTCTAAAGCATTTATTAAATGCTTCCTGTATGCCAGGCATCATGCTAAGGACTGGAGATACAAACAGAAAATCCAGACAGTCCTTGCTCTCAAGAAGCTTGCCTCCTAATAGAATTTTAGTGGTTTATGAAAGTCTTGAATTACATATTTGTGTCAGTGTTTGTTTGCCTCAAGGTGGAAGGATGGTGGAGTGGAAAAAAGGCTGAATTAGTTAGAAGACCAGAGTCAAATCCCATTTCTGCCACTTTCAGTTTGGCCTTGAGCAAAGTCATTTAACCTATTTGGTGCTTCATTTTCTCATCTGTAAATCTGTAAAAGGGGTGAATGAGATGGCCTTTAAAAGGACTACCCTGGGGGCAGCTAGGTGGTGCAGAGGATAAAGCACCTGCCCTGGATTCAGAAGGACCTGAGTTCAAATTTGACCTCAGACACTTGACACTTACTAGCTGTGTGACCCTGGGCAAGTCACTTAGCCCTCATTGCCCTGGGGGGTGGGGAAGGACTGTCAATACTGTGATGCCTTTGAGCTCTCAGGACATGCTATTACAGTATTTGTTTCTTCTTTGACCACACTATGTAGTGCTGGGCAGCATATTCTCCTTCTCTTGGATTTTGGTTTTCAAAGAAGAAATGGTGTCTAATGAAGTGTAACCCTGGCTACCACACTGCAGTTAGAAGTACAGTTGTTGGGTTTTGTTTTTTTTTTTAACCTTCATTACCCCTCTGCTTCCAACTAGCTTTAGCTGTTTCTGCCTCTTCTTTCCTTGCATCTCAGGAAACACATCCAGAAAACTAGTTGTCTTATTCATAATTATTTTAGGGTCTTTATTTTCAGGGGAGCTTAGTTTATTAATAAAAAATCATTTAGTATCTGTCATGTATAGAGCATGTACAAATGTACTTTGCAATGTAGAAACTGCATACAGAGAATTTCACCATTAGAAAATTTGTCTCAGGAAATTGATTGAAGATTCCAATTTCTGAATGATGAGATTCCTTATATCTTATGTTAGTCTACTTTTCAGTTCAACAGCTAAATATTAAACATTTGCAATGGGAAAGGCCTTGTGCTATTTGTGGGAATATTTATTTTGAAGGAACTTATGATTTTATTGATGCAGATTAGCTCTGAGTGGGGAAATTTTTCCCCATATGGATCAATGGATGGTCTTATAGGGTTGCCTGGGGTGTTCAGAAGTTGAGAGATTTGCTCAGTGTATCTGGGTTGGGAGAAACAGACCTTTGTCATTCCTCACCATAATTCTTTCAGAACTATAGATTAGTACTGCTTCATTATTTATTTTTGGTTCATTCATATAGGATGGCTGTGTGTGTGTGTGTGTGTGTGTGTGTGTATAAAGGCCTGTGTAAGCTTTTTAAGCCATTTCTGGAGATCTTAAAATGATCTTGAATGTCTGACAGAGACCTTCACTTGAATCTGGTGTCCTCTTTATTTCTGTCTTATCTAGATCAGCTTAAGCTGACAAATAGCTAGCTGATGAAAAGAGGATTTGGGGTTTTGTTTTTGTTTTTTCCTCACCAGAGAAGAAAGAGAACTGATTTGAGATCAGTGGCATTGCTAAGAAACTTAAGGGTTAAATGTTGAGGGTAGCTTTATAGGTCCACTTCTCCCCTTTCCTAAAGTCTTTTTCCCCCACCTCATGCTCTTATTGTTGTTGTTTTTTAAACATGTGCTGTTGTGAGCTTTTGGTGTTGTGTTCTTTTGTGAGGGTTTTTGGGGGTTTTTTGGTAGGGGGGAAAGAGACAGTTGATTCTGTAATGTTTGCTTTTCGTGTTACTGTGAAATTAAGGTGTTGTTTTGTTGTTGTTTATAACTATATGTTATCTTTCTTGTTTGAGAATAAATTCCGAATAATCTTCAAAAATAAAAAAAAAGAGATTTGCTCAGGGTCAATCACAGGTAGAATGAGAAACCAGGTCTTCCTGACTTTGAGGCCAGTTCTCTGTCCACTGTGCTTCGGTGCCACTTAGGCATGGGAAAAACAAATATTAAATAAGAAACAGCCCCTAGATTTAAGGAGATTTCTTTCTAATCAAGTAGATGAGGCATAATCTTTTTTTTTTTTTTTTAGTGAGGCAATTGGGGTTAAGTGACTTGCCCAGGGTCACACAGCTAGTGTTAACTGTCTGAGGCTGGATTTGAACTCAGGTACTCCTGACTCAAGGGCTGGTACTCTATCCACTGCACCACCTAGCTGCCCCGAGGCATATTCTTAAAACTAAATTAAACTATAAGGAGAGGTCCAAAGTTTTTGAAAGATGGGAAGAGACATGATTAGGGACAACTCCAAGGGGGAACTAGACTTGGATAGAGGATGCCAATGAGTAGATGAAGGGAAGGAAGTTGTGGAAAAGGGGAGAAACTTCAGTATGTGTTCTTGTCAGTTCAATGAAAAAACACCTCTACCACCAATATTAAGTGCCCACTATCTCATTTGTGTTTTATAGTTGTTAATTGTGCCCAACATAAAAGTGCACTTAGAGTTCATTCTACAAAAATCTATTTTATTCACAACTTTGATTGAAGTATCAGTTCTATAAAGTTAAATATGCCTATACTGAATGCTTTGGTATAATCTCCAAGTGGACAGGAACTGTTTTATCTCAACTGGTATCTCTCTCAACACCTGTAATAGTGTTATTGGCATGTATAACATTTTTAAATATCTATAACCTGTTTAACATTTGTTGAATGTATGAGTTTGAGTAGGGGAGGAAGGAGAAAAGGTTTTACCTCTCAAAAGAGAAAAAAATTCCCCAGAGACTACTACTGTCCCTTTGATGAGTTTACAATTAAGTTGAGAAGGCAAAACTTATCCGTAAAATGACTCGGGCACTGTTACTCACAATAGAAGAAAACACTGGAAGATTAGTTTAAAATGGTCCCTTGGAAGGCTGGCGTGGGAAGTAGAGGATAGTCAATTGCCCACTAGGTGCAAAGGGCCATGTAATAGTGTTGTTCTTCCACAATTAAGAAAAATGGCAGACACTGTTTATAAGCTTAGGACAGAACAGAATGATTTAGAAAGTTGTCACGGGTTATATAAAGCTGGCATTGTTATTAAGGTGTATTATAATTGCCCCACACTGATTAGGCCTGAAAGGGGTATATTGGAATGAATAGAAAACTCTAGCTTCTAGATAGTTCCAGTGTGTTACCCATTTTTATATGCCTAGAACAATACCTTACACACAATTGCTCAAAAGTTTGATGAATTATCTGTAGTTATTTATTGGAGGGAGTAAAGAACTGAGGACCATAGATTTATACTCAAAAGGAACCTTGGAGATCAAGGCTGAGTAAACCCTTTGGTTAGAATAAACAATACCAGATTTTTAAAAGGGGGGGAGGGGCAGCTAGGTGGTGCACTGAGTGGATAGAGCACCAGCCCTGGAGTCAGGAGTACCTGAGTTCAAATCCGGCCTCAGAGGCTTGACATTTATTAGCTGTGTGACCCTGGGCAAGTCACTTAACCCCAATTGTCTCACCAAAAACAAACAAAAAAACAAAAAAACAACAAAACCCCCCAAAAAACCAATACTAGATTCTCTGCTAGAGATACAAATACTACCCCCTACTACAAAACAAAAAACCCTGTCCTTGTTAAGTTTACATTCTAATAGACAAAGACTGCATATCTGGAAGAATTGATTGGGGAGGAGTGAAGTCACTGGTATGGTAACTTAGAGTCATAGGATAATGTAAATTTACCTTGTAGATAGGAATGTTGGAATATTTAAAATAGTAAAATTCTGAGTTGGACATGTAGATTATGTGATAATTGAGTGGTTTATAATATGTCACATGATCTCATCATTCAATTTAGTTGGCATTATACAGCCATTATTCAACTGTTTATCAGCAGCTGTCGACACTTAGAGGGGGAGAAATTCTTGTGAATTTGTAACTGGTTAAGTGAACGGTGAGAAATGGTCTTTATGTACATTTAACGATCCAGAAGTTGAACATTATGGGGAATATACATTCAAGATTTCCTGTAACTCAGATTACTATAACTTTAAAACAAAAAATCTTATTCGTGCTATTGCTTTCCTCTCATTAAGGAAAATGTTCGGTTAGAAGACATACTCCATTTTCTTGAGAGAGAAGGAATGGATTCCCTTGCTACTGCTGAAGATCAGCTTTGTCATGTCTGGCGTTTATTCCAACATAGCGAGGATAGGCTGAGAATTGCTTCTAGAGACTTGGAAGAGCTCAGAGTAAAGCACACGGAAGAAATGAAAGAAGTAAGAGCAAATAATACAGAATTATTCCTTGATATAGCCATACTCTTTTCTATGAGCTAGTCTCCTATGTTTGTTTATAGTGTGCTTAAACTGCTTTTGCTTACTCTTCTCCATTTTTTGAAATGACAGCTTCCAAAAGAATACATAAAGGATTCTGCTTTCAGAACACTCCTCTGCCATCACAGACAAACCTCACAGTAATTTCAGGAAGTATATTATTATTTTGGTAGTGTTTAAATCTAGGCTGTTGTGAAGCATATTTGAAATGACCCATTTTTTAAGGCTGTCAATATGAACCAGAAACTACCAGAAAGGAAAGTCCATAATTTAAAATTTCATATTGTATAAGTCATTGTTCATCTCGTATGTTGGACAGACTCTCCTATTTAGATGATCAGATTGAGTAGCATGATCCAATTCATAAGAAGATAAGCCTCACAGCAGTGTGAAGGATGAGGTGGAGGCAGAAAGACCTGTTAGGAGATTATCACAATAATCCATCAGGTGGTCACAGGAGCCTGCACTAATGAGGTAGCAAAGACAGTAAAGAGGAGGGGCTCTATTCAAGAAATACTATAAAGATGAAATAATCAGGAGGAGAAGGCATTTGGGTCCATAGTCTTTCTGCTAACACCACCTTTGACTGCACCCCTGAGGTTCTAATATTTTTTCTCTGTCCTTCTCACTGCTCTCATTGTAAAGAAGTTCATCTCTCCATTGAATACTGCCCTAGTCTAATGGCAGACTAAACATACAAATTGTAGCCTTTATAAGTAACAGGTTTCTTGGTAACTGAATTTTCAACAAGATTTTCCATAACTCTCTCCACTGATCATTATTATAACTGACATTAATATGGTGCATTAAGGTTTGCATAGTGATTCATATTCATTATCTCATTTGGTTCTCACCACTATAGGTATTCTCTGTGTTTTACAGCTGACTAAACTGAGGCCCAGAAAGATTAAGAATCTTTTATTGTTGTTGTTCCTTGGGGTATTCCCAAGCCCATTACTTGTCTCAGTTTGTTCCCTCAATAACCTTTAAAGTGGGACTCCAAAGGGACAATACTCTCCTCATTTTAGGATGTGGGCATATAAGTTAAGTGTTTTATTCCTGGTCATATAGTGCATGTCTGAGATTTCATTTGAACAAGATGTTTTTGCCCCTATACACTACCCATGCCATTAGAATGCACTATTTCATGCAAGGTAGGACCATATAAATGTCCCTTCATTTTCTCTCTTTTGACTTTCTCCATTACTGCTCTAGCCATAGTCCTGTGTGAGATTTAAAATTGGATACTAGAGCATTAATCTCCCCTCTTTAATCTTTCCCTTAATTTATCTCCCAGACTAGTAAATGGAAGAAGCTTCCACTTTGAAGTGGAAGAAGATCCACTTTGAAGTCATGTAGTCCAGTATTGAACCCTTTCAGTGTTCAAGGCTATATAAAAGTGAGGACCAATTGGTAGCACTTAGCTCAGAAAACCTTGCAAATCAAGGACAAAGTCTGATTTGCCACCCCAAATCTCTGAGGCGACCCTTGATTCTTCTTTTTTTTTCCTTGTGGGGAAATGAGGGTTAAGTGACTTGCCCAGGGTCACACAGCTAGTAAGTGTCAGGTGTCTGAGACCAGATTTGAACTCAGGTCCTCCTGAATCCAGGGCCAGTGCTTTATCCACTGGACCCCCTAGCTGCCCTGATCCTTGATTCTTAAAGGTTTTGCCAGCAGAGTGCAAACTCAGGAAAGGTCCTACCTAGCTGGCCTACTGGGCAGTTGGCCTATTCTTGATTTATTAAAAAAAAAAAAAGACAACATAACTTTTTACCCATTGTCATCTGACCCTCCTAGTCTTCTTTTAGTTAAATCTCACTTTTTAAGAATTCCTACATATGGCTGGTGTGCCTGAAATATATATCTACCACATCCCTATATTTTTCTGGTGGTAATAAATGAGAAGTGAGAGTCCATCATTAAGGCAGCCTTGGTATTGGTTAGAAACTCTTAAGCCTTCCCAAATATTTTACCAGAATAAAAGGCTTTGGGACTAGGGAAAGGACCTCTGATCCTGTGTGTAGCTTGAATAACCTGGAGTTGGTCAAAGAATTCTACCACTGCAACCCTGCCTAACCAGGACAGACACTACAGGAATCAACTTGTCATCATAACTGACTTGGAGCACAATAATGCATTAATAAGGAAGAGAAGGGGAGACTAGTCTGGCCATACATCTTCAGTATAAAGAAATGCTGCTACTAACTCACTAGTCATTCAGATTTTCAGATCAGGCAGGAGTGACTTCTTGGGTCTCTTACATCTGATTTTTGCCTCTGGTTGCAGATAGCTGGGTGGGGCAGTGGATAGAATGCTGGGCCTGGAGTCCAAGAAGATGAGTTCAAATCTAGTCTCAAACAATTACTAGCTGTGTGACTCCAGGCAAGTCACTTAACCTTTGCCTGCTTCAGTTTCCTCAACTGTAGACTTGGGATAAGAATAGCACCTACTTCCCAGGATTGTGGTGAAGATCAAATGAGATAATGTTTGTAAAGTGCTTAAGGCACAGCACCTGGCTCATAATAGATGTTTAATAAATGCTCATTTCCTTCTTCACAAGTTGGTTAATTGCATTTGACTTTCAAATTGGTCTGTAGTATTTTCCCCTTACTGTTACTTTTTTTCCTGGGATGAAAACTAGACCTCCTTGGACTCAGACTGTATTAGGTTATTCCTTCTAATTCATAGCACAGGTAAGAATTGGATCCAGGCCAGCTATCCCATTCAGCTGCTACACTGATTTCCTGGTGTTACTACACCCCTGAAACCTTGGCTTGGATCATTCTTGTTGCCAAGTCAAAGGGACTGTCTTTGTCCTGGGAGAGCCCAACCCACTGGTGCAGGGCAGTTTCATAAAGATAATTGCACTATGCATGTCTATCAGATGAGTTGTGAGACTTAAATGCAATAATGGATGTGAATGTTATAGTGGGGATTCTTTTCATGGATGGACTGTTAAAGTTCCTTCCAACTCTCAAAGTCTCTGATTCTATAAAAATACTTCACAGAATGCTAGACATTACCATCGTTGTTTAGAAGCCACCCACAGCTCTTGAAAGCTTTGCCTAGGAGGGCAGTATTGCCTAGTGGATAGAGCATTGGACTTAGGGGTGAGAATACTCCAGTTTGGATTTTAACATCTGATATATATTAGCTGTGTGACCATAGGAAAATAACTGAACCTCTGTAAGCCTCATTCTCCTCATCTATAAAATGAGGGGCTTGGACATGTCCTCCAATATATCTCCCAACCTTAGTTCTGAGCCTCTGAAAGCTAGCAAGGCTTGGTATGGACTCAACAAAGTACCTTCTTAACCAAGAACCAACCTAATAACTAGGTTTGGTGAGGGTCATCACCAGAAGGCAAATGTATTTTGCATATCCTAGTTAATGATGCCTTCCACCAAGGTTTAGAGTGTGAAATCAGAGACTGGTAAAGTATTTGAAATGCCACTTGCTATAAGAAATGATAGTTTTCAAAACTTCTATTTACGACTTATTCGACTGCTTTATTTTTGTTCTGAAATGACTTAGAGATGTGTTCAATGGTGGCTGCTGCTTCTGTTTTAGGTGGAAAATTATGTGAATCATGTCCGTCAATTAACAGAAGAAAGAGAAGCCTTAACTCATGATTTTGAAAAAGAGAGTGAGAGACTTCAACTTGAATGTAAGGAACTGCAGCTCCAACAGGGTAACTTTTTGATCTTTTATTTAAACTTTTTCAGTGGTTTGTTTTTTAATCACATTAGGCAAAAGTACATGGAAGAATACAGTTGAGGTTACTTTAAGTGACATACTACAGTGATGGTGAGCAAATGTAGTAGAACCCCATGATTGTGTTATTTGTAGCTGTTTGGTCAGATTGCTTTGGAGCTCTGAGGTTACTGGCATCTCTTCAGATTATCAGTGTGCTTCCAAGTCCGGATACTCTAGAATGTAAACTCTCAGAGGGCCAAAATGTAAACCTCTAAGCTGATATATAATTGTCATCTAATATTAGTAGTAACGGCATGAGTCTTGTAAGTAAAGTACTTGTGTGTGTATATATAGTGTTTAATCTTTCTGTGATATTTAACAAGGTAAGGAAAGAACAAAGACCAACAGTGGACACTAAGGCT
Source organism: Dromiciops gliroides (assembly GCF_019393635.1). Taxonomy (NCBI): domain Eukaryota; kingdom Metazoa; phylum Chordata; class Mammalia; order Microbiotheria; family Microbiotheriidae; genus Dromiciops; species Dromiciops gliroides. Next base: position 599,187,849 of record NC_057863.1, read on the forward strand.
GAGTTGAGCTGATCTCTAGGGTTGGTTGGCTGAAGGATATTATGGGAAAATGGAGAACAGTCAACCAGCACTTGGTCTAAGCAACTTAAGTGGGAGGTTACCTATATTTAGGAAGTTGAATAGTTACTTGCAAATAGTAAACCTGTAATTGGCAAAAGGTTATGTAACTCATAAAGAAAAATCCAGTAAGGAGCAGGGTCCCTGGGCATAGTTCCAGAGCCAAGAGGAGTGCTAGTATTTGCAGTGGCAGGGGAATAGGGGATCTGCTCATAAGTCCAAAGCTAAGACTAGTGCTTGCACCTCCAGGGAAGCAGGGGCCCTTTCTGGATAAAGACCAGAACAGAGACTAGGAGAGCAGTGACATACCTCTCCCTGGATCAAACCACCTTAGAAGCACTGAAAATGTGCAGGTACCCAGAACTAGTTGAAAACAGCAGCACAAAAAAGCCTGAAGCTTGGGACAGTGCCTTGCCACCCCGAGGTGAGCAGAACTTTAACATAAAATTCAAAGTCAGGAAATAGACTAGAAAAATGAGCAAACAACAACAACAAAAAGAACTTGACCATAAAAAGTTACTACAGTGGCAGGGAAGACCAAGACACAAACTCTGAAGACAATAATTCAACACAGCTAGAACCAGAGCTTTGAAGAAAAATGCTAACTAGACACAAGTCCAACAAGAATTCCTAGAAAGATTAAAGAAAGAGAAAAGAGTGGTAGAGGAAAAATTGGGGAAAGAAATGAGAGTGATGCAAGAAAATTATGAAAAGAGAATTAACAGATTGTTAAAAGAAGCATGAAAAGCACTAAAGAAAATAACACCTTAAAAATCAGAATTAGCCTAATGGCAAAAGTGGCATAAAAATTCACTGAAGAAAAGAACTTCTTAAAAAGCAGAATAGATCAAATGGAAAAGAAGGTACAAAAATTCACTGAAGAACATAACTGAAAAGGAGAATTGACCAAATGGAAAAAGAGGTACAAAAGCTCATTGAAGAAAAGAATTCCTTGGGTAAGTGGAAGCTAGTGACTCCATGAGACATCAAGGAACAAGAAAATAAGGCCAAAGAATGAAAAATAGATGAGAATGTGAAATATTTCATTGGAAAAACAACTGACCTAGAAAATATCTGGAGGAGAAACAATTTAAGAATTATTGGATTACCAGAAAGCCATCATCAAAAATCATAATTCAAGAAATTATACATTATAAAGGAAAACTAAAATATAGGAATATTTTAGAAACCAAGGGTAAAATAGACATTGAAAGAATCCACAGATCACTTCTTGAAAGAGATCCCAAAATGAAAACTCCCAGGAATGCTATAGCCAAATTCCAGAAAGGAAAAGAGATTATGAGCAGTCAGAAAGAAAAAAATCAAAGTCATCTAGTCTCATGAAAAAAATACTTGAAATCACACCTCTCAGCAATGACAAATCCAGAAGGAGATGAGGGGAAACAGGTACACTAATGAACGACTGATAGAACAGTGATGTGGTCCAACCATTCTGGAGAACAATTTTGAACTATCCCCAAAAGGCTATAAAATTGCACATACCCTTTGACCCAGCAATACTAGGTCTTTATCCCAAAGAGATCAAAGGAAAAGGACCTATATGTATAAAAATATCTATAGCAGTTCTTTTTGTGGTGGCAAATAATTGGAAATGGAGGGGATGCTTTTCAATTAGGAAATGGCTGAACAAGTTGTGGCATATGATTGTGATGGAGTACTTTTGTGCTATAAAGAATGATAAAGAGGATAATTTCAGAAAAAAACATTGGCAAGATCTGTATGATCTGATGCAAAGTGAAGTGAGAAGAGCCAGGAGATCATTGTGCACAGTAACAGCAATGTTGTAATGATGATCAACTGTGAAAGCCTTGGTTACTCTGATACAAAAGAATTCCAAAGGACTCATGGTGAAAAAAATACTATCTACCTCCATAGAGAACTGGTGAGCTCTGAGTGCAAACTGAAGTATAATTTTCTTACTTTCTTTATTTCTCTTTCCTTTTTTTCTTTATGGCTAATATATTATGTTTTGCATGATTTCACATGTATACTTGATAGCATATTGCTTGCCTTCTCAGTGGGTGTGAGAGAGGGAGAGAATTTGGAACTCAAAATTTTAAAAGAAAAGAATGTTAAAAGTAAATAATAATAAATAAATGAAAGAAAAATCTAGTAAATCACCACTTCGCTACAGAGAATATTTGGGGAATGGAACGCCTCATGGCCTAGATGACGATAACTACAGAATGTCAAATTTTTAATTCTCAATTCTCTTTTTCCTAGTCTCCATGCCAAGTTCTGGCATCACCTATTTTCTTCATCTCCTCCTCAACCGTCCACTGTTAGGTCAAATGCCTTTACAAATGTATTTTGTCAATTTCTCCCTGATGAACACTAGGTCATAGCCAAGTCTTGTTTGTTGGTTGAGGGTGGAATGTCATACTGAGAACTGAACCTATTAGCAAGAAAACAGGCTGAAGATTGGAAATAGGCAGTGCATTATGTATTAAACTTTAAAAAAGGTTATAGCAGTGTATTGTCAGGTGCGAAATGGTCTAATCCTTAACTCATAATGATAACTGTGATCTAAAGATGCATCTTAAAGGAAAGCTTACATTACATAGGGATTTTTAAACAAAAACAATTTATTTTTATTCACTGGATAAATCTTTACAAGAATGGGCGGGGAGGGACTTGTAGCCTAACTGTATGGACCTTTCCTGGCCTTGATTTCATCAAGCCCTCCCCATAGGGCAAGTGCAGTTGTAAAATTGTAAAGTAGCTGTAAAAACCGGTGGGCAGTATTTGAAACTGCCACAAGATGTTGATATTATTCCATAGAAATCTGTTTCTTTGTATCTATGTGTGTCTATCTCTTGATAAACATATGGCCATATCTTTTTTCTTTGTTTCAGTTGCTGTCTGTCTCTTTGTCTCTCAGTCATATGTGTTTATACCCAGGTGTGCCTCTCTAGTGTTTCCCCAGTCAATCTAATTTCTCAAAAACATCTTTAAGACATTATAACTAAACTCCTTCATGATGTCCTCAACCTGTTACTGTTCTAGACCAGTAATCTTAGGTCATTCCAAACATCCTTAGGCCCTACCTGTTTAGCATGATGTTGACCTGGCAGCTTTTCCTCTACTCTTAGAATCGGTAGCTGTGACTTGTTTTGCCATCAAGGTGACTAGCTCTGCTCTGTTCAGCCTTGTTCCTATGAAACTAACTGCCTTCCTCCTGCTATTGCTACCAGAGACATTTTAGATTTTCCCTAAAATTATATTAATGAAAGCAGTTAATGACATTTGGCATAGCATGCCTAAGATAACACAGCTAATGAACAGCAGAACTGGGACTAGAGGCAGGTCTCCTAATGTCCTGGCTAATTCTTCTATTAGTATACTATACATATTCCTGCTCAATTTTGGTCTGCATTTTAAAATTTCATAATAGTCGTTTTGATCTTCTATCAATGCCAAATTAAACAGCAGGGAAGACTATAGCTTTTTGTATGGATCTTTTCTATTGCTCCTCTTTTTGTTTTAGAAAGTTGGAAAAAAACATGGACAGGGAGTGGGTAGCTAGGAGCCTGGAGGGGAGCTATGCAGCTTTTAAGTGACTCTTTTGTTAGGTATCTAAGCATAGACTCACTCGACCCCTTTGAACATGGATTAGATGTTATGAGATTTTGAACTATAATACATTTGCTAATTGGATAATTCTTTTATTTTTGCTATTTGTTCCTCCCAGAGATAGAGCTAAAGGAGATTGAAGAAATGTTGGATCAGGAGGGCTTATCAGAAATAGCTCAGAGCAGTCCCAGTGAACAGATTGCATATTTATTGGTAGAGAGAACAACTCTGTTGGAGAAGCTGGAACTGGCTGAGCCCAAGTTAAATTCATACAACTCTGTGGGTTGTATGAACCTTCAGGAAGTTCATCTTAAGGTATGCCAGAATTACCTTGGAACCCAAACAATAAATTAATGATTAAAAATCAATGCTCTCCTTCCCCTACCCTACCTTACCAAGATAAAAATATAGGACATTTTTTCAATTGTCTGTGCCAACAGGAAAGAACAATAAATGACAAATTTAAAAAAATTTGGTTGACTTTGAAATGTTTCATATAATTTTTTTATTGTAGAAAAACTATCTTTACAATTAAATTTTGCTTAGGTTAATGTAACAATTATTTTGTATTCCTTGCTCGTAAACTTATTGAGGAAGTCATTTTGACTATTAAATATTAGAATATGACCTAGGAATCCTAGTTTGTCAAGGTTTAACTTATGTATTCAGACAAAATTATACTTTTCTGCCTTTATCAATAATATCTAGAATGTCACCACCATTGATTTCTTTATCTGGGTTCAAACAACATTCTCCCCACTCCCAAAAGATTATTGACATTGGTTTCACTCAATTCATCTTTTGGTATTAGGATGGATTTGAGCAAATCCAGACATTAGAAGATGAACTTCAGAAACAACAGGAATCTTTGCATTGGCAGAAAGAAACTCTGAATAAGGTAAAATGTCTTTATGGTTTTTTTCCCCTTCAATTTCAGGATATCAATTCTAAATTATATATTTAGCTTAAAGTGGATAAACATATAAAATCTGACTATAAAATAATAATGAATGAGTCTTTTTTAAAAACAGATGGACCATGCCTCACATCTGAATGAACATTGTCCTTTTTTTCAATGCTGTTCCTTTCAAAGTAGTTTCTTTCTGAGATTTTGTATTTATTCCAATGATTCTGCTATTCCATTTTGGACCTACTACTTGGGAACTGACTTCAAGACCTGTGGAATATCTTTTGAATATCATCTATGATTGTAGTTTTCCACCCTTGTAAGATGGATTTGATTTTTTGAAAGAGCCAAAAAATCCTTCAGAGCAATATTTCGTGCATGAGTTTGTTGTGTCCTGTTCTCCTGAGCTGGGAGAGAATAAGCACAGTCCAGTGACTGAAGGGAGAGAAAGTAAGTCATGGGAGTATAAGTCAACTAAAAGTGCCCAAATGAACAAAAACTGCAAGTCAGTCCAGATGGTCAGAGACAGAAATCCAAAAAGTAAGAGACCTAGGGGGCCCTGGGCTGAGAAACTTAGTTTGGATTCAAGAACATTAGGTTCAGAATCAAGGGGGAAGGGGTGCTGAAGGAGAGGTTCCCATTAAGTAGAATCAGGAACATATCCTAGAAGAAGAAGGTTGAGGCTTTGAATAAAGACAGTTCACTTTCTGCAAAGAATCTGCTCAGTTTTTCCATTTTATAATAGTGTCCCACTGTCCATCTTCTCACCCCAACAGGAGGCAGTGGGACATATATATAAGGGAGGGAGGGAGAGAGGGAAGAGAGAGAGAGAAAGAAAAGGTAAGAGAGAGAGAAAAGATTCTGTTTCAACCATCAGCTAGCTGTGTGGCTCAGAGCAAGTCACTTAACCTCCATGAACCTCAGTTTCTTCAACCATAAAATGGGGAGAATGCTAGCATATTTCATAGGTTTGTTCTGAGGATCCAAGGAGATAATGTTAATGAAGGGCTTTGCAGACCTTAGTGTTTTATAAACTGTCAGCTCTTATTTTCTTCCCATCTCCCCAGCTCAGCTGAATACAGTAAAGCAGCAGGCTTGGATATTGCCTCTCCTCCTAGAATATTTCTCTAGAGCTCAAAGCCATCACTTTGTAGTGAAAAGCTTCTGTTAGTTCAAAGGAATGCTAATTATTAATGCTAATGTTATTAAAGAGTCCCGTATTTGGTGGGCCCAGAATCCACCAAACACCTCTATGATTCCAAGATGTCTCTGGCTATTATATTATTCTTATTTATCTGGATTATTGGAGGTGGATGAGGTTTTGATAAATGTAGGCCAGGTTTTAGGTTAACCTAATTGGCAACAAAGACTAATGGAAAATGGGATAGACTATTGTAGAAAGGCAGGTAATCCTAGTAAATAGGCCAAAGGGATCATTATCTAGTTTACATGATCAGGAAGGGACCTGTCGACTATTGTGTAATGTGTAGAAGTACTGGCTACCTAGCCAGACTCAACCTTTGACATGGAAAGAAGGAAAGAAGGATGCATTCAATGCTTACCGTGTGCAATTTAAAAGTCTCTGCTCCCACTCTAAATAGAGCACATAGCACATATAGGAGGCTTTGGCTGCAGGGTAGATGCAAGGGCCTGGAGGTCCTCAGGATACAGCGGCAGGAATGATAGCAAGACCCCAGGGTCCATAGGATGCCTTGACAGGCCAAATGGCAATTTATGGAAGACATGGTCGTAGTAAGACTGTGTGGCACTTAGGGCAGGATAGCAAGGCATAGGGTGAGGCCTACTTGTCCTCAGTCTTACCAGAACTGGCGTTGGTGACTCCCTGCTCTTCTGAGAGGTGTGAGTGGATGTATCCAATAGGAAAGGCAGGAATAGGGGGTGGAAGGACTTGGCCCACCCCCATTAGGATGTGAGTAGGCTGGAGGGTTGGACTGGAGCAGAGACTGAGTTCCCTCCTAAAGTGGTGAGGATAAGGAATGGGGGTGGGGGGGAGGAGAGGAGTGCTGGGGAGTGCTGTGAGTTCTACGTCTTGCCTGGAGGGGGAAAGGGAAGGAAGTTTAAGCAGCAAAGTTGGTGGGGAATCACTTCCTGAAGTACCTGCTTCTTGTTGGGCATACTAAATAGTATCACCATTGATTTGTAGCTTCGACTACCTACTATGTTATAAGTCAGCCTGGGCAGCCTTCAGGATCTGAGCGTGGAGAAAAACTGGGTGCTGCTCCCATAGTGTGTATAACAGAATTCAACCTTCCACAGTAGCTGTGTGACCCTGAGCAAGTCACTTAACCCCAATTGCTTCACCAAAAAAAACAAAAACAAAAACACATCTAAAATTTTTTGTCTCTTTATCTCATCTTGGTGAAATGATATATTGTGCTTGAGATACTAGTTACAAATATGATTGGTATACCATTCATTGAAGTAGAAGAATGTTCTATGGAGAGGTAAATGTTACTTATAGTATGGTGACCAGGATGGCCTAAAAGTATGGGATAAACTGGGGACCTTGACTGAAGGGAAGGTTTGAGGGAAGATTGTAGAGCCAGAAAATGAATTAAGGGAACAGGTGAGTAGCTAGCTTCAATGAGGTTGTAAGGTCTTTGACTGGTGAGGATGTGAATCATTATAGTCAGATTTCCTTAAATAGACTCTCTTACTCTGGGGAATGAGGCTGTCAAACCAGCTTTATTCCATCATTCAAAAATTGGTGCTTTAGAGCAAAGCTCCTTAAACTGTGCGTCGTGATTCCATATGGGATCGCATAACTGAATGTGAGGGTCGAGAAAAATTTGGCAGCAGTAAAAGGTTATGTATACATATTTTATATACCTATAAACCCCATGTCATATAAAAATTTCTCAAGCAAAAAGGGGTCCCAAGTGGAAAAAGTTTAAGAAGCCCTGCTCTAAAGAATGGTCCAGAGCAAATGGGAAGGCTGTGCCTGCTGCTGACTGATTTGATCTTGTAGGTCTGGCTGAGGCCAAGTGCTTTGCAGTTTGTAGTTTTCAGGTATATGGACCTGAGCAAGGGTTGCTAAATTAGCAAAAGATTATAGGGTTTACCCAGGATCACACAGGGCAGCATTGCCAGTTCAGCATGGAGTGCTCAGGCCTCCAGAATAAATTAAAATCTTAGCTTCCAGAAAGCAATTTAAGTTCAGACAATGCCTTGGTTTTTGCGTTTTGGCTCCCTCGATTTTGGCAGAATTTTTTTGGCTTTGGCTCCTCTCTTAGCTCTTTGTCTATTGATATTTCTAATTAAATTTAATTCAAGGGGCAGCTAGGTGGCTCAGTGGATAGAGCACTGGCCCTGGATTCAGGAGTACCTGAGTTCAAATCCAGCCTCAGATAATTGACGCTTACTAGCTGTGTGACCCTGGGCAAATCACTTAACCCCAAATTGCCTCACCAAAAAAAAAAAATTCAACAAGCACTTATTAAATAACTACTTTGTACAAGACATTGTACCATGGGAGATAAAGAGACAAAAATTTTAGATGTGTTTTTGTTTTTGTTTTTGTTTTTTTTGGTGAAGCAATTGGGGTTAAGTGACTTGCTCAGGGTCACACAGCTAGTAAGCGTTAAGTGTCTGAGGCTGGCTTTGAACTCAGGTCCTCCTGAATCTAGGGCCGGTGCTCTATCCACTGAGCCACCTGGCTGCCCCAAGAGATAAAAATTTTAAACAGTCCATATCCTCAAAGAACTTATATTTTGTTTTGTAGGTGCTCTGGCTACTGACTTTAGATTAGCCTTCTCTTGTCTCTCTCAAGATTCAGCTTCAGTGTGACACCAATATCTTTGTCCTTGCCTAGGGATTTCACAGGTTACCAGGGATGACCCTGCCTCAGGCAGGAGATGTCAGAAATAGGGTCTTCTGCGGTGGCTGATCTGCTTGGTGTTGGAACTCTGGTTTCTGCAGTAGTGCATCTGCCAATTTCTTTCATTGCCTTGGGTCGAAGAAGGTTATAAGGTTAAATCTACTAAAACAAATAGTGCCAGCAAATCTGACATCAATTGAGCAATTTAAAAGGGCTCTAGATTTGTGTGATTTGGATAACGGGTGTTGATTTACATTGAGTTTCTGTCTCTTGAAAGTGACTTGACCATTAGCAGTTCTGTGTGCCTTTCATGTGGAACCTAATAAATGCCTTACGACTGATTGATTTCTCCCATATAGCATAATTTTTTCTCCACTGAAGTCATCTTGTGAAAGACATATTCATAGTAATATTGTTGTATATATGAGAGGATGACTTCTTCTGTACTGTACATTGTCTGTGAGAATCTAGGTAGACCAAGATGAAGATAAAGGAAAACATCTCATGAGCTCATTGAATACAACATTTATCTTCTACCAACAGTGTCCAGTGGAATGGTTTGGAGGCATGAGCTAGTTGGTTAAAAGCATTATCAGACATGAACACCTGGAAATGAAATTGTAAATTGTACTCCAGGAAAGTTAGAAACCATTGTAGGCCTTTTGCCAATGTAGAGATACAGGAGTTCCTACCCCTATTATGATCTTTACCTTACATCAGTCTGTTCCTGCTTTTTGAACCAGTATGTGCCTTAGGGATTCACCATCACCCCATCACACTTCTCTAGTCTGATGAGTAGCCTTTTCTGATACAATCCCTGGACAATGGCTGAGATGGATTCTTTGTTCTAGATGAGAGTCTAGAAACAGATGAGAAGGTTATTGAGAGAAATGTCCATCTCATTGTCCAGTTCTGAGAAGATGCAGATTATGAATTCCTTTAAGACTGCTGGGACATTTCATAAACTGAATGACATGATACAGGATTCAAATAGGAAAATAGCTGAAATGATATTTTTCCACCAATCACCTTTCCATATGTAGGTTGGATTCTGTACATACCTACATTAAGTTTTGTGTATCTTACCACCCCAGTCTGTTAGCACAGTAGATTCCTAGTCCTGGTTGCCTGTAGCATTCATGTAATTATATCAAAGCCACAACTCCCTGTGCCTCATTAAACAATCTGTTAAGCACCTTCTATGGATAGAACATTATACTAGGTGTTGGGAGTACAAAGACAAATTTGATATAAGGAACATTCAACTACTTTGAACAGATAGTAAGTTCCAAGACTCGGGCAAAGGATGTAGCAGGCTAGATTAACCCCTTCCAATAGTTTTTTTGCAGGGCATTGGGGGTTAAGTGACTTTCCCAGGGTTACACAGCTAGTAAGTGTCAAGTGTCTGAGGCTGGATTTGAACTCAGGTCCTCTTGAAATCCAGAGCTGGTGCTTTATCTACTGTGCCACCTAGCTGCCCCCCTAATACTCATCCTGAAATTCCTACAGAGCCATGATTTTATGCCATTATTTCAGCTGATCAGAAACAACAGTGCCAGCACCAAGTTTTTGTCATAGTCATAGGGCAGCTAGATTGGTAGCGTGTCTACCTTGCCTGAACTGAACTACATGCACAGGCCCACAAGAAAACATGGTACCTCCCTGAGCACATCAGTACATTGGCATAACTGGAAAGGGGATGAAGAAAGCCAGAAATCAAGATGGAGGCTTTGGGGAAACATGTTGACTGGGGACAAAAAATTAGCTCCCAACTATTTCTGCATATAGCATCCTTATTTACTAGCGACTTTCTGGCCTGCATTTTCTCTATACACTCTGAAATTAAATCATTTTGGCTTATGGGCCTATTTCTCATTTTGGCTCTCATCTCTTCTTTGGGCTCATGCACAAAAGGAGGTATTTCCCCTGAGTGGGAGAGGGCTGGAAGGAGAACCCTTTTTTCCAGTTGGATATGAGTGTTACCTGACTCCCAATTTGCTTGTGGTCAACAGTGGCGGCAGTTCTACAGTTCCCCGGTAGAGGGCTCCAGAGACCTCCAGAGAAGTTGCTGACGAAGGAGGCAGAAAAGTCCCGGCTTACTCAGTGGTTCAAATGTGTCCCTGGCATCATATAGCATCTAGAATCCCTAGATGTTTTCACTGCATGGTCAGAGGGTCCCCTCAGAGCTCCTGGACTCTAATGCCAGTCGTTCATAGGCTTCCCCTTCTGGTGATTCCCCACACTCCAGGGCAATTTGAGTTTCAGTGTGTCCCACCTAGCAAGGCCAGCTGTCCATTGGGCCTCCCTACCTTATTGGTCTTCCTACTGGACAATGTGGCAGTAGGAGCTTTAGGAGCTCAAGGAAACTTTTGACTTCTCTTGCCTTAGGGCTGAAAATGTGAATCAGTATGTTTGCTTGCTTCAGCAGAAACACCACAATACCATACTAGGGTACGTCAGATCCTTCCAGAGACTAAGCCAGGTAAATGGCCCCGTCTGGAAAGATCACTTTTTGGAGAACTTAGCTCTACTCATGGAATTGGCAAGGGAACACATGACTGCCCATGTGCCCACAGTAGTGTGATGGAGTAGATAGGGCTCTAGACTTAGAATCAGAAAGATTGGGGCGGGGTGGGGGGCTCAGACCTCAGACACTTTCTAACTGTATGGATGAGTCATCTATCCCTTTTTGTGCCTCTTTTTCCTTGAGAGTAGAATGAGGGGATTGGATATAGGTCCCTTCCAACTCTGGATCTATGATCCCTATGATCATAGGTCAGGGGCCAATAATAGATCAATAAGAAGTCTACATGGATCCACCTAAAATAGATTCCCACTTCTACATAAAGCTTATAGCAGTTCCTCAGCTTGGAGGGGTGTTAATACTGCTGTTGTATCACATTCCACAGGAGTATGTCAGCAGTTTCCCTAACTATTTTGAAGAACCCCTCAACATTAACAAATAGAGTGATAGACTCTGTGGAGAAGGAATGCCCCTAGCGGGTTCCAAGGTCTATCTGATTTTACTTCATAAAGGCCACTTTGGTCAAAGATGTGAAGAATTTCCATAGGTGAAGGTAGAGAAATAGTTTTATTTGCCAAAGAATCTCCTGGAGATTCTCTGCCAGACCTGTGGACTGACTTATGAGACTCATTGTGCTGTTGAGGTCAAGGAGGTCGATTCCATGAGCTTCCAGAGCTAGCCATTCTTTTTCTTCTTTACCTTTTAACTTGTCCAGAAGATGACAGTTTTCTCTGTGATTTGGCTCATTTGTGACTCAGCACACCTTGTTTTTGACCTCTAGGTTCCTGTCTTCCTGCTGGGAGTATCAATCTTTCAACAAGCATTTGATAAGTGCCTACTATGTGCCAGGCACTGTGCAAAGCTCAGGGGTGATACAAATCAAAAATGGAACAGTCCTTGCCCATGGGAGACAACATATGCACATAGAGTTATGTTCAAAATAAATACAAACTAATTTTTTTGGGGGTGGGGAGGGCACAGGATGAATAAAAAGCTTAATTTCCAAGGTGGGACTTGAGCTGAACTTGGAAGGAAACTAGGTATTCTAAGAGACAGAGGGGAGGAAGGAGTACATTCTCATCAGTGGGGACCCCTTTGCAAAGTCAGGGAAATGGGGGATGGAGTGTCATGTGTGAGGAATAGCCAAATAGCCACCTTGGCTGGAAAAAGCAGTGGGACAGCAAATGGTATGCCATTGTCAGAAGTTTGTGTTTGTCCACGTGGCACGTCCCTCTTCCCTACAGGGAAGAAAGGAGAGGAAAGTCCAGAGTGTGCCTAGGATTTATAGGAGAGAGGCTGTGGCATTTAAAAAGGTTCAAGAGGCATAATTTCTGGGTAATCTAATCCTTTTATTAAAATGCCGGTATTTTAATAAAGGAATGGTCATTTGTCTTAGACCAAAGACAATCATGGTGGTGGACACAGGTGTATATATACTCAGAAAAGGGCTGTTTCGGAGGATGGCAATCAACTTTGATTGGTTAACAATCAATGAGAGAATGAATTCCCCAAATCATTGCTTATTCATAATCATTTCTCTCTGAGTATTCTTAAAGGCAGTGCCTTAGCCCAGATCTCAGGACTCCCTAAGAGAAGATCCAGGGTGTTCAGGAAGAAGTCTAATCAATAAGCATTTGTTAAGCACCTACTATGTACTAGTAACTAGACATATTATTAAGCATTGGATACAAAGAAAGGCAAAAATAGTCCCGGTCTCCAGGAACTTAGAATGTAACAGGGGAGGCAACACATAAACAACTTTGTGCTTGTATGATGATATACAGGATAAATTGGAGATTGTCACAAACTAGCATTAAGAGGAACGAGGGAAGGCTTTTTGTGGAAGGTGATATTTAGCTGAGATGTGAAGGCAGCCAGGGAAGCAGGGAGGAAAGTATTCCAGATATGGGGAACAGCCAGTGAAAACACTTGGAGTTAGGAGAAAGGATGTTGTATTGGAGGAACAGCAAGGAAGCCAGTATCATTGGATCAGAGAGTATGTGGAAGGAAAATGTGGTCTGATTTGATAGCTATGAGCTTCAAAGTCCAACGCAGTCTCCACAGAACCAGGTTTAAGAGAAGCATATTGAACACAGTATTTCAGTTAATGACTGTCATGCAAAGTATCAACCCAGTGAGCGCGCTTATTATGGCTGACAGCATAGGTTATATGATTTTATAGTGATGCTGTGCTAGCTCCCACCCCAAACCCTTGCCAGCTAGTTATAAAGCTAGAGAAAGGTGGATAATGAAAATCAGCATACTGTTTTTCTGAAGGTAATCCTAGAAGAGTTGTGAACATGTTTCAAGCAATGGCAACATTGGTGAAGAAACACGTAACCTCCTGGTAATATCATTTTGATAATGAATCTACAATTAGGTAAGTTCAGAGCTGGTTGACCCATATCCAAAATGGGTTAAAAGAAACAGAAATACTCAAAAAAGAAGGAAGTGGAAGTACTGCAAGCCAGAGGGGTGGGAAGTGGGAAGGGTCTTCAGTAGGATGATATGGGACTTTGAACTTGGCCCTGTTCTTTTCAATATTTTTGCTAGTGACTTGACTGAAAACATAGATGAAATGCTTATAAAACTTGCAGGTTAAATAAATCTGTGAGGGATTAACTAACACTTTGGATTTCATAATTAAGATTCAAAAAGATCTGAACAGGCTACAGCAATGGCCCAGATCTAATAATGTGAAATTGATAGGAATAAATGTTTACTCTGGTCTAAAATAAATAAATGTTTACTCTGGTTTAAAAGATGGGCCTGGAAGAAGTATGGTTAGAAAGTTGTTCGTGTGAAAAAGCCTCTGGGATTTTTATTGGACCCAATGTGAATCAACAGTGTGATGTGTCATCCTTCTTCAATACTTCAAAGATTTCTACTTTTATTGGGGTATAATCTGATCTGTTGATATGGATTACAGCTTATTTAAAAAAATAACTTAGCAGTAAATGGCCCTCAAAAGTTGGTATGGCTGAAAAGTTCTTTACTCTATAGTCAATAGATAAGCCTTCCCCAAATTACCCTCTATAGTGTGGCTCCAGTTTACCTCTGCAGCTCCATCATGTTATTCAACAAGCCCAGACTGTGTCGGGTCCTGAGCTAAGTGCGGTGGGATTGGGTGTTGGTGGTAGGGTGAATAATGGAAAGTAACAAGAGCCCCTGCCCCCAAGGAGAGGTGAGATATCTGTTCTTACATACAAATGTATCATACATGGAGAGTAGATGGAAGGAAGCAACTTTTGCCTATCCATTAGTAAGTACTCTGCCTCACATTCCTTGTATTTATTTATCTGTGTATGTGTTAGAGTCTTCAACAGAATGAAAGCTCCTTGAGAATAGAAACTTTTGGTTCTTATCTGTCTATCTCCTTCTTGGGCACCAGATTTCATACTTAGTAGTCATGTTTATTAATTGAAAAGAAAAGGGGAACGGAAAGTAAAGGCCTGAAAGGGAGTTCTGCTTGGCCCCAGAAGACAGAACCAGGGAGCAGTTGGGAGGCAGTTTTGAGGTAGATGAAAGGGCAGTTTTCTAATAAATCTAACTGTCCCCAAAGAGCATGAGCTGCCTTAGGAAGAAGTGGATTCACTTTTTCTGGAGTCATTCCAGCAGAAACTGGATCTCTTTGTTCTATGTGCAGAAATGGTTTTCGTTTGCACACGTTTTTCTTCCTTTCCTTTCCAGACTACTGAACACTGATTGAAGGACTACTGTAGAATGAAAGTAAATTTGCTTTTTGTTCTGCTATTAATAGCATCTGTATTTCAGCCTCCTAATGAAGAACTGGAGAAAGAGAAAAGAGTACAAGGGAACTTCGAGAAGAAAATGGAGGAAGAAGCAGCTAGGAGGTTACAGGATGTACACGAAGAGATCTCTAGACTCACCGAAAAATTAGATACAAAGGAAAAAGAACACAACAAACTCGGTAAACTTGGTAGTTGTTAAAAATTGTCATCTCTGACTGTTGTAATTAAACTTTGCCAAAATCATTTTCATTTCATAAAATTAAAACAACAGAGGCAAAAATGTCTTCTGATAAACTGAAGAGAACTGGGGGCTGCCCATGGGAGCCTGTGCTCAGAGGAGGCCAAGCCCTCTGAAGGCCGGCATACACGGTCACCCTCAGCACATCTTTGGGAGCTGTTGGGAATTGGATTTATCTCCTTTATCCACTGATTTCTGATATTTTGAAGCAGATCACTTAATTTGATTAAGATTGTTTTTCTTTCCTGAGTTCTTAAAGTTCTTTTCACAATTATAAAATAAGACTAATTTCAAGAAGCCGTGCACAGAGAGATCTGTCATGTTCTTTATAGCCAGTTCTTACAGATTGATTTTTCTCTAGGCTTCTCTTTTGGACTAAAGGATTTTTCCAGAATCTGGGGCTTTGATTTAACCCCATAAAATGGGTTGCAGAAGAGTTCACATGTTGTATCTCTGGGGTAATCTCAGTGACCTTCATATAGGTCACAACCACCTTCCCTAGAGAAAAGCTGCCACACTCATGTTCCTACATTCAAGAGATATTCATGTTGACTGCTCTTCAGCACAGTTTTAGCACAGAGGAGAGATGGATTCCCTTTCGACTTCATTTTAAGTCAGAAATTTCCAGGGTATCTTCAGTCTGGAGGATTTCAGGGAGATGCAGGATTACATGTTAAAGGGCTTATGTCATATCCAATTTTAGACTCCAAAGGTGATTGCTTTTTGGTGAAGTGCTAGATCGAGTGTAGAACTTAGGGTTAGGAAGACCTGAGTTCAATACTCCCTGGGCAAGTCGCTGAACCTCAGGCCTCAGTGAGCTCATCTGTAAAATGTGTTGCCTCCCCTGTTACATAATAGATAAGAACAGCACTTATCTTACAGTTGTTGTGCAGGTCAAAGGATAATCGACACAAAGTGCTTTGCAGACTTCAGAGCATGTACAAACGCTGCTCACTATTAATATTAATAATAGTTTTAATAATTTCTTTCTTATGATAATATTACCAATAAATTTAGCACCTTCCTCCCAGGATTGTCATGAAGATAATATTTATAAAGCCTATTGCAAACCTTAAAGATCTATATAGGTGCTAGCTATTATTATTATGATTAGTGAAACAATCTTTGACCTATATTGACTTTATGGGATGAGCTAATAATAATAATATACTTTTATAAAAGCTGTCTTGAGATTTCTGCTTTACATAGGGCTAAGAAGAATTCAGCTTTTCTTTGGCATTTCTTTTTTTGATTTAAAAAAAGTTTCAGTTCCAAATTCTCTTCCTCTTTCTATCCCCTCCCTGACCCATTGAAAAAACAATAAATTTAATACCTATTATGTCTATGAAGTCATGCAAAGCATATTTCTACATTAGCCATATTGTAAAAAAAATTAAGAAAAATGAAGAGAAAAAATATTCTTAAATCTGCACTCTGTTTCTAGGTGAATAGCATCCTTTTTCATGAGTTCTTATCACTTTTTTTTTTTTTTGCAGGCAATGGGGGTTAAGTGACTTGCCCAGGGTCACACAGCTAGTAAGTGTCAAGTGTCTGAAGCCAGATTTGAACTCAGGTACTCCTGAATCCAGGGCCGGTGCTTTAACCATTGCTCCATCTAGCTGCCCCCTCATCACTTTTTAAAGCAACTAATACAAAGTTTTTAAAACTGCTAATTTTTACAAAAATTTTAATGCAAATAACTTATTTTTTATTCACCTTTTTCTACTGCAATTTTATCTAGAATATATTTGTTTAAAAAAACAGGTTTATTTCAGCAATTAAAGAATAAGATAATACCTATGACTTGAGAGTTTAATTCCTGAGATCATCTGATTCTTAAAATCAGTGAAAGCTATTTCCTGAACCACTTGTCATTTTTTTAGGCTGAACCTTAAGATTCTAAATAGTCTGCTTTGTATTTATCCAGTTATTCCCCCCACAGTTAGTGAAGATTTACCTTTCCCCTTCTTGGACTTCATAAAGTTTGTCACTAGTACTACTTGTATGTACTTGTATATTATTTTGTATCATAATTACATATGTGTGTATATATGTACATATTATATATATACAGACACACACACACACATGCATGTGTAGCTATAGCTATAGTTATACCCCTATCCCATACTAGACTATAAGCTCCCCATGGAGCTATAAGAACTGTTTCTTAGCTAAACGTTTTATCTTTCCTATTTCTTTTTTATATTTCCTATCCTAAGTACAATCAATCAACAAGCATTTATTAAGCCCTTACTGTATGCCAGCCATTGTACTAAAGGCTATGGATACAAAGACAGAAGTGATGGCTCCTAGCCATCAAGGAATTCAGTCTAGCAATTGATAAGCATTTATTAAATGCTTTCTGTAAGGGGCTAAAATTCTAGCTATACTGTCTAAAACATCTAATGAATGGTCGCCAATAAATTACAAGCTTTAGGGGCAGCTAGGTGGTGCAGTGGATAGAGCACTGGCCCTGGATTCAGGAGGACCTGAGTTCAAATCTGGCCTCAGACACTTAACACTTACTAGCTGTGTGACCCTGGGCAAGTCACTTAACCCCAATTGCCCCACCAAAAAAAAATATATATATATATATATATATATATATATATATATATATATATATATATATATATATATATAAGCTTTAGCAAGAGTTTAAACTTTTAAGCATTTATTAAGGAGAATAAGAATTTGGTGAAGAGAAAGAGAAAGGCCTAGATTCCTCTATCAAAGGGAGAGCGCATTTTTAGCGCCACTCTCCACCAAAGTCCTGACTAAAGAGAGCGAGCCACACCTCCTTCATCCCACAAGCCTCCTGTGAAACTCGCCACATCCCATCCACATGCATACACATCTCCAAACTAATTGGCTGGTAGCCTTGATTGACAGTACCCACAAGCAAACATTACTTCCTGACGCCAAGGACCTGACCACATGGCTTGCCCTCAGATGCCTTCTCCTCATGGCAGAGCATTCCTATAGTAACTCCCCAGCAGTTGGCATCATTCCAATCATTACATTACTATGTACCAGGTGCCATGGGAGATACAAAGGCAAAAAGAATTTTCTGTCCCTAAGGAGTTTATATCATCACATGGAGAAACAACTTATATTTACAAGGATTTAAAAAAAATTTTTAATTTAATTTTTAATTTTTGTGGGGCAATGAGGGTTCAGAGACTTGCCCAAGGTCACACAGCTAGTAAGTGTCAAGTGTCTGAGGCTGGATTTGAACTCAGGTCCTCCTGAATCCAAGGCCAGTGCTTTGTCCACTGTGCCACCTAGCCGCCCCCCACCAGGTACTTTAAAAAAAAATTTATTGATTTACTGATTTTTTGGGTAAGGCTATTGGGGTTAAGTGACTTGCCCAGGGTCACACAGCTAGTAAGTGTCAAGTGTCTGAGGCTGGATTTGAACTCAGGTCCTCCTGACTCCAGGGCCGGTGCTTTATCCACTGTGCCATCTAGCTGCCCCACACCAGGTACTTTTGAGAGGGTTAGCACTGGTAGCTGGGGAGATCAAGAAAGGCTTCATGTAGAAGGTGTCTCAAGCTGATTCTTGAAGGAAACTAGAGATTCTTATAGACGCAGGTGAGGAGAGAGTACACTCCAGGCACGGAGGAGAGCCAGCACAAAGATGCTGAGATGGGAGAGGGAGAGTCATGTGTCCAGAGCAGTGAGTAGGCCTAGACAGCTGAGTCACAGAGTACATGGAAAGGAGAAAGGAAGGGAGAAGTCTGGGAAGGTAGGAAGGGCCCAGGTTGTCGAGATTTCATACTGATTCAATCCCATGAAATTGGTTTATCTAATGTATTTTATTTGCTTTACTCTTAAAAAGTGAAGTTTAAAAATGCTTTCCATTTTTTTCAGTCACATTGTTTCTGCATGTTGAACCTTCTGTGACACTTTTGATGGATATAGTAGAAAAACATACCTTCTATGTGCCATAAATCATGATCTTTCTTTGAAAGATGTGAATGAACAAAAAAAATTTTACTGTGTGCCAAGCACTGTATTAAGTGATATACTATAAATTAAAAAGCAAGAGAGATCTTGCTAGATGTTATGGAACTAACATACTTCTGGAAGAAGAAAGCACATTTAGGGTATGGGGGTCAGGGAAGGGAGTTTTGGTTTGGGTAGTGATAGAGATGGGGGGTTGTGACATGAGACAGTCAACTCGTGGTTTTTTCCTTTCTTTTTTTTGCAGGGGAATGAGGGTTGAGTGACTTGCCCAGGGTCACACAGTGTCAAGTGTCTGAGGCCCAATTTGAACTCAAGTCCTCCTGAATCTAGGGCCAGTGCCTTATCCACTGCACCACCTAGCTGCCTCCAACTTTTGTTTTCTAGAAGCAGTTGGGGGTGGGGGCCAGGTGGGAGACAGTAAGTTGTACACTCCAATGGCAAGATGACCCAAAAGTGAAGGTGAAAGATGGTCTGGTCTGGGGTCTGGAGCAAGCTAGATATACTGGGCTAGCTAAATTGACACTCACTCTGTCCCCAATCAAGAGATCTGAGCTCCAAGGGGGAACTTCCAAAAATGAATGAATACAAATGTGATGTTTAATTTAGGTTTTTTGGGGGGGTTTTTGTGGGGGTGGTGGTGGTGGAATGGAGTGAAGACACAAACTAATATATAAGTTGATTTCATTCAGTCATTTATTCATTTAACTAGTATTTTATTTTTATACAACAGTAGTAATAATAGACTATATTTAACATAGCACTTTATGGTTACAAAATGCTTGACAAACATTATTTCATTTGATACAATATGCCCAGGCTATGAGATATGAGGGGTGGGAAGGCAATATAGAAGTATTGGTTGTAGAAAAAGTACTATCCTTGAAATTAGAAGACTGGGTTTGTATCCCTCCTCTGGCACATACATTTTTTTCCTAAAACCCTTATAACTATGGGCAAGTCAGTTCTCTAAGATTCTTTATCTATAAAGGAGGGACAATAGTATTGTGTATTATTGAACTCACATAATTGTATTGGGGGGTAACCCTTTTATAAATCTTAAAGGCCCATATAAATATGCTGTTGTTGTTATTTTTAAAATGGTACTTGCCCTTGAGCTCAGAATTGGTAAAATAAGCCATATGCATATGAAACATTTAAATATAAAAAATATAATACAAGGCAGTGCTTAATTAAATACTAAGGTTTGATATAGCATGAGGTCAGGAACTGTTTCTTTTTTTTGTCTTTGTATACCTAGTGCCTATTGCAGTCCCTGGCACATAATAAGATACTTATAATATTTGTTACAGTTATTTATTTTTAATTTGTTGTTTGTAGTTTTGTAATTTGTTTTTTACTTTTTGTGCAATTCTCAATATTTAACACTGTCTAGTTAAAGACTGTGCTTATTATATTTCTGAAGAAATCTTTTTGGTTATTTAAAGTCTTCTCCATTGGAGCACTTTACATTTTGCCTTTGAAGATGCAAAGGAATGAAATTTGATGAATAAACATATACTAATTTGGTATCCAAGTAAGTATGTTATATTTGTTTTCTTTTTTTTTTTAGAACTTGCCTTGGAATCAGCCCAACTAGAAATTGAGGAGCTAAAAGAAAATTTGAATACACTTAAAGAAAATGGTAAGTCATTCTAATCACTGTTAAAATTTTCAAATCACATAGGTACAGTATTTCATTTTGGCCAGGTACCTTATATTTCCAATCTGCTAAATGTCTTCTGAGCTTCAATTCTTTTACTAGGTGAGAGAAACTTGCAATTACCCAGAGGGATATTTGGGGATATTCTACTAGGATAACATGGGTAGAAGTTCTTAGTAGTTGAGTCTCACTACCAGGAAGATTGGTAATCTGGCTGTTAATGAAATAATTATCTAGGGACAGTGAGGTGACTCATGGATAGAGCTCATGCTTCAGAGTGAGGAGTACCTGAGTTCCTCATACAAAGGAAATAGAAAACCCTCTCAGGTCTCCACACAACCCTAGGACCTCTCACTACTACCCAGATTGAGAGAACTGTTTGAGTCATCATCTATTCCAGTCTGTACCTCAAAGTTTTCCTTTAAATTACTCCCCGCATCAGATTAGACCAAACAGTTTGAAGGAAAAGAATAAAAAAGTGAATAACAAGGAAGAATACCACACATATTACTGGTTATGGGGAACGTTCCTCCTGAACTACTCACTAAACTTGTCTCCTCAAGTTGTGTCTCCCTGGGAATCCTCCAGCTTTTGGTTCTGTTGGCTCAGTCTCCTAGCAGTTTGGGGGGTGCTTCCCTTCTGTCTCAGAGGCTGAGGCTTCTCTGTGGAGGTGCTGCAGTCATCTACCACAGAGCTGCTTGGCTCTGCTGCTTCTGCTGCTACCACCACCGACCGCCATCTGCTAGAGCTGCCTGAGGCTATTGAAACTTCTTCCTGGAAAGAATTGTTATCCCTCTTTTGTGAGATTGCCAAAACATGTTTAGGACTTCTAAGTACAATTTCAGTTCTCTTGTGGATCTAGTCTAAAGCCACATCTGACCAGTTCTTCTAAGATCTCTTTTGGTCAAAGTCTGTCTTTTGTCTTAGTAGGAATTTCCCCAGGGGAACTGAAGGTCTTTAGACCTTTTGCTACGCTGGAAAATCATGGTAGAGTGGACCACCATTGCCCTGCATCAAATTATATTCAGGTTGCTGTTCTCCTTACACAAATAAGAACGTTCCTTAATAATCTCAAATCTTTTTTTTTAGTGAGGCAATTGGGGTTAAGTGACTTGCCCAGGGTCACACAGCTAGTAAGTGTTAAGTGTCTGAGGCCGGATTTGAACCCAGGTACTCCTGACTCCAGAGCTGGTGCTCTATCCACTGCGCCACCTAGCTGCCCCGAGATTATTTTTCTTTTTAGAGAAATTATGCTTAACATTCTTTTTTTATTTTGAACTCCAAATTCTGTCCCTCCTTCTAGTTCTTCCCCTACACATTGAGAAAGCAATATCCGTTATATATGTGAAATCACACAAAATATATTTCTATATTAGTCATGTTGTAAAAAAGGAAGAAAATAAATTGAAAAAGTATGCTTCAATCTGCATTCAGAGTTTATCAATTTTCTCTCTGGAGGTAGAGAACATTTTTCATCATTAATCTTTTGGAATTGTCATGAATCATTGTATTGATTAGAATAGCAGGGGGCAGCTAGGTGGCACAGTGGATAAAGCACTGGCCCTGGATTCAGGAGGACCTGAGTTCAAATCCAGCCTCAAACACTTGATACTAGCTATGTAACCTATGTAACCCTAGGCAAGTCACTTAACCCCAATTGCCTCACCCCCCCAAAAAAAAGAATAGCAGGTGCTTTTCTTTACAATATTGCTATTTTTGTGTACAGTGTTCTGATTTTGTTCACTCCACTTTGCATCAGTTCATATAAGTCTTCCCAGGTTCTTCTGAAATCATCTCCTTTGTCATTTCTTATAGCACAATAATATTCCATCACATTCATAGACCTTAGCTTGTTCAACCATTCCCCAATTGATGAGTATCCCCACAATCTCCAATTCTTTGACACTACAAAAAGAGCTACTATAAATATTTTTGTACATATAAGTCCTTTTCCTTTTTCTTTGATCTCTTTGGGATACAGACCTAAGAGTGGTATTGTGAGGTCAAAGGGTGTGCATGGTTTATAGTTCCAAATTATTCTCCAGAATGGTTGGACCAGTTCACAACTCTAGCAGTGCATTAATGTACCTTAAATCATTGGTTCAATATCTTTGCCTTCCTTGGAAGTGTCTGCTTCCTAATTTCTATTGTCCATATTTTTTTCTTTTTCCATTCTTACTATAACCAGGTTCTCTGGAGTGTCTCTGAGGTCAGCCAGACTTCAGAATCATTGAGATTAGATAATTTTCATTCAATTTTGGGGGGCAGGCAGGGAAATGGGGGTTAAGTGACTTACCCAGGGTCACATCAAGTGTCTAAGGTTGGATTTGAACTCAGGTCCTCTTGAATCCAGGGCCAGTGCTTTATCCACTGCACCACCTAGCTGCCTGGGATTAGATAATTTTCTAGCTACATAAAGCTAGATTCAACAATATTTATAAAGGATAAATGAGAAATATTTTCTCTACACCTTCTTCTGCAGTCCAGTCTGGGAACCACACAAAAATAGCTTATATTTTCATAGTAGTTTAGACCTCATAAGGTGCCTTTACTTCCATTATCCCATTTGACTCTCAGGACAGCCCTGGGAGGTAAGAAAGGTAGATATTGGCCATTTTTAGAATGCGAAATTGAGGCTCAGATAAAATGACTTGTGGAAGGTCACAGAAGTGGTAGTAGTAGTAGAGAAGGGACTCTAGGTCAGTGTTCTCTCTACTCTGACACTTTATGGCCAGTGGGGGATGGAAGTACCAGGGACCCTGTAGGGCTGGTCAGGTGAGATATTACTTACTAGGAGGGAGTCAAGAGGAAAGGGATTTTTCTGGGGCATGGCCCTGGCAAAGATATACAAATTTTTCTCAGTGATTAGGTGGTGTTATTTTTGAAGTTTTTTTCAAGACCTTTTTCAAGTTTTATAAGGTGATGTAGGCAATTTCTAAGCTTTGTTCCCTGAAAGTTCCTTTCACCCTATCAATAACAACAACAACAATTTATATTTATAAAACACTTTGAGGTTCGCAAAGTGTTTTCCTCAAAACAGCTGTCAGGTAGGTAGTACAAGAATTACTATCCCCATTTTACAAATGAAGAAATGGAGACTCAGAAAACTTGTAATTTGCCCATGGATCACAAAACTAGTAAGTGTCTGAAGCAGGATCAGTACTGAGGTCTTCTGACCTGACATCCAGCAGCATTCTCTCCGCTCCACCCTCATTGCCTCAGAAGCCCCCGTAGTAGCCTAGCATTATGAAGATTGGCATTAGCTGCTATGATTCATTTTTGTATGTGGAAAAATACTGTATTTCGTGAGGTTATAGGGATGGAAAAGTAATGGGCATAGCGAAAATGTCAATGATGGCATCACCCAAATTTTTCTTTGATTCAGTTTAGTCAATATATTTTGTTGTTTCCCCTGTTTCAGAGTCAGTTGATCTGCAGGAAGCAAAGCAACACAATCGTAGAGTGGACAGAGGGATTCTGGCATTAAGAAGTTACATCCAATCACATGACTCCGAAAGAAAAATGTGTGTGGAACTGGTAAGACTTTAAAGAATTTTGTAGTTAATAACTTCAATATTATTATTAGGGGGCAGCTAGATGGTGCAGTGGTAAAGCACCGGCCCTGGATTCAGGAGTACCTGAGTTCAAATCTGGCCTTAGACACTTGACACTTACTAGCCGTGTGACCCTGGGCAAGTCACTTAACCCTCATTGCCCTGCAAAAAACAAAACAACAACAACAACAAAAACCAAAAACAAACAATATTATTAT
Organism: Dromiciops gliroides; assembly: GCF_019393635.1. Taxonomy (NCBI): domain Eukaryota; kingdom Metazoa; phylum Chordata; class Mammalia; order Microbiotheria; family Microbiotheriidae; genus Dromiciops; species Dromiciops gliroides. Next base: position 599,212,162 of record NC_057863.1, read on the forward strand.
TAGATGGTACAGTCAGGTACCAATTAATCCAAATAATGAATCCCATTAAGGTTCTGCATTATTTATTTCACACTTTTCAAAGTTATATTTACATGTAAAATATGGATATTGGTTTCAGCCCAATGGAAGTATGCAGTGAAAAATTTAAAAATAAAAATTGTATTGGTTTATTCACATAATAGCAAAGGATAAGAAAAATGTATTACTGATTTAAGTTAAGTAATAGAGTGGTTAAAGAAAGTGAAATTTTAAAAAAATTAAATGACTGAATATTACATCTAAAGATAAGCCTACATTGATGATATGATGAAAACGTTGTCATTTAAAATATTCGTTCTTTAAATCTTCATATATACACTGGTGGGCGCAAAGACCTTTATCCACATCTTGGAGAATTTGCATGCTCACATTCTCATACAATGAACCAAATGTAGTTGAATAATTTGGGATATTTTCTAAAATCAGTATGGCTTGAAAGGTGAGAATGTTGTCTTTGAAATATGTTTCAACACCTGGGGCTAAAATAACTTGAAAACCAGTCTTTGAAAACAGCCTTAGTCAGCCATATTTCTTATTTGCTTTAGCATCTCAGAGGTTTTGAGATGGATTAACAAAGATTGGGTTTTTTTGTATGGTGGTTGTTGTTTTTTGTGGGGCAATGAGGGTTAAGTCATTTGCTGAGAGTCACACAGCTAGTAAGTGTCTGAGGCCGGATTTGAACTCAGGTCCTCCTGAATCCAGGGCTGGTGATTTATCCACTGTGCCATCTAGCTGTCCCCCAAAGATTGGTTTTAATTTAAAATCTCCTTTGGCAATGCTTCCCAATAAGAGTGTGAGGCAATTTGTAGACATTTTAAATCCAGGTTGAGTTTTTTTTTTTCTTTCTTAAAACTGTAAGTTCTGGAAGACATCCTTTTCTAGAACAAGCCTGTTCCATCCACATTAAAAATATGTTGATCAGTGGATAAAGCACCGGCCTTGGATTCAGGAGTACCTAAGTTCAAATCTGGCCTCAGACTCTTGACACTTACTCAATGTATGACCCTGGACAAGTCACTTAAACCCCCCAATGCCCCACAAAAAAATAAATTAAAAAAGCGTTGATCAATGTATCACAGGGAAATAGGTGGTGGGGGTCCTTAGGTATTCCTCTTTAAAAAATTATACCTCTTGGGGCTGCTAGGTGACACAGTGGATAGAGCACCGGCCCTGGAGTCAGGAGGACCTGAGTTCAAATCCAGCCTCAGACACTTAACACTTACTAGCTGTGTGACCCTGGGCAAGTCACTTAACCCCAATTGCCTCACCAAAAAAAAAAAAAAACCAACCAAAAAAACCCCCCTAGAAAACAAGAATTATACCTCTCACACACAATCCTATTAAAATAAAATGGTCTTTTATTTGGGCGCTAGAGAAGGTGACCAAGAGGGAAAACTTCCTTCTTGGGAAGGGGATGGCTTAGAGACAGACAACTTTTCTCTGAGACAGCTTTCTCCTAGACCAGAAGGGAGGCCAAAGCTTTTATAGGGGATGGAGGTGGTGGGGAAGGAGAGAATGACCACCGAACTATGGAAAGCTCCCTTTGGAGATGGGGAAAGCTTGAATGAGGGGTGGGATAGGAAAGGCTTGAATCAGGGATGGTGGTATCTCTGTCCCCTGGTGCAGCTCAGGTAGCAGCCATGCCCAATGGGCTTATCTTCAGGTAGGGTGGGAGAGGCTTGAAAGAAGGGTGGTGGTCCTGACTTCTGGAGCTATCTTTGTCCTGGGCTCTGCTTATCTCCCCCTGCTTCTCAGTAGTCCTTTGGTTTAGCTTCTCTGGGAGAAAACCTCTGAGTTAGGCCAGACCTATATCAAATGTATCTACCTTCTTTGATTTTTTTTCTTCAAGAAATCAGTGTATTGGGGCAGCTAGGTGGTGCAGTGGATAAAGCACCAGCCCTGAATTCAGGAGGACCTGAGTTCAAATCTGACCTCAGACACTTGACACTTACTGGCTGTGTGACCCTTGGGCAAGTCACTTAACCCCAATTGCCTCACCAAAAAAAGAAAAAAAAAAAGAAAGAAATGTATTTAAGTGTATTTAACTTCATCGCACTTGCCACCTCTCTGGTGATTTTTTTAAAAATTTCTTATTTATTTATTTTTTAAGTGAGGCAATTGGGGTTAAGTGACTTGCCCAGGGTCACACAGCTAGTAAGTGTTAAGTGTCTGAGGCCAGATTTGAACTCAGGTAATCCTGAATCCAGGGCCGGCGCTTTATCCACTGTGCCACCTAGCTGCCCCCTCTCTGGTGATTTTAATGTGAAATTGAATGGGATTTTAAAATCAATTGAAACCACCAACACTTGCAGTAAAAGTTTCTTTACTATCTATTTTATTTCCATTTTCTTTCACTGCCTTAAATAAGCTTGAAGCTTCTGTCTAAATGGCTGCTCAGCTAAGTAGAATGCATTTTTGATTTGTTCTTATGGCATAATAGTATTGCATTATGTTCATTGGCATATCTCTAGCTTAAAACCAGATGGTAGCCATGGAAAATATGGCAGGGTAAAGGTAACAGTCTCTCTGGTACCAGTCCTCAACCCAGTTTATTAATAGCTTTGATCTCGAGATCTTTTCTGAATCACTCAATGAGCCTAAGGAAAGTTTTCCTTAAGCTTAGCAAAATCTAAGCTGCTTTATGCAGGAGAGGTAGTTTTTTTAGGAATATGTGGTCTTAAGGAGACCTGGACTTAGGTTTCCTGAGTCCCTTTTGAATGCAGGTAAAGAATTGGGGAAATCAGTTTGGAAGCTAGCCACATATACCATGAACATACTCACACATACACTGACAGATTATTCATACACATATCAATTTCAAAATATATAGATCAATTACAAACATAGAGATGGACATTGCCACAAATATATGGGACACAGAGAAAAGCACAGGTATGCTAACGCCCAAGAGACAGACAGCCAGGTGGTGCAGTGGATAGAGTGCTGGACCCAGACTTAGGAAGACCTGAATTCAAGTCCATCCTCAAACACTTACTAGCTGGGTAATCCTGGACAAATCACTTGATCTGCCTCAGTTTCTTCATCTGTAAAATGAAAATAATAGTAGCAATCTGCCTCCCAGACTTGTGAAAATAAGGTGAGATATTTATAAAGCTCCTTGCAAACCTTAAAGCACTATATATACACATGCAAAAGTGTGTGTAGAAGAGAAGCTACTGTGCCTAGCATAGTGCCTTTTGCATAGCAGACACTTAATAAATGTTTGTTGAATTGAATTTCCAAGTAGTCAAGCAGTCACAAAGTTAACTGGAGGAGAAATTAGAGAATATTTATTGAAATGCTAATCAATCAGTCAATAAATATTTATTAAGCACCTATTATATGCTAAGGTACTATGCTAAGTACTTTAGAAATATTATCTCATTTGATCCTCACAATAACTCTGGGAGGTAGATGCTATTATTTTTATTTTTATTTTTTAGTGAGGCAATTGGGGTTAAGTGACTTGCCCAGGGTCACACAGCTAGTATGTGTTAAGTATCTGAGGCCATATTTGAACTCAGGTACTCCTGACTCCAGGACCGGTGCTCTATCCACTGCGCCACCTAGCTGCCCCGGTAGATGCTATTATTATCCCCATTTTATAGTTGAGAAAACTGAGACAAATAGAGGTTCAGTAACTTGCCTAGGGTCACACAGCTAGTGTTGGGAGTTGGATTTGAAATAAGGCCTTCCTTCCTGACTCTAGGCTAAGCATTCTATCCACTGGGCTCAATATACAGACACAACATATTCCTTGCCTAGCTGTCTTTTTGGCAATCAGAATATTAGGCATGGGGGCGGCTAGGTGGCGCAGTGGATAAAGCACCAGCCCTGGATTCAGGAGTACCTGAGTTCAAATCCGGCCTTAGACACTTGACACTTACTAGCTGTGTGACCATGGGCAAGCCACTTAACCCCCATTGCCTTGCAAAAAAAAAAAAAAAAACAAAAAAAACCCCAAAAACAGAATATTAGGCATGAGACAAAAAGATTCACCCATATCAAGGACACTTTCTAGGAATCCCAGGCAATGCAGTCATGTCCTTCCCAAGCTCTGGAACCTTTCTTCGATGTGATTCTCTGCAAGTAATGAACTTGTTTCCTAGGAAACAGTCTTACTATCTATTGTCAGCCAGTAGCCGTGTTTCTTCCTCTTTAATATCCTAGTTAATAAATATTTCTTATAAGGGCTTTGTTTTTCTTTCTCAGTTGTATAGGAGGAAGAAAAGGCAGATAATTGGAAAAAATTAGATTTAATTTAAAAACCTGAAAAAAATTTATAAAAACCTTGTGAAATCAATTCTAGATCATATAGAACAAGTGCTTGCAGCAAAAGACTGTATTGCATACTAAAGGTTTTTTAATGCAAAAATAATAATTACATTCTGATTAGTGCTGCTCTGACCACCATGCCAGGCATAATATCAATTGTTGGGGAGGCAAAAAACAAAGAAACTTATTGCTTCCCCTTGAAGAGCTTACATTTCTTTAGGGTTGAACTTAATACAAGTATAATTACTTACATGCAGCTTCAGTCTTTTTTTATGGAATAGCCAGGAAGGACAGGAACATGGAGAGCTTTTATTCACAGTATTTATGGATTCTTTGTGGTCAGGAGAATGAATGAGGTCCTTATACAGAGTGAAAGAGTGTTATACATTAGAAAGAGTCTTCATCTGTGTTTCTATACAGACTTGTGATCTCCTGATGAAACTTAAGATCCTTGAGGACAAGGACTGTTGTTTTTTTTTGTCTCTGTATTCCAGAACCTAACAGAGTATCTGACACATAGTACATACATGCTTAAGGAAAGCTTGGTGATTGATTCATGTTTATTTGGTCTGTACTGACATAACTTATTTGTCATTTTATGTGTATTTGGCAGGATAAAAAGAAAGAAATAGTGGCCGAAGACAACTGCGAAGCAGAAAAAAATGAAAAAAGTGATGAGACATTCCATAAGAGGTGAGCTTTGTGAACAGAGACAAGAACAAACTGGTCACATGCTTTCTCCCCCATCCCATATTGTTGCCAATAGCCAGCAGTGAGAAGGGAGGGAACTGTTGCTGTCTTTCCCCTTGATCCATGGGGAAGACAACAACTGGGGGAAGTAACCTTTTTGTCCTCCCTCTTCTTCTCCCAGAGGGACTGCAGTGCCCAGACCAAAGTAGTGTGAGTCCCATCTCTCATAAGCCTGGAAAATTCCTTGCCTTCCTACCTATCACTCAGGAACATTGTATATGATATTCAGAGCCACCAAACCTGTGTCCCTATAGTTGGACTCACTAAGTGCTCACCCCGTTCACAAGCAGGCATTATTATTCACACCTAATAATTGAAAACCCCTAAAATATATTCTTTTAAAATGTATAAAAATAGTAATGACTCAAATTCTTGTAACACTTTAGTGTTTGTAAAGTACAGTCCGTATAACAATCTCTGTGAAATAGGCTGCACAAGTACATTGTTACTTTACAGAGCTGAGCTTCATTGAGGGGAAGAAGAGCCTGCCTGGCAGGCCTAAGCTCAAACTGCTAGCAAGTATCCCCTGACTCTCCACACTGTCTGATTGCAAGAAGAGAGAGTTTGCTATAAACGTTACAATTGGGGACTTAGTGAGACCCTATCTGGATCCATTTTCTCCTTTGATCCTTATCTGTTAAAGTAGTAGTGATACAGTAAGACAGGATACAATAATGACAGAATGACTTACTTAGGTGGTTTGCTTTCTTTTTAGTAATTATATCATATCTTTGATAATGGGGTCCTATACTGCCACTCTCCATCCTCTCACCCATTAATTTGGCTGAAATACCAGCTACTGGGATTAGATCATCTTGTGAAAGATCATTCTAGTGCATTTCCATACTTCCAAATCCGGTGTCATCTAAGCCCTGGTACATAAATGAGAATATTTCCCATTTTAAAAGACCTTCCTACTGAGGAGAATGTGCAGCTTTCCTTAGTAATCTTTTCAATGTTTTATTTCCTTTATTGTCCAAAAATTCTTATACTTTAAATCTATTTTCTCTTATTTGTTGTTATTTTCTGAAATTTAATTAGAAACAATAAAACAGCAAGAGCTCCTCATATTGAGTCTTCAGTCAATTGTGACTGGTTTCATTTTGGTCACAGAGAGGAATAGATTTATTAAACGATGGAATGACTATTAAGGAAAAGTCTTTGTTACTTCTCTGTAAGTCTTTAAAATGAGGATATCATCTCTCTTGGAAAAATCCCATGGCTCACAATTTTAGGGTCAAAATAAGCTTATTTGTTATTAAAAACTAGGACAGGTAGAAGCACCAATTGGCTTACAGAGAAATTTCTGTGAAGCACGTGGGCTGCCATTATAAGTAATTTTCAGCTAATACCTATGGTCAAAAATAAAGAAGGAAAAAATGAAGGGAAATAAGTCCGGATCACAAGCTTTTATTAAGTACAAGTTAACAGTGTTCCATATAAAAAGAGATGAGGATGGAATCTATCCTTAGATAAAATTCTATAAGGTTCCTCATAAAGCTAAGAGGAACCTTGGTGATGAGAAGCACATGATAGACAAGAAAGGCCTTGCCAACAGTCCATCGCAAAGATGAATTTGAATGCAGAGGAGTGGGCATGACTGCATTTCACACTGAAGTGGAGGCTGGCCTAGGGATGGAATCGCTCTTATCACCAAAGAAGATTCACTCTTCCCTGAGCCTGCATAGCATCAGGAGGCTTACGCTGATCCTGCTTAAAGGCAATGGCATGGATTTGAACTAGATAGCCTTTGTAGATCCGATTTGTCCTGAGTAATAGGGGGAGGTCATTAAAACTCTCTTGGGTAAAAGACTCTTTTCTTTACACTAATGCTTAGCTATTAGTTTGGGGGGTAAGGAGCTTGTACCATATCAGTAAATGGAAACAACAAGTCATTAAGGAATCAGAAGTGGTAACAATGTCAGATGAATCCAATGGAAGTATTGTCACAGTACACTGTTTGCTGAGCTTGGCCACATATCATATTGTACATACTATATTTCCTCACCCTTCTTTTTTCCCACTTTGTTCCTGGTATATACACGTGGCTTCTTGGGAAGCGCTCAGGTACCTAATGCTCTGCCTCTCTTATTTACCCCATCTTTGTTTTCTAGGAGAGATATGGTAGTATCTTTTTTTAGGTAAAGTGTATGTATGCCCTCAACCCTCATGAAATCAAATTTACTATCAGACAGACATGCCATGACAAGGTAAAATCTCCAGATGTGGATATACAAATAGGGATATTAGAGTCACTATATTATCTGATAATCATCCATTGATTAGAATTTTAAATTTGCCATAAGTCAATAATTTATTGATTATAATATATATGACTAATATTGGATAATAATACTTATTTGACTAGTAATAGGGTAAGTAACATATACCCAGGTAGTTAAGAATTCAACGTAATTTTATTGTACTTGGTTATAGTCTCTCTAGTATCTAAAATAATTTGGTAGTCATTTAGGTGTTAAGTGTACCTTGGAGAATGCTAGCATATTGAAGACACAGTAAATGACATTTGAATTGAATGCAAGTTGGGTGCTAGCATTCAGTATTATGCACTGAATAATGGCTGTCTCCCAGACATTGGAAAAAGTGTACATATTAGTATACATAGTGCACTTTGCAAGAGTATTAAACACTTGGTAGAGTATAAAAGTTTCAGAGTCTGGATTAGAAATAAAGGCCACCTGATTTGCATTGTAGGAATCATTCATTGTCCCTTCCCCCGTGGGAAATGGAGAGGATGCCTGCATTATCATTAGCACATCGCAGCATTATCACATGGGAAACAAGACATCTGGGCTTCATATGAGGCTATTTGTTCTTGGTTTAACTGCATTTTTGTTATAGATGTAAAGAAATGATTGAGGAGCAAAAGTGGAAGCATGCAGACCTTCTTCACAAGTTCCAGAAGCTTGAGCATGAACATGAACATTTAGTGGAACGGAATGAAGAATTAGAACTTCTTTTGGGAGAGACTCAAAATCAAACCAAGGAGGAGAGAAAACATTTTGAATATCATATTGAAAAACTTCAAAGGAAAGTATGTCAGAAAAGAAAAATGCCCATATTATTTTCAATTGACCCAGTACTCCTATAACCATTGTCTGAAAGATCACTCTAGTCTTTTTTTTTGGGGGGGGGTCAATGAGGGTTAAGTGACTTGACTTGCCCAGGGTCACTCAGCTAGTAAGTGTCAAGTGTCTGAGGCTGGACTTGAACTCAGGTCCTCTTGAATCCAGGGCCAGTGCTTTATCCAGTGTGCCCCCTATCTGCCCCCCACTCTAGTCTTAAGACTGCTGAAGACCTCAGCTTTCTAGGGAATGAGCTTCTTCACAGGACAAAGGAGAATTTTGCCCAGGGATTCTTAATTAATGTATTCTAAACCTTGCTGGTCTCTAAACGTGGCCTTAAAATATTAAACCTTCAAGAATCTTCATGGTCCTTCAGCCTGTTTGGCTTATTGAGTTCAGAGACTGTTGTGTCCAATCACTGATTACTTTTTTACTGCCTTTTGCCACTGGCAACATCCCTGGATCCCCTTCCACCATTGCCTGTCCCTCTTTTCTTTTATTTCCCCTACACCACAAGCATGTGTGTTTAAGATTTATTTACAAGACAAAAAATGCTAACAGGATATATAGGGATAAGGTAATCAAATACGCATGTAAAACAAACTATTCAATAGAAATGGATGGATTCCATAGCCTATTAACTTATCCTATCCTATGGTTCACATCTGGATTTTTGGTTATAATCATGGTTCGTCCTGAGCCCCAGAGTGTCCACTAGCCTTCAACATGAGAGGGTCATCTATTTTCTTTGAACACTATCAACCAATTTGGAATTCTACCTGGGTGCTATAGACAGAACTCAGTTACCCATTCTGTGATTATATTCACAGCTAGTTAGCTTCCTAACTGCTGGGTGACTTTTGGGATCCTGACCACAAGAGGAAAAGGCATGCATGCATGCATGTATATATGTATATGTGAGTGTGTATATATGTCTAAGTGTATGTAAATAAATCATTTCTTTTTAACCTTCATTTTTAAAATTTTGAGGACCAAATTCTCTCCCTCCCTCTACCCCCTCCACCCTTTGAGAAGGCAAACAATATAATACCCATTATATATGTGAAGTCATGCAAAACATATTTCTATATTAGCCATGAAAAATAAAGTGAAAAATAATTTGCTTCAACTTACACTCCGTAATATACATTATTACGCTGTTCCGATAACCACATAGTACAGCTCCATACTCAGTTTACTTTCATGGACAACAAAACTTCATGCTGGAGATACGCATGGTGCCCAGTGTTCAGCCTAACTTTGGGAGCATTACACTTCTTATGGATCAAATTACACCCAGAAATGTGGGGGAAATCTCTTAACTGGACAAGCCATATCTACTCCAGTTCTTCAAAGACATATGACTTTATTGGTGTGGTTCCTCCCTCCCCAGAAACAGAGGTAGAACCTCGATAAACTTAATAGAAATGGTCTTGGGAAGTTTCTGTAGCTTAAACTTCATCACTTTGTAGTACAAATCCCACACCTATAAGACCACTGCCTTAATATATCAAAAGGAAGTTTTATTAATAAGCAAAGTGTTGGCCAGGAAATATCACTGTGAAAGACAATTTAGTCAAGGAGCACTCCCCCCCTTTTTTTTATTTGGGGGAGGGGGCAGGGTGAGGAGGTGGGGACCTAGGGAGTGGGGAGGATGTCTGGAAACAATTCTTCCTGATCATGTGTCAGTCTTAGGAGGTGGCCTTCTCTTAAGCACCCTACCTCTATTCCCTCTGCCCTCTTTCATGGGTGGAGTGGAGAACTGGAGAAAGCCCATCGGTCCTCATAGTCATCTGGGAAGTCTCTATTTTTGTTCCCAGTCAGCAAAGAGATAAAGAGATTTTAGCCCAGGGCAAGGGTACTAGTTTCATATGGCTTCTTTTCTTTACAAAATTAGAAAGCTTAGAAATGCAGATTATTAATAAAATGCATAAAAAGCTCTGAGCCCCCAGGTGATCTTTTTGTTTGGTTTTTGGGTTTTTTTTTGCAGGCAATGGGGGTTAAGTGACTTGCCCAGGGTCACACAGCTAGTAAGTGTCAAGTGTCTGAGGCTGAATTTGAACTCAGGTACTCCTGAATTCAGGGCCGGTGCTTTAACCACTGCGCCATCTAGCTGCCCCCCCCCCCCAGGTGATCTTTTTGATCACCAGGCAGGAAATGTTTTCTGGCCATTTGAATTCTGTATAGCCAGTTATCCATTGACTTTCTCCCTTATTCACCCTCTAGAGCAAAGATTAATGCAAGATGTAATAAAGTTATCTTTATCTAGCAAGACATCGTTGGAATATAAGCAACCAGTTTACAAATTTAAAAGAGCAAGGAAACACTTAACAGTAAACAATGCAGACTGTAGAGAGGCAGTAGTAGAACACTATCATCCCTGCAGCTTTTCTGAGTGGGCACAGCTCTTGGATTCCCTGCTGGGTTTTCTTTCTATGATGAGCTACAAGCTAGGGAAAGAAAGGAGCTCCAGCTGCTACAGGGACTAGAGTCAGTCTCCCAGAAAACATCTCCCATCTGTTGCTGTCTTTATGCTCTTATCTTGCTTCCAAGTAGTTAAAATACTTCCCAAACTGGCATAACCCTGCACAGTCCAAACCCAATCATATGATAGTTCTTTCTCTTCTGACACGGTGAAAAGACAACTCCCAGGGTCCATAGCAAATTATCCACCCTCATAGGGCAACCAGTTCAAGCCTTTCTCTGACTGTTACATTCTCCATCAGGATTTAAAACTTTGCAATCCCTTTCAAATCATCTGCAGTAAACTTGGCATTTGGAATTATACCGCAGAGCATCAGAATATTCAGCAGCCCTTAATGGAATAAGGATAATTAACTCAGCATTCCCGTTAATCACCTCAGGGTGCCATCAACAAAACATGCAATAGACATGGCACAGTGTAAAACATCACTTGACAGGTTGCTTCAATGATTATAGGTCCAAATTATATGTAGGATATATTTCATATGTATATATCACAGAAGTACATGCATCTCCATGTGTTGCAAAAATATATAACAGCAAACAAAATGAAAGAAACAGCAACATTAGTAGGTCTGTAATAGTAATATCAGTACACCTACAAAATGACAAAATATATAAATAAAATTAACATGTAGAGGGGCAGCTAGATGGCGCAGTGGATAAGGCACCAGCCCTGGATTCAGGAGTACCTGAGTTCAAATCCGGCCTCTGACACTTAACACTTACTAGCTGTGTGACCTTGGGCAAGTCACTTAACCCCAACTGCCTCACCAAAAACAAAACAAACAAACAAAAATTAACATGTAGAAATAAAAAACTAGGCACAATCAATAGATTAATATAGCTACAATATGTACAGTGAATCAAATCATAACAGATGAACAAAATGATAAAACCATACTTAAATATGCAATTATTAACATGTGCATTAATGAACATATGCAGTTACATGCATGCCACTCATTACATGGGTGAATATTAGCATTATCATGTAGCTATATTTGTAATGTTTCACATTTCACCTGGGACAAAAGTCAGTCTGATTACTGATCAGTTATTCCCTGTTCTCTTAGAGTCTTCTGACATGTCATTTCCCCCATACCTGTGCTAGTTGATAATATGGGTTGATAATCCTCATCAAAACGATAGTGTTCTCTTCCTAAATCTGAACAAGTCTGGCTGAGAATGTTACTATATGCTGAGAGGTACATTTGTATCCTAGGGGTTTCTCTACCTGAAGAACTAGGTAGAATAGGTATTGACTCTTGGATATGTCCTCTTCCATTATTTGTGGTTTGTTGGACTATAGTATATAGTCATCTTTACTTGAAGTGTGTCTTTTGTCTGGTTCAAAACAGTCTCCTGTTTAGTGTCTGCCGAGATGAGTGTCCATAAATTTCCAACTGCCTATCAGGGTCCATTTAACTAATTAATTGGTCCTAGGTGATTGTGGTGAGTTGTCTTTGCGGGGGGGGGGGGGGGGGCAGGCCATTTTGTAAAAAGGTAAATTACCCAGTCTCTCCAAAAGTAGGTGTGAAGTAGCTTTGATCTGTTAACTTCTTTGTCTTATGAGCGCCAAGATTTTTCAGCAAAACTCTGTCACCTTGTTCAAAGTCTTGAAAACTTGGGTATTATATTATAATTTATTTCTTTTGGCCTTCTGGGCTGAAGTTGTTGCTAGGTAATAAACTTTCTTCAGTTTCTTTGGATCAGTTAAGAGATATATTTGTTATGAATTTCTGAAGTCTTTCCATCCTCAGAAACTCCAAGACCTAAACATCAGCAGCTAGGGTGTAAAGTTGGCATCATCATTTCTGATGGAATGTCTTTGTATCAATGGATCCTAGCAAAAATACTTCTCCCAAACTACTTTAATAACCATGGAAGTTTTCTGATTGCTGTTTAGGGATATGCCTGTGCATAGCTTGTGAAGTCACCACCAATATATGGCTTATGTTCTTCTGTCTCATTCCAGAGACAGGAAGTAAATGCAGACAAGTTCCAGAGGTTCACTAGTACTTCTGTTCTCTAAATATTCATATGAGCCCATAGTACTTTTCTTTGCACACATGTAGAATGTCTCACATGTCTATGTGATATCTAGGGTCATCTTAGGCCTGTAAAATCTATTTCTCACCAGCCCTAGAGTCCTTTCTTAACCCATTTGTCCAAAGTCATCATGTGGCATTTTTGTGACTACAGAGTGATTTTCTTTGGCTTACATTAGCTCCTTCTTGTTACCATATTTGGGATCAGTGATAGATGGGTATATTGCACAGCTTGAACTACTATCATTGTCTCAAAGGCTAATACTCTGAAATTTCATTTCCAATTTTACTGCTGTCATGTTGAGTTTCTAATGGCAAGTCACTGAATTGTCTTGGGTTTGAGCTTAATGTAACTATATATGAAATTCAAGGAATTGTGAGTAGTTGAGTGGCAGACGCTAATGTTAGAGAGATGAAATTGATGTATTTTAAAACTTTTACTTTTAGAAAATTGATACATTTTTTTTTGGCGGGGCAATGGGGGTTAAGTGACTTGCCCAGGGTCACACAGCTAGTAAGTGTCAAGTGTCTGAGGCCAGATCTGAACTCAGGTACTCCTGAATATAGGGCCAGTGCTTTATCCACTGCGCCACCTAGCTGCCCCTGATACATTTTGTTTTAATGGGATATTTCCCAACACCTATACAAACCCCTTTACAAAGAACATTCTCCAAGAAAACTTTTTGATTCTGGATTATTAAAATAATAGAAGCATGAGTCCTTTAATTTTGGCAGTTTCTGCAGTTGAGCATTGTATTTGACCAGAGTTTGATTGCCTCTTCATGCTGCCTTTGACTATATTGTTGCAGTTGTGTATATTCCTTTGGCTAACGCTTTCTTCACTCTGCATCTGTTTATTTGTCTTCTCATACTTCTCAGACTAATAGTTCTGCTTTATAGGATAGTTAGATTTCATTAAGTTCATATACAAATAATTTATTCACAATTCCTTAATTGTTGGTCCTATATTTTGTTTCTCTCTCTCTGTTATCACAAATAATGCTTCCATGAACCTTTTTCAATAAAAATCTCCTTGGGATAAGATCCCAATAGTAATATTTTTTGTGTGTCAGAATATCAACAATTTGGCATCTTTTCTTGCTTAATTCCAAACTGTTTTCTGGAACACTTGAACCAATTCACAGCTCTACCAGTGTGTCTGCCCCCAGCCAGTCCAACAATGAGTTCTCTCTTTTTTGAAATTCAATGATAGCTTGTCATGTAGTATAGGATTGTGGTGTGGTATCTTAGTGTTGTGTTAATTAATTTCAGGTTATTTGTGATTATGAACATTTTTTCAGGTGGCTATTTGTATTTTGTGTTTCTTCTGAAAACTGTTCAATCCTTTGACCACTTCTCTATTGGTGAATGTTTCTTATTCTTATCTATTTGTGTCAATTTCCTATAGATTTTGGATGTCAGACTTTTATCAGAGGTCCAATGTTTATATTGATGGTGCTCTTCAAATGGGGATTTCTTGTGTAGGGATGATAGTCTCACCTTTAACAATCTTGTGGTACCAGAATCTTTCTACCTGCCCCTCTAGAGGTCTGCTGTCCTTCCTGTGTATGAGAAAGGATAGTGGAACATACAGAGCACAGAATTCTGAGCTGTTACCCTCTCTCCTGAGCCGTTGGTGTCTACCCCCAGCTGATGAGACAAATTGCCCAGCAAGGGCACTGACCCTCCACTTTGTTTGCTCTGCTGAAAGGTGAGGTGGGCTACCTTCAGCTACAATTCAGACATTATAATAACCCACTGCTATCCATTGTTTGCTGCCCTTTTGCTAAATTTTTCTTCTTTAGCCCTTAGCCCTTATCTTTGGCCGTCTGAAGTATAAGTTGTGTAAAATACACCTATACTTGGTGTGTCAGAGACATCTGTTGAATGTGCTTTCTTTTTACAAATTTTCCCTTTTTTAAGTCAGTGTTTTCCCTATATGTTCTCCACGTGTCTCAGTCAGTGTAGTGATGAGAGTGAGGCAGATATAGGTATTTGTTGAATACCTACAGTGTAGTCAAGATGGAGTAGGAACTAGGTCTAAAGAACCTAGATAATTAGAACTAGAAAGGCCCTTAGTAGTCATCTGGTTGAATTCTGTTGTTAAAGAGATGAGGAAACTGAGGCCCAGAGGTTATAAATGACTCACCTGAGGTTACACAGTAAGTTAGTGCCAGAGCTGAGATTAGAACCTAGTGGTCTTTCCATTGCATCACTCTATAGATGTGCAGACATATCTCCCAGTACCTCTGTTGTCTGACATGAGGGGGAAAAGTTGTCATAATGAAAATATATCTTCTTAAGTATCAAACTAATTGTGCAGTATACATAAGATATCAGCAATATTTTGAATGGCCATACTACTGGCTATTCTGAGATATTAGGATTTTTTTTTTTTGGCAAGGCAATGAGGGTTAAGTGACTTCCCCAGGGTCACACAGCTAGTAAGTGTCAAGTATCTGAGGCCAAATTTGACCTCAGGTCCTCCTGAATCCAGAGCCGGTACTTTATCCACTGTGCCACCTAGCTGCCCCGATAGTAGGATTTTAATACTTGTCTCAGATATACTTACCTTTTAGTAACAATTTTAAAAATAGCATTTTTAGATATTAACTCTTCCACATGTCTGCATTCCTCAACTGAGGAATTTCTCCCCAATCTTATTAATGCTGAATCACTCTAAAGTCCTATTCTGATGCCTCATGGAAGTAGCCTTGGAAGTCTTAAAGGCTATTCCAGTGGATTACAAACTGTGACAGGCCCTATCAAGCTGAAAAGACTTTGTGTATGAGCCTGGAGGACTATGGCTTTTGTCTGAGAGCCAATCTAGCTAAGTTCAGAGAGGCTTATCACCAGAAGGTTGGCCACCAGGTGAAGAATTGTTTTGGCCACAGCAACTCACAAAGACCATCTACTGAGGACTGGAGGGTTTGTAATCTGCGTATCCACACTGATGAAATAATGGATCCTTGAAGTAAGTATTATTGCTAAATATGAGATTCAGAGAAATAGCAGCTTATGCAAAGCAACTAAAGTCAAAGTTGGGAAGAGAATGCAAAGATCTGGCCTCATACCGATGATACACTATGTTTTTCTCATGCTTCATTGATGAACATTTCCCACTCCTTCCCTTTGGGTCACAGCTGATGAGCAGCAGCAAAGACTCCAAAAATGGGACAGTCTGGGTGCCAGGACATGAGCAAAGGCTTCAGAGCCAAGTAGGAGACAGGGTTTGTTAGTAAGAGGGAGTCTCTGTGGAGCAGCCTAAGATGTCAACAGTTAGAGAATGTATGTAGCTTTGGATCTTGCTTCATTTTCTCAAAGTTGAAATTTAGTGTGTGCTAAAATACTGTATATGGAACTAAAATGACAAATATGTATATTTTTACCTATGATTTATTTGTGTTAAGATCTCCAGCTTAGAGACTGAGTTATCCAAAATACAAGAAGGCAAAAGAGAAACCGTTATGAAAAGTCAAGAACCTGTTACAAAAGCTGAAGACTTCCAAGAGGTAAGAACTGCAAAGGTCTGATCCCAAGGCTGAATGTTAAACATTAGGAAAAGAGAAAAGGGCTGTGCCCTTTGGTCAGCAATTCAACTGTAGATGAAATTAGTTGCTACAGAACCTTATCGCTGTGGAGGGCAGATAATTGAATATGTACTTACTTAAAAGAGGAGGTTTGGGAGGTGTCCCAGTAGGGTACAGACAGAGAAATGGCAGATCTGGGTTTCAGTAGAGTCTAGAAAAAGTTGAAATGTCAGTTTGTTATTATATCCTTGAACTTGCTTGTGTTGTTTGATTTACTTGACAGCTATGTACTTGGAGTGAGGAAGAATATTTCATTGGCTCTTTGAATTTAATGAAAACATATTCTAGGCCTCTCTGGTTCCCTTTGCTCTTATTCTATATACATGGAGTAGCCATTTAATATTATTTCCCCAAGCAGTTTTTCCAGTTGGGGAGAGAGAATGTTGTGCTCTCCTGACACCAAAAAATTAGGTCCACTTGGCAATTTTAAAAAAATTGTAAATTACTTTTGCCTTGTGATACAAATAAACTTGAATAGCATTTTCTTGGCATGAAGTATGACACTGAGTATGAAGCTTAGGTGGTATGTATTTATTTTCAGAGTTTATCAGAAGAAACTTGTCTATTATGGATAGAATTTATAATAAAAGATCATTTTTACAGATACTGATAATGAACCAAGAAGAAATCGAAGTACTTGAAAGTAAGTTATCAGAAGAAAAGGCATGGAGAAAACAATTGGCATCTGACCTTAAAAAGGCACAAAAAGTTTTGCAGGCTGAAAGTCAGGTATTTTCTCATTAAGTAGATTATTGGAATGTCTTATTTTCTTGCTTAGAAAATTCACCGTTTTATTTCTCTTCAATGAATCATAAAATAAGAAGTATGTAGAGCATATATAATATGTTCTGTGTAATAACAATGGATTGGATCCAGTATTTATTAGGTCAGTTCCCTGACTTACACAGCTGCACAATAGTCCATTAGGTGGCATGCTCTTAATTATTATTGTAGTGTATTGGTGTTCCCTTCTGTCCTGTATTAATGGGGATACTCCTCTTTTTTTAGCATCTTGTTCTGACATCTTGAAAAAAGTCTGTCAGGAAGAATGATTTGCATTTGAGGAGAAACCAGGAAATGGCTTCATTTTAGTCGGTGTGAACAATTTCTTTTGAAGCCAAACCTGACTGATTTCAGGATGACAGCCCCAGCTGCATCTTCCCACCTGGGGTCTATAGATGTAGTCTTAGTACAGAGGGAGGTGGTAGGAAGATGCTGTCACATGACCTCCCCTACAGTTTGCCCCAGCACTGCTCACTGAACTGAAGATTTCAGGAAAATTAAAAATGTCCACCCTAGAAATGTATGCTGTATATGCTTGTGAAGTTCTGATATTCTGATACATGATTTAACCCAACTTTCTTAAGCTCTATCCCCATAAAGTTTGTGCTCCAAACTGACCCTCCCATTACCCATCCACCCCACCTGTCAAGCATCATCTTATTTGTTATATGACCATAGAAATAGGGGACTATAAAGAAACAACTGAATGGAAAGAATTACAAGGGAATGTTGATTGAATTCTGACAGTTAAGTGAGTTATTGAGTATAAGTTAAAATGTTATTTTAGGATAGCAGGATAATTCTAAAGAAAATAATAATATATCCAGGACTTTAGACAACCTTTTTTATAATTTGTAAACATTGCAAACTTGGGGAAATAACAGTTTTCATAACTAATTTTAAGTGATTCTCCATCCAGTAATTAAGAGAGGGGTTTGCTAGTAAAATGTGTTGGAAGGTTAATAAATCTCTGATTGGGATCATTTAAGAAGTCTGTCTTTTAAGACCTTTTATATTAAATGTGGGGAAATAGTCTCATTTTATTCTACTAAATATTTTCATTTCTTAATCAGGAATTAGAAAGATCAAAGTCAGAGCTTTTGTATCTTTTTAATGAAATTCAAAGTCTTCAAGGGGAAAGAGAAGACAGACATTTTTTCTTTACAGCATACGAAATACTACAAAGAGAGAATGCTTTTTTAGAAACAAAGGTGAGCTCTAACGAACAAGTCTGTGAATGCCCATTGTTTGACAGAACCCCTTATTTCCATTTCTTTGGAGTGTAATAACAGTCAATAGTCAGTAAACATTTGTTTAGCCCCTACTGTGTGCCAAGCACTGTATTAAACTCAGGGGATATGAAGAAAGGCACAAGAGGGGCCCTGGTCTTAAGGAGTTTGCAGTCACACGGGGGAGACCAAACATAAAAAGGAGATGCCAAGCAGACAGCAGGCAGATCACTGGCATGATGACTTCCTGAAGCCCACCCAGCCAGTGGGGGAATGATCTGAGGAGGGGGGAGCTTCTGAGTTGGTTTCATCTTGCAGAATGATGAGTTTCTGAAGATGATAAAGTCAGGAAAGGAGCATGATGGGAAGTGATGAGAATTCCCTGGACACTCTCCTTAGATGGTGAAGGTTCTGTGAGGAGTTCCCCTATGTATACCCTCTAACATCTCCAGTCAGGGATTAGGGAGCTGAGGATGTGTGTCCCTGCTTTTAAGAACATATATTCTGGGCAGCTAGGTGGCGCAGTGGATAGAGCACCGGCCCTGGATTCAGGAGGACCTGAGTTCAAATCCGGCCTCAGACACTTAACACTTACTAGCTGTGTGACCCTGGGCAAGTCACTTAACCTCAATTGCCTCACAAAAAAAAGAATATATATTCTACTTGGGGACGGTGTGGGATATAGCATTTATAAGTGTAACACAGACTACCCTGCCCTCACTGCTTGAAGACCAGATAAATTTTATTTTCACCCCACCCCCAGGGTTCCCTGGAACACTTAAGGGGATTAAGAAGGATCTAGGTTCTCTGCAGATGGCTCTAGTCTCTACCAATGGTGTTTTCACAGTTGCAAGGTGTGGTCTCCTGCACCCCAGTTCCATTTAACCATTTACAGTCAAATTAGCTTTTACATGGAAATATTTATTTCAAATGACTGACCTAGGGTCACATAGCTGGTAACTGTTTGACACTGGTTTTTAACTCACATTTTCTTGACTTCAAACCCAACACTCTATCCACTGTACTGCCTTGTTATCAAAAGGACAGACAGGTGGTACAGTGGATAGAATACTGGCCCTAAAGTTGGGAGGACCTGAGTTCAAATATCCCCTCAGACACTTACTAGCTTTGTGACCCTGGGCAAGTCACTTAATCCCAATTGCCTTAAACATCTAGGGCTATCTCCAGTCATCCTGATGTATATCTCAATACTGGACCCAGATGGCTCTGGAGGAGAGAGTTGAGGTTGGTGACCTTGCACAGCTCTCCCTCACTTATGTCCAGTTCAGTGCAAGTCATGACATCACCCCAATGTCGTGCTCCTCTTTGAGATCGAAGGAGAAACAATAACAATTTACTTCAAAATGTATAATCTCAATATACAAACTTATTCCCCCGACATGTGGTAGGCATAATCCCTTCCCCCTTGACCACCTCAGTTCAAGTCCCAGTCACCCTGCCTTCTCAGGGCTTCAAGTTTAAATTTCAGCAAATGAGATTTAGTTTAGAAATCAGAACTGGCTGCAAGCATGAGAAAGGATATTGGGAATAATGTGTTGTATATTTTAGGATATAAGTCAATTCAAATTTATCACTATAAAATTCAAGATTCAATCTATACTCACAATGAAGGTTGAATCCCTTATTTTGGGAAGATTATGAATTTAAAAGGTTGACTTAAATATCTCTAGTATAAAAGGTTCAGGTTAAAAGCACAAGGTAATTGGGACATGTTTAAGTGTATGACTGCCTAAGTTCTTCTCAAAGTTAAAAAACGTGCCAGAAACAGAACAAGAGCCAGGTCCAGGTTAAAGGCTGATTGATTTCACAGTGTGTAGTCACAACCCTACTACACATTCACATAGTTGAAGATAGTACTCACATTGATAAAGTCATAGCCATAGTTGAGTCAAGTATATTTCAGTATCTTTCCATACCCTCCTTCATGCAAGCTGGTTTATTTTTCCCTGGTATGAGTTCAAGCACATTTTTTCAGTTCAGTTGTGTCAGACTCCACTTGACCCCAGTGGGATTTTCTTGGCAAAGATACTGGAGTGGTTTGCCATTTCCTTCTCCAGATCATTTTACAAATGAGGAAACTGAGGTAAACAAGGTTAAATGACTTGCCCAAGGTCAGACAACTAGTAAGATTTGAATTCAGAGGCCTGGCACTCTGTCTGCTGTATCACCTAGCTGTCCATAAAAGAAACGAGTTCTTAAATGCTCAAATGGGTCTCTGATCTCATAGATTTGGAAAGTTCTTCCAATGATGCAAATCAAAACCCATTCATGCCTGCCCATCCTTATGTGACTCCATAAATTCTCTACTCAGCATGCCTGAGAACAGCGTCACTTTCTCCTGAAAATTACAGACTACTTGTACATACATATATGCCGATGGAAAAGCTTTATAGAGTGTGCATCTAAATTGCATTGTCATAATCTGGACAAATAGACATTCTTCATCCACTTAATTTTTCCTGTGTGGACCATTAGGCCAAACTCTTTCTCCATATAAATAATCAGATAAGACATAAAGCAGGTAAACATACTCACCACAAGTCTTTGCCATGATTGGAGGAGAAATGCTTAAAACGCCTCTTTTTTCACTGATTAGGCTCAGTTTTGCATCTTGAGCTTTTTTGCCTTTTAAACTATATTATTCTATTTCTAAAGTTTCTGGTAGGTGCAGAATAGTTGTGTTATTCAAATTTTCTTTCTATTAAATTTGAAGGGTCTTTTTCTTGATAGAATGAAAAATTCGTTGTTTGTCCTTGTCATTGTCAGATTTCACTATTTTTCTTGGAGTCTAAAGAATGTATTTTGTTGTTATTGTTTCCCTAAGAGTCAATTTGTGGATTCTTTTGGCCAATGCTTTTTTTCTGTATTCACTAGTTCTTCTCAGCTTTCCTGAAATATTTCTTGCATGGTGGTTGGGTTTTTTTAGGTTTCTTAACTTGCCATGTTCTTCTGGGAAGTATGTGATCTTTAAGTTGTCTCTTTACATCCTGTCTTCAAGATAAATGTGTTTTGCTTGTATAAAGATCATATACGTTATTTTCACATACTGCTTTACATCAGTATGTTTGTGTTTCCAATCTGTTCTTCCTTTCACTTTGGAGATACTCCCCACTGTGGATTCAAGTTTTTTCTATTTTACTAATTATTTGTGCTGTACAGACTACAAATTCTGCCATTTGTTCCCATCTACATTCTTCTTTCAAGGTTATGATTTCTCTCTTGAACCATTCTGGAAATTCTTGCTAAGGTTCCACACTCTCTTGGGAATTCATCAAGTATTGGTTTCATTTTCTTTGCTTTGCAATATTTATTGAGATATTTTCACTTTCAGATATCTTGGTAGTCATCTTTCTTTTGATTTTAGTATCTTCCCTGTTGATTTATCTGTTGGCTCTAGGTTTTTTAAAAAATATATATTTATTTATTTATTTTGGTGAGGCAATTGGGGTTAAGTAACTAGCCCAGTGTCACACAACTAGTAAGTGTCAAGCATCTGAGGTTGGATTTGAACTCAGGTACTCCTGATTCCAGGGCCGGTGATTTATCCACTGTGCCACCTAGCTGCCCCAATAAACAGTATCTTTTTTTTTTTTTTGGTAGGGCAGTGGGGGTTAAGTGACTTGCCCAGAGTCACACAGCTAGTAAATGTCTGAGGCTGGGTTTGAACCCAGGTCCTCCTGAATCCAAGGCTGGTGCCTTATCCACTGTGCCACCTAGCTGCCCCTCGCTCTAGGTTTTTAATGGAATTTTTTCCCTTCTGTAGTCTTTCACAGTTTTAGTCTTTTCCCCTTTATCTTTCTCTATTGCTCACTTTCTGACTCCTTGGGTTCGACTTCAAAGCTATCTCAACTTCCTCCCACATCAGAGAATTCCCTTTTCATTGGTCTTAGTCTGTGCCCTAAGTAACTTCTGTGGGAACAGGACTGATTCTATCTGAAGGCCATTCCTGTTTTCCTTAAATCCAGTAAAGTTTCACACAATGGGCCTCTGCCCTAGTTCCTTGTTTTTTACTTCTCTGGCTTGGCTTAGTCATTGTCTGCTGTTTTCTACAGATTAGGGGAGGGTTTTCTGGGCAGAATATCTGTCATCTTGAGGTTTCTTAACCTAGGGGGCACCCCAGGCAGGATCTTGTCCATCCCTCTTTTACATACACACACACATACATACATACATATATATATACATACACACACCTACACACACATACATATTTTTTTCTCCTGCACATGTGACTGGGTAGAACTGAATTCATCTGTTTTTTTATAACAGAACACGGGCGGGGGGTGGGGGGAATTAGGGGTAGTATTGCCGGGAGAAACTTCAGAAAAAGGGAAATCCTTGTGTTGGTCCCAAAATACAAGGAAGTAGGTTGGAGGGGCAGTGTAGTGTGGAGGCTGGTGGGGAAAGGGTACCGAGTAAGTGCTATGGAGTAGCATCCCCCACTGTTCATTCATAATACTATTACTTAGTTGGGCTTTTTGCTTTCCTGTCTTGTGGAGACAGCTGTAATTTCTCAGTCTCTGGTACACAATACTTCTTTTGGGCTGTTATTTTTTAAGAGCCCATGAGAAGTAGAGAAAGCATTTCGTTATCCATCTTGGTGGCCATGTGGCCCAGAAGTATACTGTGAAGGAGGTGAATCTAGTGCAGAGTCAAGCTGAAGAAGGATTCTTGTGGATGGTAAAGTCCTCCAGATACTTCTCTTTGTGGATGACTGTGTGGTGTTTGCATCAAGTCCTAGAACATTGTAGAACCTATTGGAATAAATCTTTAATAACTTAAGAGCAGAATATGGAGCTCTTAAAATTTTCAATTGGTCCACTTCTCTACATGCTTTTCCTAGAAGCCAAGCAGTTCTAAGAACTGGTTTGTTTTTATACGTCAATACTTTTAAAAAGCTGTGATTTCACAACTCTACACACTTCCTCTCCCCAGTAAAGATCACAAACCCTATTAGACTTAAGAGACAGTCTTTATAGGTCGCTGTGGCCAAAATTACATTACCTAATGAGCAGTTTGCCTAGTGATGAGACTCTCTGAACTTAGCTAGGCTAGTCCCTGAATAATACACACACAGATTTAACTGCTGGGCTCAGAATCAAAGCCAATTGAACCTGGCAGAATTTGCCAGAGGTTCCACTGTGGCCTATCCTTGGAAAACTCATGGTTATCAATACATCACGATTAGACATCATTGGAGGCTTGGTTGTACAAGAAGTCCAAATCAGCTTGAAAAGATCCCTGGTAAGACAATGACATCCGTGTGGATGCTGTTCTTTGTAGCTTAAGGGCATCACTTCTCAAAGCAAGAATTACATAGCTTTTAATAGAAGGTTTAATTGCATAGTTTACAAAAGAATATAAGATAAACTTGCTGAAGTTTTCACTTGAACTCCACAGGTCTTGAAGCTTTCACAACAATGTGAGCACTTAAATCAGTTAGCTATGGGGGTAAAAGCTGCAGATGCTAAGGCAGTGACAAATCCAGGAATGTCTAAAGATCGTACACTTGAAGAACCAAGTCAGAGCCTGAGGGGAGAAAGACACCGATCATGGTAAATTTAGTAAATTTCATAGTGTGATCAGTCCATTAATTGAACTTTATTTAGGTAGATTATTACTGGAGTTTCACTTTTTCTTGGATTTTACAAATGATGTGAATGGACCAATTAGTTATAAAGTTTGCCCAAATATTTTTGTCTAAATTTTGAGAACTATTTTTGTAACTATCTTTTCTTCCTCCAGGGTTTCTCCACTTTCATTAAAACCCTAGACCCAGTAACAATGGTTTTTGTTTTGTTGCTCTTATCTTGGCTAAATGTTTGGCTACATTTTAAGGTCAGTGAGATTGACACAGGCAAAACATATCTAAGCCACAACTAGGTTATAATAAGATAATGGGATTGATTGAGGCTCAATCTAATTTGGCTTTCGGAGTCTGTGCCACATGAAACTGGAAAAGTGTGGACTGGCTGCAGCCCCAGAGGACATACCAACTAATTTTCAAGGGTGGGAATTGATAAAAGGGAACTATGTGTGTTGTTAGGCATATGACCAACCAAGTGCCACCGCCCAAGATCTACTTACAAAGTAGATCAACACTTGATGCTGAACATGGACTATTTTGATGACAAGATAGACTAGTGCTTGACAATTGATCAGGAGAAACTCCAGAGAAAGATGCAATTTGAAGTAGGCTTGTGATGGGTGAAAAGGAAGAAAGGGCAGATGACATTCTTGAAAAGAACAAGATGAATAGCACAGGACAGGTTCAGGCTACAAAGCAATTGATTGAAATGGAGATTTCCCATGGGGGTAGTGAGAGAGAACTCTGGAAAGGTAGATAGGTGCCAGATTAAAGAATTTGGACTTTATCCTGTAGGCATTCTGAAGGAGAGGAATAATGATTTGTACCTATAAGTTTAAGTTTAATTAGTGTGAGTCTGTATTGCCCTTTCCAGGGAGGAAGGATGATAGAGTAGAAAGGCCATTGCACCTGAAATTGGAAAAGAGCTAGGTTTAAAGCCCAGTTCTGATACTCACTAGATGCATAACCTTGGGCAAGTCACTTAACCCCCTTGAAACTTCGTTTTCTCATCTGTAAAATTGGGGGGTACAATGTATTTTATAAGATTTTGGCGAAGGAATTGCTTTCCAGAACTTAAAGAATGATTGTTGTCATTATTATTGGTATGTCACATTTTAATCCTTATCTCTAATTGTATATTTAGAAGGCTTTGTCCCTGGGGCAGCTAGGTGGTGCAGTGGATAAAGCACTGGCCCTGGATTCAGGAGGACCTAAGTTCAAATTCAGCCTCAGACACTTGACACTTATTAGCTGTGTGACGCTGGGCAAGTCACTTAACCCCAATTGCCTCACCAAAAAGAAGAAGAAGAAGAAGAAGGAGGAGGAGGAGGAGGAGGAGGAGGAGGAAGAGGAGGAGGAGAAGAAGAAGAAAACTTTGTCCTCAGTTTTTAAAAAATGCAAGGCATCAGTCAGAAAATGGGAGATTTTGCAGAGCAAATCACATAAGCAGTTATCTACTGTAAATCCCTGAGTTGCAGATGTAGAATGATGAAGATGATTGGTTAAGTTATAGAAGTAGTAGAGGCTTAAGGATGAAGTTAATGAGAGCCTTAAATGTGGTTAGTATTAGTTTTTTTTAAGTACTGGCATTAAATGATGGAAACAGTGTTTGAGGAAGATTGGTTTAGTACCAGTGTGTTTAGATGAATTGTTGTGGGGGAACAGTAAAGATAGATATAAGGCTGTATGCAAGCATTGTGTACTGATAGGACTCTGTGATTAATTATGGAGTCTGATGGTATCACTGGCTAGCTGGGCTGGTTTTAATTGATTATCTCTTTGCCAACTAGTCTGGTGCTGAAGGGCAACTGTGATAGAGAAGGCACTGGTTACCATGTCATGTGAAGATTGGTTGAAAGAATTGGAGAAGAGATGAGAGCTATCTGTAAATATTTAAAGGGCCGTCATGTTGAAGAAGGATTAGACCATCTCTTCTTGGTACCAAAGGCAGATCCAGGAACCCTGGAAGGTCAAGAGGCAAATCCAGGCCTGATAATATTTTTCTCAACAATTAGAATAACCCAGTAGTGGAACAAACCGCTTTAGGAAGTAGTAAATTTTCCTTCACTGGAGGCCTTCCAATACAGGCTGAATGATCCCTTGTAGAGGATATTGTAGAAACAGTTCATATTAAGATATAAGTTGGAGTATTGAACTCTGAGATTTTGTCAGCGTCAGTCAGCCAACAGCAAGGGATGCAGAAGATGTTGAATTCGTCCTCATCCTCCCCTTACTAGACACAAAGCAGTCCCAAGCACAGTGCCCGCTGCCGCCATGGAAAACACCCAGTAATAATGGATACTACTGTATCCTTGTGCTCCTCCCACATCGCCCACTAAGTAATTGGAAAAACTCTGAGCTGAGGTCTGGGCAAATGTATTGTGATTAAAACTGAGAAGAGGAGCCAACTATAAGGCTTTAGCAATGATCCAAGCATGAGATGCTGAGGGCCTGGTTTAGGGTAGTTGCTTTGGTAACAGAGAAGAAAATATTATAGAAAATCAGAATGAGCAAAAATCTACTCAGGAATATGGCTTAGAGTTGTGGTCCTTCAGAAGAGTTGTCAAGGAGACTTGTCTTAGCTCTGAACCTGCTGCTAATCTAGGAAATTCTATGATAGGGACTGCCTCTGCTCCCCTCAAAAGAGGTCTTACTGTCCATCTGCTTTCTGTGGCCAGGAGCTCTGGCACTGTGTAATGCACCCTGGTGCAGACCTTAGCCTTAGACTCTCTTAATACTTTACCTGCCCATTCATATCCTTCTGTGCCCCAAACCACAGCTTCTCCTCATCTCGGGCTCACAGGATCTAGTAAAAGGTGCTCTGTAAATACTTATTCACAGACTCATAGAATCCTCATAAGCCTAAGAGAATAAAACTATTCATAGTCCTGAAGCTGAAAAAAAATTCCCTCTTTTGCAACATCTTGACAAATAACCATCTAGCTTTTGCTCAGAAATCTTTCCTCTGTCTCTTAAGACAACCCATTCCACTTTTTAATAGAGCTTAATAGGAGGGTGTTCCTGGCATTAAGCCTACATTTACCTCTTTGCAATTTCTATCTATTAATCCTAACTCTGCCCTTTGGGGAAGAATTAAGAACAAGTCTTAATTCCTGTACCATATGCCAGCCTAAAGGACAGCTATTATATTTTCTCTAAGTCTTCTCTTTCTACAGGCTAAGCATATTGTTGATTGATTCTTGCAGTGAAACTCATTTTTTACCCTTCAGGGATTCTGCTTTGAGTTGTTGCTATTGCTGCTATTCATGATGCTGGACATATTCCAGATGTCTTGGTAAGGATCCTATCCTCAGGTACCCAGAGAAGATAAGGAGTGGGGTGGCTCAGAGGCATCACAGTAGCAAGTGGCTCGAGGGCTAGTGTCAAAGCAAATTTTCCGAAGGATCCAGAAGGATTCACCTAGAGAAGTGATGGGCTTTGAGAAGATGAGATAACTAGCCAGTGTGGATATGGAAGTACAGATTTATCTGGGAAGATGAGCCTGGGATGGGCCAATTTCTTCCCCAGGAATGAAGAAACAAGCTTGGTTTGGGTAGTTTTCTAAATGCCTATGAAGAAATAACTGGTAATTAGTTGTAATGTACAAGTGTTGACACTGGTCAGTTAAGGCAAGGATGGAAAGTGCTCTCAGGTTTGATACACAGAAATCCTAGGATAAGGCAAGAATGGGTCAGAGAGCTGGCATGGGGTGAAAGTAGAGGAAAACAGGCAGATAGAATGGAAGTCATAGAAGAGAACCTATGGGGAACTGGCTGAATAGACAGATGTATGGTGGGCAGGCCAATTGGAATGAGAGCTATCAAGAGTTGTGAGATGAGGGGCCAGATTGAGGTCCATGGTAACAGCCAGATTTTCTCCCCGAAGGACAAGTTGTATTAACAGATGCTTGCTGCCAATTAACCACCTTTTAATCAGGGGCTCTGCATTTTGAGCAATCCTGGTTTATCTAACGAGGCCCCAGGGCACAGGTCTGGCTCCACTAGGACTGTAGCTTCATCCTCTTCAGTCCATTAATTCTGAATCTGACAGTAGGCACCAATACTGTATCTTCAGGGCAGACAGGTCTTTGCCAAGCCCCCGCCAGATGCACTGTCTCTTGAGGCTATGGGGTCATTGCAGTCTAATTTGTCTGCTGTGGTTGGAGGTGGCCTTTTGCCCAGGGCCTTAACAGGAGATGCTTGTCAAGCATGCTAAGGTACAAGGACTACACGGTGCTGGAGCCCTGGCAGTGATGTGGGAGCCTGGACCAGATGGACTTTAAGGTCCTGTCTGCCTGTCTGTCTGCCTATGAGCAATATTTATGAGATCCCTGATGTGTTCCAAGCCTTGTGCTAGGCAGAATGGACATAAAGACCAAAGCAAAGCAGATCTACCCTCCTAGCTCCTGTCCAAGGTCTTGTGATAAGGGGTTTTTACCAACTTCCAGATTCAGCTGAGAGCTGTTTCTCTCTGCTGCATGCTACTTGCTCTCAGTTTGTCTTTCCTCAATGTTTGTCTGTTTAGTTTGTCTTTGGTCTTTAAGTGTTAGAGTGGAGGTTTTGTTAGCATTCAGATGAAGAAGATCAGAGATGGCTGGGGTCCAGAAAGAGGGCAGGGCAGGGCAGGGTGGAATAGGTGTTGATGGTTGATTTCAGCAGCATGCAGGTTCAGTAGCTGTGGTTATTGGGAAGGTCTAAGCAGTGGATAACAAACAGGTGCATGTCTCAGCAGGTGGACAGTCTTGGCAGTAGGTCAGGTTCAGGCAAGATAGATGTTTAGCATTAGTGGTGAAAAGGGGAAAGAGAGGAGTTTTGTCAGCATCTCACAAAAACCAAGCCACAGAAACTGGACTTCAAAAGTAGGACTTTAGGTGATCAAAGCTGGGCTCCAGGCCCAAAGAACATAGGACTAAGATAGAGATTTGGGTATGAGAGAATAATATTGAAACCCAGTTTATTGGAATTGAGGTATAATGTTGTTTGTTGATTACAAGGAATAAGACAAGAGCCTGGTTACTAAAACTTGAAATATAAAATTAGAGCAAGTAGCAAAAATGACTTGATGCTGAGTTTTGGTCTAATCACAGATTTCTTCTGTTAGATTAATCCAGTAGTTTAAAACAGAAACTATAGGTGGAAATTATGGTGCCAAGTCAGTGATTTTTACTAGGCATAACAACTTCCATTTATTACAATTGAACTTTATCTTTTTATGAATCATTTCTCTACCAATATTTAGAATTAAATTCTTCTGTTCCAAACTCAATTTGTTGTCATCTGTAGATTTAACATAAATTCAGTTCTGTTATTTATCTCACTTTAGAAATTATTGGGGGCAGCTAGTTGGCGCAGTGGATAAAGCACTGGCCCTGGAATCGGGAGGACCTGAATTCAAATACACTTGACATGTACTAGCAGTGTGACCCTGGGCAAGTCACTTTACCCTCATCGCCCCACAAAAAACAAACAAAAAAGAAATTATTAAATGGCATCCACTCCAAGGCTTATTCCTTGGGAACCTCATTCTTATACAAGCTGATGCTTGAGACGTTAATAGATATCCACTGAGTGTGATACATGTTTATGTCCCCTCTAAACAGAAGTATAGTTTTTAAAATATCATCTTTGTTTGTTGAGAGGTAGCCAGTGGAATAAAAACAAAAATGGAGATAAATTTGCCTGTTTCTTCCTTCCTTTCTATCCTCAAGGAAAGACCTACTGTCATTGTGGCATAGAAGGAAATTTAATTGCTCTGTAGAGACCTGTTATTCATTTAAGAGGATCTTGTGATTTCAAAGGGACCTTCCTAAATACCCGATCCACAGTTTTATTAACATGGCTTCTTTTCCCTTTTAAGAAGATGAGCTCATGATATGAGTAGCTCATTTTTTCTGTTCTTCAAGGACCGGTGTCCAACATTGCGATAGAAGGTTGAGAGGGTAGAGTTGATGAGTGGATTTGGATAGGGAAGAGAGAAAAAAAAGTTTAAAATGAGAATAGAAACAGTTCTGGTGTCTCATGGCTGCTGCACTAACCATTCTGGTTCCAACTGCCTCCACATGGAGGCTGGCAATATCTATAGCTCTAGCTGTATTTTATGTGAGTGTGTATTTAGATGAACACTTGTATCAGCCTATGGAGTTTTTCGCCCTTGTGGGTATGTGCATGTTAGACTTACTTAGAAAGCCTTATAAACTTTGAAATTCTTGCCCTGTACTTGAGACTCATGAGGCACTTAATCCACCTCATTGCCCCTATTTCCTCGCATATCCCATTCTATACTATCCACTTATCTGAGGGACATCTAACCTAAAACCTCTGTGTTACTTCATCTCTCTTTGACTATCAAGCCATAAATGAAAATGTCATATGCCCAGATGACCCCTTATGTCATAGCCTTTTATAGCATATAAACAGTTCCTAAAATTTATGAATGGAAAATTATTAAGCACTGTTGTAAGTGCTCAGATATAGATAATTCATATTTCCTGTACTTAATGAGCTTCCAGTCTAATGAGGATTACGACACATACACAAACATGGAGTATTATTTAATAGCTCTAGTGAAAAATAAGATATAGTTAGGGTATGACATGTACCTGAGAAGTCAGAAGAAAGGAAATATTTCCTTCATAAAATATTTCAGAGAAAAATTAGCTGTTTCCTCTCCCTTTGCCCGGTGAAGATTAGGAACTATAGTTAAGATCCTTAATTTTGATCCAAATGATATTTTGTCTGTAACTCTTCATCCCTTTGACCAGTAAATTATATAAATCCTTATGTGTTCATATATAGGCATGTCTTATGTGCATATTCACAACAGTGTACATGGCTTAGAAAATGAACTTCTTAGAGGACTAAGATCCAGTCTAATTATAGCATCAAATTCTAGTTCTATGTGTAAAAGAGACTGTTCTGTGATGTTGGGAGTGAAGGTCCCGTGGGTTAATGCTTTGGGGAAAACATCAAATTTCTCACCCTGGAAGTGGAGCAGCTTTGTACACAGATGCAAAATCCTTTTTCCTATTGTTATATACAGTGAGCCCCATATATTCTTGGGGGTGGTGTGAATAGGGTGAAGAAGGAAGGATAGTTGCAATCTCTAACAGCCCCCTATGGTCATTTTTTTTTCTGCATGCCTCCCAGCTCTGTCTACACACGTCCAAACTACCAGCTTGAAAAGTGGAAAATTCAGCCAAATGGATTATTTACTGTTGCACCGACCAAAACAAATTATTATTTTGCCAAATTTAATCCTTAAAACAATTGATCATTCAAATGCATTTATATACCCTCAAAACTGGCATTGTCTATTTGCCTAAGACATAAGCCTGGTGGGAACTGAAAACTTCAGAGGGGGCAGAGGGATCTCCTACAGATCATTGCTGCCCTTTACATAGTTGGCATGGGAGGATCACACTCATAGAAATAGGATATCTGCTTTGTTAATACATCTGGTTAGTAAATCTTGCTTCCAGTCTTTACTTTAAATTTTTTCTCTCTCCTCTGCTACAATAATGAACATTTTGAATGGATTTTGTTACATTTGCATCAAGTCCCGAATTAGCAGAAAGTAGCAGACAGATGGACATGCTAAAGGAACCAGTGAAGGGGGGCACTTATCCAAAAGAGATGGAAAGGGAAGAACATCTTCAACAGGAACAAGATGTAAATGCTGAGAGGCAGCAATTTAATAGCAAGTCTGAGGAGGCAAGGCTTAGAGAAGAGTTGAACCAGCTGAGTAAACAATTTCTCCATTCTCCCAGTTCTGGAGATAGTTCAGATGACAGTAGCAAACAGGTATGTTGCACTACTAGTGAGAACAACATGACTCTGTAAATAAATGTCACTACTCAATTTCCTATAATCAGCTATGAATATAAGCGTTATCTTGACATCACCACCCCCTCCAAATATTTATTGAGTAATCCCTGTGTATATAGCATGAGTCAAGATATTTGGAGTGGCAATGACAAGGGATAAAAAAAAATGATCAATTACAGGAAAATTTATTTATTTATGCTTTTCCATAATTAAACTCTCTGGGTACATTAAATTTGTCCTACTAATATATTGTTTCCATCATTTGCATAGCATGTCCAACAATTTCATTTATTTATTTGTATTTCTATGGTGATATCCTGTCTCTCAAACTAGGTTGGAAGAGAGCTCCTTGAGGTGCAACACCATGTCTTATGTCTCTTTGTATCCCTTCCACTCAATTCAATGCTTTGCACAAACTAGACACTCAATAAATGTTTGTTGAGGATGATGATATTGGCGTATATTTACAATTGTTTGCTATGAAATTACCCTCTGAAGACCTGATAGAGGATTGCATACAGCAAATTGACTCAGAGTGTTTTCTGTAGAGAGCAATAGGATCTTAGAATTGGAAGGGACCGCACAGGTCTAGCTCCTGGTAGAAGCATGATTCTGGTCTGCAACATCTCTAGCAAGTGATCATCTGGCTGTTTCACTTGAAAATCTCCAGTGACCAGGAAATTCATTACTCTAGTGTAGTTGAAAGAACACTGCATGTGGAATCAAAAGACCTGAGTTTAAATCCTGGTTCTGGTATGACTTTTTGGATAAGTTACTTTCTCCCTCTCATCTGTAAAATGCTGATAATAATACTTGGTTGTTGTGAGGAAAGTGCTTTATAAATCTTTTATCGTGCTATATAAATGTCAGTTATCATTATTACCTTCCAGCACAGCCCTTTCCATGTATGATTTGCCCTGAGAGCTCTCATCATTAAGAAATGTTTCCTTCTACTGAGCAGGAAATGAAATAAAATGTCTTCAGAAAGCTTGGCATGAGACCCTAAGTCAAATCGTCCCCAAAGCATATATCTTTATATAGATAGATATAGATATAGATATAGATGAAATTGGGAGGAGGCCAATAAACAGACAAAAATGGAACTGATCTTGTTAGAATTTCTAGGACAAACTAGCTTAATGACTGGTGACAGTAGAACCACCATATTTACACCCTAGTACGTCAATCCCTAATCAGCAACATGGGGGAGTAAAAATGGCTCTAGAGAAGATGGCATTGGGGACAAAAGCTGAACCAGACAGGGACTCTCATAAGAAATCTGGGGTTGGAGAAGATGCTCTTTTAAAGAACTGAGGGATTGATTTCCAGTGTATCTGAAAAAAAGAGCAAACATTTAGTGGGGAAAAATTATAGAAAGTATAATTATCAATGATAACAACCACTGACAATAGCTGACATGTATGCAGAGCTTTACAATGTGCCAAGTTCTTTATGAACATTTTCTCAGTTGAATCTCACAACAACCTTATGAAGTAAGTACTATTGGTATTATCCCCATATGAAGAAACTGAGGCTCTGAGAAGTTAAGGAAGGAAACTAAGCTCCTACTATGTGCCAGGCACTGTACTTTACACATATATTACATACATACGTATTATATGTGTATAAATACTTATAAAATATATGTAAAAGCTAAGTACTTTATATATATATGTTATTATTATTATTATTATTATCTCATTTGATTAGTGACTTCCCCTTGGTTACAAAGGTAGAGTCTGAAACTTTATATCTCTAGCATCTTATGTAATAACTGGCATATAGTATATACTCAATAAATGGTTGTGGAGTTAAATTGAGACAGGATTTATGTCCAAATATATCCTGACAGCAGGTCCAGGGCTCTTTCTCCTGCTCTCATTTATGTATTTTAAAAATGTCTCATTGGTGCTCTATGCTCTGTGCTATGTTTCGGGCATCATTGTTTCTACCCACCCTCTTCCCTATAATCCTCACCCTCAAAATAAAAGGCACTCCCTTGTAAGATACAAGTATAGTCAAGCAAAACAAATTCACATGGTATCTGTGTCCACAAATGTATGGCTCATTCTGTACTTCTAGTTCATCAGCCCTCTGCTAAAAGGTGGGTAGCATCCTCATGCTTTCTATACTCTGTCCTGAGTCAAAGAGTTCATGATTTCTAAATCTTAAACCTTGATCCAGAGATTCAAATCTCATTCTCCCTGATGTCTTTAGCCTACTGTTCTTGCCTTACCTTATGAAGTCCCTACCTTTCACTGGCAGAAGTAATGAAAATGACCTCTATGCCTTCTAGACCTTCAGTTTAATGCCTAGAACTTCATAATTCTTAGTGATTCTTTCTAGGTTCCTTCTAATATCACTTATTCCCATATATGTTGTCCTAAGTAGGTGATAGACATCATATTTGATAAATCATTGAAGGTCCACTGTCACTTCCTGGATATGACATGCCTCACAAGGACAGCTCATCTTCTGACTGGTCATGTCACATTGATCAATGTATGCATTCATGCCTCTCAGCAGAGAGTCACCTACCATCCATATGTGTCTCTTCTTCCCAGGGCCAAGAACAGATGCCTTTAATTATGATGACATCCATGGATCTATATCATTTCATGGAGCATGACGGGCTCTATAATTCACTGACAGTAATAAATGCAACATATATCTTTGAATATCTATTATTAATGTGCTAGGAATTGGAGACACACAGATGAAAAAAGACATAGTTCCTACCCTTACAATAATGATATGACAGACACAAATAATCATGATAGAAGTTAGAATGTGAGGAATGCTTAGTGTAAATCAGAGAGGAATAAAATGTTGGGATATTAAACTTTATTTAAATCACTGGCTGATTGGATCAAGGAAGTCTTCATGGAGGAGATGCCATATCTTAAAGAAAGAGAAAGATACCAACAGGCAGAGGCTTAGAAGGGGATCATAGCAGGAATGGGGATGTGGTTTACACAAATAAAGTTTCCTTATCATTAACATGGGACTAATAATCCTTGTGTAACCCCTACCATAGGTTTATAGGAAAAGCACTTTGTAAAATCTATACCCTGATGTACATGTGAGTCATGTATGGTTTACCATGTGTTCTTTCACATTTTTATCAATAAGTTGGATGATGATCTAAATCATATGCTTATTAAATTTGTAGATGACCTAAAGCTGAGAGAAATAGCCAACCCAGTGGATGATAGAATCAAGATTCAAAAGGATCTTGAGAAGGCAGCCAGGTGGCATAGTGGATAAAGCAGCAGCCCTGGATTCAGAAGGACCTGAGTTAAAATCTGGCCTTAGACACTTGACACTTATTAGCTGTGTGACCTTGGGCAAGTCACTTGACCCTCATTGTTGCCCCCCCCAAACCAAAACAAAACAAAAACAAAAACAAAAACAAAAACAAAAGGATCTTGACAGGCTGCATCACTGGACTGAATCTAAAAAGATGAAATTCAGTAGAGATAAATGTAAAGTCTTATGAGACTTGGTTACAAAGCGATCAGTTTCACAGGTGTAAAATGGCAGAGGTTTGGATGAATAGCAGTTCTTATGAGAAGGGATCTGTGCCCAAGCTCAGTAAGAGCCAGCAGTGTGATTGGCAGCTAAAAAAGCAAAAGCAATCTTGAGTTCTCTTAAGAAGGACCTAGTTGGGGGCAGCTAGGTGGCACAGTGGTTAGAGCGGTTAGAGCACTGGCCCTGGACTCAGGAGGACCTGAGTTCAAATCCAGCCTCAGACACTTAACACTTACTAGCTGTGTGACCCTGGGCAAGTCACTTAACCCCAATTGCCTCACCAAAAAAAAAAAAAAAAAAAAGAAGGACCTAACTTCCAGGACATTGATAAATTGGAGTTTTCAGAGTAGAGTGTTCAGGGTGGTGAGAGACCTTGAGTCCATGACAGACAAGGATTGGTTGAAAGAACTGGGGGGACATGATAGCTCTTTTAAAGGATTTGAAAGATTTAATTTGTACTATTTGGCCCCAGTACCAGGAGCAATGGGTGGAAGTTGCAAAGAGGCATATCTTTAGGTTCAATATCAAGAAAACTGACCTAACAATTAGAGCTGTCTCAAAGTGGAACGGGTTGTTCTGAGAAGTGGTGGGTTCCCTTTCCTTGGAGATCTTTAAGCAGAGGCTGTATGACCATGTATCCAGAATGCTTTAGTGAGGATTCCTTTGGTACATGTTTTAGACCAGATTTTAGACTGAGACCCCTTTTCTCTTTCAAATTTTGTAGTTTTGTGATTATGTGGCAATGTCCTCTGCCTTCACTCTAGTAGAAGAACATAAGCTTCCTAAGGTCAGGGGTTTGTGTCATTTGGATCTTTGTTATTCTCAGACGCTCAGTGTCTGAGAACTCCAGCAGTCTTATACATGGGAGGCCTTTTATAAATGGTGGCTGAATTGGAAGATTCTATAATCTATGTAGCTATTCATTAAACATAGTGGTTTAATGTTAATGTTAATGTTAGTCTAGCAACACTGTTCTTATGCATTTATTCTGACTACTAGGTAAGTTGTTATTATATATTGTTTAATATTTATGGTGTGGGGGGTTACATCCTTCCTTCTAGATTGTAAGTTCCATGAAAGCAGAGACCATCATGTCATGATATATACGTCCTCCAGGGCCTAGAACGGGGTTTTTCCACCAGGTCAGTACTTAATAACTGGTTGGCAAGTGAATGTGTGGAATAGAGGAGGTGTGAGGTGAGGAGAGCTGGGACTGAGCTGGGGCCCAGTTGGGCTAAAGTACAGAGTGTGTGCAAGGGCATAACTTGTGATTAGACCAGATAGGCAGCCTTGGGATGGGCCTTGAATGCTAGAATAAGGAGTTTGCTTTTTATCCTTTAGGCAATGGTGAGCCACTGAAGGTCTTTGA
The DNA here is from genome assembly GCF_019393635.1 of Dromiciops gliroides. Lineage (NCBI taxonomy): Eukaryota > Metazoa > Chordata > Mammalia > Microbiotheria > Microbiotheriidae > Dromiciops > Dromiciops gliroides. The sequence continues at coordinate 599,248,780 of NC_057863.1, forward strand.
GTAGAGGAGTGATTTAAACCTGCGAATTAGGAAGAATATTGTGACAACTGCGTGGAGGAAGGATTGGAGAGGGAAGAGACTGGAGAAAAGAGAAACCATTTAGGCTATTACAGTAGTCCAGGTGAGAGGCAATAAGGATCTGAATTATGGTACTGGAAGTGTGAACCAGAAGGGCCAGATGTATGATATTGCCAATGATCTGGACTGGCTTAGAAGGGACAAATTTCCCACCACATGAAGACTGTTACCCCCATTAATACTTCAGTGACTCAGCACATCTCCTCTCCCTTTTCTTTGACTGTTCCGATTTCTTGACGCTGGTTTGAATTTCCTTGTTCATTTTCACAGTCTTTTTCCTTCTTTCCTGTATTCTTGGAACACATCTTCCATTCTTTAGTGAACACTCTTATCCTGAGGAGCTGAGAAGAGGGATATGCTTCTTGCCCTTTCATGGCCCATTCAACTTTGAGTATCCCCACAATTGTCTTTTCTTGGGAGATGCACAAATGCCATTGGAAACAGAAATGCCAACTGAACTATCCCAGCCCTACCCCCTCTAAAATATATCCTTCATGTTTTGTAGGCCCCCTTCACCACCAGAGACGACCACCTCTTTGTTGTCCTTGTTCTCTGTACTCACTGTGACCACTGATCATCTCTCTTATGGTGCATTTATTTCCCTTTATTTTCTGTTAGTTGTCTGCTTGCTGTCTTGACTAGAAAAATGGTCACTGAATAAAAGACACCTGGTAGTAACTGCTAAAACCTTCCCCACCACCTCCAAACATACAAAAAGCAGCTAACAGCTACAGGTCACAATCTTGGAAGACATCTTTAGAAGGATCCAATCTTCCCTTGCACTTCCCCTCTTCTCACACTTCCCTCTGAAAATGTTGACCTCCTGTCACTTCTCCATGCTGCTAGCTTCTGCAGAACTAATCTATAGTTGGGCATCCTTTTTTTTTTTTTTGCGGGGCAATTGGGGTTAAGTGACTTGCCCAGGGTCACACAGCTAGTAAGTGTCAAGTTTCTGAGGCCAGATTTGAACTCAGGTCCTCCTGAATCCAGGGCTGGTGCTCTATCCACTGAGCCACCTAGCTGCCCCTGGGCATCCTTTTTAAAGATCAATCAGTTAGTCAACAAGTATTTATTAAATACTTACTGTATGACAGGCACTGTGCTGAGTGCCCGGGTATACAAGAACAAACAATGAAATGAACCCTCCTAGAAATTTGCTCACCTCCAAGAATCATGGGCCTAGATCTAGAAAAGATCTCGGGAGTCATTTAGTCCAACCCACCTCATTTAAAGATGAGGAACCTGAGGCCCAGGTTGGGGAAGATTTGTCATGATGGCAGGGATTCTGCATTGGAGATCCTGTCTCTAAATCTAGTCTTCTTTCAGCTGTATTGTGGGCTTGTGCCTGAGCTGACATTGAACGTAGCTGTAATAATCTACCCCATGGCAGCTTGGGGAGAGATTATACTGGAACTCCTGCCAGTGCCTTAGCAATGTAAATGCCTCCTACATAGATTTCATTTACTGGAAAGTGGGATACGACTGAACTATTAACAGTTCTGTTTGTTATGTAGCTACACATGATCAGAGCATCTTAGATCTAGATCCTCTGAGAACCTTCTGGTATAAATCCTGCTTCTGCTTCCTCTTCCTTGTATGGCATTAGGAAAGTCACCGACCCTCCCTGAGGCTGTTTGCTCATTGGTTGTAGGCTTTTTTGTTGTTGTTAAATAGTATTTTTCCCAATTACATGTAAAGATAGTTTTCAATATTCATTTATGTAATATTTTAAGTTCCAATTTTTCCCCTTCCTGAAGCCAGTAAGCAATCTGATATAGGTTATATATTACAATCATGTTAAACATATTTCCACATTACTCATGTTGTGAGAGAAGAATCCGAACAAAAGGGGAAAAAAAGAAAGAAGAAACAAACATATAAACAACAGCAATAAAAGTGGAAATAGTATGCTTTGATCGGTATGCAGATTCCACAGTTCTTTTTCTGGATGTGGAGAGCATTTTCCATCATGAGTCTTTTGGAATCGTCTTGGATCATTATATTGCTGAGAAGAGCTAAGTCTATCACAGTTGGTCATCACACAGTGTTGCTGTCATTGTGTACAATGTTCTCTTGGTTCTTCTCACTTCACTCAGCATCAGTTCATATAAGTTTTCCCAGGTTTTTCTGAAATCCACCCGCTCATCCTTTCTTACAGCAAAATAGTATTCCATTACATTCACATACCACAACTTGTTTAACCATTCCCCAATTGATGGGCATCCCCCTGATTTCCAATTCTTTGCCACCACAAAGAGAGCTGCTATAAATATTTTTGTACATGTGGGTCCTTTTCCCTTTTTATGATCTCTTTGGGATACAGCCCCATAGCCCTTTGTGCATAGTTCCAAATTGCTGGGCACTGTGTGAAGCACTGGGGATAAGAAGACAATAGTGAATTAGCTCACGGAGCTTTTATTCTAAAGGAGGAGACAGCATGTATATATATAAGTATAATACATACAAAGTTAACATAAGGCATTTTGGGGAAAGAGGATACCAGCAGCTGGGGATTCAGAAGAGATTTCTTGTAGAAGGTGACACCTGAGCTGAGTTTTTAGGAAATCAGAGATGATGGACAGCCAGCACAAAAAGCAAAAGCAGAGATTGGATGTGAGGAATAGCAAACAGGCTGGTAGACTCCATGGATGGGAATAATGTGAGAGAAAACTGGAAAGGCTGGAAGGGAGCAGATTAGGAAGAGCTTTAAATGCCAGAGTAGTTTACATTTGATCCTAGAAGTAAGAGTGAGGCAGAGAACTTCGTTGGGTAGAGAGGTTGCATGGTCACAACTGTACTTTAGAAAAATCACGTCGGTGGTCGTGTAGAAGATGGACTGGAGAAAGGAAAGACTTGAGGCTGGGAGAACAACCAAGAGGCTATCAAAATAGACTAGGTGAACTGAGGTGGTGCCTGTGTTAGTGGAGAGAAGAGATGTTGTGATGGAAGAAAAGAGATGGCAGCTGATTGGATATGTGGGATGAGTGTGTGATGATTGAGATCATGGAACGTACTGTTTGGTGTTGTAGTTGTAAGTGATAGGACTCCCACATGGAGCCACTTAGGCCAAGTTGTCTTAGTGACCATAAACATGAAAGCAGTAGCAGACAGCCTGTGTTTTTCCACTGCCCTGATTTACTCTGATCCCATGCCAAACATGTAAACAACTTCGGTTTCTGATTAGACAGGGCTCCTGGCCAACTGCAGTGACTGTGCACTGATACTCACTCTTGGAGTCCCCATTTACCATCTCAGACAATTTCTAGTCCTGATTAAGGAACTCTTCCACTTGGGTGTGGAATCAGGAGATAATCCTGGGAAATTTCCCCACCATATCTGGTGATGGGATGTGAATGACCAGTCCTTTATGGCAGGATCTCTGTGTGTCTGTGTGGTCATATTGTGTGGCTTACTTTTGGGTTTGCTTGCTGTGTAATATAGCTCATGTTTGTACCAGCTTCATGAGTACCGATTTTCTGTGCATACAAGTCCTTACTCTAACCCAAGCTGTGAGACCAAATACAACAGAGCAAGAGAATGAAGGATGACGAAGGGTGTAAACCTGGGTATCTGGAAGGATGGTGGTGCCCTTAACAGTAATAAGGAAGTTCAAAAGAAAGGTGGGGAAAGAGGAGTTCTATCTTGGGCATAATGAATTTGAGATGCTTACAGTACATTCTCTTGGAGATGTCCAACAGGGAACAGTCAGTGATGTGTGACTAGAGCTCAGGAAGAGAAACCAGGGTTAGTTGGGAGACATCTACATAAAGATAATCACAACCATAAGAGTGGATGAGGTCACCAAGTCAGTAGATATAGACAGGAGAGAGGAAAAGGCACATAACCCAGCTTTGAGCTACGCTTGCAGTTAGGGATCATGACATGGGATGGTCCAGCAGAGAAGACTGAGAAGGCATGGTCATACAGGCCGGGGAAGAATAAGAGAAGCACGTCATGAAGCCTAGAGAGGAGACAGCAGCTAGGAGAAGTGGGTGCTTAGCGTTAAATGTTATGAAGAGAGAAAGAAGACAAGATCATTCATTAGATTTGACAGATCATTGTTAATTCTGCAGTTTTACTTGTGTGATGAAAATCAGTTAAGCCAAACCAATGGACTTAGGGTCCATATCTGACACTGTATACAACAATCTGCACCCATAGTATTCCACCTTTCCAGAGAAAGGAGAGAGGTGTACTTCCTCCTCATTGACAAGGGCATTAGTTACTCAGCAGTCTGTTTTGTTTTAGCGCTCATTTCACCTTTGCTATAGTAGTAATTGTGTGTATTGTTTTTCTTTTTCTGCTTACTTCACTCTGTATCATTTCCTTCACATTTTCTCATATTCTTCTGATTTCTTTTTTTAATAAAAGTATTTTATTATTTTCCAGTTACATGTAGGGATAGTTTTCAACATTTGTTTATGTAAGATTTCGAATTTCAATTTTTTCTCCATCTCTCCATCCTCCCTCCGCTAGACAGCAGGCAATCTGATATAGGTTATATATATGTGTGTGTGTGTGTGTGTGTGTGTGTGTATAATAACATTAAACATATTCCTCTGATTTCTTTTTGTCATTTCTTGTGATGCAGTAATATTCCAGTGCATTCATATACTATAATTTGTTCAGCTATCCCTCCATTTTACCAGTTCTCACTTTGTTTCTCATTTTTTTGCCACTGTAAAAAGCCTTGTTATGAATATTTTGATATGTGTGGGCCCCTTATTTCAGTCTTCTCATTTCCTTGGGAAATAACTTCAGCAATGGCATCTCTGGGTAAAAGGGTCTGAACAATCTGGTGGCTTTTCTTGTGTAATTCTGAATTGTTTTCCAGAATGGTTGGACCAATTCACATCCCCACCACCAGTGTTACAGCATTTTTGTTTATTTTTTGTGGGGCAATGAGGGTTAAGTGACTTGCCCAGGGTCACACAGCTAGTAAGTGTCAAGTTTCTGAGGCCTGATTTGAACTCAGGTCCTCCTGAATCCAGAGCTGGTGCTTTATCCACTGCACCATCTAGCTGCCCCCATAGATAGCAGTTTTTTTTTTAAGTTATGTCTAATTCATATCGGCAAGTGCAAACTTCACTTACACTAAATTTTATATAGCTTTTTTATTATAAGGGAAGGTTCACTGGGTGGCAATGTGGTTTTTCAAAAAAATGTTTTTAGTTTATTAGGGTTATAATAAAATTATTTGGGGCTATAAGAGAAATCAAAAGAAAAGCTTTAACATAACTATTATTTATCCTCTAGTGTTATCAAGCCTTTTAATCCTCTACTATGAAGGAAATTCTGTTATTACTAACTAGAAAGTATCAGAGGAAAAAGTGTATGCTTAACTGATACAGCCATCAGCTTTTAACTGAGCAGTATGACTTCAAAATACCCTCTTCCATCTTTACGGTCATAGCTATAGGAGGAATGTCTTTGGGGAAAGGAGGAAATTATGTGAGTAAGTTTGGTTGTAATAATTTTTGTATTTATAAAACACATTTTTGGATAAATTTGAAGGAATTTGGGGACGTTAAAATATAACGTAGACTCCTCCACAACATGGGAGGAATAAGTCATTCTGGATACGTGGTTTGTTATTCAAACTTTAAGATTCATAAGATGTTTTCCTTGTGATAAGTCTTTGAGGCAGGTAGTACATGTGTTATTATCCTAATTTTGCAGATGAGGGAACTGAAGTGACTTGCCCAGCATCATCCAACTAGTGGCTTTCAGAACTGGGATCTGAACTCCAGGATTCTTCTGATTCCAAGTCTATTGCTCTTATGAGTAGACCACACTCAACACTTCTGTAAAATAAGGGAGCTTAGCCTTAAAGCCCTGAGACTTGATTTCTATTAAGTTAATTGAATAAACATCTTTCTGAAATGTACTACACACTTCCATGTATTCTTTTTTTTTTTTTTTTTTTAGTGAGGCAATTGGGGTTAAGTGACTTGCCCAGGGTCACACAGCTAGTAAGTGTTAAGTATCTGAGGCCGGATTTGAACCCAGGTAGTCCTGACTCCAGGGCCGGTGCTCTATCCACTGCACCATCTAGCTGCCCCGACTTCCATGTATTCTTAACAGAAATTATTGAATATCATTTAACCTGAAGGCAGCAGCATAAGCATCTCCCCAAAAAAGGGTTCTTTCTAGATGGGGAAGTCATTTGAATGCTCATGTTTGTAGATGGCATTATGCCAACTGCAATCAAGCCCTGGAACATTGCAAAGCCTTCTAAATGAAATTTACAGTCATTCAAAAGAGTTTGACCTAATGGTCCATACAGGAAAATAACCAAATGGTTAAAGAAGGCCTTTTGTCTCGATTTTTATATTCAGTTTTATGCATAGCTCACAGAGATGTTCTATCATTGCATGCATGTTGGACAATCACTACAGATGTACAGTGGACTGGACTCAGAATATTTTTATTATAAATTTAATAACTACCAGCAAAAAGAATCAAATAAACAAAGGTCAAAATCTTAACCAAATTAACAACAAAGAATGCCCTTTTATTCTGGCTTTCCTGAAGTTCTGCCCTCTTTCAAAGGCTCATAGATTTAAAGCTGGAAGGGAACTTAGAGATTGTTGGAATCCTACATTTTGAAGATGAGGAAACTGAGGCAAACAGAGGTGAAGCAATTTGCCCAAGGTCACACAACTAGTAAGTGGAAAAGGCAAGATTTTATTTTATTTTATTTGGTTTTTTGTGGTTTTTTTTTTTTTTGGTAAGGCAATTGGGGTTAAGTGACTAGTAAGTGTCAAGTGTCTGAGGCCGGATTTGAACTCAGGTACTCCTGAATCCAGGGCCGGTGCTTTATCCACTGCGTCACCTAGCTGCCCCTGGTTTTTGTTTTTTCCAAAGGCAAGATATTAAATTAGGTCTCTCCAACCTCAGATCCAATTCCCTATCCATTACATTGTGCTGCTTTTCTTCCTTTGGCTGTTTTTCTTTATTCCTTTTCTTTTTAACCATATAATATGGTTTTATCTATATAGTATACTAGATCTTTTCATACAAGCTCTTTTCAGCTGATTTTATTCTGCACCATCTTATCTAGATCTTCATATAATTCTTTTTTTGTTTGTTTGGTTTTTGGTGGGGCAATGGGGATTAAATGACTTGCCCAGGGTCACACAGCTAGTAAGTGTCAAGTGTCTGAGGCCGGATTTGAACTCAGGTACTCCTGAATCCAGGGCCGGTGCTTTATCCCATATAATTCTTGTATGCTTTATATTTATAATTTTTATGGTACCATATTACATTTATACCCCATAGTCCAGTGAGCCCAAAATAGAGAAAGGGTTCTGAGTTCATAGGGTCAAGGATTCATCCTGAGGGGGACCTAACTCCAAAGGAGGAAGATCATGTTTTCCCCTCTCTCTGGTTCTATCCCCTCCTAGAGGAACTCTGGGTATAATTATGTGAATAACAAGATCTCTTATAGAAAAGGTATTCAGTATATATTATGGGTATCAGGGATAGGACAATTATTTATTTTCTCTACCAAAGAAACTTCCTAAGATAAAAGAGACCTCAAAGGCACATATAAATACAGAAAACACAAAAGGTTTCCAATAGTGTTACACAAATGACACTTCCTGGGGGCAGCTAGGTGGCGCAGTGGATAAAGCACCGGCCCTGGAGTCAGGAGGACCTGAGTTCAAAGCCAGCCTCAGACATTTAACACTTACTAGCTGTGTGACCTTGGGCAAGTCACTTAACCCCAATTGCCTCACCAAAAAAAAAAATATTAAAAAACCCCCCAAAACCAAAAACAAACGACACTTCCTAAAAGGTAAAGACATTTTGTGGGACTGCATGCTAAAAAGATATTTAGAACACCCATGAAGCCTGTGCTGAATGACCAGTTCACAAGAGCCAGATCTCTTGCCTAGCTAGGACATGGTTTCCTTTAGTCCTTCGGATATATATTGATCCTGCCTGTGCTCATCCTCTCCTCCAAGGAGGCTTCTTTGCAGAAATCCTCTTCCCCTGGACAGTTTAAACACAGATGTGGAATTTAGGTGCTCAGGGAAGAAAACAAGCCGAAGAAGGCAGCCTGGGACTTGAGGTGCCCCTCAAGCTTCCGTGTGCTTGGGGCCTAGAGGTGGCTCTTCCATAAGCATCCATCTCCCTGACATGTCTCCCTCCCCTAGTCACTGAGAACTAATGAGGAGTTCACTGTCATTCCCGCAAGGTGCATGTCCCTCCTGAAAATGCCAGAGAGTGTGTCCAGCTCCATGGAAGATGCCCTCAGGTAGCAAATCCAAAGTCCTGCTCCCTCCTGCTCCATCTTTGTCTAGCCATTCTCTATTTGCTAGATATATGGGTACTTTCCAGGCTTTTGCTATGAAAAATAACAGTTGTCAGTAATTTTGAGGACCAAGCCCTAGGAGCAGAATCACTGGGTGGAGATGTATGATCTCCAGAATTTATACTAGTTTGTGGTCATACCAAGTATATTTTAGAGTCCTTCTTTGCCCATAGTCCCACCAACAGTAGATTTTACCTTTTTGTAAAAAAATTCCATTTGCCATTCTAGTAGTTGTAAGGTGATTTGGGGTTATGGTGCTTTTAATATTAAAAGTTTGATCATCTCTTCATCTGGCTATTCACAGTTTAGGTTTCCTCCCTTGTAATTTATTCGTTTATATCTTTTGGCCATTGCTCCATTGGGTAATATGTACTAATAGTCTTCTAGCTATAAATTAATTCCTTATAGATTCATTCTTAAATTGTGGTTTCTTCTTTTAAGGTTATGAACTTTTGCTGCAGGATTAATAAGGGTTTATGTATTTCAGATTCATATTAGAACCCTTTCAACATAATATAATGCCATCCTTAATCTCTCTGCCTATTCTCTAGTTTTAATTAAACTTTGCCTGATATATCAGTGCTGTTACAGCCTTTCATTTTGAATCTATTCAGATCTTATTGTATTAAATATGCTCCCAATAAACAGTAGATTGCTTGATCCTGCGCTTTTAACTCATTTTTCTTATTTTATTAGGGAGTTTGGGCTATTCATGCTCTGCATAACAACTGCTAGGTTTGTAGTTTCCATTAGTCATTCTATCAGAATGGAATACAAGTTTTACTAACAATTCTGTCATTAATCAAAACTTAACCATTCTAGACAAAGATCTTCTTATATTAACAACTATGTAAGTTGCTTTAACTAAATCAAAGGTGCTTTTCCTTGTGATTACTTGGCAATCTCTTGCCTTCCATCTTGAGCTCTTTATCCTGTGTTTCTTTGGAAAACCTTTCAGTAGTTATTTAGCCAGTACAATATTCTGAGGGCTCTCCTGTATTGTTAAGGGCTGTTTTATTTTAGTTGTTTCAATGCTTGTATCTATGGTAGAGTGGCTTATTTGCTGCTTAAAGATTTCTTGAAGTGGATCAAAGTTTGCTATTCAAATATCCACTTTTTGTCTTCATAAACATACTAAATTTTGCCAGGTAATTCTGCTTTCATAGCCCACATTTCTTAATTTTGAATACACATATTCCAATTTCTGCATTCTCCTTGAAAAGTCTACTGTGATCTAATCATTATTCCTTGATAAATGTTTTTTGGGCAGCAAAGTGGTACAGTGGATAGAATGCCATGCCTGGAGTCAGGAAGACTCATCTTCCTGAGTCTAAATCTGGTCTCAGACACTCACTAACTGTGTGACCCTGAGAAAGTCACTTTACCCTGTTGGTTTCAGTTTCCTCATCTGGAAAATGAACTGGTGAAGGAAATGGCAAAACATCTAATATCTTTGCCAAGAAAACCCCAAATGGGGTCACAGTCAGAAATGACTGAACAACAACAAAGTGATTTTTAAACTATTTCTGGTAGCTCATACTATTTTATTCTTATCATTATTGCTTTGGCACTTCACTGTTATATGTCTAGATATATTAGATCTTGACTTTTCCCTTGCAGGTATCCTATGAATTCTTTACATTTATATTTTAATGGTTTTAACCAATTTTATAAATATTTCTTTAACCGTTTCCTGAACATATGATATCTAAATTCTTTTAGGCAATTATCAAGAGGAAATAAATATCCTAACAAAGGAAGGCAATCTTGGGGGCAGCTAGGTAATGCAGTGGATAAAGCACCAGCCCTGGATTCAGGAGGACCTGAGTTCAAATACGGCCTCAGATACTTGATACTCGGATACTAGCTGTGTGACCCTGAGCAAGTCACTTAACCCTCATCGCCCTGAAAAAAAAAAAAGAAGGCAATCATGACTCATAAGTGTCACTGAGATTTGGTGGGATGAAATACATAAGAATATGTGCTAGATGAATATACCTTATTCAAAAGAAACAGGATAGGTAAAAAGAGAGTGGGGGTAATAGTGTGTATTAGGAAGGCATGGTCATACCAAGAAATTCAAGAATGAGAGCAAGAAAGCAGAATGGAGGGCATTTTGGTAAAGATCAGTGAGGAAAAATCAGAAGTGATTTTGTCATCAGAATATACTATATACTACTTGGACAGGAAGAGGAAATAGATGATACAGAGGAAAGTTATAGTAGTGATGAGAGATTTCAACTATCTCAACACATCTGTTGGAATGCCCCCTCTGCTAAGGCCAGAATAGCTGATAACTTCTTGATTTGCCTTAGAGGTAATTTCACCCTTCTACAAGCTATTCATGCTTGGCATAACAATGATTAGGCTGTTTTTTCTGTTAGTCATTCTATTGGGATGGAACACAAATTTTCCTAATAATTCTGTCATTAACCAAAATTTGAATGAAACCAACATATTCTGTGCTGGGTCTAATTTTTATTAAAAGGGACAAATTAGTTGTTGGAGGGGAAATGAACATCCCATTCTATATTTTTTGTTAGAGGGGAGGAAACCTGAACATTATCTGGAATTACAGTCAAACATATTTCAAAGGGTTCAGAAGAAATATAGGTAGGATCTGGTGAATAAAAATTCTACAGGGAAAAATCAGCATAAGAGGGCTAGGCAACTCACAAGAATGATATTCTGAAAACACAAAGAGAAACAGTTGTATTATAGTGGAAACATGGAAGTTGTCTTAAAGCCTAACAGGGAAATCTCCAACCAACTTTGTTTTTGTTGTTGTTGTTGTTGTTTTCGGGGCAATGGGGGTTAAGTGACTTCCCCAGGGTCACAAAGCTAGTGTCAAGTGTCAAGTGTCTGAGGCTGGATTTGAACTCAGGTACTCTTGAATCCAGGGCCAGTGCTTTATCCACTGTGCCACCTAGCTGCCCCCCAACTTAGATTTTAAAAGGATATATTCAGAAGGTGGAAACAAGGGCAAATAGCAAAGGATGAGTAGAAATATGGCATGTTCCTGTAAAAATTTCAGGAGTAAGTCATTCCCCAGTTGATAAATGGTCAAAGGATATGAACAGGCAGTTTTCAGACAAAGAAATCAAAGTCATATAAAGTCATACAAAGTCACTATTGATTAGAGAAATGCAAATTAAAACAACTCTGAGGTACCACCACCTCATACCTATCAGATTGGCTAATATGACAAAAAAGGAAAATGATAAATGTTAAAGGGCATGTGGGAAAACTGGGACTCTAATGCATTATTGTTTGTTTGTTTTTATTTGATGAGGCAGTTGGGGTTAAGTGACTTGCCCAGGGTCACACAGCTAGTAAGTGTCAAGTGTCTGAGGCTGGATTTGAACTCAGGTCCTCCTGAATCCAGGGCTGGTGCTCTATCCACTGTGCCACCTAGCTGCCCCTTCTAATGCATTATTAATGGAGTTGTGAAGTGATCCAGCTATTCTGGAGAGCAATTTGGAACTATGCCCAAAGGGCTATAAATCTTTGCATACCCTTTGATCCAGCAATAATATTGCTTGGTCTGTATCCCAAAGAAATTTTTAAAAAGGAAAAAGAACCTATATGTACAAAAATATTTATAGCAGCTCTTTTTTGTAGTGGCTAAGAATTGGAAATTGAGGGGATGTCCATCAATTTAAGGAATGGATAAACTAGTAGTATATGATTGTAATGAAATATTCATGTGGTATAAAAAATGACAAGCAGGATGATTTCAGAAAAACCTGGAGAGACTTACATGAACTGATACAAAGTGAAGTGAGTAGAACTTGGATAACATTGTACACAGTAACAGCAATATTGTGTGATGAAAAACTGTCAATGACTTAGCTGTTCTCAACAATACAATGATCCAATACAATCACAAAGGACTCATAATGAAAAATGCTATCTGCCTCCAGAGAAAGAACTAATGTTGTCTAAATACAGGCTGAAGCATATTTTCCTCCCTCCCTTCCTCCCTTCCTTCCTTCCTTCCTTCCTCCCTTCTTTCCTTTTTTCTTTCTTTTCCAGTCTTCTTGCACAAAATGACTAATATGTAAGTGTATTACATTATTGCACATATATAACCTATATCAGATTGCTTACTGTCTCAGGGAGGCAGGAGGGGAGGGAGGGATAGAATTTGGAACTCAAAACTTAAAAGAAAAAATTAATGTTAAAAATTGTTTTTATGTGTAATTGGGGGGAAATGAAATATTAAATTAAAATCTCAGAAGTACTAATACTTGCCATGAGTTGAGGATGGTGAAAAAATGTGGTTTTAAAATTTATTAAGAGAAAAATGAGGATCACTACCTCTTAGACACTATGCAACCTTGGGCAAATCACTGGACATCACTGCATCTCATTTCCTTCTGTGAGAGCCAAATTAGATATATGGAGCATTAATCTCCCCCCTTTAATTTTCCTTAAGAAAAAGGAGCCACTGAGCTTTAATCTATGGTGGATCAGTTTTTTTTATTTTATTGCTTGAGAATTAATTAGACAACAAGAGTTGAAACCAATTAGAGAAATAAGGAAGGAGAAATACAAATGAATAATCTTAGATCTAAGCTTAGTCTATTCCTTTATAAAACTCACCGAATCCCAAACTGCCTGCCAGACTGGGAATCTCTGAAAAGAAGAACACCAAACCACATGCACTCCTTTCAAACCCACTCAGTCGCTGTTCACCGCCAAAGAGCGAGAACTTCTGTTCCTGCCCTCACTTTTAAGTCCGCGTACCGGAAGTTCCTCGCGTTCTGCTCCCCCAAAAAGGAGGTCCTTCAGAAGCCTCTTCGGTAGCATGCACCATCTCTCAAATGACTCCGCTGAAACTTCCGAGATATATATATATATATATATATATATATATATATATATATATACCACAAATAATTGTTACCACACTTCATCTATAACATATTGGGCATAGATTTCTGAGATGGCTTCTAGCTCTAGATCTATAATTCTACAATCAAAGAAAGGATCCAATTGCTACTTGGGGTGGATGGGATAATGATATCTGACCCAGGAAAGACTAGATAGGGCCACTCCATTCTTCTTAAACTTCTCTTTTCCTTTTTGCTACATTAAGAACCTCCAGGAATCAGGTGGTAATAGTCCCCCTATACTCTGCTCTGGTCAGATCATATCTACAGTTTGTGTTCAGTTCTGAGTGCCACAGTTTAAGGAGGACATTTATAAACTGGAGACTGTGCAAAAAAGGGCAAACAGTATAATGAAAGACCTCAAGTCCAGGCCAGCTGAGGACCTACTCAAGGAACTGGAGCTGTTTTAAGTATGAACAAGAGAAAACTGGGTTGGGGCTGAGGGGGAGTGTGATGGGGAGGGGTCACAAAAGGCCTGTTTAAGCCATTGAAGGTCATTTTGTGGAGGAGGGACTAGACTTGTTCTGTTTGTTCCTAGAAGGTAGAACCAGCAACAGAGGGCAGGCGTGCCAAAGGGACAAATATGGGCTTGGTATTAGGAACAATAACTAACACATAGAGCTGTCTAAAAATGGAATGGGCTACCTCTGGAGTCAGTGGGTTCCCCTTCATTGGAGGTCTTCAAGCAAAGAGTAGATGACTGCTTTTTGTGTGTATTATAGTGGATCTTTTTTCTGGTTGTTGACTACCAAGATTCCCTCCAACTCCAAAATTCTGTGATTCTCATTATTATTATTTCTGAAATGGTATGTCTGTAATCCTAAGATTGCTACATCATGATCTACCCTCCAGATTTGTATACTTTCCACTCTTTGAATTATTCATTGATTTCCTGAATATTTCCTTACCTTGGGAGATGAGCAAAAACTTCAAATCCCAGCAAGTTATGCAGGTTCAGAACTTTCTCTCTGCTTCCTGCCTTGATCTCCCCCAAATATTATAAAACATTTCAATCCATACCCTATTCCTTGGCCCTAAAGGAAGGTTTAGGGAAGAGCAAGTTAATAGTCATTGCTCTCTCCCTATATGACTGCCTCTCTCCCTACTTCCTCTTTATTTCTAAACCCATCCTACTCCTCTGATGTGGGATTCACAGGCCTATGAGAGAGTAAATTGGGGAGCTAAGATGATAGCAATTCTTCCTTTGGACCAAAAAGTACTTCAGCCCCAAACCTAAAATTCGATAAGAAAGGAAGTCCTAAGTGTGAACATTACCTCTCATCTCTTTCACTCTCTTCCTTTGAACAAAAGGCTCTCCTTTTGTCTTCCCATCTACATTTCTGTGCCCCTTTGAGTGTCCCATTAGTCCAGGGAAGATGTTGTATTTTGGCATCTGCACTTATAAATTAAATGATTGTATATGTTAAAAATGTTGAGTTAATTAAGTTTTGATGGGTAATGGCTAAGGAAGACACTAGGGTTATTAGCCTCAAGTGTTCTCAAGTCCCAGGAGAACTCAATAAAGAGGAAAGCTAAAGCAAAGGAGAAGTTAGTAAAAGCTGAGACCCAGTCTAGTTTATAGTGACTCATAAGAACTTGGTTTGAGGTATCATTTTATTTGAGTTGAAGTATCAGTTATAATACAGAGAGATTTGCCTTTGACCAAGAGAAGAGGCAAAGGAAATAGACAATTTAGGGGCAGCTCTATGTGGCACCATAGGGCACAGGGCTCTGGGCCTGGAGTCAGGAAGACTTGAGTTCAAATCCAGCCTTAGACACTTCCTAACTGTGTGACCCTGGGCAAGTCACAATCTCTATTTACCTCAATTTCTTCAACTGTAAAATGGAGATAATAATATCCCTTACCTCACAGGGTTGTTGTGAAGATCAAAAGAGATATAGAGATATTTGTAAAATGCTTAGCACAGGCCCTGGCACATAGTAGTGCTACATAAATGCTGAATCCCCTTCCCTTCCAACAGTGTAGACTTTTTGGAGTCCTAGAGAGAAAAGGAAATGGGTTGGGAATGCATTAGGAAAGCACCAAAGGACATTTAAATGTTATCTCAAAGCCACATAAAGGGTGACACTTTATTGTAGGTGCCTGTATTGGTCTGTACAGTCTTATAAATTCTCATGCCACTTACTAGCTGTGTGACCTTGGGCAAGTCACTTAACCTCCCCATTGCCCCACAAAAAAACCCCAAACAAACAAACAAACAAAAATTCTCATGCCTATAAGTAAGTCATTATATTGTGTTCAGAACAACAAGCCTGACAGTAAATGATTTACTGATGAAGAGAAAAGCACATAAGATTAGGTCTTCATTCCCAACACCTTGTCCTTGGTGGTAGAAAGGGGAGTGACAGGGAGCTTGAGTCTGGAATTCTGCCACATGCATAGAGTCCTGTGTTCTCTTATATTCGTGTGCTCATTCCTTCTTAGATACACACACACACACACACACACAAAATCTCTTTTAATTCCCTTCTTGTGTTTCCCCCTATTCTAAAACAAAATTGCCTCTGCTAAAGTCTTTTTCTACTACCTCCTCATATTGTGGACATGATCCTGGGTTCTCAAAGGCTTTGCCAATGGAGCAGTAGAGATAGTAGGGTCTGCTAGGCTGAAAAGGCTTTGAATATTGGCCCCATGACAGATTGTCTTGTCTGTTTTCTGAGGACCCAGCCTACCTACAATCAGAGATGCTTCATTAGCAGGTTGGCCACAGTGATGATTTTTTTGACCACAGGAACCCTTGAAATCATCATTACTTAAATAAATGTTGCAGAGTTGCAATCTGGTTCAGTGGAGGAAGTACCTCCCTCCACCAATGAAATCTTAGAAGCAAAATAAGATGAAGGTGGTAGTATATTAAGGTCTATCTGCTCCTACAATTTCCCCATTTCTCTCACTTTAGGGTGAAAATACCAGGGCCAGAATTACTACAACAAATGGTGATAACAGTCCCTTTCCATTTTTCCCATACTAATAAAAGTGATTTTTTAAAAAGGGATCAGAAGTATAATTAATTTTAAATGGCAGATAAGCCCTCCTCCGAATTCACCTTTTGCTCTGAAATGTGTTTTTGTGTTTATAGTGGAATATTGACATGTCTGATATCTTGCAAATTGACTTTTTTTTTGTAAGTTTACTTTCTTTTTTTTCTTTTTTTTTGTGGGGCAATGAGGATTAAGTGACTTGCTCAGGGTCACACAGCTAGTTAAGTGTCAAGTGTCTGAGGCCTGATTTGAACTCAGGTCCTCCTGAATCCAGGGCCGGTGCTTTATCCACTGAGCCACCTAGCTGCCCCTGCAAATTTACTTTCAAAAAAAATAAGGCATTCCTATTGAAGATCTGACTCAGTCGGGACTAAGAACAAGGATACTTTCTTCATCCTGCTCCCCTTCCCATCCTTCACTTGCCCTTTCAGTCTTGACCATTTACTGTTCCCTCCCAGACTGCTCTAAGACTTACTCTTTCTTAGAATATACCTAAAGGGGCAAGTTTGAAAGGACTTCTTCTCTGCAGGCAAAAGAGAGTCAAAAAGCCTTAAGAGTAGTAGGCACCACCGAACAATTAACTTGAAAACAAGGTGTTTGGGGGGTTTTTTTGTTTGTTTTTTGGTGAGGCAGTTGGGGTTAAGTGACTTGCCCAGGGTCACACAGCTAGTAAGTGTTAAGTGTCTGAGGCCAAATTTGAACTCAGGTCCTCCTGACTCCAGGGCCGGTGCTCTATCCACTGCGCCACCTAGCTGCCCGTTTGGGTTTTTTAAAATGAATTAGCTGAAATGTAAAAGATCCAGATGTAGATGATCATGAGATCATTTAGCTGGATCACAGTTGCCTCCTTATATGAGACCTGTGCTTGGTTATTGACTTTTTATTCCTTATTTCTTTATTTTTTCTTTCTTCATGCAGAGTTCGCAAGAGAAAAGATTAAGATACCAACAGCAAGATGAAGAGCTGCAGAAGCTTCGACAAAATTTGCAAAGAGTTCAGACTCTGTGCAGCTCAGCTGAAAGAGAGCTTCAGTTTGAACGGACGAAAAGCTTTGATTTAAAGCAGCAAAATAATTTACTTCAGGAAGAGAACGTTAAAGTAAGTATAGGTCCCTTGCTTAACTACCAGGGGTATAGGTGCTACTCAGTCACCAAGAACTGATTAAGCACCTACTGTATGCTAAGTTCTGGGGAAATAAGGAAAGACAAAAGACAGTTCCGGCTCTCAAGGAGCTTACAGTCTAATGGGAAGACATCATGCAAACAACTACTCAATCAAGATATATCAAGGCTTAAGTTGGAGATCATCAACAGAGAGAAAAGTACTCATATGAAAAAGGATCTGAGAAGACTTCTTACAGAAGGGGATTTTAGCTGTCACTTGGAGAAAACCAAGGAAAGTGCCCAGAGTCAAGGGATGATGTGTCTTGTGTGAGGAGCAGCAGAAGGAAAGTGTCACTGAGTATCAGAGTACATGGTGGGGGAATAAGGTGTAAGGGGCCTGAAAAAGTACGAGGGGGTCACGTTGTGAAGGGCTTTGAACACCAAATAGACAATTTTATGTTTGATCCCGGAGGCAATAGGCAGCCACCAGAGTTTATAGAATGAGGGTGCAGTGGGTGATATGGTCAGACCTGTGCTTTAGGAAGATCAGTTTGATGGTTGAGTAGAGGATGGAACAAAGTAGGGAGAGAATTGAGGCAGGGAGGCCAATGATAGAAGGTTGTTGTAAGAATACAGGAGTGAAGTGATGAGGGCCAATAAAAGGGCAGTGCATGGTCAGAGGAGAAAAGAGAGTATACAAGAGATGCTGTCTTGGCAACAGATTGGGTATGGGAGATAAGAGAGAGAGGGAGGAGTGGAGAAAAACACATAGGTCGTAAGCCTAGGTGACTGGGAGGATGGTGGTACCCTTGACAGTAACAGAGAAGTGTTTAAAAGAGAGGAGACCTCGAGGGGAAAGATACTGAGTTCAGTTTTAGACATGTTGAATTTAAGATGTCCTCAGGACATGCACTTTGAGATATCTAGTAGACAGTTGGAAATGTAACACAATGTCAGAAGAACGGTATGGGAAGGGCAGCTAGGTGTCACAGTGGATAAAGCACCAACCCTGGATTCAGGAGGACCTGAGTTCAAATATGGCCTCAGACACTTGACACTTACTAGCTGTGTGACCCTGGGCAAGTCACTTAACCCTCATTGCCCCACAAAAAGAAAGAAAGAAAGGTATGGGAAGGTGGATGATACATCTGAGAATTTACTTTCTCAATTATTACATTGTCATTACAGATGACAATTTAATCCAAAGAAGCTGATGAGATCATCAAATGGAAAAGTCTAGTAGAAGAAGAGGCAAGGGCCCAAGACAGAGCCTTGAGGGATGCCCACTGTTATTATGCATATCATAGATAGAGATCCAGCAAAGGAGAGAGAGAAGAAATGGTCATAGAGGAGGGGAAAAAGCCAGGAGAGAGCAGTATCACACAAACCTAGAAAGAAGAAAGTACCAAGGACTGATCATCATCATCAAAGGTTGAGAACCCACAAAATGAGCTTTATCTGATCCGTATGACTTGAATTCATCGCAACGAGGCCTTCCCCGATCCATTTTTGTTCTGATCCTGGCAAAGAAAAAAGAAGCAGAATAAAAATTGAGCCACTCTGCCTTCTCCCTCTGGTCTAGTGTCATCATATGCTCCAAAGTAGAGGCTTCTTTCCTTTCTCGGATCCTTTGTTTTCTTTTCTTTTTTTTTCCTGTTTCTTTTTTTTTTCTGTTTAGAATTTTATTTTCCAAATTACATGTAAAAACCAATTATGACATCAATTTTTTTAAACTTTGTGTTCCACCTTCTCTTTCTTCCTCCCTCCCCACACCCCACCTCCAAGA
Organism: Dromiciops gliroides; assembly: GCF_019393635.1. Taxonomy (NCBI): domain Eukaryota; kingdom Metazoa; phylum Chordata; class Mammalia; order Microbiotheria; family Microbiotheriidae; genus Dromiciops; species Dromiciops gliroides. The sequence continues at coordinate 599,267,965 of NC_057863.1, forward strand.
ACTCAAGCAATTCAATATAAGTTATGCATGAGTAGTCATGCAAAACATCTCCACATTAGTCAGGTTGTAAAAGAAAACAGACAAAAACAAAACTTCAGATTAAGGAACTATCAAAAACTTATGCTTCAATCTGTTTTCAGATACCATCAGTTCTTTCTCTGTAGATGGATTGCAATTTTCATAAGTCCTTCAGAGCTATATTGGTCTGATCCTTTGTTTTCCTCCCAGAATAGGAAACAACAGCAACAACTCTGCCTGTCTTCTTGTCCTTAGCTTCCCTCAGCAACTTCTTTTATAACTATTTTTACAGGATCATATAATCCATATAGATATAGATGTAGGTGTAGGTATAGGTGTAGATAGATTAATACAAAACCTTACATTCATTCCATTACTTTCCCTTTCTTCCATCCTCAGTATGTAACCACCAGGTGGTGCCGATGAACACAACCAACAAAGCTGTCAATCATCTATTGAGCCTGGGAACAACTGGGCATGCTCCTATATTGCCACTCCCCATCCCTTCTTTTGTGGCCAAGGCTTCTTTAATCGATGGTGCACTTTCAGGACAAAAGAAAGAAATGAAAGCTATTTTTCACTGCTGCTGCTCACATGTATAAGATGTATCAGGATTCTTTGATCCTGAGGCTTGTTCTCCTCCTTCCACTAAGCTAATCTTGCTCTTAGTGATTGGCCAGAAATCTCACTCTGGCAGTAATTCCTTTGAATTTATAGTAATGACCTCACAATTCTATAGATCTCCGAGATTTTCCCTCAATCCTCCTCCTTCAAGTTGTATCCAGTACTACTAGTTAGTGCACACATTTTAACAGCTAATCATGGATTTTTTAATAGCAGAGAGACTGGAGCAGAGACAAAAGGAACTTCCAAAAACCTGTGGCAGTTGTAGTCAGCCTTGGAGCAACAACACTCTTACTGTGGTTCAGGGGTTTATTTCTTTCAAAGAAAATGTTGTTTTGTAAAAGACATAGGTAAATTGACTCCTAGCTCTATCCTTTGCTCTGGTATTCCTTTGAGCACAGCACATATTATCAGATCTTTCCTTTTTTCTGGCTGGCTAAGTAAAGATTGGGATTCTTTTTTTGGCTTAAATTTAAGAAAGACATAGTTCAGTTTTGGTTTTTTTCCCATTTTAAAATTTCTAAAGGTTTTAAACGTGAAATTAAATGAGTACTTCTGTAGAGGAGAACAAAAAGAAAAGGTTGTAAACAAAATGGCAAATTTCTGTTAACTACAGTTGCTTTTCTTTGTAAATATATAATAAATTTAACGTTACTTTCAAAATCATCCTACTTATCTGTGATTCCTGCTGACCTTTCTGTTCTCTTTTGTGCATTTTTAAAAACCTGTTTTCATGTATTAAACCCTTTTTTCTTTGTTTTTGTTTTATTGTTTGCAACTCTATCCCTAGCTCCTGTCTGTCCCCATTACCCCATCACCCCAATTGAAAAAAAGAAAATTGAAACCTTTGTAATAATTATGTGTAATCTTAAAAAATTCCAAACCAACAAATATATATATGGATATATAGATATAGATATATGTATAGTCAAGAAAAACAAATTCTTAAACTGGCTATGTCAACTTGAGGCCATTATCTGTTTGTCAGAAGGTGGGTAGCATGCTTCATCATTAGCTGTCTGGCATTATAGTTGGTCAGAGTTCTTAAATCTTTCAAAATTGTTGGTCAGATTTCTTAGGTCTTTCAAAGTTGTCTTTACAGTATTGTTATTGTATAAATTGTTTTCCTGGTCTTGCGCACTTCATCGTGCATCAGTTCGCACAAGTCTTTACAGGGTGCTCTGAAACCGTTCTGTTTTTCATTTCTTACAACACAAAAATATTTTATTACATTTATATATCAAAATTTGTTTAGCCATTCTTTAGTTGATAGGCATTCCCTTAACTTTCAGCTCTCTACTATACCAAACAGAGCTACTTATAAATATTTTTGTACATATTGGTCCTTTTCCTCTTTCTTTGAGCTCTTCATGCTTTAGCCAAAAAAAGTGATAGCTATAGTGCTATCACAGAGTCAAAGGGTATCCATAGGTTAGTGACCTGGGAAAGGGGCATAATTTAAAATTGTTTTCTAGAATGATTGGACCAATTTACAGCTGCAGCTGTGCCTGAAGCACATGCAGCAATTGGCATTTGCTGTTGGGGGATCTATGCAGTAGAACCTCACAGTTATATTCATTTGCTTTTTTCTAATTATTAGTAATTTGGAGCATATTTAATATGCTTGGTGGCAGCTTGGATTTTTTCTTTGGAAAACTGCTTGTTCATATCCTTTCACCACTTACTTGTTAGGAGATGGCTCTTGTTTTTATAAATTTGAATCAGTTCCTTATGTATCTTGGATATGAGATCTTTATCAAAGAAACTTTCTGCAAAGATTTTTTTTCTCGGTTACCTGAGAAAAGATATATTTGATGTAGGGTAGATTCATTTGAAAGATTTTTCTAAGATACTGAAATTTGGTCTATGCTAAAATTGTCATTTTTATTCCCCAACTCTAGATCAAAGCTGAATTGAAGCAGGCCCAGAAGAAACTACTAGATAGCACAAATATGTGTTCTTCTGTCACAGCAAACTGGGAAGGCAGTCAACAGAAAGTAAGAGAGCTTGAACAAGAAATACTTAAACAATCCAAGAATATTCAGTCACAGAACAATTTGTATGAAAAGCTTGCTCAAGAGAAAACCAGAGTGGTTTATGCAGAGAAAAAGGTAATTATAACCATCACATTTGGCCCTTTCCAGTAACTATGCCCTGGAAACTATCACTGAAATCCTCTTTCTCAAGATTCCAGTGACTGTGAAGTTCATACCACAACTTGAATCAAGCCTGGGTATTTGCAGGACAAATACTTAGGAACTGATCTCCCCATGGTCCACAGCTTCAGATTGTAAATGGGTTTTCCTTTCTCCAGCTATAGTGTGGATTTTAAAGGGCAGGATCTATTAAAGCCACAATGTGACCCTTATAGGCTCACAGAATGTCATGGTTGGAAGGGTCCTCAGTTACCATGTTGTATAGTTCATACATGAAAAAGAAGTCCCTTCTTCAACACACTGGGCAAGTGAGTGTAGCCTCTCCTTGAAGACCTTAAATATGGAAGAGTTCACCATGCCAAGGCAGTCCATGGTGATAAACTGTAACTGTTGGGAAGTTTTCCTGCCTCAAGCCTCGATTTTCAGCTTTTCAGCTTCTATGTACTAGGAGCAGCTAGGTAGCACGATGAATAAAGCACTGGCCCTGAAGTTGGGAGGACCTGAGTTCAGATCTCACCTCAGACACATACTAGCTCTGTGACCCTGGGCAAGTATTGCCTCATACATCTGGGGCCATCTCCAATCATCCTGATGCATATCTTGCCATTGGACCCAGATGGCTCTGGAGAAGAGAGTGAGGTTGTTGACCTTGCACAGGCCTCCCTCATTTAAATCCAATTTAGTGCAAGTCATGACATCACCCTGATGTCATGGTCCTCTTCAGGAAAGAAGGGCAAACAATAACAACAATTCTAACCCCTGTTCCTAGTTCTGCCTCTGTCAGCTCAGTAAAATAAGTCTAGTTTGTCTACCATCTGACAGACTAAAGAGTCAGACTATCCCAAAGCTATCCACTTGTATGTTTGGTTTGGCATTTTCACCTTGAAAAGTATTTAAGGATCCTCAAGCTCACAGCCTTTCCCTAACACTCACTAGCTGTGTGACCTTGGACAAATTGCCTAAACTCTCTGAACCTTAATTTCTTCATCTGAAATAGGGGCAGCGAAATTTGCACTACCTATGTCATGGGGTTAGTTTTTAGGCAAGTACTATGTAAATGTGAGAAGCCTTGTAGGTTTTAATCTCTCCTCAAACACCTACTAGCTAAGTAGGAATAATAATACCCACAAGGTTGTTGAAGATCAAATAAAATAATGTATGTAAAAGTCTTGCAAACCATAATGTTCTACATAAATGTCAGCTATTATTACTGCAAATAATTATAATAAAATGTAGATAAAGTGCCCCCAGGTTGTTGAAGTATGCCATAGTAATATGGTCCAAGTTGGAAAGTAGTTCTTTGGCTAAAATTCAAGGGCTTAGCTCTCTCCTCTAGTCCACCTAGATTTGATCATGAATTTTCTATAATTTATATTAAATATATACATAGATATACATAGATAGAGATGTAAAGATTGAATATATAGCTGTCTAGATTAGAACAGCTTGATATAAATAAACATGGAACATCAAGCAGATAACATTTATAGATTCAGTCACCAAGCATTTACTAAGCACCTACCAGGTGCCAGGTACTGTCTTAAACACAGGGGATACAAAGAATGGCAAAAAAAACCCAGTCTCTGCCCTCAAGAGGCTCACAGCCTAATGGGGGAGACAACACATAACTAAGTACAATTTGACTGTGGAAATAATAAGGGGTCACTGGAGTTTACTGAGTAATGAAGTGGCCATGTCTGTGAGACGTGTCTAAAAGACAGCTGGAGATGTAAGACTAGAGATCAAGAGAGAAGTTGTTGTTTAGTTGTTTTTCAGTCTTTTCTAATTCTTCATGATGTCCTGGAGGCAGGAAGACTTTGATTCAAACCCCACTTCACACACTTATGGCTGTGTGTTCCTGGGAAATAATCGCCCTCTTTCAGCCTGTTTCCACAGATGTTTAATGGGGATAAAAGGGGCACCTACCTGGTGGGGCCGTTATGAGAATGAAATAAGAAAGTATGAATAAATAGCTTTACAAATCTCAAAATCACCAATCATATTATCCATGTTATTTTTATTTAAACCCCAACATGCAATTAGCTATCTTTCTTACCAGTAACTGATAACGTCTAGACTTGTATATGGTCATCAAATACAAGTTTTCAAGCAAAATGAATATAAAGTATTTCATAGACATTTTAGTCAGTCTTTGAAATGTCCTTGATATCCAGGGCAGGAGTTGCTGTTACCTGATATGAGACAATACCAATTACTTTCTTTTAAAAATGTTTCATTAGGGGCGGCTAGGTGGCGCAGTGGATAAAGCACCGGCCCTGGATTCAGGAGTTCCTGAGTTCAAATCCAGCCTCAGACACTTGACACTTACTAGCTGTGTGACCCTGGGCAAGTCACTTAACCCCAATTGCCTCACCAAAAAAAAAGTTTCATTGTATTTTTGTTTATTTTGTTAAATATTTCTCATGTGGGTTTTATTTACTGGAATACATACTTTCTGGAGGTTTTTAAAGCATATTAGACATATTGTAAAAAAATTAAAAAGCAAGACAAAAAAGGGGAAAACAATATGCTTCCATCTTCAGAATTCATCAGTTTCTTTGCAAGTATTTTGGAATTTTCACAGATCATTGTATTGATCAAAGTAGCCAAGTCTTTCATGGTTGATCCTCACTTCAGTATTTATGTTACTGTGTACAGTGATCTCCTGGTTCTTCTCACTTCATTTTGCATCAACTCATTTAAGGCTTCCCACGCTTCTTTGAAACCAGTCTCCCTTGTCATTTATTATAACACAATTGTGTTCTGTCACATTAATATACAACAATTTGTCCAGCATTCCTGATAAATGCTTTCTCATCCGTGCAGAGTGTAGAGAATTCTGAACTTATTTCTGGATTTTGAGCTCTGCTTGACATTAGGCCAGAGTGCACAACAATACTGTTTATTTCAGAGTTTGTCCAGGATTGGTCTGATTTAAAAGCAGTTGGCAGCCTTCTGAGTGTCACTTTCTCATCGTTTTCTGCTCAAGGTCTTGGATCTCCAGAAGAAATTAGAAGCTGCAAATGAGTCTTGTACAGAAGCTTGCATTTCAGATAAAAAGCAGCTTGAAGAAGCAGTAAAAGAAGCAAGAAAAAATGAGGCCAAACTAAAAATGCAATATCAGGAAGAACAACAGAAGAGGTAATAGGAACAACAATCATCATTTTCTATGGGGAGGAGAGATTCCATTCTAGGAAGTAGCTATCTGACACTGTCAACATAATATTAGAAAGACATATGGAGAAGCCCCAACTTTCTAACTGGTCTAATCTATACAGTTATTATAACTCAGTTGTCTGAAACTTGGAACACTTTTTTTTTGAACATTTTCTCCATCACTTTTTTAACTGCAGAAAATCAAAGAAACTAAATCAAGCCCTTACTTGTAGCTTTTGTCAATTTCCAAGGTTTAAATGCTCACACTGAAAGTTTACCAATCAACTCTCACTCTAGCATGCCCCTGCCTTGGTCCTACAGAATGTCCAATTCTAGACCAGATGCCATTATGATGACTAGCTTCCTTGCAATTCCAACAGTTGTCATACTTTATTAAATTTCTCTGACAAAGATAAGTATATTTTCACATAGGATTTTATGATTCAGCCAAACGAAACAGACATGCCAGGAAGCTCTGCTCTTCTAATATTTTTATAAAATATTATAACTTCTGATATATAGACCGGAATTTGGTCATTGGTTATTATAGACCATCTCAGCACATTATATATCAATTATCTTCTGAAGTGTTCTTTGGTTATAACTCAAAATGCTTGAGTTCTCACTGAGTGATATTATTGATATGTAAGTTAGCATATGGGTTACCAACTTACAATTTAATGCAGACTAAAGTCTTAGACTTGCTTCCTTTACCAGAAAATGGAAATAGAACCACATGGAAGGAGCCAGTGGTAGTAGAGAATTTTTCTGGTTTGGGCAGTTAGGTAGCACAGTGGATAAAGTGCTGGGCTAGGAGTAAGGAAGACTCAACTTTGTGAGTTCAAATCTGGCCTCAGACACTTACTAGCTGTGTGGGCAATCACTTAACCATGCTTGCTTCAGTTTTCTCCTCTGTAAAGTGAGCTGGAGAAGGAAATGGCAAACCATTCCCGTGTCTTTGCCACATAAACCCCAAATGGATCACAAAGAATCAGACATGACTGAAAATGACTCAACGACACCAAAACATAGAAGTAGGAGGAATAGTGATGGGAGGGAAAGCAGTACATTGTATTCACATGCCTGCCACTTGCAAACATAAGCAGACATTGGAGAGGTGGGGGATAAGTGGGATTACAGCTCAGCTAGAAGTATAGCACAGATACTGCTATGAGACTCTTGTTTGGGGGGAACAGAAAACCGGTTTGTCCACTTTAGATACCTGTGCCCCATGTATGTGAATGAGTTATATGGCCATAGTTATTTTATCATCGTTGTATTGCTTTAACCTGTCCACAGGCAACTACTCAATCAAAGTGTAGATGAACTACAACAACACATACAATACTTACATGCTAAAGAGGCTCTAATGGAACAGTCTAGTTGTAAGCAACAAGTTAAGATTCAACAACAAGAGGTCCAACTTCAAATGTTAGAAGATGAAAAGAAAATATCTGATGAGGTAAGAGTAAGAAGAGAATGCCTATCCTTTTGCATTTCTTGAAGACCTATACTCCTTGATGAAGTCTGGAAAGCAATAGAAGATTAATAGCATTATCTATTAGATCATGTCCAACATCTAGCCTATATTTTGCTAGTAATAATGTACTAGCACATTTACAGATGGTATCAGTAGCTCCTTAGCAATAGGACATTTTTTTGTGGAGCACTGGGGGTTAAGTGACTTGCCCAAGTTCACACAGCTAGTAAGTGTCAGGTGTCTGAGGTCAGATTTGAACTCAGGTCCTCCTGACTCCAGGGCCAGTGCTCTATCCGCTGTGCCACCTAGCTGCCCCATATCATTTAAATATCTTAATGGTCTGTGTAAGTGACTACTAGGATTCATTTTTTCCAAATAATTTTTGAAGTTCTGTGTACAAAATTCTTCTGTTTTCCAGCAAGTTAAGAACAACCAGGAACTGTCAGAGAAGCTGTCTGTGTTACAACAAGAGAAGGACTCTTTAAGAGAAGAATATAGGCAATTTTTGAAACAGCTCGATGTCCATATGAGGTAAATAAGAGGAAGTGGGATGCCATGTAAAGATGATCCACTAAACTAGAAGTCAGAAGACCTGAGTTCAAGTCCAGATTATTAGTTGCAAGTCATTGTACCTGTTTTCTTTTGTCTGTAAAATGTGAATAATGCTATACCACATATTTCACAAAGTTATTTTGAAGATCCAGTCAGAGATTTTCAAGTTGTAAAGCACTGTATAAATGTGAGATCTTGTTCTAACTTCATAGCATTAAGAGTTGAAGATTATCTCAGAGAACACCTCATTAGATCCCATTATTTTACAGAGAAGAAAATTGATTGATGGTAGTAGCATTTGTAATAATTCCACTAATAAATCCAACAGACATGTGTTAAGTAAGTCCAATTCATAGAATAATTGCTTTATGCTAAGCAAGAAAGGAGGGGCCTCCCCTTCCAATATACAATTTTAAAATGTTACTGGGCATTCAGATTGTCAGATCCCAGAGCTAGTGCTTCCCTGGGTCATCTCTGTCTGAACTTCGCCCCATATTTATGTGTTTGCCCTTACTACTGTTTGTTTTTCTCTAGGGTTCAGGAGCTCTTCCTGACTATTCAGACTCTATCAGTAATTATGTGAAAGACGAATCAGTCTCTGATTATCTCCTCTAGCTAGAAGTGTGGTCTTCTTTTCTCCCTTCCCGGGCTTTGAGTTTTGATTCCTTTCTGAGTCAGAAGAATCCTCTCTCTTCTTTTTGGCCATCCCAGCCTACTGTATTCCTCCACTCAAGGGGATCTCTGATCTCATCATGGTGGGCATTACCAACAGCAATGGAGATTACATCTCATCCATGGTTGTCTTTAACTCTTGTACAGGTCTTCCCCTAAGTTTGCCATAGCAGGTGTCCCCTACCTGATAGGGCCTTCCTCAGGTTCTCTTATCATCAAATGAACATCAGTGGAGAACTGAGGGTATCCAACAGGGAACTCTCATTCCTTACTATATGATGAGTCCATCTTTTCTTTTTCCAGCCGTACATTTCTTTGATTATTTACTCTGCTTTTTTGTAACATGTTGCATACATACAGTTCACACCTTCCCTGTACTTCTTTATTGCCCTTTATTCTATGATCTGTATTACTAGGAAGAATTATTTAAAAGATTGACCTTTGTTTCAGAGAAAAACTTGAGGTCATTGGAAGAGCTTTACAGTTTCACAACGGCAATTCAACCCACTTTTCTCCTCTTCTTCAATTTTTGTCCCAGATCATTGTTCATTTGCAGTGAAATACAGAGTTTTAAGTATATAGTATCAAATATTAAAATATAGCTTTTGTATCTGCCTATCTCCTACAAACAGATCAGAGAAATAATGTTTAATCTCTCCTACAAATTAATAAACAGATCAGAGAAATTACATCTTATATCTCCTACAATGAACCAGATCAGAGAACATGATATATCTGCCTGTCTCCTACAAACAGATCAGAGAAATAATGTTTAATCTCTCCTACAAATCAGAGACAGAAAAAACATACCTGTACTCTTACGAAGACAGTTCAGAGACAGACAGAAAAAAATAATATCAATTTAATATTTTATTGTCCCAAGAAGAAAGTTAACAAAACACACGATCGTGTGGAGACTTCCCTCCTGAGAGAGAAGCTCAGGGGACTCTGCGTTTCTGAGGGTATATAAGGTTTTAGTCCACTGATTACAGGGCGTTGTTAGCTTCAACAGTATGATCCAGAAATCAACCCAGAAGCAAAAAGTAGTTTAACAAGTTCAGTTATTGCAAGTATGGAGGAAATACAGAAGCATCATGATAAGACTACAGGATTCCAAAAAAGGTTTGGCAAGGATGAGGACGCTCAGATGTTACCATAAGATAGGGACTCACTATCCTGAGGGAAAAGAAGTCACTAGGTAGGGTCTTTTATCTGCTAGCTATCTGGGTTCAGGTTTGGCGTTCACTTGAAGGACATTTTAATCCTATTAATCCAGGGTTTCATAAAACTCCCCTTGGTTAATAAGGTACCGCCATCCAATCCAGGTGATCCTTGTATTCCTATTAACAAAAGATATGGATACATACATATGGATATATAGCCAGAGAGATAGACACGCTAGATTCTCTATCCCACTATTTAGGATGCCTAGATACTAGGCATCCTTCATCAGCTTGATTGTTTTCCCCTCCTTCGTTAAGTCCAACTGCTCCATGTGGGATCATTAGGATTCTCTGCCAATGTGCCAGGGTCTGATGCAGCAAGGCTAATGTCTTCTGCAATAGGAGCATCTAGCATGTCTAGGAGAAAGGTCCCTTTTCAGCTTTGACTCTGCAACGGCTCTTCTCCATGCTAGTGGTAAGCACCTTTGGCAGGCATACATCTCCCTATTTTATGCCTCATGTGATAGTAATTATCAGAAAGTTGTCATTTGGTTGTTTCTGATGCTAGTCACATGAGATAATGCATTTAATATTCATTGTAAGCCAGAAAGCATTATACAAATGTTGGGTATTAATATTATCATTATCATTACTATTATATCTTTCTGGGAATCTTATCTAATTTTGACAAGCATAGGAGACACCTTATTGGAAAGGAAGAAAGCAAGCGTTTATTATGTACCCTTTATGTTACAGGCACTTGCAAAGCCATTTATCAATATTATCCCATCCTCTGGGCCTCATGATTCTCCCAGAAGTCTTTCCTAATGTCCTTCATGTGAATGACACCATCTCAGCAAACTGATCATGTCTTCAACATGCAACACACACTGCCCCTTACATTTATAGAGTTGAGAAAATATTTATGAGTTTTTCTAGTAGCTATTGACGTTCTATCAGTTGCCTTTTTAAAAAATACATTTTTTGGATGTCTTTTGTCTTGACAACATAGAAATTTCCTGACCCTGCACCCAGATCGAACCTTCCCTTCTGACAAAGAAAATCAGTTAAACAAAAATATTTGATACAGATACTGAATCTGTTATCATACACAATAATGTGTTTTCATAGTTTCCCACCTCTCTACCGTGAGGGAATTTCATTACTTTTCTGGGAATTTAATGGCTTTTACATTACTTTGAAAGGAAGTTTCACAAGGAAATTCAATTTCCTTTTAGTGATTTTTTTCATTCACGTCATTGTAGCTGTTGTGTCTTTTTCATTTTCTTGGTTCTAATTTTGTTCTGTAAATGTTCATACACATTTCCTCTGAATTCCTTACATTTGTCAATTTTAAAACATTGAGGTCATCTGTACAATTAGCCCTGTGTCCCCTTCTGTGGAAATGTTAGAAGAGATGAGTAAAGCTGGAATTAATGTTGCTTGTTTAAACATTTCCCATGCAGAGATCATTGCAAATATACAAAAAGCCACAGAGAACTTCATTTCTAAAGCCATTCTTTACCAGCTTATGGCTATAGGACTGAGAACCAAAGGACCAGATAGCTTAACTGAATTCATCAGGGGCAGTGGCACAGCTGAAGTAAAACTGAAGAGGGCAGGACTCTGAAGATCACCATGGACGGTGTGTACATGGAGACATGTGATGACAGTGTTCTATGGATAGACTACAAAAACACTTAAAAAGTGGTGCAAGTTGGCAGTAAAATCTTTGTGGATAATGGATTCATTTCTCTGTGAAGTAAAAAGTGATTTCCTGGGGGCAGCTAGGTGGTGCAGTGAATAAAGCACCGGCCCTGGATTCAGGAGTACCTGAGTTCAAATCCGACCTCAGACACTTGATACTTACTAGCTGTGTGACCCTGGGCAAGTCACTTAACCCCCACTGCCCAGAAAAAAAAAAAAGTGATTTCCTTATGACTGGGGTGGAGAATGGTAGCGTTTTTTTCATCATAAAAGTTTTATTATTTTCCAGTTACATGTAAAGATAGTTTTCAAGATTTGTTTTATAAGATTTTTAGTTCCAAATTTTTCTCCCTCCCTTTCTTCCCTTCCCCTCCCCAAGACAGAAAGCAATCTGATATAGGTTATATTTGTACAATCACATTAAACATAGTTCTGCATTAGTCATGTTGTGAAAGAAGAATCAGAACAAAAAGGAAAAACCTCAAAAAAGAAAAAAAAACAACCAAAAAATAGAAACGGTATGGTTCAATCTACATTTAGAATCCACAGGTCTTTTTTTTCTGGTTGTGGAAAACATTTTCCATCATGAGTTCTTTGGAATTTTCTTGGATCATTGCACTGCTGAGAAGAGCCGAGTCTAGGTTCTACTCACTTCACTCAGCATCAGTTCACTTAAGTCTTTCCAGGTTTTTCTGAAATCTGCCTGCTCATCATTTCTTACAGCATAATAATGTTCTATTACATTCATATACCACAACTTGTTCAACCATTCCCCAGTTGATGGGCATTCCCTCGATTTCCAGTTCTTTGCCAGGATGGTAGCATTTTCAACAGCAAGAAGGGTGTGAACCCTCCTCTGGCAAGTGCAGACTTGCCTGCAATTTTCTGAGGATATAAAGATTTGTACTGTGAAATAGACCAGACGTGGACATGATGTTTATATCTTTCATTTGAAAGGTAGCTATTATCCATATAGTCATAAAGGTCCTTGGAGAATTAATAAAGAACATCAATATCACCAGCAAGATTGAAAACCATGAAGGAAGTCTAAAGATATGATGAGATACTGAAAGTTAGTAATCACATCATGGTGGCTCTGGAAACCTAGATATTGTGATACCCGCAGCAAATGTCTTTCTTGTTCATACAGTAATCATTAAAAGGCATATTCAAGTTGGAAATCTGTTATGTGGGTCATTAAGATACTAGATAGCATGATTAAGAAGCCACACCCCATATAGGCTAAGAGCAGTGGTTTGTCCTGGATAGAACTGATTGCATTATTCTGTCTTGGGAGACTGCCAAAGTGTTGCATTCACATAGTCTCCATTCTTTTATTGAAATACCTTTGGCAAATAGGCGTGAGGCTACTGTGTAATCAATAGGACTTTGACCTTTCTCATATTTTCCAACATATTTTTTCACCTTATTCACCTGCTACATATCTTTGCACAAAAATAATCAATATGAAATATATTGATTTAATTTGGTGGGTCTTATGATGTTTTTCAGGTGGCACAGTGGGCCTGAAGTCAGGAAGACTCATCTACCTGAGTTCAGCAAGACTCATTTTCCTGAGTTCAGATCTGACCTCAGACTCTGATTAGCTGTGTGGCCCTGGGCAAGTGACTTAACTCTGTTTGCCTTGGTCTCCTTGTCTGTAAAATGGATATACTAGTATCTGACAAGAGTTATTGTGAAGGGCAGCTAGATGGTGCAGTGGTTAAAGCACCAGCCCTGGATTCAGGAGTACCTGAGTTCAAATCCTGCCTCAGACACTTACTAGCTGTGTGACCCTGGGCAAGTCACTTAACCCCCATTGCCTCACAAAAAAAAAAAAGAGTTATTGTGAAGATCAAGTGAGATAATCTTTGTAAAGTGTTTTGCAAATCTTAAACTGCTATATAAATCCCCGCTAGCTACTGTAAAAAGGAAGAACCCAGGATTCATTCTGCCACATTAGAGTTCTAATACAGCATTACTTTTTTTGCCAATAGTTCTATTCCCTGTCCGTTACTTGTTTGCTAGAAGCTTTCTACTTCTCTGTTTTCCTATTGAATTACATTTTTGCCTCCTTTTTTTTTGTTTCATTTTGCTGTTCTCTGCTCTAGCTACTATTCCCCAGAAATTGGCGTGAGTTATTTCTAAGGTCTGGGTGTTGTATAGCAGGCCTATTGATTATACCAGAGTCTCATCTACCAGTGTATCAGCTCTTCCAAGCCTCTGAAGCCAGAATCAATCCAGTCTTTCTATGTCTTCTGTTGTTGAACATCTGAATCCCAATAACAATGTCACCCTTCACACCAAGTGTCTTCTTCAGTGCTATGGAAATGACTCTTTCTTGAATTACTGCAGGTCTGAATCTTGAACTCTGGGTTGGCTCACGATAAATCTGGCCTGTTTATCTCTTAGCCCTCCTAAGCAGCTGGACAGTATGCCCAAAGACTGGTTAGCAGCTCCCACCCAATCTTTCGGGAGTTTAGAGAGGCACTCCTACTCTCTTTCCATTTGTTTTTCCTCAAATATAAACCCAACTCATAACTTTCACTGTGGATGGATTAAATAATCCAATAAAGCAAAAAAGAATGACAGATTGGGTATGAAAATGAAGACCTACAATCTGTTGCTTACAGGAAACACTTTGAAAAAACAAAGACACACACAAAACAAAACTGAGGGGATGGGGAAAATTTACTACTCGTCAAATGAATCCCCCAAAGCAACAGTGGCAATCATACTGACAAAGCAAAAACGAACCTTCAAAAAATAAAAAGAGAGAAACAAGGAAACTCTATTATGCTGAAAGGAACCACAGACAACAGACCAGTATCAGGAATAAACTTATATGTTCCAAATGCCTTGGCATCCAAATTCAAAAGGAAACATCTAAACTTCGAGAAGACAGACAGGGGACTTTCAATATCTCATTTGTTTTCATTCTTTCTCTGTTCTTCCTGAATAGCTGGTCCAGGTTGTGTGAATTACCATGGACTATTTCTCATAGCTCTCCAAAAGGGAGAAAATAGGGGCAGACTGGTGGCTACTTGCAGAAGGTGTGCCTGTGAGTTAAAGAGGAGAGAGAAAAGCTCTCCCAATAAGAAAACAATGAATGCCTTGGTTGATGAATGAATGCAAACTCACAGTTCATTCTCAATCGACATATCCACCAGATAAATTTCCCTTCTCGGAGAAAGTTCCCCAGCTACCCAGCCCAAAGTAGAGTTACAGTTTTGAGTGACTGCTGACCCACAGACAACCCCCCAACTTGGGGATTTTCTGGGGGCTTTTGCAATAAGGGTATTCAAGTGAGATCAAGTTCAAATGATTCAAAGACAATTTTGAAGGGCAAGAGAAGTCACAGAATGGCAATTCTCTATGTGTAGAAGCAAAACGGATCAGTCATCCATAAACAGCAAATAGCTATTTGGCAAACGTTGCTGTTGTGTGAAATCCAGAAAGGGTTAGAACAAGCATAGATGACCATAATATACAATATGATGTGATGAGTGAAGTAGAGAGGTCTACATTGTTGATTCCTCAGTCGTTTCAGTCGTGCCTAACTCTTCATGATCCTGTGGACTTCTCTCCATGGGCTTTTCTTGGCAAAGATACTGATATGGTTGGCCATTTCCTTCTCCAGTGGCAAACAGAGATTAAGTGACTTGCTCAAGGTCACATAGCTAGGAGGATTCTGAGGCTGGATTTGTCAGGTACTCCTGACTTCAAGCCCAGTGCTCTATCCACTTTATCACTGCCATAAAGGATGGTAATTAGTGACTGATGGACAAGAAAGGTGTTTGTGAAAGATATGGAGTTTGAGATGTGCTTTAGAGGACTGGTCTGAATTCACCAGGTGGGGAGTTTGGAAAGGTGGGGAGGTGAGGAATAGAGAATTGGCAGGTAAGAGTAGCACATTTTGGCTGGATTATGGAACATGCAGGAGACCTCTATGAGATAAAGCTAGTTTTAAAGGTAAGGTGGCACCAAATAATGTAGTGCTTAAATGCCAGGCAATGACATTTATTCTAAAGACAATATGGAATCAGTGAAGATTAGGGGCAGAAGGATGCAATGACCATCTTTTTGCTTTATGTATAAAAACTTCAGTTATTTTTTTTAAATCACCTAATGGGCCTACCATACAGCTCCTCTCATAGCAGCTTCTTGGGGATTTTTATGAAGAATTTCCTTTCAGACACTGATTGGACTAGAGGTTCTCTGAAATCATTTGAGGACCAGGGGTCATAAAATTCCATTTTCCTGAGTTACTGCTTAGTTGAAATAAATCCAGACTTGATTTTTGAGGTACTGTAGTAGTAATGGCATAACCCCTTCAATCCCTGGGGTCAAATCATCTCTATGGTCATATTTTACTATATACCCACTCACAAATTGCTGTCTTCTCTGCTTTTTTTCAAATAACTGCAAACATGAATGTTACTCAGCACTAAAATCTTTTAGTTCTTATAGTTTTGCCTTTGGTAACTTTCATGGATCTGTAATTTCATTGGTGAGGCTCCTTCTTTGACTGATATAGATCAAAACCAACCCAAATCTCTTCATCCTATATGATTCTTATCCACGATTTCCTATAAATCCTTCATAGTGGATCTTCCCAAAACCTTGGAGGTTTTCGTTTTGTTCTCAGCAGTACCATTGTACCCTCTCATGAATTCTATCACTTCTCATTCCCTGCATCAATTTGCTCTACTGCCTTGTTTGTGTTTCTAAAGGGTTTTCCACCACTTTAGGTGGGTGTCATTGTCGGTGTTGTGATGTAGCCACAGATATCACTCAGATGAGGAGTTACTTAACTAGTTCTAAGTCAAAACAAGGGTTGAAGTAAGCAGTAGAAATCAGAGATTCTTTATAATGAAAATCCCAGACAAGTTTTGAACTAACAAAATGCTTGAACTTTCTGCCTCCTTTAATGGGAAACACCAGTGGTTCAATTCCCTGCATCATTTGGGGGCAGACGTGAGGAAAGCCAAAGGTCAGTACCTGCCACCAAGATCTCCAGGACAGAAAGATCAGAAAGGCCACTAAAAGAGATGGGTGAGGGTGCAAGGTAGAACCTGACATTGTGTATGTGGTTGTACACTTGTGTTTATTTCCACAGAAATTATAATGAGAAACACAATCACCATAAAGCCAAGCTTCGTAAAGCCAAGGAACGTTTAACAAATGAAGTGGAACAACGTGATGGAAGAATTAAACAACTCGAAAATGAAGTTGAGGGGATGCAGAGACTAATGGAAAAGGTGAGAAGAAAACATAGCAAACAGCACGCTGATAGTTTGGGTGGTGGGGATAAAGTATTGAGGAGAGGAAATGGAGTTATTCCATTTATAAAGTATCTGCTAAGTATCAGCTAGTGTGCTAAGTACTAGAAGCACAAAGAGAAAAATTAATTTATTGTAGGCTTTCTCCCAAGTTATGTTTAATGTAAATATTCCTGCTGCACCTCAAGCCCATTAGCTTGAGTGGAGCTGGAGATCAAGTGATTATTATTCTTTATATAGTTACTTGGCTGTGTGTCATCTTTCACTGGTTTTTTTCTCTCCAAATAACCACAACTTTTTTTCCATTGCCTTCATAGCTGTCATCCATGTAATATGGGTGAAACTGAAAAGAGAATAAGCTTCAGGAAACCATACAAGCTATAAAAGTCCAATGTAGTTTGTCACTGTAAAGTATGGCTTAGAACCACAGTCCAGCTTTACATGGAACAGATTTAATCTTGGGGTCTTCTCACTATCACACTTCTTTGGCTTGCACCTTCCCTCAGATTTTCCTCAGGGAATAGCAAAATTTGGCTTGTGTCCCTGGGGTAAAGGATTCCCCCTTTGTAAAGAGTTTCTGGATCTACACAGACCATATAGACCCCTAATGGGAAAAAATGTCTGAATTCACTCTTCTGCATTATGACCGTGTCCCTTGTTGCTTCATGGCTCCTAACATCTTAGATAATCCAGGAAGTCTTCCATTTGGTCAAGAAACTCTTCTGCCCTGCACTTCTGCCTCAAGTTTCTGCAGTTTCTGGCCTGGCAGATATACAGGTCTCCCCTCTGGGGATCCAAGTCCATATCTCTGTGTAGACTTTCTTCTGTCTTTTTCTTTGCTGCTCAGAGTCTCCTCTCTGTTCCCTCCATTTAGAGGCTAAGTACAAGGGTATATCTCTTCATTGTCCTCATTCTTCTATACCTTCCCTAGAACCTCACATCCTTCCAAAGGTATTTGAACTGACCCTGAATCAGTCATCCTCAGCATGGAATTCTGGCAAGGAATTCATACCAATTCATAGTAAGAGTTTCATATCTTATCTAGGAAATTTCACACCTTTTAAAGGAAATATTCGGTGTCTGAAAACAATCTTCATCAATGGAGCAAATTAGCATTTTTACACCTTATATTGAGAAATTTCTTCAATATAAAACAAGATTCTTATCAATCAGGTCACTGGGGACATAGGACAGTACAGTATATGGGCACATCTACTACCTTCTCCCCCTTAATGACAAAATGTATGCTTTTTGCAAATCGTGTAATTGTACCTGGATCATACTTTCCCATTGGCCTAATTCTGGGGACTATTCTGGGAATCTAGGAATAATTATAATCTACATAGAAAACTATTCTCTATTTAAAATATGCCACCAACATCCTAATATCAAGAACAATTTATATCAAACATGATACCTTTTAGGAAGCCATTTCTGATTCTTCCTAGCATTAAATATATTATTCTCTCTCCTAACATAACTGAATGTGTCTTCCAAGTAAAAGATGGAGGAGCTATACCAGAACATCATATTAAGTTATAAAGATCCGCAGAAAAATCCATTACACAGCTTCTCAATCTTTTAGAATCTTTCTCAACTGATTAAAATGTCTTTTGAACTCAATAAGTATAAAATTTATTTCTATCCACTAAGGGAAGGTAGAGACTAAAGACTATGATCTTGAATCCAGAGGCTAAACTGAAACAGTGGTTCAAGGTGGTAACCTTGTTCTCCTCCAAATAAAACATAACAAGCATAAAACTATCAAGAAGAAAGCTGTGGCTATGTAGGTCAGGATTCTTGTTGGCATCCTAAAATCAAAGCTGAGTGGAAAGAACACATTTAAAGCAACTAATACTGGTGCAATACCATTCTCTGATACACACTTTTGGAACTGTAAAATAGACCATAACAGATTTGGAAAGTATCCTAACAAAAAGTCATACAATTTTAATGAAGCACAGGACTCATCATATTGAGGCAGCTATGGAAAGATGAATACTTTTTTTATAAAAAAAAAAGAATGAATAGGATTGATAGACACCTCAGAACACATAATAAACAGGCTAAAAACTTAGAGAAATACTTTTGTAACAAGCAGATATCACTTCACCAAGTAAGTAAGGGGTGATAATAGGCACACACCTGTGAAACTGTCTAATGTTAACCAGAAATGGCTTACATCTAGATAGAGCCTCATGAACATGCAAGATCCAAGAATGGAATCAAAATGCTCTTTATGAGTGGCATTTGCATGAATTCAACCAACCACAGACACTCTAAGCAAATAGCTGAGATATACTAACTTGTTTCTAGAAATAGTAGGGGCCCAGTGATTGAGGACCAGGCCACCACCATCAGAAATGACAGGACCCTGGGTATTGGAGTCAATGCAGCTTCTGTAATGAAATAGTAGAAAGTATTCAACGTTTCACTGCAGTTTGCAAAAATTTAGCACTTACTTGACAAGACTAGTGGCTAGACTAATACAGCAGAAGCTTTCTATCTTTTGTAAATAAATGACCATCACCCAGGCTGCAAATACAAACCTCAAAATATCCTGGAGAATTCAACAGATAAACCATAATATAACGACCACTATCATAGAACAGTTGCCCACAATCACCAAAACACAATATTTGTCCACAAAACCTTAAGAACAATGTCACCATGCCAGATGCCAGATGCCCACAATCTCCAAGCCTGAATGAAGATCTTTCAAAATATCAAGATCTAGTAGAGGAAATAGAAAGCATGTAGATAAAGGATAAGACAGATATTATCCTCATCACCCTATTTGTTACTGGAGTCATCCCAGCCTAGCTATACAAGATGCGTTTTACATTCCAATATTTTTATTTAGGTACAAAAGGTAATTATTTTATTCATCTATGCAATGGTCCAAGGAACATTCAATATAAAAGAATAATAGGGGCAGCTTGGTGGCACAGCTAGTGGCACAGAGCACCGGCCCTGGATTCAGGAGGACCTGAGTTCAGATGGGGCCTCAGACACTTGACACTTACAAGCTGTGTGACCCTGGGCAAGTCACTTAACCCCAATTGCCTCACCAAAAAAAAAAAAAAAAAGAATAGGATAGCAAGTTGTCCCAACTGTTACCATCTAAATTTCATCAAGAGAGAGTAAATGAATAATAATAATAATAACTGGCATTGATATAGTGCTTTAGAGTTTGAAAAGCACTTCTAGAATCTTATTTCAATTGACCCTCACAACAACCTTGTGAAGAAGTAGTTATAATGGGCATTATTATCCCTATTTTACAGATGAGGAAACAGACTCTAAGAAGTTGAATAACTTACCCATGGTCACATAGCTAGTAAATATCAGAGGCAGAATTTAAACTCAGGGCTTCCTGATTCCCTGTTCATTATCATACCCCCAGGAGGTCTGGAAGCTCAGTCAGTATCTACAGGTACATTGTCCTCTTACCTTGCCTTCTCCAGTAGGCCCCCTCCCCAAGGTTATCAAATCAGTGGGTAAAAATCCTTTCAGTGTATTGTCAGCATAGTCCAAAGTCAGCATTGCATAAGCACTGTCCCCAAAGTCCAGGGCTGAGCATAGTGCCTAGAGCTGAGGGAGTCATTAATAAGTTAATATTCTTGGATCAATTGAGTAAAAGTTATCAGTTACCTCAGATTATTATCATTATGAAGCAGCCACCTGAAGGACTCAGGTTGCCAAAAGAGTATGACATAGACCTATATATGTATATGCATATACCTATACCTATACCTATATATATATATATATATATATGTATATATATATATATACACACACACACACACAGATAGATATTTTGGGCAAAGCTGATAGAGGAAATTATTTTATTTAACTGTGCCTATGTGTTGTTACAAGAGCTTTGTTTTTGTGTATTTATTTATTTATTGTTGCAGGGCAGTGAGGGTTAAGTGACTTGCCCAGGGTCATACAGCTAGTAAGTGTTGTGAGATTAAAATTGGATATTAGATCATAAATCTCCCCTACTTAACCTTTCCCTTAATTTATCTCCCAGACTAGTAAATGGAAGAAGCTTCTGGTTTTCTAGTTAGAGCTTTTATTGTATGGTAGTCACAAGGTGATGTTGATTAGAAGGATAGGAAAGTAGAAATACAATACAAATCGTCTTAAGTCTAGGCTTAGTCTATATTCCGTGTAAAACTCACCAAAACCCAAGGCCACCTTTGGGGAGAGAGACCGAGTCAAGCGCGTGCTGTTAACCGAGAGCCGGGCCGAGTCAAACTCCAGTCAGCATCTGTTCTTGCAGCACAGCCAGGAGACCAGCAGAGTAGGAAAAAAGGCCCCACTTCCGTTCTCTCCTTGCCTTTTAAGCTCGCACCCTGGAAGTCGAGTGCTCAGCAGGCAATCTGGCGTGCGTCGCTCGCAGGCGGACTGGTGTGCGTAGCTCATGCTGTTGGTCTCCTCCCCAAAAGGGTGGTCCTAAAAACAAACTGGCGTCTCTCCATTATCTAACCGACTGTTAAAACTTTTTACCACATTCCCCCCTTTTGTTCCTCAAGAAACAAAATATTTCCTTGACGGAACAGTAAAAAGAATATAATAACTATTGCTAACTAATAATATGTGAACAACAATATAGAAAAGGAAGAGAGGAAAGTTTTGTCCAGAGGGGTGATTTTTTTTTTGTCCTCATGAACCGACGCTTTGACATTAGTCTTGCAAAGGGAGAGCCTCTGCAGAGAGTACATGTTACAGATAGTGTATATTATAACAGAAAGGAGATAGTAAAAACTAACGAAACATATATTCTTAGATCAATTGAGTAAAAGTTATCAGTTACCTCAGATTATTATCATTATGAAGCAGCCACCTGAAGGACTCAGGTTGCCAAAAGAGTATGACATAGACCTATATATGCATATGCATATACCTATACCTATACCTATATATATATACACACACACAGATAGATATTCTGGACAAAGCTGATAGAGGAAATTATTTTATTTAACTGTGCCTATGTGTTGTTACAAGAGCTTTGTTTTTGTGTATTTATTTATTTATTTGTTTGTTTGTTTATGTATTTATTTATTTGTTTATTTGTTTATTTATTTATTGTTGCAGGGCAGTGAGAGTTAAGTGACTTGCCCAGGGTCATACAGCTAGTAAGTGTCAAGTGTTTGAGACCAGATTTGAATTCAGGTCCTCCTGAATCCAGGGTTGGTGCTTTATCCACTGCACCACATAGCTGCCCCCAAGGGCTTTGTTTTTGTTTTTGTTTTTCCAATGGAGGGAGGGAGGTAAGAGTAGAAGAAAATAGATTTTTATTAATTAAAATAATAAGAATAGCTACCAAATAAAGCAACCCTGTAGGGAGATGAAGAGGTGGAAAGCTGCTAGAAGCACCATGGCACAGCTAGGGAATGGAACCATTGGCCAAATTCTGCAAGCAAACTATAACATTTGATCCTCAGGGGTCCTCCCTTTTATGATAGCTAAGTAGTATTTATATAGCAATTTAAAGTTACAAAGTACATTACAAATATTATCTCATTTGAGCTTCACAACATCCTTACCTGGGAAGTGGGTGTTATTATTAATTCCATTTTGCAGATGATAAAAACTGAAATAGACATAGGCTGCATGATTTGCCCAGGGTCACACAAATAATACCAGTCTGAAAATGGATTTGAATTTGGGTCTTCCTGTACTCTATCCACTCTACCACTTTGTTGCTTCTTAAATTAAAATTTAAAAATAAAGAAGCAGTCATCAAAACCATTTGGTATTGTTAAGGCTAAAATTCTAGCTAGTCTGTCTAAAATATCTAATGAGTGGTTGCCAATAAATTATAAGCTTTAGCAAGAGTTAGACTTTTAAGCATTTATTAAGGAGAATAAGAATTTGGTAAAGAGAGAGAGAAAGGCCTAGATTCCTATCTATTAAAGGGAGAGTGCATTTCTAGCTCCCTTCTCCACCAGAGTCCTCAGGAAAAGAGAGAGAGGCAGAGCGCCCAGCTCCCCCTTCCTCCTCCCACCAGCAAATGTCACTTCTTGACGCCAAAGAAAAGACGCATGGTCTTGCCCTCAAAGACCTTCCTTTCATGGTGGAGCTTTTCTACAGTAAGTCTCCAGCAGGTGGTGTCATTCCAATTGTTACAGTATTCATTTAAAAAATAGAGAAGTAGATCAATAAACAGACTAAACAAAGGAGAGTCATCAGTAGTAGAACTCAGTAACTCAGTGTTAATAAACTTAAAAATATAAATTACTTAGGAAAGAACTCCTGCATTACATATAAGAACTTCTGGGAATCCCAGAAAAGAGTCTTGCAGAAATTAGACTTAGACTATATTCCACAATAAATTCAAAATGGATATGTAACCTGAATATTAAATATTATACCATAAAAAATTAGAAAAGAAGCAGATCATACATCTTTCACAGGTAGGAGATAGATTCCTCTTTTTAAAAAATCATCTATGGTTTAATCCTTCTTTTGGATTCTGTCACACATGTATGGTTCATTTGCAGTATGAAGGTGTTTTTTTTTTAAAGAAGTTTTTAAAGAAGTTTAAGTTTAAAGAACCAAAACTTTGAATGACCCTTTTCTTTTTTTTTTCTTTTTAGGTCTTTATTGAATTGTATTTTCCCCCCAATTACACGTAAAAACAATTTTAACAAAAACCCAACAATTTAAACATCCATTTTTAAAATCGTGTTCTAAATTCTCTTTCTCCCTCCCTGCCCACCCCCCACCCTTAAGAACACAAGCAATTCAATATGTTATACATGTGGAGTCATGGAAAACATTTCCACATTAGTCAGATTGTGAAAGAAAACAGTCAAAAGAAACGTAAGAAAAAGAAACAAAATAATATGCTTCAATCTGTATTCAGACACCATCATTTCTTTCTTTGGAGATTGATTGCATTTTTCTTAAGTCCTTCAGAGTTGTCTTGGACCATTGCATTGCCAAGAATAGCCAAGTCATTCACAGCTGATCATCTTGTAATATTGCTGTTACTTTGTAAACAGTACATCTCATTTTGCATCGGCTCATGTAAGTCCTTCCAGGTTTTTCTGAGAGCATCCTACTTATCATTTCTTACAGTACAATAGTGTTCCATCATAATCTCATCCCACAATTTGTTCAGCCATTCCCCAATTGATGGGCATCTCCTCAATTTTGAATTCTTTGCACCAGAAAAGGACTGCCATAAATATTTTTTATACAGATAGGTCCTTTAACTTTTTGTTTTTTATCTCTTTTTGGATACTGACATAGTAGTGGTATTACTAGGTCAAAGAGTATGCAGGGTTTTATAGCTCTTTGACCATACTTCCAAATTGCTCTACAGAATGTTTGAATTAGTTTACAACTCCACCAATGGTGCATTAATGGGAGATATATTCTTAACCAAATAAGAGACAGGCAATCACAAAAGGGAAAATAAATAATTTCCATTACATTAAGTTGAAAAGCTTCTGCACAATCAAAATCGATACATCCAAGATAAGAATGGGGAAAAAAGTATGTCAAATTTCCCAGGAAAGGGTTGAATATCCAAGGTATATAGGTAATCAACATATGTATAATTAAAAGCAAAAGCCATTCTCCAATAGATAATCAATTATGAACAAACAGCATAATTATGGTTATAAACTACTAACAACCATATGAAAGAATGTTCCAAAGCACTAATAATAAAAGAAAAACAAATCAAAACAACCCTGAAGTTTCACTTCACATTCAGCCTATGAGCAAAGATGACACAAAGGAAGAAAGTTAATGTTGGAGGGATTGTGGAAAGATAGGCACACTAAAGCAATGCTGGCGGAGGTGTGAATTAGTATAACCATTTTGGAAAGCAATTTGATAGGATGCAAATAAAGTGACTCAAATGGTCATACCCTTTAATCCAAAGAGTCCAGTGCTAGTCATATATTCCAGGGGGAGTGATTGATAAGAAGAAAGGTCCCATATTCACCAAAAGTTTTTAGAAGGTGGGATTTTTTTGGGTGGGGGGAGCAATGAGGGTTAAGTGATTTGCCCAGGGTCACACAGCTAGTGTCAAGTGACTGAGGCCACATTTAAACTCAGGTCCTCCTGAATCCAGGGCCAGTGCTTTATCCACTGAGCCACCCAGATGCCCACCCCACCCCACCCCCGCCAAAGTTTTATAGCAGCATTTTTGTAGCTACTATAAAGAAATGGAAACAAAATTTAGTGCAATGAATTGGAAAATAAGTGCCCATCAATGGGGGAATGGCCAAACAAATTAGAGTACATGAATGTAATCAAATATTGCCTTCTATAACATTGCATACATTGCTAAAAGATGAATACAGAGCATGAAAAACTTCCATGAACTGCTACGAAGTGAACTAACAAGCAGAGCCAAGAAAAAATATCCACAATGTGTACAATAATGTAAATGGCAAAAACAACTACCACAAACCAATGGAAGATAAATGATGCAAAACTACAAAGGACAAACCTGGCCTCCAAGAATATGAGAAATTACATCCCCCAAATCATTTTTAGAGGTAGAGGGTCACAGGTGTGAAACATTACTCATATTGTCATTTTTTTCAATGTTTATTAGTTTATTATGTGAGCGGGATCTCTGGGAAGAGGAAGAATATAAGGGGACATTGAGTCAATATGAAAACCAAAGATATCAACAAAAATTAGTTGTTGTTTTTTTTTTAAGTCAGTCCTCACTGAGGGTATAGACCTTCCACAGACCAGCCTAGTGATTAGTTACTCCCATCTGCTGTGTTCCTCCAAATATCAACCACAACTTAATATAGAACCAAAATCATTTAATCAATTAGCTTTTGCAAAGGGATATTTACTGAGAAGATTGATCAAGGACCAAAATATAACAGCATCCTAAACTATCTATATACCTTGGCCCCTCAGGAAGAATGAATTCAAAAAAGTGACTGCTGAGAAATATTCCCTCCACCAAATTAATTTTTAGGTGTGGCCTAGACAATGGATAAGTAAGTCCCTTTATTATAGGATGTGGTATCTTGGCTGCAAGGCCAATTCACTGCTGGGGCAGGTCCATCTGTTTATTCCTCAGGGCTGGCACCTTACCAGACTTAGCTACTGCTCCTACTTGTTCTAGTTGTTTAGGGGACCTTTGATGACCCTTTCTACCATTTGAAGCACACAAGGTCATAACTTGGTCCATTCTTTCTCTAATGCTTATTCACCTCAGATCAGAAAAGAATAAATACAACAGAAATAGAAAAAACAGGGGTGCCATGTGTTTATGGCCACATGGCAGTCAGATGGGATGATAAGGCAGCTCATAGTGGATGACAGCCCATGCTACCTCTCTCCTAAAGGGAAATAATGAAAAAAGTAGGAAGGAAGGGAGCCTAGCCAAACCAGATCTTAATGTTTTATTAAAAAATAGAAAAGTAGATCAAAGGAACAGATTAGATAGACAAGATCCAAAAGCAACAGAACACAGTAGCATATAGTGATCAATAAACTCAAGGAAACAAACTAATCAGGGTAGGCACTATTTGACAAAAACTTCTGGAAAAATTGAAAAGCAGTCTGGGAGAAATTTGACCTATCCCCAGACCAGCATCTCATATTAGATATCACAATAAGCTCCAAATGTATACATCACCTAGATATATTATAAACAAATTAGAAGAGAATGGAAAGGAGATACCTTTCACAACTTGAATAAGAGGAAAACTCTTGACTACATAAGGGATCAAAACGATCATACAGTAAAAGATAAAATGGACAATTTTGATTACATAAAATCAAAAAAGTTTTGCACAAAACCAATGCATTTAGAACTAGAAAAGAAACTATAAATGGAAACAATGTACTAGGAAAAATATTTGTAGCAAATTTCTCTGATAAAAGTCTGATATATGTACATATATATGTATTACACATATAGGGTATATAAAGAATTGATACAAATATATGAGAACAAGAGCCATTTTCCCAATCAATGTCAAAGGTATAAACAAGAGTTCACAAGGGAAAAAAAATCTTAGCTATTAACAGTTATATAAAAATGTTCCTAATCACTAACAATAAGAGAAAAACAAATGAAAACATTCCGAGATTGCTCTTCTTGACCATAAGATTGAGAAAGATAACAAATTTTTAAAAGAAAATCATAATTGTTGGAAGTGTTATAGAAGGTTAGAAAGATTAATGTACTGTTGTGGAGTGACAAATTGGTCCAGCTATTCTGAAAAGCAATTCTGAACTCTACTTGAAAAGTCACCAAACTGTGCATACCCTTTGACTCAGCAATATCACTACTGTAAATAGATCAAAGACAGAGGGAAAGGATCCATATATACAAAAGTACTTATAGCATTACTTTTATTGTAGCACATATATGGAAATAAAATTAGGTGACCATCATCTGGGAATGTCTGAATAAATTATAGCATAGGAATGTAATGGAATATTATCATACTATAAAAAATAACAAAAGGGATAGTTTCAGAGAAACCTGGGAACACCTGTATGAACTGATAAAGAATGAGATACAGGACCAAGAAAACTTATGTAGTCAATGGCCACAACATTGTAAAGAAATACAACTTTGAAAGACAATAGCTCTGATCAAATGACCAATCACAACTCCAGGAGAGTGATAATGAAGCAAGCATCCCATATCTTGGTATAGAGGTGATAGATTCTAGGTGCAGAATGAGTTATACATTTTCAGACATGACCATTCCAACACAAATTGGTTTTGCTTGACTATACTTTGTTACAAGGGAAGGCTATCATTGGGGTAAGGGGAGAGGAGGTGAAAGAAGAAGAAGGGAAGAGTGAGGTGGGTAATAATAGTGATGCAAAAAAAAGAGAAAAGAAAAGTGTCAAAACATTTTAAAATACACAGAGGACATCAGAGAGAGGTTCAGAGGGAACACAGAAAATCAAGGCAATGTCAGTATTATTATGTTACACTTAATGTATATTAAAAGGACCAATCTGCATGTTCTGGATTCACAGTTTCACATATGATCTTTGTTATCTGACCTTTGTTTATGGAAACATTCATATTTTTGATGATTTCTAGTTCATAATAAAAGTTTGAGTTTTGTTTCTTTTAATTGGGGGGATCAGGGAAGGCTTCCTATTGGAAGTGGCATCAGAACTGAACATTTTGAAAGGTAGTATATTCCAGGTATGGGAGATAGCTTGTGCCCACATTAAACTGGACAGCTACATAAGATGACATTGGGTTAAATGTGAAGAGAACTGGAAACACTTACCCTAGGAAAGACTAAAGTATAAATGAGAGCTTCAATTGAAGGGCAGAATAAATGCCACAGCGGTTAAAGATTGATCCTTTTTTACAAGGAAGTTTTCCCTTAGGCTAGCTCTTTCTGCATTAAGCAATAATAATAACTGACATTTACAAAGCATGCTCAAGTTTGAACAGTGCCAGGCACTTCATAACCACTTCATAAATGCTTGTTAGCTTTCGACATCGTCCCATTTAAGCCTCCCAATAAGCCTATGAGGCAAGGCCTACAGGGAGTATTATGCCCATTTTATAGATGAGGGATCCAAGGCACAGTGACTTGTTCATGATTACCTTAAAAGGAATGCAGGTGGGGGCAGCTAGGTGGCGTAGTGGATAAAGCACCAGCCCTGGATTCAGGAGTACCTGAGTTCAAATCCGGCCTCAGACACTTGACACTTACTAGCTGTGTGACCCTGGACAAGTCACTTAACCCCCATTGCCCCGCAAAAAAAAAAAAAAAAAAAGGAATGCAGGTGCATAACATGATTATCCCAAGACCCTGGGGCACAATTACAAAAGCCTAGGTTGTGTGGAGTAGACAGCTATGTGGCATAGTGGATACAGTCAGGCCTGGAGTCAAGAAGACCTCAATTCAGATCCAGCCTCAGATACTTCCTACTGGTGTGATTCTGAGCAAGTCACTTCACCCTGTTTGCCTCAGTTTCCTCATCTGTAAAATGAGCTGGAGAAGGAAATGGGAAGCCATCCTGGTATCTTTGCCAAGAACACCACAAGGAGTCATGAAGAGTTGAACACAACTGAAAAAAGACTCAACAACAACAACATGTCAAATCAGAGAACTAAGTACTTCTTGTTGATGATGACAGACAATAGAGAAATTAGAAACAACATAGATGTGATTGTTGAGATCTTTATTTGACTTTATAGGTTTTTTAACATATTAAACTCAGGAGACTTCTCCTTGAGTCTTCTATTACCCCATTATGACATGGAAGTGACCTTGAGTTTTCAAAAGGTAAATGCCAGTGGGGTTCAAGCTTTAACAAGTCCTACCAAGGAAGAAAAGCTTTAAGTACAGGAGCAGCTGAGCTAAATTTGGAGAGCTCATACTAGGGGATTGGCTGCCAGTGATTCATAATTTTGGGCCACAGCAACTTAGGAAACCATCTACTGAGGCCTACCAGAGTTGTGATCTTCCTCCTCACTATTTCTCACCTTTGTTGCCAAGGTCTGTTGATTTGACTTTTGTAACATCTCTTGAATACAACCTCTGCTTTCCTCTGACACTGTCACTACCAGTGCAGGCTTTCATAATCTCATGCCTAGACTATTATAATAGCCTGCTGGTTGGCCTCCCTGCTACAGATCTCTCCCCACTCCAATCCATTCTCCACTCAGCTATCTTTTTTTCCTTTTTTTTTCTGGGGCAATGAAGGTTAAGTGACTTGCCCAGGGTCCACTCAGCTATCAAAGCGATTTTCCTAAAGCAGAGGTCTGACCATATCACTCTCTTCCCCCATTATGCCCTTCAACTCTAGTGGTTTCCTATCACCTCCAGGATCAAATATAACATCCTCTTTGGCATTCTAAGCCCTTTATAACCTAGCCTTCCCCCCATCTTTCCAGTCTTACATCTAACTCCCTCCTCCTCTATCCCATGCCTTTTTTGACCCATTGACACTGGCTTCCTTGCTATTCCTTAAACAAGACACTTCATCTCAATTCTGGGCATTTTCCTTGGTTGTCCCCCATACCTGGAATGCTCTTCCTCACTTCTGCTTCCTGGATTTCCTGTCTTCCTTCAAATACCAGCTAAAATCTCACCTTCAACAGGAGGTGTTCCTTAATGATTCTTCATTTTTTTTTTTATAGTGAGGCAATTGGGGGTAAGTGACTTGCCCAGGGTCACACAGCTAGTAAGTGTTAAGTGTCTGAGGCTGGATTTGAACTCAGGTACTCCTGACTCCAGGGCCAGTGCTCTATCCACTGTGCCACCTAGCTTCCCCCTCCTTAATGATTCTTTTTGTTTGTTTGTTTGTTTTGTTTTGTTTTTTGCAGGGCAGTGAGGGTTAAGTGACTTGCCCAGGGTCACACAGCTAGGAAGTGTCAAGTGTCTGAGGTCAGATTTAAACTCAGGTCCTCCTGAATCCAGGGCCGGTGCTCTATCTACTGTGCCACCTAGCTGCCCCTACCTTAATGATTCTTAATCCAGTGTTTTCTCTCCACTGATTATTTCCAATTTATTCTGAATATAGCTTTTATGTACAGTTATTTGCATATTGTCTCCCTTATTATACTGTGAGCTCCTTGAGATCAGGGACAGTCTGTTACTTTTCTTTGGATCTGCAGAATTTAGCCCAATACCTGACATACCTGGAACTTAATAAATTTTTTCTCAACTGACTAATTGACTTGCATTGGTAGAAGTATATAAGTGGATGAAATCATAGATCCTTAGAATATGTAAATGAGAGAGAATGATTTAAAGTCCAAACAGTACACAAGATAAGAAAATTATCAAGAACACCAAAATCAACTTAGATTTTCTCTTCTGAATAAAACCAGAAGACAATTCTGGAAAAAGTATAAAGCTCAGAACCACTTTCACTTTTTAGGAAAAGACCAATCCAGTTGAATAAAGGTATATTACTTGCCTGTTGTGTGCAAGGCATCGTGCAGAGGATACAAAGAAAAAGTGAAAAACAGATTCTGCCTTCATGGAGTTTATATCCTACTATAAGCCAATGTAGCAAAACCCACAATTCATTCCATAACAGTAATTTTTGACAATGATGTGTTTGCTATCTGGAAGCTTCTTTTTTTTCCCTAGGAGAAGGCATTCCAGGACCAAGTTACCACGCAAAATGAGAATCTGCTCCTTGAGAAGAGGCAACTTTTAGAGAAACTAACAGAACAAGATGAAACTATACAAGGCAACAAATGGATGATCTCTTCAGTCCAGAATAGGTGAGGATTTATTTCCAAAGAATATTTTTCTTTTCTGTCAAAATGCCTCCACAAAAAGTGATATTACTAGTTAAGCAAAAAGAAAACAGATGCCTTTTCAGTTCCTTAAAATATCTCACAATCTGCTGTCCTTGACGGTCTTGTAGGATCACAGATTTAGAGCTAAAAAGGGGGCCTTAGTAGTGATGTAGTCTAACCCTCCATTTTACAGACAAGGAAGTTGAAGCTCAAAGAGGTTAAGTGATTTGTCAGAGTTCACCCAATTAATAAAGGGCAGAGTTAGAATTCAACTTAAACACCCTGACTTCGGATCCAATATGGTGTCCACTTGAACCCACTGGCTCATATTGTGGCTATAAGTAGTGACTATGCCCTAATACCCAAACCCCTCTTTGGGAATTGAATTATCTTCAGGAACAGTAACATTAATGACTGTCTAATAACTGTTAAAAGGGATTGACTGGGTAAGTGTATTCCAATGACCTGGGATAAGACATTCATAATTCATAATCCTCTATTCCAGCTATCTAAATGAGGTCCAGTCATCTCATTGAGTGATACTACTAGACACATACCAACTATGTATTCTGCTGTCACAAAGACAAATGTCATGGTGAACAGTGGGAAAAGAACCCATTAGCATCAAGCCAGGTTGTCAGGCACTCCTGAAATTATTCTTCTAGAATTCTTTGCATAACCTACCTGCATCTGATAACATACTTGGTAGCTTAAGGAAAGATGTGAAGATTGATTTTCTGAACCCTTCCTACCCTACTTGTTGGGGGAAATAGCAACATTCCAGAAATTACTGATTATCTAGTACTAGGATAAACCTAGTGAAGGAAGGAATGGAGGAAAAATGATGAAGAATTATGATAACTGCTTAAAAATGGGAAGAAATTGGTTCCCTCAGGAATACCTTTTTAAAAAGTATGGAAAATGCCATAGAGAGTAATTCCATACAGGCTGGGGTTAGACTGGATGACTTCTGATGTTTCTTCCCACAATAAGCTCCCATGGTTCTTCTATGTGTTCCACATTCCTGCGTTATACCAAGCACATTTCTGAACTTAAGAGCTGTGTGTTTATTAAATTTCCAGACAATTGGTATTTATTTTTATTTAGTGAATCTGATTGTTATATTGTGGTTCCCAAAATCTGGGCAAGAGTCTGGGGCACCTGAAAAATGGGAACTCTTAGAATTACACAGAATCCAGACAAACATTTGTAGTTTTGCCTCTGGTTTATGCCACCCATAGAGTGCTTTTCCTGGATGAAGAAAACAAGCTATTGCAGGAAAATAGCCTTCGGCTTACTCAGCAGGTTGGCCTCCTAGAGCGAATTCTCAGGAGTATACAGATTCGAAGAGGGGAGGTAAGAAGTTTGCTTCCTATTGAATCTTCAGTTTTCAGGCCAGCATGTTACTCTGCTTTCACCTACACTATTCCACTGATCTCATGTGGAGCTGAAGGGGAAATGACTGCAAACCAGCATGTCAGGCACTTGTGGAATGAATCCTCCAGAGTGGTCTTCCTCTTCAGAAAAATCTTTCCTCAAAGAATTCTCAGAACCCAAGCATGTCCACTGGGATACTCCTTGGTTTCCATTTGGTCTGCTGCATTTTTTCATGGGTGCACCAAGAACACAGGTGTCACACAAAGGGATGGGCAGCAGCAGGAAAGGCACCTATTAAGGAGAAGTCTAGTAGTCTAGAAGTCTACCATAGGCTAGGATGGCAAGGGACAGTGGGAGGAGCACCACAGCTCTTAGGTTTCATATTATCGCAGAATTTTAGAGTAGAAGAGACTTCTGAGATTTTAATCCTCTCTTCAAGACTTTTCATAAGTACTTATCCAAGTTTTGCTCTAAGATGTTTAATTAGGTTTTCATTGAAGGTCCAAACAAAAAAATGCCTCAGCTTTATGACGCTATTATAGTGCCTTTGCTAATAAAAAGCCCATAGTTGCATAGGGAAGCAAGCTAAGGAAAGCAGTGTATGTACTTCAGAGTTCGTAAGGCTAGAAAGTCAGCTGGAACGACAACAATGATTTGGGTTGGACTATTACCCTAGGATGAAAAGTGGTTGTCATCACCTTGCCTTTGCTTGCTACCTGTGAGCAATCTCAGGCTGTAGGTATTGATTCTAGTCAAAAGGGGGGTTAAAGATGTGAATCCTGACCCTGGAAGAGATAGGAATCAATCAGTTAACATTTATAAAGTTCCTACTATGTACCAAGCCATGTTAAGTACTGGGAATACAAAAAAAGGCAAAAGACAGCCCCCATCTTCAAGGAGACCACAATCTAATAGGAGAGATAACATGTAAACAAATATATCCAAAGCAAGCTCTATAAAGGATAAATAGGAAATAGTTAACAGAGGGAAGGCTCTAGAATTAAAAGAGGTTGAAGAAGAATTCCAGTAAAAGATAGGATTTTAAGGTGGGAATTAAAGGAAGCCAGGGAGGTCAGTAGGCAGAGCAATGGAGAGAGAGAGAGAATTCCAGGTATGGAAGACAACTAGAGATAATGCCCAGAGCCAAGAGATAGAGTGTCTTGTTTGTAGAACAGCTAGAAACCCAGTGTCACTGGATCAAAGAGTACTTGTCAGGGAGTACGGTGTGTGAAGACTGGAAAAATAGGAGGGAGCTAGGTTATGAGGGGCTTTGCATGCCAGACAGAGCACTTTGTATGTGATCCTAGAGACAGTAGGGAGCCACTGGAGTTTATTAAGCAGGGAGCTGATATGGTCAGATCTGCACTTTAAGAAAATAATTTTAACCTCTGAACGAAGGTCGGCTTGGAGTGGGAAAAGACTTGAATCAGGCAGCCCTACCAGCAGCTATTGCAATAGTCCAGGTATGAGGTGATGAGGGCCTAGACTAGAGTGGTGGCAGTGTCAGAGGAGAGAAGGGGGCATAATGGAGAGGTGGCACAAAGGTGAAATTGGAAGGAAGGCCTTGGCAACAGATTGGCTATGGGAAGGTGAGAGTTAATGATGAAGCCAGGATGATTCTTAGGTTACAAACCTGACAGAGTGGGAGGATGGGGTTGTCCTGTACAGAAATAGGGAAGGTAGGAAGGGGGCTGAGTTTACGGGGAAAGATAATGAGTTCTGTTTGGGACATAATGAGTTTAAGATGTCTACTGGACATTCAGTTCAAGATGTCTGTAGTTGGAGTTGTGAGATTGGAGGTCAGCACAGAGGCTGGCATAGAAAAGGTAGTTGTGAGAATCATCTGTATAGAGATGGTGATTAAATCCATGGAAACTGATGAGAACACTTGAAGTAGTATAGAACAAAGCTTCTTAAACTGTGGGTCTCGACCCCATATAGGGTCACATAACTGAATGTGTAGGTCTCGAAATATTTGACAACAGTAAAAGTAAAATTATGTATACCTAATTTATATGCCTATATATCTGGGGTCATGTCAAAATCTCTCTGGCAAAGAGGGGGCATGAGTGGAAAAAGTTTAAGAGGCCTTGATATAGAGGGAGAAGGACAGAACCTGGGGGACACCTACAGTTCATGATCTAAAAGGGGACCTAGCAAAGGAGACAAAGGATGCATCTGACATGTAGGAAAGAACCAGGAGAGAGTGGTGTCTCAGAAAGCTAGAGAAGAAAGCATCAAGAACGTAAGAGTGACCAACAGGGTCAAAGACTCCAGAGGTCAAGGAGAATAGAAACTGAGGAAAGGCCAATGTATATCATTAGTAACTTGGGGAAAAGCAGTTTTGGCGAAATGGTAATGTTAGGAGCCAGATTGTAAGGGGTTAAGAAGAGAGTGAGAGGAGAGAAAGTGGAATCCTCGATTGGAGAAGACCTTTTCAAGGAGTTTAGCTACAAAGGGCAAAAGAGATAGAGGATGTAGCAGGGATGGAAGCATCAATTGAGGGATTTTTTCAAGGTGGGGGTGGAGACATGGGCATGTTTGTAAGTATGAGGGGTGAGCCAGTAGAGAGGGAGAAAATAAGTGAAAGAGTGGAGAAGATGGGATGGCTTGAACAAAGAGAGGGAACAGCCTTGGTAGAAGAAAGCCACTTCATTATGTGAGACAGGGCCAGAGGAGGAGCATGGTAGAAGATGCCTATGCTCTTTTTTCCTGTAAAATATGAGGCAGGGTTCTCAGGTAGAAGAATGTGTTGGGGGTGCAGGGAGCCATGAAAGGTTTAAGGAGGGATAAAGAGATCTGGAAGAGCCGTTGGGGGGAGTGGGAGAGTGAGTGAGTTGAGATAAGGGAGGTAGAATAGGATTGCCTTGAAGCAGTGAGGGCCTAGTTGGGGTTGTGTAACATGTGTAGTGTACCCAGTCAGAAAGGTGGTGTCATTTTCATCTTCATTCAGCAGCACATGTGTAAGAGCAAAACTTCTTAAGATCTACCTGGGGCAGCTAGGTGGCACAGTAGATAAAGCACTGGCCCTGGATTCAGGAGGGCCTGAGTTCAAATCCAGCCTCAGACATTTGCCGCTTACTAGCTGTGTGACCCTGGGCAAGTCACTTTACCCTCATTGCCCCGCCAAAAAAAAAATCTACCAATGTCCTAGGCTGCTAGGTTGTTTCCATCTCTTGGGTGGAGAAAATCCACTCACCGTGTCTCTTTTCTCAGTCCATGAAGGCAAACTTATGCAACTCCCAAGTGTTTCTGCTTTAAGGCTGCCATTACTAGTGCCAGTGGGAGGAGGAAGAGTAGGAAAGGGAAGAAAAAGGAGAAAGAGGAGGAGAAGACAGAGAATGATAATAGCTGAGATTTCCCTTAAACAAATGTTTGTGTAAGTGTTGCTACTTTTGGTCTGATGAGTCAGATTTAAAGGTCCAAGCTTATAGTAATTCTGCCTTTTGAAGTGTAGTTATGAAATGTATGAATAGTTCATCTTTATGCTCCTAGTTAGAGAAAATTCTTCAACGGTGGGCTGGGGGCAGGGGGAGAGTTGAGATCTAGCCTTGCCCTGGGAAAGATCACTCTTCCTTGTGTCCAGAGCTGTCCTGTGTCCTCTTGCCAGGAAAAAAGGGACACAAGGAAATACAAAAGGACACAGTCAGACACAGGTATTTATGAGAAATAAACATATATATGCATACACAATACATATACATATATATGTACATATGATATATCTTTTATACATATATATGTATACCTTTTGAAATGGCTAGAAGGTTTGGAAAGGAGTGAGTCAACAAGCATTTATTAAGCAACTCTTTATTATATACAGGCACTATGCTAAAGTCTGGGAATACAGAGAAAGGCAAAAATCCAGTCCGGTCCCTTCCCCCAAAGGGCTCAGAGTGTACAGGGCAGGACACCATGAAAACAACCGTGTAGAAACAAGAGAAATTGGCGATGATCTCCAAGGGGAGGCGTTAGCGTGAAGAAGGGCAGTGCTGCATGCTTTCTTCCCAGTTCCCTAATTGTGAAGGGTTTGCACAGCTGACCTAAAAGCTAGTCCTAACTCTAAATTCAGTTCCAACCCTAACTCTGACTCTAATCTTGACTTCCAAGGTCACCCCTATTTTTGGAAAGGAAAAAAAAAATCTTAGTGTAGAAGAGGAGAAGACAAGAGAACTTGGCCTTGTTGGGCTGGGGCAGTTGGAGCCAGAATAGCTGGAGTCTGTATGCTTACATTTGCCAAGGGGGTTCAGCTGAGGGCCAACCAGTTTGCCATTCTCCAGATGACAAGAACAAGCTCTTGGGAGTAGGGACATTCCAGAGATTGCTAACAGGCATCTGAGAGGCTGGAATGGAGTTGTTGGAGAGGCCCTTGTAGACTTCCCCTTGGGCTTTCCTGGTTGAGAACCAATCAATCAAGCAGTAAACATTAAGTGCCTGCTATGTGCCAGGCACTGTGCTAAGAGCTAGTCTCTCCCCTCCTAGTCTGCCCTGTTTGCTTCTTTGCTTTATTGTTTCCTAATGGAGAGCTGGCCAAGAGAGAAAAATCAGACAGTCTGCTCCTCCCATTCCCCTCTTTCCCTTTCTTTTCACCATCAACTAGAATGACTCTTAAATCTGCTATTTTTTTGTAAATGGTATTGTTTTAAGTGTTTTCTCAGTATGCTTCTAACAATGTATGAAAATCCCGGTGGCCATTCAAATCTGTGCCTGTCCTGGGAATAGAGGAAAGTAAAACCTGAAAGAGAAGCAAATTTAAAGGATTGTTTGTTGGGTTGTTGAGTTGTTGGGTTGACTCTTTGTGACCCCATTTTGGGGTTTTCTGGGCAAAGATGCTGGAGTGCTTTACCATTTCCTTCTCCAGCTCATTCTACAAATGAGGAACTGAGGCAAAGAGGGCTAAGTGACTTGCCCAGGATCCCACAGCTAGGAAGTATCTGAGGTGGGATTTGAACTCATGAAGATGAATTTTCCTGCATCCAAGCTCAGTGCTCTCTATCCTCTGTGCCACCTGTATTTAAAGTATTGAAACATCATAAATCCATTTTACGATTGCCCCAATGCAAAACTTGCTGGAAGTTCAAGCCATATATTTACCTGAAACTACAACTCATTAGAGGGAGAAAGAAAAGAATATTCAGCATCCAGATTCCTTCAAAGAGCCAGTAAGAAGCTGAAGGCTGCAAGTGGGCAGAGGGTGGCCAATCTTATTGTCATTTTCTAACTACTGGGGGCCAATAATGGCTTCCCTGTTTTAAAATAAAGTGCCACTCCCAAGGGAAGAGTGCCCTCCTTGAGGCCAGCAAGACCCTGCTACACACTACTAGCTCCCCTTGCATTTCTGTGAAAAGCTGTGCTGGAGCCAGCTCCAATAAGTTGGAGAGGGCTGGTGGTTAAATGTTCTGTGTGAGCACTTTCATCTCATACATGAGCATGTGCTACAGAGCTTGATGTCCTGTTTTGTTGACTGAATAGGTAAGAAAGTGATGGGAAAAAGTTAATAATGCAGATTGCATTTAAAAGTTTGTCATGGGGGCAGCTTGGTGGCACAGTGGATAAAGCATCAGCCCTGAATTCAGGAGGACCTGAGTTCAAATCCGGCCTTAGACACTTGACACTTACTAGCTGTGTGACCCTGGGCAAGTCACTTAACCCTCATTGCCCTGCAAAAATAAATAAATAAGTAAAAGTGTTTAAAAAAAAATTGTGTCATGTTCATTTGTCCAGAAAGCCAGTTAAATGTTTGCCAGCACACCCCTGCTTATACATATGTGTACATATACACCTAGAACACATTATTTTGTTTGTTTTTTGGGTTGTTTTGCAGGGCAATGAGAGTTAAGTGACTTGCCCAGGGTCACACAGCTAATAAGTGTCAAGTGTTTGAGTCAAGATTTGAACTCAGGTCCTTCTGAATCCAGGGCCAGTGCTTTATCCACTGCACTACCTAGCTGCCCCTAGAATGCATTATTAAACAAAATAATAATATACTCATCCTCTATCCCCTTCTGCTCTCTTTCCTGTTAGTATATTTAAAGTTGTCTTGCTATTAGGCTTCCCTAATATATACATGAGATTATAAATTTGGAGCTTGAAATATCTTTTACCACGGTACTGTTGAATTTCCTTAACTTTTATCGAATGATTATTCCATTTCTCAGTATTTTGTAATATTGACTTATTAGGCAATCTTGATTTATCAGTCTCATATTCATTCAGTTCTATTTGGATTCCCTATTCTTTTCCAGTGATCTATTTTTCTGTTTTTATTCAGGACTAGTTTTTTTTATAATTACTTCTTTATGAAATATTTTAAATCTGACAGGATGAATCCCTTTTCATTAATTTTTACACAGTCTCCTTTAGGACTCTGTTTTTTCCATGCAAGTGTTGCCTTTGTTTCATCTAATTCTTAGTGCCAGTAAGCAGGGCAGGCCATCTGAGCTTTTCCCCAGGGAGCTAAAATTTAGGTAATGCTGATATAGTACTTTGTAAAACAGTTAACCATTCCTTTAATAGTTGAACCCTACAGTTCCATACTCCTGCAGTCCCACTCAGGGGTGTACTGGAACCAACAGGATCTGCCAAGTAATTCCATTTCCACTGTGAGCATTTGCACCTCAGAAATCAGCAAATGCTACAAGGCAAGGCTTGATTTATTGTTTTGGTTTTTGTCTAGGTTTAAGGAAGTGAATGTAGAAAATGTTTATAATGCGGATAAAATTTAAAGGTGTGTTGGTGTATACATTTCCTCCCCAAAGAGGAGGGTGTTAAACAGTTACCAGCATACCCTTTTTCCCACACCAGTTGGCCACACTCCAGGGAGGCCCTCCTGTCCTAGACTCACCTTGTTCATTCCCTTCAGAAGGGGCCTCCCCAGAATCAGCCTCTTGGTTTCCTGGAATTTCCTAAGGGTCTTGTTTCCCTAAGGTCTGAGATCAATCAGTTAATCAACAAAAATTCATTAAGAACTTATCGTGTGATACTCCCTGCCCCCAACTTGTCCCAGGTATTTGCCTAAACACCAGAATTGCCCATTATATTTTGATTGGTATGGCATTAAATTTATAAAATAAATTGCAAAGTTTTGATATTTTTACTTAATATTAGCTTAACTTACTCTTACATATGGGATAATACCCTCATTATTACAATCTTCCTTACTTGGGCAGCTAGGTGATGTAGTGGGTAAAGCACTGGCCCTGGATCCAGGAGGACCTGAATTCAAATATGACCTCAGACACTTGACACTTAATAGCTGTGTGACCCTGGGCAACTCACTTAACCCTCATTGCCCCACCAAAAAAAAAAATCTTCCTTACTAGTAGTCAAAATTGGGCATGTTGTTTGTTTTTTTTCTGTCAGAATATATTTTATAATGATTATAAATGACATTTGATTTTTATCAACTTTCCCCAATTTTGTTGGTAACATTGAAATGCTGATGATTTTATAGGTATCTTATACATAAGCAAGATCTTATTTGTCATAAATTATTTGAATATTTATTGAATCTTGAACTTTTAGTTAGTCGTTATTTGTTAAGAGAGGCATCTTCACCTTTTTATTGCCAATGTTTATTACTTTATTTTCTATGCCTTTGAGCAAATAACATTTCTTAAAATATGTCATGTAGATGTGATGACAGTAGACAAATACCCCAGGTTTTTTGTTTTGTTTTGTTTTGTGGGGCAATGAAGGTTAAGTGACTTGCCCAAGGTCACACAGCTAGTGTCAAGTGTCTGAGGCTGTATTTGAACTCAGGTCCTCCTGAATCCAGGGCCAGTGCTTTATCCACTGCACCACCTACCTGCCCCCTGTTTTGTTTTTTAATGGATTTACCTCGGAAGTTTCTCCATTACATATAATGTTAGGCCTTGGTTTAAACCAGTTAATTTAGAAAATAATTTTAATTTAAAAGTTTCCTGTTTAAATATACTAACACTTTATAATATTTTTATTAACATGTTAATATGAATGAATGATTTATTTTAATGATGATTTTTCTATATGTTTATACAAATAATACTTTAAGAATTTGATTGCTGTTTTATTGTACTGATTGCTTAGCTAATATTTAATCAACTTGTATTTCATTTATACATCCTATTTGATCATAATGGGAAATATTTTGATGTTTTTATTTATATTTTGGCTGATGTTTTATTTAGCAGTTAATTTTTATTTGCTACTCATGAGATTGGACTAATAATTTTATTTTTCGGTCATATTTTTGTCAGATTTTGGGATGAAAAGCATATTTTACCATATAGAAATATTTTCTTTGTGAGACTATCCAGGAGTCAGAAAGAGAAATCATGGTGGAAACAGGGGTGAAGATCAATGGAGGCAGAAACAGAAGCAGTATTGTCATCACAGTGTACTATAAACCACCTGGACAGAAAGAGGAAATAAATGAGGAGTTCAGGAGATAGTTCACAAACCTGGCCCAAAGGCATGATGTAGCATAAGGGTGAAAGGCCAATGGATTACCCCACCCCACATAAAAGTCGCTACCTTGGCTAAGAACACTTCTTGGCTGAATCAGTAAATCAGAACTGGGCGCCAGGGCCTTCTGACTCTACCTTCAGAAACCCTTTCCTCGATGCCCTCTTCTCCTCTGAGCGCTGTCCTCTTCACTCACCTGATACACAGACTTCTCCAACACCTTCCAGGTGAGCTCCCTCCTCCCCCAGTGTCTTTTGCTCCCGCTCCATCCCCCACTCAGCTGTCCAACCGATCCTCTTGAAGCACAAACGTGACCACGTCACCTTCCCCTCTCTCCCTCTTCCGTAATCTCCAGGATCAGATATAAAACTGTGTTTTTTACAGCTCTTCCTACCTCTGTAGACTTCTTGCCCTTTACACTTCCCTCCTCCCTGCTGCTTCCCCAAATTTTCCATCCAGTGACACTGGCTTCCTGGCTGTTTGATGCACAAAATACTCCATGTCTTGGCTCTGGGCATTTTCTCTGGCCCACTACAAACCTGGGATGCTCTCCCTCCCCATCTCGCCTTCTTGGCTTCCCTGGCTCCCTTTAAGTTCCAGTCAAAATTTCACCTTTTACAGGAAGCTCTGCCTTTCCTGTTCCCCCTTAATGCCAGTGCCTCTGGTGAGGATTTCCAAACTAATCATAGGTCTTGGTAAGTGGTCTCCCCCATTCGCTGTGAGCTCCTTAGGGGCAGAGACTACTTTGTTTTGTACCCCAGTCCTTAACTCAGTGTCTGGGCTTAATAAGTACTTATTGACTTAACGTCTCCTCGAGGACTGAGGGAAGTTC
Source organism: Dromiciops gliroides (assembly GCF_019393635.1). Classification (NCBI taxonomy): domain Eukaryota; kingdom Metazoa; phylum Chordata; class Mammalia; order Microbiotheria; family Microbiotheriidae; genus Dromiciops; species Dromiciops gliroides. The sequence goes on from NC_057863.1 coordinate 599,309,677, forward strand.
CAAGGAAAAGTCTCTGCTCTTTCCCCCAACTTCCCCTGCTGTTGTTTGTCTATTAACAGCAATATATTCTGCTTCTTTATTGAAACATTTCCTGTTGCTTGAAGTTTGCTTCAGCCACAAAGAGTCTAGGAGTAAGCTAGAAATAAATATAAATGTCCTTTAACATAGAAAGCTTGGCTGTCAGGCACTGTTTAACTGGGGGCTTGGCTTGATTGTGATTATAATCCTATCTTTTTATTTAATATAAATACATTAAGGTAGCAGAAGAGGGAACCACAAGGACCCAAAGAGCTATTATACTGTCCCTAAGCTTCAAACAAAGTATTGAAACAGAATGTAACATCCAGATAATTGGAGGTGCCTTATCAGTAGGAGCTCTCTGTCAAAAGCAGAGTAGCTAAAAATTTCTTGGTGTGCCTTAATAATTTAATCCTTCAAAAGGTGGAAGAACGAATAAAGAGATATTTCTTCTTGATCTTAATTTCACTGACAGGGAGAAATTGGTCATTTGAGTAGAAATGATGGGGACTGTTGGGGAAAAGGAATCTCTCCATCTTGGAATTTGTAATAAAGGAATGAAAAGCCTGTAATCTCACATACAGTTTAGATTTTGGTAGAATAAATTTCAAAGGTTCAGAGGAAGGATAAATAGCAATCCTGTGGAATAATATTCTACCAGGGAGGTAAGTTTAGAAGGAATATGACACTCTGAAGAGTGAAATTCTTAAGACATACAAAGAGATGAGTCCTTCAAGAAGGCGTGTTTTCCTTTGTGGATGCACGAGAAACTTACCAATTTTATAAAGATGCATTTAAAGATGGAAGTGTAGGGGCAGCTAGGTGGCTAAAGCACTGGCCCTGGATTCAGTAGGACCTGAATTCAAATGTGGCCTCAGACACTTGACACTTACTAGCTGTGTGACCCTGGGCAAGTCACTTAACCTTCATTGCCCCACCCCACCCCCCCAAAAAAAAAGAAAAAGAAAAAAGAAAGATGGAAGTGTAGTACCCCTTCTGGATTACTTCATCAGTGTGCATTCCTACTTGTGGGTTGGGTCCCCAGATGGTGGGAGTTCTCTGTAGTGTAGTGTAGTGAAGTGTATTTTTTTTTGCAGGGCAATGGGGGTTAAGTGACTTGCCCAGGGTCACACAGCTAGTAAGTGTCAAGTGTCTGAGGCCGGGTTTGAATTCAGGTACTCTTGAATCCAGGGCCAGTGCTTTATCCACTGCGCCACCTAGCCGCCCCCAGTGTAGTGTATTTTTAATAATCCATAGACAATTAGGTTACAGCAAAGGCATTTACTAAGATAACATAAAATAATATAGCCTCTTATGATAGGGTGATAATAGAAACAATAGCTATACAATAATCTACCTCAATAAATCTGGGCTTCAATCTCCCACAGACACATACTCCTTGAAAAGAATGTTCACAAACTTAAGATTTTGATAGGAGTGAAGCACAATGTTGCCAAGATATTTCATCCCTGCAGATTTTCATGACCTCAGTGGACTTTTTATGTCCTGACTCTACACATAAATGGGTTTCAGGCCCCTCAGTTACTACCCTCAAAATGGTTTCGTCTGTCTGTTGAAACAGTTTTCTGGGCTGTGACCACTGTGCATGCTACAGTTTCTTGGAGCCACTGGGGAGAGTTGGGTGGTGGGTGGACACCAGAAGTGGATGAGCAATCCCTGAAAAGGTCTTGATAGCCCTCGTATCAGAGGTACTAGTCTTCCCTGAACACCTGTACATGCCAACAAGGAAAGCTAAAAACAACAAAAAAGGGTTAGTTGGCTTATTTCTAAAAGCTGTCTTGTGGGAAATGGAGGCTCACAGAAGGAAGAGAACACTTACTTGAGGTGAACGCAGCAATGATACTAACAGCAGAAATTTTCTCTGTCGAGGAGAATGATCTTTGGGCCACACATGACAAAACAAAAATGGCTAATGGGGAGTGGAAGCTCAAGCTTAGTAAGGAAATAGAGTGCATCTGGCTGTCCTTGATGAGAGCAAATCACCTGACCCAGATGACAGCATTCTTGGATCCTGAAACAATGAGAGATGTTATTGCTGAGACGTTATCACTGATCTCTGAAAGCCTGGGACATGGAGAAGTACCACAAGATGAGAGGGGAGAATATGAAGCCTACAAACTACAGGCCAATGAATCTGACGTTGCTTCCCAGCATTTCTTATTATAAAACTGAGGTGTCTACCCTGAGATATCTCTGGGAGTACAAGAAACTTGTGAAGGACTATGGAAAATATCTGATAAATAACTATGTTTTATCCTATTAAGTAAGTACATTTTATGTTTTATGTATATATGCATGGTAAACTCTAGAATTTATTTCCTTTTATATTGAATAGAGGGTATGGAAAGATTTACTCAAAACCAAGGGTGTGAAGACAAAAAAAAAATGGAAGCCCTTGTTGGAAGGGGGACAGGTACATATAGTTTTCCTTTCTTCAGAAGAACTTGCTATTACACATTGTTACTGCATCTGGAAAAAACCAAACAAGTGTGGGAGCAGACCATGGCTACTTGTGTATAGGGGTTGAGGGAGTGGGTGGGGTGCTCTAGACCTGAAAAGCTTGCTCAGAGTGCAGCCTTTGCATTAGCCACCAGGTGGTGCTCTAAACTCAAGCTACCTGCTTTCAGCATCAAGTCAATCTCACACAAATGAAGGCAGGAGCCTATCCAGCATTTGGACTTTCTTTCAGCACAATCCTGAGTCCCGAGTTTATTCCACTGGGCTAGTGGAACCAGCCCGGAGTCCCCACAATCCTATCCTCATACTATCTTCCCAGGCTCTATCTCATTTAGCCTAGGTTTAAAATGTAAAGATTATTATGCAGTATTTGATAACTTCAATGGCTTACCCACCCATTGCCATTAAGTCTTACCTGCTTCCCAAAACTTTACATGACCCCCCAAAAAATACACTTGTATTATGTAGTAGAATATATTTTGCTAAATGAAATTAGAAAAATTGGAAAGATAAAATACTAAAACTTCCACAAAGTCTGAAATCTCTGCTTCAGTTTTGCCAGTGGAATAGCTATAGGCAGAGGCTATTGGTAGAGTGGGTCTATCAGACATTCCCTTTCCTCTATGCCACTTACAAAAAGGACAAAGGTGCATTCTAACCTTGTAGCAAGCAGCAACTCAACTGTGCCTCCTTTAGATATGGTAGCCACTTCTATGTGATTGCCTAGCAAATATTGTCTTCTCCTAATAGTCACCAGAGGCGCTTGCGCTCTCTCACGTGCTCTCTGTCTCTGCCTGTCTGTCTGTCTCTGTCTCTCTGTCTGTCTCTATCTCTCTCTCTCATTCTCTCTCTCTCCCTGAGGTCTCCAACATCAAAATAAGCTGTCCCTGTGAGCCCTGATGTCCAGATGAACATATAGAAGCGACCTCTCTGTTCATGCTGCATCTCGATTCACTTTCCTTCCTGTCCTTATCTGGACCTCTTTTGGCTTGCTTGCCAGGGACTGCTATGGCTCCACCAGCAGTTCAAAAAAATATCAATTCCAACCCACAGAGAATTCCCAGGCACAGTGATCCCCAAATAGGAACACGTGGAAAGTTTAGCATCCACGTTACTTCTTTTTCTAGTATGCCTGGCATTTTTGCCAAAAGGCATCGTCTATTGTTGCATTAAATTTACCAGTTGCAGACAATTAAACCACGTTTTGGCAATTCTCCGTTTGGGCTATGCAAGCCACAAGTATTTTAAGTCTCAAGAGCACCCTCAGAATGGGAAGAATATAGGGAAATACAAAGCAAAAGACAAGACTAATCTAGGGCTATTATAGTATTTGTGAATCTTTAGAGAAGTTAGTGAACATGTAAAAAAGGATCAAAGCGCTAACATGGTCTCGGTAAGACTGGCTCATGACAAACCTTATTTCCTTTTTCGACAGGCTATTAAATTGGTAATTGAGGGGAATGTTGTAGGTTTAATTTACCTAGATTTTAGCCAAGTATTTTATGAAGTCTCTCATGTTGTTCTTGTAGGAAAGGTGAATAGATGTGGTGTAGACAATAGTAAAATTATGTAGATATGGATGTGATTGACCCAACCTGGAGTAGTCAGTAATGGTTCACTGTCATCTTCTTAGGAAGGTTCTGTTGGAGTGCCTCAACACCCGTATTTGGCCCTGTACTATTTTATCAATGACTTAGATATAGGCACTATCAAACTTGCAAGAGGCATAAAACTGGGAGAGATAGCTAACATGCTAGATCATTGAGTCAGGATTCAAAAAGTTCTTAACAAGAATTTCAGGCCATATCAAGTAATATAAAATTTAGTAGGTGGAATATAAAGTCTTACACTCAGGTTTACAAGCTAGGGGAAGCATTGTTAGATGATAATTTGTCTGAAAAAGATTTGGGGGTTTTAGTGGACTGCAAGTTCAGTATGAGTCAAAAATATGAAATGGCAGCCAAACACAAAGCTAATGTGATCTTAAGCTATTGGGGAGTGTCCAGCACAGGAATCATCATGGTGAAGGACCTTACGTCCATTCCATACGAGGACAGGCTGGGGGTGTTTAGCCTGTAGAAGATAACATTTCTGGGGGAGAGGGAGAACATAATGGCTGTTTTCCAATATTTGAAAGTTGTCACATGGAAGAGGACTTGTTTGGTTCAAACTCAGAGAATAAAAGTAAGATCCATGAGTAGAATTTGCAAGGAGATAAGTCTAAGTGAGTTGATCTTTCATAGACCTAGTCACAGAAAGGGGGCTAGATAACAAGGTGTTTAACTGTAAGAATGCTGCCATTGCCGGCTGATCCCTTTATGAGGTACAAATTAGTAGATTGAGTGAGTCATAAAGGAAGCAAAAATGATCAAATGAAGAATGAAAGATCACACCTCCAAGGTGACCCTTGAAAGTCATTTGGTGAATTCAGGGGAGATAACTAAAGAAAAGGAAGCCAAGTCCTGATGAGATGTGAGATGCATAGAAGATATGCAGAAGTAGAGAAGGGGAGGCTTTGAGAAGCTTCTTGGAGATGGGGAAATAGAAGCAGAGGCGCAAACTACTACTACAAAGATAGGAGCCACACTGAGGCTGTTTAAGTCAGTGAGGTACAAGGAGTGTTTGGACAGATATGTAGCAATGTTACTGAAAGCATGCTGGGACTATGAACCTCATGGTGGCAATCCAGGATCTTCTTTCTCCCCTTGGGCTGAAATCTTTCCTACTGAGCACAGAGAAAGTCTGCTGACCTTTGTTTTAGAAATTTACTTTGATTATATAAACATTAACTGTAAGTCTTTACCAGTCTGAGTGTACTTATTGGAAATGCAGTTGGGATGAAAAATTGAACAGGTACGTATTCAAAGAGAGAGATCTAATACCAAGGTATGTTGACAGATCACTCTCTCTTGATGGGGACTTGGACCTAGCAAGAGAGAGACCGAGAGAGAGTGCGTGTGTTAAAGATCCTTTGATATGAATTAAAGCTGAAAAGGAGGGAAATCCATCTAAACAATGAATCAATAGTGGGGTGGGAGTAGGGAGTGATTAAACAGCCTTGCTCTCCTTGCCTTCTCCCCCACCACTGCTTCAAGTGGGAATTTTCTGAAGATATTTTTTTCTCACCATTTTTTCCCCTAATTTTATTTTTCTTTGCTTGAAAATTTTGCACACTGCTTTAATTCTTCCTTCCCACTTAAGCAGGATTTCCCAGCATTATTACTCCATTGGTATTTTATTTTCTTCTCTCTCATGTATAACTGCCTCCATTATGCCTACTCTATATTACTATATCAAATTTACATATGAAAGGCTACATTTAACACTAAGAGTTATTTTGTTACCTATCAGTGTGCAAATAGAATGTTATCACTGTTATTACTTTTGACTTGCATTACTGTTATTCAACATCATTTGCTTAGAGCACCAGGTTACAGTATCATTGTGGTATAAGCCTATTTGGATAGCTCATTTTCATAAAGCTGTTGAGTACTGTAATTATGGATAAATACTTTTAAAATATGAGTATTGCATGTAAAATGTATTGTTGTTTAATGGACGTTAACATCTGTGTGGGAGTACTGATATTTGCAACAGACCATGAAGCTGAGGGCATTACAAAAGTATTGAAGGACATAGTTAAAGAGTTGAGGATTCTAATTCTAATTTCTTTGGGGGGGAGGGCAATTAGGGTTAAGTGACTTGCCCAGGATCACACAGCTAGTAAGTGTCAAGTGTCTGAGGCAGGACTTGAATTCAGGTCCTCCTGAATCCAGGGCCAGTGCTTTATCCACTTCACCACCCAGCTGCCCCTCTAATTCTAATTTCTAAGAAAAGAGGCCAGGAGAAGCCACTAAGGACATGTCCTGTGAATTGCTAGACCCATTTGATCACTCAGAATTTGTGACAAAATCCATGTAGGGGACACCCTCCAACAGCCTGCTTATCTAAAATGGAAAAGTTCTGGTTTGGGATTTGGGGTTTTTGGTGGGGGGGGGGGGGTTGGCGACATTAATGAGTAAAGAGGGAGACCACACAGCAGTCCCAGTACAGATACAAATCTTTCCTGTAAGTCCCATCTATAGAGGAAACTGAAGTGAGATTTTCATCCTTAGAAACAAACATCTCATCTGTAGGTCAAGCTGATTCCATATTCTCCATGGCAGAAACTGAAGCTTTGTCTGTTCATGTTAGTCTTGCTAAGCCATAATGGGGAACCCCTCTTAGGAGAAGGGCCAAAACAGGGTCCTCTGCAACAGAGATAACTTGTTTGTGCATAAGGCATGAACATATCCTCTCCAGTGGCTCGAGGCTGTTTAGGGACAAGTCTGAGACCTCACTGCAGACAGCAATAAAGAACTTTCTTAGGAATACACCCTTGCCCTCCTGGAGTAGATTCAGTAGAGGTTTAGGGCAAGTATGCAATAGAACTTTTTAGGGATATCAAGCAAATTTGAGCTAAGATATCACTGAGACTTGGTGGGATAAATCCCATGGCTCTCAATGAGGAGACCTTATTCAAAGTAAACAAATGTAAAAGGAGAGGGATATAACATTGTATATTAAGAAAGTATATTCCTGTGAGGAAATCCAGGAACCAAAATGAAGAAGCATGATGGAGAGTATGTGGTTAAAGATCAAAGGAGAGAGAAAAAGAAGTGATTTGATCATTGGCGTATACTGTAGTCCACCTGGGCAGAAAGAGAAAATAGAGAAAGAATTTGGAAAACAGATCACAGCTTAGCACAGAGGCATAATGTAGCAGTGGTGAGAGGTCTCAATAATCTAGACATCTGCTGGAGTTCTCTATGCCCAAAACAGGGCAGCTAAGAGTTACCTTAATGATGCTCACTAATTGGAATTGGCAGCTGGGGTGGGAATAATGGGAACCTTGGGCGGAAAGTGACCAACCCAACCCAAAGTTTGTGACAGAGGAAAGAAATCTGGGCCTAATCAAACATATACCTTAGATCTAGGGAAAGTTAGTTTCAAAGTGCTCAGAGGAAATATAGGTAGGATTCAATAGATTAAATGGGGGTTGTTCTTCAGGCTTTGAGTGTACTAGGTGTGATGGAGATCTGAGTGTAACAGAGAGTGGAAGAAAATCTGTTTGCAAGGGGCAGCCCTCCTGAATCCTATTCTAAGTCCTCAGAGGTACCAGCATCCCCCATAATATTAAGTTCTAACCAGAAGATGCCTGCTGAAGATGGTTCTGGAGACCTTGAGAACAATGCCAGCCTCGGTGCTGTTAACACCATCTACAATAATCATTCTCCTTCATAGGCCTCTGCATTTCAGGAAGAGCACTTCACCAGCAGTGTGGACTTTTACAGGGCCTGGCTTCCTCATGAGCATTGCATATCTGGAACCAGGGAATGTAAGAGTCTGATTGACAGTCTGGAGCAGTGGCCAAATGTAAGTTGCTCTGTGTTCTGTTCTTGGCCACCATGGTGGGGCTCCCGCTGCAGTGTCTGACAGCCAGGATGGGGGCCGTCATGAAGTCTGCATCTTGCTGAAATGTGTCACCAGCAGTATCGCAAGGGCCCCTGAATTATTATGTGGCCAATGGTAGAGCTGTCCAGCATAGGTTCGGATGTGCAATTAGTCATAGGTTCAGCTATTGCCATCAACCTCCTGTCTGCTGGGAGGATTCTCATTCCTATAGCAGATGCCTTCCTACCTCTCTGGACAAAAATGGTTTGAGGAAACTGGAAGCGTTTCTTGGCTTTCTCATCACCAACACGGCCTTCACATGTGGATATAAGTATGTCGCAGTGAAACCCAGCCAGCCCTGGGTGCTTCAGAGTCCTGGGAAAGACATGCTTATGCTCTCCTCTTAAGGCTGTCACACCCCAGATTTAAACTCGGGCCTTCCTGCCTACAGGGCCAGTGCTCTACCTACTGTGTCATCTTGCTGGCTCCAACTTTTCAGTGACTGGTCTGATCAGAGAGCTTCCTGAGGCCTGTTATTTCAGGTGGGCCCCAGCTGTGTTTGACTCTACTCTACTGTCATGTTTTCATTAGCTGCTTAATGCTGCACACAGACCCTGCCAGGCCCCTTTCCGGTTCTCGAACCGTAATTGAATCAAAACTGCCATTACTTCTGGAAACCATATGTCAGTCCACCACCCCCACCATGATCCCACTTATGAACCTAGGAACTTTTCAGGCTACAAGAACCTTCTCTGACTGTTGCTCCCCTCTGTGTCTTGTCTCCCCCTGTTAGAATAGAAGCTCCTTGAGAGCAGGAAGTGGTTTTGCTGCTGTGTTTCTATCCCCAGTGCTTAGCCTACTGTTTGGCACATGAGAAGTATTTAATAAGTGATTTTCCATTTCTCTCAGAGTCAGAAAGCTCTTGGCTCTGGAATCTCAGGTGCTCACAAGCTGTGCGACCCCCGGCACATTTCATAGCCTTTCAGCCTCAGTCTACTTGTCTGTAAAATGGAAATAACAATAATATTTGGAGCACTTCCCTCACAGCACTGTTGTGAGGATCAAATGTCAGTTGTTATTATTCCCCCTCACTTGAAGTCTTCAAGCAAAGAAGACTGGGTGATTACTTACTTATAGCGTATGTTAAAGAGGGGATTTTTTAAAACATGTAGATTGGATCAGCTGGTCATCCATCTTGGAAATTATGTGATTTTATAGTGGCATAATTCCTTTATAGTTCAAAATAGTCTTGTCTTATGCAATCTTGGAAAAATTTACTTGTAATTCTGTCTCATTCTGGTGCTTTTTTAAGGAGCAAGTCATTAATTACCTGGTCTTGTTCTTTGCTAGGTGGTGTGGTAGATAGAGGGTTGGGTCTGAAGTCAGGAAGACTCATGTTCCTGAGTTTAAATCTAGCCTCTAACACTTACTAGCTGTGTGACACTGGGCAAGTCACTTAACCCTGTTTGCCTCAGTTCTTATTTGTAAAGTGAGCTGGAAAAGGAAATGGCAGAAACTACTCCTGTATCTTTTTTTTTTAATGGGGCAATGAGGGTTAAGTGACTTGCTCAGGGTCACACAGCTAGTAAGTGTCAAGTGTCTGAGGTCAGATTTGAACTCAGGTCCTCCTGAATCCAGGGCTGGTGCTATATCTACTGCACCACCTAGCTGCCTCTCCAGTATCTTTTTCAAGAAAACCCCAAATGGGGTCCTGAAGAGTGGGATGCAACTGAAACAAATGAACAGCAATAACAGCAACAATGACAAGAAGAAGGGGGGGTGGCTAGGTGGCGCAGTGGATAAAGCACCGGCCCTGGATTCAGGAGTTCCTGAGTGCAAATCCAGCCTCAGACACTTGACACTTACTAGCTGTGTGACCCTGGGCAAGTCACTTAACCCCCATTACCCCACAAAAAAAAAAGAAGGGGGAGGAGGAGAAGGAGGAAGAAGAAGAAGAAGAAGAAGAAGAAGAAGAAGAAGAAGAAGAAGAAGAAGAAGAAGAAGAAGTCCTTTGCAATTGATCTCTTTAGGTGATCAGTTTCCTGCTTTGTCAATTTGGGTGTTTCACATTTTTGTACATATTTACCCATTTGTTTCAGCTTCACAAGTGTATTTGCATCAAGGCATGGGATCTCTGATCATTTAATGTTCATTCATTGTAGTTTTTCCTTTCTCATTTCTAATTTTGGTCATTTCAAGTTACTCTTTTAAAAATTAAATATAGGGGCAGCTAGGTGGCACAGTGGATAGAGCACCGGCTCTGGATTCAGGAGGACCTGAGTTCAAATCCAGCCTCAGACACTTAACACTTACTAGCTGTGTGACCCTGGGCAAGTCACTTAACCCCAATTGCCTCACCAAGATAAATAAATAAACAAATAAATATAGATTCCACTCATGGTTCCTTTCTCTCCTGAAACATAAGCCTCTAACATTATGAATTTAATTCTGAAAATGTCTTTGTCTGAATTCTACATTTTTTGATGTGTGGCAGGTTTTCTGGAGTTAACCCTGGTTCTCCCTTCTTTTTTTCCCCTCCTATATCCAGTTACTGGATGATTCCTTTCAATCCAACCTTTCAGAAGTCTCTTAAGATCCACCTTTTCTGCTTCATTCTCACTTTCACACCCTAATCCAGGATTGTAATATGCTGTGTCCTAATTGATTTTCCTGCATTTTCCCTCTTCTTATATACTGCCAACAAACTCATCTTACCAGAACACTGCTTATGTCAGCTCAGTTTTCATTTCCTCCCTCCTCCCCTCGCATACACGATAAAGTTCAAACTATTCCACCTGGAATTCAAAGCCCTGCAAGGTCATTCCAGGCCCACAAACTCTACTCCAGGTAAACTAATCTATTCCCTAGCAATTGGGTTTTTTTTTTAAAAATCACTGACGCCCCCATGATGTGCAGGCCCCTAGGGGAATAGTGGAACATGCACCTTAGATTTGGGGCCCAGTGGACAGAGTGCGAGCTTTGGAGCAAAGGCTTTGGACTCAAACTAGGTCATCTCCCTGTGTGACCCCAGGCAGGTCATGTACTCTCTCTCAGTTGTAAAACCAGGGGCTTAGACTTGATGACCTCAAAGTTCTCTTCCATGTCTAAATCCATGATCTGTGATCCTTCATGAAGGACTGAGGGAGATGAAAAGATAAATAAGACACTTGCAAACAGTAGCGCGTTCACAATCTAGTGAGCAGGGATACCAGCACACACAGCTCATGGTAATTCAGAGAGGAACAGCATTGATGCACATGAGAAGTGCAAAGTGTCACCATGCCTTGTGGTTTTCTATCTCTGTACTTTGGCTTATGGTGTTCCTCTTCCCTAGGTTTTCTTCTTTCCTCCCTAAAAGCTACCCAACTCAAAGCTGTGACAAAGCACCCCTCAGGACTCTCTCTCATCTCCTGGATGCTTCTGCAATTTCTTCCTCACCTCCTCCACAGGCATGACCGGCTGTTGATTCGTTAGTTATGTCCTCGTGCTATGTGGTTCTAAAAGGACTGGGCCATACTGTATGGACCCCTTTTAATGCCCAGAGCAGTGCTTTCTGTAGATGAAATGCTTAATATATCTCTTGGTTTCTTGATTGAATGAAACCCTTCCCAAATTCTTGGCTTTAAGGACTGGTAACCCTGGAATTTTTTTTTGATCCTCAAAAGAGACCTAGTGGGGCAGCTAGGTGGTGCAACAGATAAAGCACTGGCCTTGGATTCAGGAGGACATGAGTTCAAATGTGACCTCAGACACTTGACAATTACTAGCTGTGTGACCCTGAGTAAGTCACTTAACCCTCGTTGCCCCACAAAAGAGAGAGAGAGAGAGACCTAGCTACAAATGTGTCCTCTTCGCTGCCTTGGGGCTTCAGATACCTAGAGATTTAGGCAAGGTCCTGAAAAAAAAAATCAAAAGTAAGCCTTTAAGGGACTTTGGGGGGCATTTCCACTCAGGCAGGACTGAGAAGGATAAAGCAGGACTAAAATTTTGCCCTAGTGGCTTACCCTCAGCATTAGAGACCATCCTGGGAACATCTATCTTTTCTTTCTTTTCAGGAGACTACAATAAGTGAGCTGTCTGAGAATGAGCTATTGAATAGGAAACTGACTTTTCCAAACTCAAGGTCAGTAACATAGAGGGGAACAGCTTCATGGTCAGGAACCCTGATTCCTTAAATCATCCTGAGCTACAGATGAGGAGAAGTGGGCTCCTTTCCTTTTCCTTAACCATTAAGATTTTCTAACAAATTCATGGACTGTCATAGGGAATTTGCAGGGTCCTTACAAATAGTAGAAGAAAATCAACAAATGCTTTCCAAATTGAATCACTTGATTTTGTTTGTACTTGATAACTCTGAAGAACGCCATGTAATCTCATAAATTTGGGGAAAGTACGGTTTTTCAAAATTCCATTAGAAAACCCCAACTTCCTCCCAAATACTTATGCAGAAGGAAAATGTTTACATCTCTGAATCCCCACACATTCTCTCTCTCAGTTTTTCAACAACAGGTATGGCAAAGTCAGATGAAAATCTTAAAGTGAATGAAGAACAGAAGTCAGAAGAACGAGTTGGAAGCCCCAAGTCCTCTCTGTCTTTTTCACATTCACAAACTCCTGATGTGGGCAGCTTAAATGTGGTTTCTCTAGTAGGCAAACTCAGCAGCCATGACCAAGACCAGAGTCAGAAGGATGGACTTAATGACATCTAATAAGGGCACAGAGAAAACCTCGAGGCAGAAACCTGGAAGAAAAGGAGAAGGAAGAGCAGGAGGAAGAGGAACAGAAGGAACAGAAGAGTCGGCGGCACCTTGGGACACCAACCAGAATTGCTAGGTTGCTCATGAAGTCATTAAACCATTTAGAGAAACAGAAGTAGGTCTCTGTTGTTCCCATTTGTTTCTTTTACACAAAATTTCACAGTTTAAAAGGACCTAAGAGTTAGTTTAGGTCTGTATGTACCTGAACAAGAATCTCTTGGATAGTATCCCAAGAAGTAATTCACCTGAAGACCCTCAGAGATGGGGAACTTGGTATCTACTGAGATAGTTCATTCCACTTTTGCATAGTTATCATTAGGAAGTTTTACCTGATGTACACACACACACACACACACACACACACACACATCTTCCTTCTACTGCCTTCTGAGGTCACAATATAATGGAAAGAACAATAGAAAGGCCTGAATCTAAACCCTCACTAGGATACTTACTAGCTATGGGACCAGAGGCAAATCACCCAATCTCTTCTGTGAAATAGTTTCATTAATCCCTGGAATCTTTGGGAAGGACCCTCCCTCTCCCTCTCCCTCTCCCTCTCTCTCTCTCTCTCCCTCTCCCTCTCTCTCTCTCTCTTTCTTTCTCTCTCTCTCTCTCTCTCTCTCTCTCTCTCTCTCTCTCTCTCTCTCTCCCCCCCTCTCTAATTCTGTCTCTCTGTTTCTGTCTCTCTTTGTGTCTGTCTCTGTATCTCTGTCTCTCTTTGTCCCTCTGTATTTCTCTGTCTCTGTCTCTGAATTGGTCCTCATCCATAAAATTATGATAATGTCTATACTATGAGTATTACTGTAAGGAAAGCACTCTGTAAATCTTCAAATGCTTGTATATGTGAGTTACCATCATCATTTCATAAAACAACTCCGGAAATACTTTAAACCAACCATCCCATCCTCCTACCCAAGTCTAACTTCTCCAAACTAGACATATCCAGGTCCTTCTATACTCAGTCCTTATGCAGCATGACCTTCAGTTCTCCCAATGGCCTGATCATCCTTGAAATGAGCCCCAGATTGTCAGTTTGCTTCCTAAAATGTGACATTCAATACTACACACAGTCTACAGTGCAGAAGACAGTGAAATTATTCTAGATAATAGACAGTGTATTACTGTTAAAGTACATTGGATTAGATTTTTTGGTTGCTCTGTCACAGTATATTGACATACTCGGGTGTTTTACTCTCGATGTAATGACCTATGTTATATAACTTATGGCCAGCTAGTATAACATAGAAGCTGGTAACTCCAACATTCTGGCTCTAGAGGAGGGGACAGTTAACTCTGGGCCAACCATGGTTAGTTGTGTGGCCTGTGAACTACATTTTTAAATAAAGTTTACATTTAAGTATTTTACGTTTTAAAAATTGGAAATGCCCTTCTTGGCTCAGAGAGATAAAAAAAAACCAAACACCTTTTAGGGACTGGGCTTGGCTCTCAAGCCATAGTTTGCTGACCCCTTCTCTAGAATGTGATGATTTAAAAATGATTTGGAAGCCTTTGGCTTGAAGGACATTTATCTGTGGAAAGAAAGTGAATCAAACCAATAAAACATGAACTATACAATGGAACAAAACACTAATTTAAGAGGCCAAATTCAATTCTCATCTGCTCTCAGATGAACCAGTCTGAACCTTTTTATTTTCTAAACTGGAATATCAAAGTATTTTCTAAACTGAACCTCAAATGAACTGATAAAAATATCAGTCAGCAACTATTTGATGAATACTTGCTTGCTGTTGTGCTTAATTCAAATCCCTGGTTTATGTCCTAGCTGCCATGTGCTGACAGCTGCACCCTTCAAGGGATCACACACAAAACATTGATGGAGCTAGCACTGGCTTTGCATAATCGCTAGAATATTATTGCTAGCACTCTGAAGAAAAGTGAAGTCATTTATACATCACCCTCTCCCAGGCAGTCAATCCACTCCCACCCAAGTGCTCATGTCACCACCACTGAAGGTACTGCTACTTTTTCTAAAGATTCAGAGCAAATTTAGGACTTAATACTGTCCAACTCATTGAGGCAGTGCCTAAGAATCTACCTAACCCTGATTCCTTGTAATAGGTTTTAAATTACACCCAGTAGCTGGTCTACCTCGTTAATTAGAATATATAATTTTTTTCCTTTTTCCACAGAGTGCAAGAATTTTTTTTCAGATACATGACACCTGATTTTGACGTTTGCTGGACCACTTTTGTATATAGAAAATTGTAGAATATTAGAGTTGGGAAAAGACCTTTAAATAGATTATCCAGCCCCCTTACTTTACAGATGTCCAGAGAGACATGGAGAGAAGGACAGAGAAAGGAGAAAGATAAAGAGAGGAGACAAAGACCCAGGGATGGTAGCAGAGAGATAGAGATGAGAGAGATCATTTATTAAGCAGTATATGCCAAGCATTGTGCTAAGTGCTGGGGATATCGTTGTTATTCAGTTGTTTAGTCATGTCTGACTCTTGTCACCCCCTTATGGGGTTTTCTTGGCAAAGATTCTGGAGTGGTTTGCCATTTCCTTCTCTGGTGGATTAAGGCAAACAGAGGTGAAGTGACTTGCCCACACAGCTAGTGAGTGTCTGAAGCTGGATTTGAACTCAGGCCTCCATGACTCTAAACCCATGGCTCTATCCACTGAGCCACCTAACCACCCCGGGGTTACAAAAACAAGAAAACCTTCCCCATGGTTCCTACTTTCAGGGAACTTACATTCTAATAGGCAAACGTGAAACATAAGGGGAACTGAGAAGGGGGTGGGAAGAGTCCCTGTGCCTAGTGAAGCTGCTGAGAAGGTAACCTCAAATGAAGTGAGCAGGGCTAGGGCTACTTAAGAAGTGGCCAGGGGGCAGCTAGGTGGTGCAGTGGATAGAGCACCGGCCCTGGATTCAGGAGGACCTGAGTTCAAATCCGACCTCAGACACTTGACACTTACTAGCTGTGTGACCCTGGGCAAGTCACTTAACCCCAATTGCCTCACCAAAAAAAAAAAAAAAGTAAAAAAAAAAATAGGCAAACAAAGAAGTGGCCAGTGGGGAGCTCAGGACCAGGGAAGAAGAATCAAGCAAGGAAGAGGTAAGTGAAGCTGCAGGGCAGTTAGATGGCAAAATGGATAGAATGCTAGGCCTGGAGCCAGGAGGATCTGAGTTCCAGTGTAGCCTCAGACACTTACTAGCTGTGTGACCCTGAGCAAGTCACTTAACCCCAATTGCCTTAAACATCCAGAGCCATCTCCAGTTGTCTTGATATATGTGTTGTTGTTTGTCCTTCTATCTCGGAGGACCATGACACCAGGGTGATGTCATGACTTGTGCTGAATTAGATTTAAGTGAGGGAGGGCTGTGCAGTCACTCTCTCCTCCAGAGCCATCTGGGTCTGGTGGCAAGATATACATCAGGACGACTGGAGGACAAACAACAACAACAAGTGAAGTTTTGGGGAAATGGGACAGACCAGAGGGAGTTGAGCTGGAAGTGTAGAGTATGGAATGCCTATAATACTTTGTAATTTGAGTTGGTTATGTGAGACTGAGACTGTGTAGCAAGAAACCACAAACCTAACTGCACCAGGTACTTGAGATACAAGTACAAAGAATGAAACAATTCTTACTTGGAAGGAATAGAGGGTAACAATTACATACATAAGTAGATACAACACAAATACAAAGTGATTGACTATAAATACAACGTAGTGAAATATGAGGTGGTTTGAGAGGAAGGACACTAGCATTTTGGGGGATCCTGAAAGGCTTCATGCAGAAGGTGGTGCTTCCTTGGCATCATTAAGGATGAGAGTACCTGCATCTATGAGGCTGAAGGAAGGAGAGATTCCATTGCTAGGCATGTGACACGGCCAGCACAAACACACAGAGGCGGGAGTGTTGTGTGTGAGCAACAGAATTACTAGACTGGTTTGGCTGAATCACAGAGTGGGGAAAGGGAAGGAAGTAATGGCCGACAACACTAAAAATATATATTGCTCGGAGCATAGCTGTGCGAGGCTTTCAAAGCTAAACAGTTTACATTTGATCCTAGAGGCAACAGAAAACCACCGGAGTTGATGAAAGGAGTCGCATGGTGCTTAAGGAAAATTGCTTTGATAGTTGTGTGTAGTGAGAACTTTGAGGCAGTGAGACTAATAACAAGAATTTACAACGCATTTAAAGGTTTGCAGAGCTATGTTTTAGATGTTATGTATACATGTTATCTCATTTGATCCTCACAAAAAAACCCCCACCATTTTACAGATGGGAAGGAGGCAGAAGTTAAATGACTTGCCCAGGGTCACACAACTACTAAGTGTCTGACACTGGATTTGAACTCTAGCCAATCAATCACTCCATCTTCATGATTCTAGGTCCGGCATTCTATCCACTGTGCCACCTAGCTGCCTTGATAACAAAATAATGACTGAAAAATTATCAGATTTGGCAATTATGAGATCACTGGTAACTTTTTAGAGAGTGTTTTCAGTTGAGTGATGAGGTCAGAAGCAGTTTATTAAAGTACTGAGGAGAGGAGTTCAAATAAACAAGCAATCAAACAAGTGCCTACTATGTGCCAGATACTGTGCTAAGCACTGGGAATACAGCAAAAGGCAAAAGTCAGTCACTGTCCTCAGGAGTTTACCATTTAATAGGGAAAACAGCAAGCAAACAGATTATGTACAAGCAAAGTATATACAGATAAATAGGAAATCGTTAACAGAGAGAAAGCATTAGAATTGAGGGGTTGGAAAAGGCTTCCTCTCAAAGAAGGGGTTTTAGGTGAGGTTTGAAGCTAGGGAAGCCAATAGGCAGAGGTATGGATGCCAGGCATGAGAGGACAGCCAGAAAACCCACCCAGAGTTGAAAGAGTGTCTTGTTCACATAATAGCAAGGAGTCCACTGTCACGGGATTGAAGAACATGTGGCAGGGAGTAAGGTATAAGAAGACAGGCAAGGTAGAAGAGGGCTAGGTTATGACAAACTTTGAATGCCAAACAGAGGATCTTGGAGGTATTAGGGAGTCACTGGAGTTTATTGAGTAGGAGAGTGATATGGTCAGACCTGTGCTTTAGGAAAATCACTTTAGTGGCTGAATGGGGGATGGATTAGAGTAGGGAGAAACTGGAGGCAGAAGAACCAAGTATAGACAGGTTTTTCAAGGAGTTTGACTTAGAAAGGGAGTAGGGAAATAAATAGGAAAAAATGCAAGTGTCACATTATAGTAGAACTGGATATATATTTGATCCCATTCCCTCCTATTTTTTCCAGCAAATTGCAGTTATATCTATAGTATCGATAAATTGATTTATTAGTCTCATAATAATCTCCACCTTGGGGAGGTACAGGGGAGGGCCTGTCCTATTCATTATAATATTCTCCACCTCAGGGAGGTACAGGGGAGGGTTTATCCTAATTTGGAGTTCCTGGGGTCCTAAGCCAACTCTGAGGCAGATACCTTTTTCAGTGGAGGTATGTTTTTGAGGTTTACACATCATAAGGTGAATCTGGGGACAAATTTGGCCTTTTCTGCGCATTTCTCTTTCTGATTCCCATGCTTAGTTTCAAAACATATTCATTTTTCATTTATTTCTGGTCTAAGTTTCTATAGTCTGTCAATTCCTTTATTGTTATAGTCTTCAGGTCGTTATGGCCTAGCTCCCTCTATTCCTATTATGGGTACTGATTTATGTGGGTGTGAGAACCTAGCATCCTGACTTGTAAGTTATCCATTAACTGGGGTCTGACTCCCTTTCAGAGCTAATATCTGAATTAAAGCTTGGGTCTTAGGTTTTTCTATTAACCCCCTTTTCACCTCCTACATCAATACAACTAAGATACCTCCATCTCCTCTAAAGAGCTCATTCACTCAAGCATTTTCTGGAATGTTCTAATCTGTGTAATTTATGCAATTTCGATTTCCTATATGCTTGGATCAATGGGTTTACTCACTAGTTGCGATTTGTGTTGGTCTTTCATGTAACTAACATTTGCCTGGAAGGAATCAAGCCAGCAGTTTGAACCTGGGGTACCTTCCATCTTTTAAGGGAGAGCAACCAGGAAAGCTAGCAGCTTTTGAGCATAAAAAATAGGGCCCCGGACCAGTAATGTTTAGTGGGGCATATAATCATTTTAGTCCAGTATCACTCGTTCTGTCCATTAATTACCTCCGTCTCAGAGGAGAACAATGCAGCCACCTTCCTGGCTCCTTCTCTTGCTCTCCTCTAGGAGAGAATATTGAACAGGCATATATACAAGATTCCAGAGCTATCCGTGGCTGCCCTCCAGCCTCTTTATTACATTTAGACATCCCACGTCACTATACGTAATATATCTTAGGATACAGTTTACTTGGGTAGCATGTATCTCCAATATAGACGTGGGGCTCATTTGCATAGAGATTCACTGATGTGAAATGAAATCACCGGGAGATCGTATGAGGGTAAAAAGGGGGCTGCGTGCTTCTCGAACGCAGGGTCCCCAGATGCCGGTGAGAACTGATGGGTCCAGACCCCACAAATGCACCTAACCGTGCGATATACAGCCAAACTCGGGATCCGTGTTGGTTTCAACTCCCTCTAAGCATGTGGAGCCCGCACGCCCTGCAGCGCCGCAGCCCGAGGCTGCAGACGTGTCAGGGGCTTTATTTTCAGGGTTTGTCGGATGCTTTGCACACAGTAGGCAGGTAATAGAGGTTTCAAGCGTTTGTTTTACAGTTTGAGAAAGCGTACGTGTGGGGGTGGGGCGGGGAGGAAAATCCAAGATGGCAGCAGCGGGTCCGACAATCACAAAAGAAATGTAAGACACGTGTACAGGGTTCGGCTTGCCTCGGTCCTGGGTCCCAGTGGCTATTGGGCCACCCGGCCTTTGTAACTCCGCCTCTTCTTCTTCCCGGAGACCCGAGGCTCAGCCAGACCTCGGCCTGGGGGGGCGGAGCCGGGCCCTCGGCATCCAGCACGCCTGCGCTCTTCCGGAGCACCTCGGCGACCCAAAAGGCTTCGCCGGCCCACTTCCGCTTCCGTGTCGGGATTATGGCGGTGGCAAATTCAAGCCCTGTCAACCCTATCGTCTTCTTTGATGTCAGCATCGGTGGCCAGGTGGGACAGGGTTGGATCAAAGAGGTCCAGGATGACTGGGGAAAGGGCTGAAGGCGATTGCTACGCGCTGCCCCGGAGACGCGGGGGAAGCATGTAGAACCTTGCGAACCGCATGGGGAAGGGGGGAATGAAGCCTGAGAAGCGGGCGGGACCAATGCGTCCGGAAGACGGGGTGGGGGGGGGGGGAGGGCGGAGGAACGGGCGGGACCACAAGCACGACCAAGAGGCTCGAGAATGGGGGAGAGAGGGCGGGACCAATCGGCTCGAGGATGAGGGAGAGCGGGTGAGACAAAGAAGGGACAGGTCAGAATCCCGTATGGTCAGACTGACAGGTCTGGACACTTTAGCTGGGAGAATGAATGGACAGAACCAAACATGGCCGGGGGTGGGGGTGGAAGGGGGAGAACGGGAGGGACCAATGACCAGGGTGGGGAACCGGCCGGGAGGGAGGAGAAAGAGATGACGTCACTGACACGCCCTTGCATTGCTCCACCCTGCAGGAGGTTGGCCGAATGAAGATTGAGCTCTTCGCGGACATCGTGCCCAAGACCGCGGAGAATTTCAGGTCCGGGAACCCCTCCCCCCTGCCCCCAGGTTCAGTGGGACGGGCAGGAGCCTTCGGCCTTGTCACTATAGCCTTAACCTTGTCTGGCTGGTGTGTAACAGCATCTGTCTGGGAGGACGTAGCATCTTTCTGACTTTTTTGCCTCTTCCGTGCTTTAGAGTATAAGCCCAGTAATGGGGTTTCTGGGTCAAAGGGTGTGATTAGTTCTGTGGCTTTTCTTGCATAATTCCAAAGAAGTTGGGCCAACACACAGTTTCGCTGGAAGTATATTAGGGATCCTGCCTTCCCCATCATCCTTGTAATATTTCCCTGATTGCCCATGTGATCAATCTCACTTTGTGTACATCTGCATTCTTTGCATCTTTTGGGATTTGGGGCAGCTTTTTAGATGACCTATTTATTGATGGCTTGCAAATTTTTAAAAACTTGGCCCATAGTAAGCACTTAATAAAATGCCGTCTTTCCATCTACTAGTTCTAGATTTGAAAGGAACTATGTGTTCCAACCCCCTCATTTTGGAGATAAGGTACCTTATCTGCAGGAAAATTTTGTCCCTCGGGTAGTAAATATCAGAAGCAGAATTTGAACACAGGTCCTCTGACTCAGGAACCAATGCTTTTTCCTCCCAGACATTTATCCTGTTTTCTTAGTGTTTCTTGTCAAATAAAAGAGTCCTAATTTGTGTTCTTGGGTTTGTCAAACATCTGAAGTTGTACCGATTGGATTCTAGGTTTTACTTAGCTAAACTTTTTCATTGTTCTACTTTATTTTCTAGTCAACATAATTTTGATGGTTAGTTACTGCTTTGTGTAACATAACATGAGACCTGGTTATACCAAACACCCTTCTCTCCTATCTTTTTGCATTTTCCTCTAAGGTGCTGTTTTTTTGTTTTGTTTTGTTTTGTTCTTGAGGTTGGGAGACCATCTCTCTCCTTGTCTGTCTTTCTGTTCCCAGTATCTGGGGGCATGGAGGGGAAAAGCAGAGTCCTTATTGCTGGGTACCTGCCTCTAACATATGTGGTCATTTTGTTATTGTCACTTCTATATATGTCATGGCCTGTCAGCAGTGTCTGGTTATATATACACACAAGACCTTCTGTTGCTAACACATCCATGTATGTGTGTATATATATATATATATATGGACATGTGTTAACCTCTGTTTATAGATGGCGGGTGTAGCTCCCTTATCCCCTCTCCCAGGTCACAGTTTCTCTTCCCTATGGCCTCTCAGTGTCTATGGCTTTGCAAATCATTTTTTTCTTTCTTTCAGGCAGTTCTGCACAGGAGAATTCAGGTTGGTTTACAAAATGCTTGGGTAGGAGCCTCCAAAACTTGAATCAGTTCCTTTGGGAAGCTACCATCAGGCCTAGGGGAGCTGCTGGGATCAAGGCTGCAGGCCCTGCCTGTCACTCTGCTGTTTTAGTCAGTCACCCACTCTTCCTCCTTCCCCAGAGGCAGTTGGGGGAATTAGTTTTGAGGGTCTTTCTCCAGTTTGGGCATGTTTTATGGACGGGCCTGGGATTGTCTGCAATCCCTGCAGTTCTCATCTTTCTCCTTGGTTGTAGGAAAGATGGAGTCCCTATCGGATACAAGGGAAGCACTTTTCACAGGTAAGTTTTGGGGCTGTCAGTCACCCCCTCTTTGAGTATGGTGGGGACACCTCCCTGTACACCATGAATCACTTTCTCCTTTCTGATCCTTTTGTTTGTCCTATTTTCAGGGTTATAAAAGATTTCATGATCCAAGGAGGAGACTTTGTAAATGTAGGTACTGTGTAAGTTTGCCTTGTTTCAGCTCTGTTTTACCCCCTCTGTGTCTCACTGTCTGATTTACCAGAGTGGTTGGGGGGAGGGGTGAAAGGGGAGGGCACGTTCTCTTCTGCTTACTTCCTTACTGGGTGTGTGAGCAGCTCTGAGGACATACTGAGTCTATTTCTCTTAATTACCTTTGGTCACAAGTCCATATGTATAGTGTTACAATGCATGGTAGCTTGCTCAATCATTTTCCTTTGTCTACAGTAATCCCCAGACTCCATGGCATTCAAGCCAATGCTCTGCATTGCCCCCAGGCAGGCATCCCCTTCTCCTTCCCCTCAGCCCTGCTATAGAGCAGGATAGGCCGGTGTGAGGAAGGCCTAGAAGGGAGACATGGTTGTGTGGACAGTTTCCAAAGTCTGGGATGACAATAATTTGTTTGGTTGCTTTCTCTGCCCTTACTTCTGCAGAGGAACAGACTCTGTAACTATGGGAATGGAAGGGGATGGCAATGACTTAGGAAATAATGGTGATAAGCTGATTTTTCTCTTCTCCTTATCCCAAGTGTGAGCATGTGTGGTGGGAGAGAGACTAGGGAGCCATACTGGAGATTGTTTCATTTCCTGGGTGTTAACCTAATGCACATGGAGTTTGAAACCCAAATAGCTCTTGTGCTGTTCTGCCTTTAATCCAGATGTTCTTATATTCATTTGTTCACTCAACAGATTTAAGTTGCGTGACAAACTAAGGTAAGACACAATCACTGCCCTGGTAGAGCTCACAGTCTAGTGGAAGATGAAACAGACCAAGAGATAACTGTCATACTCGTTATGGCATGACATGCACTAGAAGCCTGGCACGCCAGGTGCTGGCCTGTGTTGTGGATGCATTTGAGTTGAGCTTTGAAAAATGGGCAATTCTTGCCTCTATCCAAGGGTCACCCTTGATTCTGGCCTGAGGTCTGTAGTGACCCTTTGTAATGTGTATGTAGGACCCAATCTCCTCTCCTCCCTGGTATTTGGGAGGCCTGTTCTGTCTACAGCCCTTGCAGTGTCTTTCAATTCCTGAGGTTCTCACTGTCTCGAGGACCCAGGCTCCTAACTCAGATGCTTAATCTTCCCTGCTTCACATGCCCTTGGCTCTATCAGATTAGAAGCCTGACTGTGATCCATAGACTTTTTATTTGAGATCCTGTGTGGTTGGTGCTGTTGGCTGTTGGCTTTGTACTAGGACGGATTGTGTTGGATAGAAACCAGTGGTAGCTGGAGAATGTCCCAGGTGAAAGCAAACAACGGGTTTTAAAAAGCTTTACTGATGCCTCTGGTTTTTGTCATTTTCCACCTCACATTGGACCCTACCTTGTAAGCAGAGAAGATTAGTTCTTGTCACTTTATGCTGCTTGACTATGTATGCACCATTCCCACCTGTAATCCCCCACCTCTTTCCTGGGAGCAGGGAGATGGTCATTTTAAAAATGATTCTCTTTAGGTGAAATTCAATGTCTTCCCCTTGATGCCTTTTCTCTTTTCTCTCTGCTTAGGGAGATGGCACTGGAGTTGCAAGCATTTATCGGGGACCATTTGCAGATGAAAACTTCAAATTGAGGCACTCAGCTCCAGGTCTGCTTTCTATGGTATGTAGAATCCCCTGGAAATGGGGTGGGGGGGGCAGGGTGGTTATTAAATGCTATTAAGCCTCTGAAGTCAGATTCAAACTCTGATCTTCCTGACTCCAGGCACAATTCTCAACTCGCTGTGCCAGTCAGCTGCCTCTTGTCCTTGGGGATGAGCTGGCCTGCCACACAGGGCTCTTCTGCATTGTTTGGACCTGACCTCAAACTCATCTGAGTCATGTGGCCTTGAAAAAGTCATGGCTGAGCTCAGTTTTCTCCTTTGCTCTCCCATGTGCTTTCTTTGAGTCAGAACATGTCGTTGGTTCTCTCCCTTGGAATCTTCCAATAGGAAAGGGTGCTTGTGCTGGGCCCACCCCTGCTCACACTGTCCCCAGCGTAATATTTATGAGAGCTCAGCAGTAGCTGAGCACAGGAAGCCACCAGAGGTGGAGGCTGTCCTTCCAGTGCCTCTCTAGAGGTCAGCTGCTAATGACGCCAGCAGGTACAGCCCAAAGATGGCCCTAGATCCATCCCTGCTAAATGGTGGCTATCCAATGTGAACCTACTATGTGCCCAGTCCTGAGTCTGGAGCTATGGAGAATAGCAGTTCAATCCAGCAGGTTAAATGAGTTGCCCAGGGTCACACAGATAGTAAATGTCTGTGGTAGTATTTTAATTCAGACCTTCCTGACACCAAGTCCAGCACTCCATCCATCCACTGCACCAACTAACTGCCTCTGAGGTTAAGGGGGCAGGAATCAGAGAAGGTATCTTAGAAGAGGCAGCATTTGACCGTGGCTGAAAAGATAAATGTGAACTCATTCACTGGAGTGGGAAGAAGGGCATTTTAGGGAAAGTGTGGGACGATACAGTGGATAGTGAGTGGTCCAGGTGGGTTGGAGCATACACTGTTTGAAGGGGTGTGCTGTGAGCTCAGGGGAGTGACATCAGAGCCAGGTTAGGCTGTTTATACTTGGTACTGAAGGGCCCAGTAAACTAGGGAATGGTCTTGGGTGGAGAGGTGAAATGACCAAAAGTAGTAGGTAAGTCTGATGGCAGAATAAGAACAAACTGGCAGTAAGGAGAGAGTCCCACTGAGTGGCCATAGGAAAGATGACAGTGGTAAGGGCCTGTATGAGAGCAGTGCCAGTGGGAATAGAAAAGAGGGGCAGAGGAAAGAGATTGGGAAAATAGAACCAATAGGATTTGGTTACTGATTGATGATGTAGAGTTAGAAAGAGGAAAGACTCAAGGATGATCCCAGGGTTGAGGACACGGGAAACCAGGTGGCAGTACCACAAATAGAGGTGGTAACATCATAAGGACAAGCGGGTTTAGAAGGAAAGATGACAAACTCCTTTTTGGACATGTTGGTTGAAGCACCGATGGGGATGTTCACTTAGAAATATCCTTTAGTCAGCTGGCTCTATAAGTGGAGCTCAGGAGAGTCTGGACTGATGGTGCAGTTTGGCAGTCATCTGCTGAAGTCCCAAGAGTGCATGAGATTTGTCAAGGGAAAGAGTGCACAGAGAAATGGAAAGAAGGCTGAGGCCACAATCAGTCAATCTGAAACATTTATTAAGTGCTTACTGTGGGCCAGGTGCACTGGCAATAGAGAAGAAGCAAAGAGTAGCCCCTGCCTTCAAAGGGCTTATGTTATAATGGCCAAGAAGACTTAGAAACATCAGTAAATACAAGACAGGAGATGGAAGGTGGCCTTAGACAGGAGCAGAGGAGAGCCTGGCAGAAGCCACATGTTGGCTCTTGGCTGCATTTTGAAGAAAATCAGGGGTTCTAAAAGGTTGGGAAGTAGCTGTGCAGGTGGGCAGCCAATGCAAAGACACAGATGAGAGAGAAAGCATCATGTGGGAAGAATAGCCAGGAGGCCAGTGTTGCTGGACCCTGGAGTGTATCGGGATGAGGGAGAAGAGGGGATGTGTATATTGGCTGGAAAGCTGGGAAGAGGCCACATTGGGAAGGGCTTGAGAACCTAACAGAAGTTGATAGTTGTTCCTAGAAGGAGGCATGACCTGGTCAGGCTTGAGCTTCAGAATATCACTTTGGCAGTTGAGGAGAGGTTGGACTGAAGTAGGGAGAGACGTGATACAAGGAGAACAACCAGCAGATGTTGTGGTAGTCTAGGCATGAGGTACGTGGGGGGCCTAAACTATGGTGCTGGCTGGATGAGTGGAGAGAAGGGGACAGATTTAGAAGTTGTGGAGATGGAAATGATAAGAATCTCAGGGAACACCAACCTGAAGATAAGAGGAAGAGGAACCAGAAAACCTGAGGAGGATGTGTTAGAAGAGTAGTCCTAGAACCAGGGAGGCGTGTAGTATCTTGAAAGCCAAGGGCAGAGGGGCTATCCAGGATGGATTAGTGCCACAGGGTCAGGAGCCATGACAGCCGATGAGGTCCTTGAATGGCCATTGGATTTGGTGGTGAAGGCATCCCTGGTGACCTGAGAAAGGATTTCAGCAGATTTGTGACAGAGGAAGCCAGTCTGCAAGAGGATGAGGAGAGAGTAAGTGGGGAGGAAGTGAAGTTTCTTAGTATAAGAAGTACAAGAAGTTTGGTGGTAAAGAGGAAGAAAGATGAAGTATAGTGGCTGGACATTTGGGTCAAGGGAAGCCTTTGGATTCAGGAGGTCCGTCAGTGTTAATAGGCTGATGGGAAGGAATAATTGGAGGGAAGGCTTGCTAGAGGAAGTTCTGGTGGAGATGAGAAGAACTGAGACTGAGGACCTGGGTATTATCCAGAGCCAGGAGTGGGAAGAGCAGATGAGAGAGAACAGGGGATGAGGCTGGGAAGTTCTGAAGGGTGAGAGAAGGGAGTTGAGGGAGCATCCTGCCCGGTGGCCTCAACATATCAGCAAAGTAAAAATACAACATGAAGCATAAATACCAAGCAGAATGTATGGCCTCTGCCCTCCAAGAGCTTACAGTCTAGTTGAGACCCCAGGGCTTAAGTAACTCAGTGGAGAGTCCCTTTCTTCAGGCCTTAGGTCCACAGGTACCCATTCTTCTTTCAGGACAGAGGCACTGCTGGTCGTCTTTTGCTTCTCACTTCAACTTTCCTTCATTTAATTTATTTAAATCAGGCAAACAGCGGCCCCAGTACCAATGGCTGCCAGTTCTTTATCACCTGTTCCAAGTGTGACTGGCTGGATGGAAAGCACGTGGTGTTTGGTGAGTTCACGTTCCACACCCGACTGCCTGCTGGCTTAGGCTTTCAGGGAAGGGGCTGTCCCTGGACCTATCATTGGCATCAATATGGTCATCAATAGATGGGCTGTCTCCACCTCCAGGTCCTGAAGGGGCCTGAAATACAGAATTTGCTCCGTTCTGGATATGGCCCCTCTGCCTTGGAGCCACTGGGCTTCTTCGGAGCCAGCTGCAGAATGGGGGGAGAGATGTGGAGAAAGAGCACATGAAACAATGTCATTTAGCTCTGATTCTTTCCGCAGGAAAAATAATTGATGGACTTCTAGTGATGAGAAAAATTGAGGTGAGTGCATTTTGGCTTCTTGCCTTGAGGGCACCATCAGGCCACCTTATGTTTTAAAGCTGATCCCAGCAGAGTGCCTCAGTTTCCTCATCTGTACATAAGGAAGTTTACATCTTCCTGGTCAAGAGGCCTCCAGCCTTCATTGTCTTTCTTGATTCCTTCATTTCCCTCTGAGATGCCCTCTGGGAACATGAGGGTGGGTATGCTCTGTAAGGAACAGTTCACAGTGTCCTTAGGACCAGAACCACAGTGCAGCAGGTGTTGGCTCACCTGGACTATGCTTCCTTTCCCTAGAATGTTCCCACTGGACCCAACAACAAGCCCAAGCTTCCTGTGGTCATCTCCCAGTGTGGGGAGATGTAACGGAGAACAGTGCTGAATCAGGTAAATAGCATTTCCCCCCAACTTTGGTTAGTCTGAACTGAGAAGGCTGAACTACTCCCTTTCCTTCCCCCCACCCTCCCCACTCCCCCCAGCCCCCATCCCCGGAGCTCAGAAGCTCCAGGAGATAAACTGGAAAGTACCACAATCAGGGAATGTGATTGCCCAGAAGAGATTGTGAAGAGAAAACAGCATTTCTGCCCTTAATGCTGTTGTCTCTTGTGATGATTAAAATCTAATGTGTGTCCTTACCTGCCCCCCCCCTGCCCAGTGGGGGGGAGGGAACTAGCTAGAAATTTCTTATTAATTAGGAGCTTCAGTAACAGTTTAGGCTTTTAAGCATTTATTAAAGTATATTAGAAGTAAGCAAAGACAGAGAGAACACATGTCTCTGAAAGAATGGAAAAAACCCTACCTCTGATCTGTCTACACCTGGAGAGAGAGAAAAACCGCTCCTTCTCCTAGCAGCCCAAGCTTCCAAAAGGGAAGAGTCCCACTCAGTTCTCCCTGAAGCCCCATGTTGAACAGGAAGAAGGGCAGTCCCCACACACAGCTCCAAGCTAATTGGCTGGTCGAATTCAAGTCCATTGATTGATATGACTTAAAGGTGGTCTTTGAATAGAGGCAACTTCCGGATTCCAATCTGACCTTCAAAATCTCAGAAAGGTCACCTCATGCTTTCTCGATTCTCACACTCTTAAGAGATGAAGCCAAGGGTTCTTGGGGCTCTCCCTCACCCTTTGGCTGACCTTTATATGATGTTTTCAGATGGAAAAAAAAAAACACATACGTTAATTTATCTGGGTTTTAGAACAGCTCCTGGACGCCCTAGGAATTATCTTCATCTGGAAGATAACAACTAGCATCTATGTAGTGCTTTACAAATAATAATAATTATTCAACTAACATTTATTTGGTGCTTTCTCTGTGCCAGGCACTGAGGTAAAACACTTTACAGATATTATCCCATTTGATCTTCACAACAATCCTTTGAAGCAGATGCTTTTATCATTCCCTTTTTACGGACCAGGAAACAGGCAGGTGGTAGTAGAGTGATTTGCCCAGGGTGACACAGCTAGTAAATGAGGCTGAATTTGAATTTAGGTTCCACCAGTCTTGTTTTATATTATTTCATTTATTTCTTCCATATTTCCTTGTCATCTTCATTGTTCTTCACATTTTTAATGTTTTAATCATATAGCGTGTGATTATGTGAATAGATCACGGTTTATGTAGTCATTCCCTGGTTGCTGGAATGCTACAAGAGGTTGCTCCTGATTTTGGTTGTTTTACTGGACTCCAAAATTCCTTCATTTGATCCTTTTTCTTCTACCTCTCCCTCTCTGTTGCATCCCCTAAACCTGTTCTTCATTCTTACCCCAACCTCCAGTTCCCCAGCTCAGCTCTACACCATCCTCTACTCAAGACCCTTGCCCCTTATCCTATCACCAGCTATGCCTTGCTAGGCCCCAGCCTTTGGATTACTCCCACTCTCCTATGCACATGCTACTGAATGAAACTGGAGAAGACCATGAAGCTCAGCCGAGTCCACTATGAATGTATTACTTCATCTTGACTGGGCCCTCACTGCAGCACAGCAGCCCTCCAGTATCCCACTTGTCACTGAGGCCATTTCAGACCTTTTCATCTCTTCTCAAGCCCTCCATGGTACCTTCCTTTTGCAATCCTCTTAGCAGAGACCAAACAAAAGCCATTCACCAAGAGCCCCCCTCTTCTCCCCTGCATCTCATCTCACATCACTCAGATATCTTCTCCTGTTCTTTCCTCTTTGCCCATTTGCACATGAAGAGGCCCTTCTCCTTGCCAAGGAAAGCTCTCTACATGCACCCTTGATCTAATTCTATCCTTTCCAATAGAGGGCCCCATGAGTACCCCCAGTCTTTCACTAATCTTCCCTATCTGTTGCCTGCAGACCCACCCACACCTCCCTCATCCTTAACACTCCCCAGCCTTCCATCTTCACTAGCTATCTCCTTATGTCTGTCCTCCCATTGATGTCTAAAGTCCGTGAAAAGGCTAAACTGCAATTGGTGCCTCTTTTTCCTTTCTTCTCATTCTCTTCTGCAGTCCTCGTTCTACGGACACTTCTAATAGCCTTTTCTCGGTCCCCATCCTTTCATGCCCTCCCCACAGCCTTTGACACGATCACCTTCTCCTTGGTACGTTGTTCTTTTTAGGTTTTCCTGCCACTGCTCTCTCCTGCTGCTTCTCCTGCCCGTCTGACCTCTCCTCAGACTCTTCTGTTGAACCTTCATCCAGGTCATGCCCAGTAACCATGGGTGCTCCCCCAAGGATCTGTACTAGGCTCTCTTCTCTTCTTCCTCCAGACTATCTTGTTTGATATCAGCTCCCTTGGATTCAGTGATCACTTCTTGGTGGATGATTCTCAGATCTGTTTGTCCCCGATCTCCAGTTTCCCTTCACCACCTGCCTGCTGTACCTCTCATACTGTATGTCCTCACCTGTAGACATCTTATAATCAGAATATCCAAAACAGAAAGCATTCTCTCCCCCCCGCCCAAATCCTCCCCTCTTTAGAATTCCTTTAGTCCTGTCTAGGCTAGGTGTGGGCCACGGGCCTTCTAAAACCAAGCAGCAGACCAGATTTGATCCATGTGCTATAGTTTGCTGACCCTAGTTACCCAGGCTTACAACCTCAGCAGCATGCTCAGCTCATCTGCATGCATCCTTTGTATTGAATCTGTTCCCAAGTCCTGCTGTTTCTCCCTTCAAAACATCTCTGCTTCTGTGTGCTCACAGCCAACGCTCACCCCGGGCTATGCAGGGTTGTCTTGTGGCTGGTCCTCCACAATGGTCTACCCAAAGGGCAGGTCTGACCATCTCACCTCATCACTCCCTGTTACCTCCAGGATTAAATGCAAAATCCTCTTCTTGATTTTCAAAGACCTTCAAAACTTGGCCTCTTCCTAACTTCCTGGTCTTTTTACACTTGACTCTTCTCTCTCTACTCCGG
Organism: Dromiciops gliroides; assembly: GCF_019393635.1. Taxonomy (NCBI): domain Eukaryota; kingdom Metazoa; phylum Chordata; class Mammalia; order Microbiotheria; family Microbiotheriidae; genus Dromiciops; species Dromiciops gliroides. The sequence continues at coordinate 599,340,270 of NC_057863.1, forward strand.
GATCTAGCAACACTGGCCTTCTTTGCCGTTCCTTGGATGAGACACTCCATGGCCAGACTCCATGCCTTGCACCTGGCTGTCCCTCAGGCCCAGGATGCTCTGCAACCTCACCTCTACCTCTTAGTTTGTCTCGGCTTCAAGACTAGGCCTCTGGAAGAGAGAACTATCCTGGTTGTCCTCCCCTCTGTCCCTCTGAGTTGTTTGCATGTGAGCAGTGAGAATGTGACCTTGGGGGCTGGGACCCAGGTTTTTGCCTCTTTTTGCATTCCCAGTACTTAACACAGTGCCTGGCATACAGTAAGTACTTAGTAAATGCTTATTGACCGACTTACCCACAGTTAGAGTTTATTATAATATATAATCTTAGGTAGGACTCTCAGCTCCTTCTTCATCTTGCACTTAAATAGGTTTTCCAGCATAATTCACTGGATGATAATCATGTTCCTAAGTTTCTGTCACTGATTTATCAAACGTTCCTAAGTAGAATCATTGACATCCTGTCATTCATTCAGCTTTATGTCATGGTTCTTTTGTCTGTTCATTTGGTGGATTTTTATATCTGGTGCTAGTTTTCATAATGACTATTTTATAATATGTACTGAAAGGTAGTTGGTAGTTCTTTTCCATGGTTCTTCCTATTCCTGCCCTTCTGTTTTTCCATATGAATTTTGTTACATCTTTATCCAATTTATGTAGTAACCTGCGCTGTTTTGACTGGTTTTGCATTAAGTCTATAAGTTATTTTTCAACTTATTGATGTTTTCATTATTTTGTTTTAACACTGCATAGGGAATATTATGGGCCCTCCTCTAGATATAAATGTACTTGGAATTCACTTAGGTACATATAATCTCCTTTGAAAGAATATAATCCGGGGCAGCTAGATGGCTCAGTGGATAGAACACCGGCCCTGGATTCAGAAGGACCTGAATTCAAATCCAGCCTCAGACACGTACTAGCTGTGTGACCCTGGGCAAGTCACTTAATCCCCATTGCCTTACCAAGAAAAAAAATGTAAGCCTCTGAGGGCAGGGACTGTTTTTATTTTTGTCATTATATTCCCCAGAACCTAGCACAGTGCCTGGCACGTAGTAGGTGCTTAATGCTTATTGAGTCCAACCTTACAATAAGAACCAACTTTTTCTCCCAGTTCTTATGGATTTACTCAACTATCCCAGTCCAAAATTCTATATTGACTGCCTGCCATATACACAAGTGGAAGCATCAAAGGTTGGCTCTCATAATTCCCATAATTGGGGTAAAAAGATGTGCAGTGTAGGCAACTGAGGGTAGACTGCCCTGGAGTCAAGAAGACCTGGGTTCAAGTTCTGACCAGACCCATTCTTTTTCTCTGATCCTGGGTAGGTCCCTCAAACTTTCAGAGCATTTCTCCACGGCGACTCTCTCCTATACCAATGAAACCATAGGCTCAGGCACCCCCTTACCACCAGGCCACTTAAAACTCTCCCTCCCTCCCTCTCTGTCTGTCTCTCTCCCCTCCTCTCTCTCCCTTACCTCCCCTCTCTGTCTCCCCCCGTCCTTTTTCCTTTGCCTCTCTTTCCTCTCTCTCTCTCTCCCTCTTGTAACTCACAGTTCCAGGCCTTATGTGCCAAATGACAAGGGAATGGTAGATGGAGGATTATGAGAGTTCCAGGAAGCAGGGGATGACTGCAAGCTGAGGCCACAGGGAATGAATACTTCATGGTGATGGGTGCATTTGAGCTGGGTGTCGGAGGAGTGGAAGGATTTGGCCAGACTCACAGCAGAAGGGAATGGCATTCCTGGCAGGTGCCCAGTGAGGGGTCACAAATGGACTCGGGAACACCGAGGGGAGCAGAGAAGTAGAACGGGCAGATTCCCAACTGGTAGAGCTGGGTCATCAGCCCTGCCTTTCTAGCCCAGGACCTTTGAACTGTCCCCAGTGGGTGTTTGCTCTGCTCTTCTCCATCTTCTCAGGCAGGCTGTTCTGCCCAACAAGGAACCAAGAGCGTCCATCAGAGGAGTCTTGTCCCTTCAGTTGCCACGGCTGATTAGAGACAGAAGTCATAACCTGTGGAAGTGAATTCCCAGAGGAGATCCGTTCTGAAAGGCCTCGGCTTTGGGCTGGATGTAGCACTGCTGCTTGCTGGCCTTGGGCGGGTTCTTCCCCTTCTCTGGACTGGAAAGCAGGGGGTGGACTAGGTGATCTCCAGGGCTCTTCCTGTTCTTAATTCCATGTCCCTGGGAAACCAGATGGAAAGTCAAGCCAAAGATTAGATACACCCCTGAAATAGGTAGCAAGAAGGTGCTTCGTCTCAGAAGGACGGACGGCTACCACTTACCCGGCTTCACATTTTATGTGGGGGTTTGGACTAGGTGACCTTGGTCCAGTCTTGTAGGGTCTCTGGTGTCCTTCTAGCGCCCTAGAGCAGATGATGGTATCAGGAAGAGGGTGGAGCTCTTCCGTTTGGTCCTACAGGTACCTGATGTACATCCATGTCCTTAATCTTTGTCCTCCTTGACCCCTCTGGAGCCTTTGATATTGCCCATCACCTTCTTCTCCTGTATACTCTCATTTCTCTAGCTTTTCATGACATTTCACTCCTGCTTCTCCTTCTGTCTGACTGCTCCTTCTCTTGTCTCCTTTGCTGGCTTTTTATCCAGATCATGCCAGACCACTCTCCTTGTCTCCCAGGGCTCTGTCCTGGGCCCACTTCTCTTTGTCTGTGCCATTTCACTTGGTGATCTCAGCAGCCCCCAAAGATTTAATCATCATCTCTATGCTGATGATTCTCAGATTTCCTTATCCATCTCTAACCTCTCTCTAGTCTCGAATCTCATGTCCCCAGCTGCCTTTTAGCATCTCAAACTGGATGTTCTCTAGACATCCTAAACTCAACATGTCCCAAACTGAACTTGTTCTCTTTCTCCCCTAAATCCACCCTCTCCCTCTAACTTCTAATATCAAGGGTCTGACCATCCTCCCAGTCACCCTGGTTTGCAACCTCTAGGTATCATCCTAGATTCCTTACTCCTATTCACCTTGTATGCAATGAGTGATCACATCCTGTTGTTGATACTCTTCTAATGTCTCTCCAATATGCCTCCTTTTCTCTTCTGACATTGTCATCCCCAGAAGAAGCCCCCATCCCCTCACACATGTTTCCCTACCTCAAGTCTCTCCATTCCATTCCATCCTAAACTCAGCCGTCTGGTTGGTCTTCCTAAAGCACAGTTCTGACCATTAGTAGCTTCTCTGGCTCCCTGTTGCCTCTGGGCTTTTAAAGTACTTGATTACTTGGCCCCTACCTGCCTTTTCACTCTTCTTACCCCTTCCTGCCTCCCCCAGCCCCTACATGGAATCTTGGATTCAGTGACACCAGCCCTCTGGCTATTTTCCATCCCCAGACTCCTGGTGTTTTCACTGGTTGTTCCCATGCCTGAAATACGTGCCTTCCTCATCTCTACTTCTGGGTTTCCTTCAAGTCTCCAATAAAATCCCACCTTCTACAGGAAGTGTTTCCTGACCCTTCTTCATTCTAGTGCCTTCCCTCAACTGATTATTTGTCTGTCCTATGTGTAGCTTGTTGTCCATGGTCCTTCATTAGATCATGACCTGCTCAAGGGACAGTCTTTTGCCTTTCTTTGTATCCCCAACTCTTAGAGCACAGTGTCTGGCACATAGTAGGTGCTTTATAAATGCTAGTTGGCTAACTGGCTACTCTCTACAGGGTTACGTGCTCAGAGCTACAGATAGATTGATGCTCTGCTCTCAAAGGCCTGACCATTTAATAGAGGTCAGGGTAAGAAAGACAAATGTGCAAACAGTAATGTCACAAAGGGGAATGAGATCGGTGTCAAAGTCCAGGGAAAGCAGGAAAAATGTGAGAAGGGAGAGACCATTTGTGTGTACATGTGTCTAGGTATTAACAAAGATAGCAAGAAAGGGGAACCTGCACCTTTAATTATCTCAAGATTCTCCAATCTTCCTGACCAGCCTTAACCTCTCTGCTGGCTTCCTGGCTTGCATCTTCAACTCCCCTTTAGACAACTTTGAATTGTACAGACATCTGTAAAATGGGACTAATACATGTAGAACTTATAAACCCTCTTCCCTTCCAAACTAACCAGGCTTCCAACCTAGGAGTCCTCACTCTCTCTGTCACACCTCTCTTCCCCACCATATGCAAGCTGTATCCAAGGCTTTGGGATTTCCTCTTTGCAGCCTCTCTTTGAATATGGCTCCTTCTCTCCTCTGACACTGCTACCCCTCTAGTGCAGGCCCTCATGAGCTCACCTGCTGGTGGGTCCACCTGCCCTAAGACTCTCGTCACAGCAATCCATCCTCCATTCAGCCCTGAATGTGATTTTCCTCAAACCCAGGTCTGCTCAGGTCACCCTCATACTCAGTAAACTCCAGTGGCTCCCTGTCATCTCCAGGATCAAATACAAAATCCTCTGGGATTCAGAGTCCTTCACCTCACCTTCCCCTCCCCTCTCCCATCTTCTTACATCTTCCACCCCTCAGTCCAGTGATTCCCGGCTGTTCCTCAAACAGGACACTCCCATCTCTCAGCTCTGGGCATTTTCTCTGACTGTCCCCCAGGCCTGGAATGTTCTCTACCTCTTCCTGTCTACCTACTGCCTCCCTTCAAGCTCCAGCTAAAATGCCAACTTTTGCAGGAAGCTTCTCTAAACCCCTCGTTTTTAGTGCCTTCTAGACTACTTCCTATTTATTCTTGGATGTAACTTCTTCGTCTCCCTCACTAGATGACAAACTCTCTGAGGGTAGGGCACTGTCTTTTGCTTTTCTTCGTATTCCTAGAGTTTAGCACAGTGCTTAATAAGCACAGGCATTTAATAAATGCTTACTGGCTGACCTCAGTTGGGCCATGAAGGGACAAGGGAGACTTTGGGCAGTATAATGGCTGACACTGATATATATGCACATGGTATATGTATATTATCACATTTTGAATCTCATAATAGCCCTAGTAAGTTTTACAAGTATTAGTCCCATTTTACAGATGAAGAAACTGAAGTTCTAAGAGAGGTTAAATGAGTAACCCACGACCACAGAGTTAGTAAGTGTTGACATGGGTTTGGAACTTCAGTCCAGTGCTATTTCCAATTGGGAAAGACTTCTACAAAGCCCGCTATAGGGCTCAGCTTCTTCCTCTGTCAGAAGCAGGGAAATAGGTGATATACCAGATACACTTTTTCTCTAGATCCTAGGAACCTATGGTAGTAGAATGGCTCAGCTTCTTCCTCTCTCAGAAGCAGGGGAATAGGTGATATACCAGATACACTTTTTCTCTAGATCCTAGGAACCTATGGTAGTAGAATTGCTCTCCGCAAGGGCCTTTGACCATTCTTCAAGTTAGAGGCTCATGTGCTATCTCGGGCCCATTATACTCATAAAGGCCACACCTGTAAGACTTAGCCCCAGGAGCCATGGGCCAGCTCACTGAGGGAAGGAATTCCTTCTTTTTCCAAGAATGAAAAAGCTTGTCATAGGGCAGGTAGGTTCCACCTGCTCTCATTTGCCATCCTGAGTTGCTATGAGGAGAGCTGATGCCTACAACACCTTGTTTTGAGGTACTGGAGGAACAAGAAGACAACAAGCAGCCTTTGGGGTGATTAGGTAGCAATGTCCCCTTATGCTGCCAGACTGGGCAGATTCCCTTCCATTTACCTTCCTGCACCTGCCTCCTACTCCTTGGGGAGAATGTGAAGGTGTGTAGAGGACCTGAGGTGGGGGGGGGGGTCCTCAGTCAGGAGGACTGGAGATTGGGTATTTGTTAAACAAATACTTGTTTGCCTGCTGTAGAATTCTAGAATGTAAGAAGAAAGGTCATTTGATACTACCTTTGTTGTAGAAATAGGCAAGGACTTTTCCAAGACCATATAGTTAATGGGGGACTAGATTTGAACCCAGGTCTCCTGCCCCCTGGAACAGAATATTTTTTACACTGCCTGTCTTGCCACCTAGTAAGCCCTGGTCTATTAGAGACCTTAAGTCAAGGGTCTATTCACAGAGGTAATTTGGGGTTCAGGCCCAGCTGGGTGGGATAGGATGGATCCTATCCCGGAGGGCTTAGCCTGACCTCACTTAAGGCATTATCCAGTTCAAAGTCAACAAATATTTTCAAAATCCTGAAGCAAGAGCAGCAGGGATTTGGGTCCTGACCCAGTCAGGCCTAGGCTGTGTCCCAGATCCAGCTAGCCACACCCAAGAGACTGCCTGCAGTGTAAATAGTGCCCTTTACAGTGGGGCAAAAGATGTTTGTTCTGCATTTAACAAAGGCTAAAGGGCCACTTTATGGCCCTGAATTCAAACCTGAACCTCCAGGGTTGTTCAAAAGCTGTTAGAAGTTGTGTGGAGGTGAGAAGGAACTGATTCAGGCCCACTGCCTTGATTGAGCAATTGCTGGCTGGCTGGTCACCTGGGGTTAGGGAAGGGATGGGTGGGGCCATTCCTTTCTTTTTTTCATGCCCCTCCCCCAGGATCTAACTGATTCCAGTCTTGGGCCTTTTTGCTAAAGTTCTTGGCCCTATCCCTACCAGGCTTTACCCTAATTCAATAGCTCTAACCCTGGGACTTCCCTCTGGCAGGAATACTACTTCTGCTTTGTATTATTTATTTTTCCTACTTAAGCAGGTCATTGAGAGGTGCCTGATAATAGCTGTTAACAGTTAATGACAAAAATACTCCCAACAACATGCATTATCCCATTTGGTCACCCACTGCAAATAGTGGTGGCCCCATTTTGCAGATGAAGAAACTAAACTCAGAAAGCTTGGACTTGGCCCAAGGCCCATAGTTGACTTAGCAGCAGGGCCAGGATTGAGTCTTGCTCTTCTGACTCACAAGGTCAGTATTCTTTCAATGACACCACTTCACATGGACACAAAGTGAAGAGCTGGCCAGCTTCATCCCACTTGTTCAGAGTTGTTTCCTTCCATGGGCCCCCACAGAAGTCCATGTTTCTCTTGTTTTAGGCTTCCTTTTGCCCTGGGTGATGCTTCTGAGAAGATGGGTTGGCTTCCCACCTTGCTTCCTTGGTTACTGTCTGCCTTTGTGATCAAGAGATAGGACCTGTCATGGATTCAGGATCCCAAGCCATTTATTTTTTTACATTTTCAACTGTAAATAAAGCTTGTGTTTTTGGTTGTCTTTTTTTTTTTTCCTTATCTAATGGGAGGCTCAGTCTGTTCACTTAGGCTGACTAGACCTGCTGGAATGACTGTGGTTTCATCCCTCAGGCAGCCTCTTTTTCTCTTCTCTGGGCAGGGCTGCACATAGCTATGGCCCACAGCTGAACTGAGAAAGAAGACAGCTGGTAGAAATGTGTGTTCCAGGCAGGGTGTCTGTTTTCAGACCACCAAGAGAAGGAGCTGAGTAAAGAAACTACAGGTGACAGGATGAAAATTAGCTAGGTAGTTTGGAAGGCCTTGGCAGCCAAAGTCTGCAATAAAAGAGGTAGGTAGAAACCTGTGCATTAGTGAGGTTCTTGCTGTTCTTGGGGTACAGTAACTCACTAAAGCACAAGTGGCTGATGCTGTCAGAGCTTGGGCAGTTAAAAGTCCTTTACCACCCTACTTTACACCTTCCCTTCCAGCCCTCACTGGAGCAAAGAACCTGAATACTTTCTGTCCTCCATCCCACCAGTAGCATCTGCAGGGGCTAGCTAGCCATGCTTCATGGTCAGTCTTTGGGTTCCTATTTCCAAAGAGTAGAAGCTAGTGATAATTACACCTTTTTTTTTTTAAACCTCTAGGCCATTTGCAAATAAATTGGCCTTCAAAGCAGTTACTTTGATGATGGCTGTGTGCGTAGTCCAAAAAGGCTTTCCGTATTCAAAACTAGTTTGGATCTCTAAGAAATGCCTTGGGGACCAGTTTTTGAGCCACACAAAAATCTTCCTCCCTTTATGGACACACCTTGTGCATGAACAAAACAGCATTGCCCTGCCACGCCCCCCTCCATTCACCAGTTTTACTGCCACTGACAATTAGGGGCGAGGGCTTCCAATGAGCACCTGAAAAAGGAGGTCCACTCTTCTATCTACAACATAGAGCTCCAGTGTGGGTGAGTCCACGATCTCAAGGGATAGCCCTTTTTCATCTGCTGGACTATTGATTATTAGGAAATTGTCCCCTTAAATCGGCCTCTGCATCTTCCACTCTCCTGCGCTGCTAGGCTAGGCAGAACAAATTCCGTTCGTCCACGTGACAGCCAAGAAGAACGCGATCACCTTCCTCTTCAATTTGGCCATTTTCAAAAAGCAAGCTCGTCGTAGGTTTTCTCTCCGACGATGCTGACCCCAGTATTTCCATAATATAATTGAAGGAAAACTGCTGCCTGACACTGGATAGTAAAGGGTTCAGCACTTAGTACGGTCCCTTACTCGTGGAAGAAGATAAATGCCCGAATTAGAAAAAGAAATCACCCACAATCGGGGGCCCCTGGGGTGCCCGCAGCCGGTGTGGGGCCATGTGGACCCCGGGGGCGGGGTCAGCCAAGGTGTCATTCAGCCAATTTCACCCCCCCCTCTCCCCCCATATACACTTCCGGGGAGGGTGGGGCGTGAACCCAGGGCAACCCTCTCTTCTTTGCCCTAGTCGATCCCGAGCGCGCTGTCCCTGCCCAGTCAAACAATCTCGCCCCAGCTCGCCGACCAAAGCGCTCGGGACCGGGGCTGGACTCGCACTACAGCGGGCTCCAAGTCACGTTCCCTCTGCCCGCCCTCTCGGGTACTCTATGGTTCAGCTGTGGCTTCACTCTAGTTCTAGTTCCGGTCTCGGTGGCGGCGGCGGAGGCTGGAATTGCTAGTAGGTCGGCAAATTACTCTCCCAAGAGCCAATGAGAACGGGGGAGTGATGCGCCCCTAGCCAATGAGAGCTAGCACTTCTGGTCAGGCGGCGGATTGATGGCATTTTGAGCCAATGAGCGGAGGATAAGGCGGGTCGCTCGGAGGGCTTATCCCGCCCGTCCCGCCATTCTCGCTAGTTCGATCGGTAGCGGGAGCGGAGAGCGGACCCCAGAGAGCCCTGAGAGCAGCCCCACCGCCGCCGCCGGCCTAGTCACCATCACAACCCGGGAGGAGCCGCCGCTGCCGCAGCAGGCCCCAGTCACCATCACCGCAACAATGAGCAGCGAGGCCGAGACCCAGCAGCCGCCCGCCGCCCCCCCCGCCGCCCCCGCCCTCAGCACCGCCGATACCAAGCCCGGCATCACCGGCAGCGGCGGAGGGAGCGGCGGTCCCGGCGGCCTCACATCGGCGGCGCCCGCCGGCGGGGACAAGAAGGTCATCGGTGAGGGGCCGAGACGGCCGGGCAGAGCCGGGGCCGGCCGGGGGGGCTGTGGGGGGACCGTTAGCCGAGGGGGGTGCGGCGCGCGGCATGGATTCCGCGCGCTGCCGCCGCCCTCTCCTCCTCCTCCTCCCCTTCTCCCTCCCCCCTGCGCGCGCCGGCCGAGTGTCCTCGTGCCCAGGGCGGCGGGCCCGCGCGCCGCCTCCCGCGCCCCCTATGGACCCCCGCGCGCCGCCGCTGCCGCGCGCCCACCCGCCGCCCCCCTACCTCCCTCCCCCTCGCGCGCTGCCCGCCGCGTGTGTAACGGTTTCCCGGCCTCGGGCCCTCCCGGGCGGCCACGCGCCCCACGGGCGAGCGTGCGAGCGCCGTTGTGTGGGTTCCCTCCCCTTCCTGCACGCACCCCCTCCCCCTTCCGCGTGTAGACCGAGGGCGCGGGGGCCGCCCCTCCCGCCGCCTGCCTCCGCAGGCCGGGCGGGGGCCGCCGCGCGCCTTCCCCTCACGTGCTCCTATGGATCCTGCGGCCTTCCCGGCGGCTGCCCGGGCGCCTCCCTCTACTGGCCCGGGCCGCGGTCGCCGCCTTGCCCCCAGGCTCGGGCGGGCGGCGCTCCCCGGGGTGGGCAGCCACTCCCCCCCCCAACCACCGGGGCACCCCCTCAAAGCCTTAAGGGCGGGCGGTGGGTCCGGGCGGGGGTGGGTTCCAGCCCCGGCAGGGTTCAGAAAATTTATTTTTGTAACCTTGGATCCCCCCCTTTTTTTTTTCTCTCCCAGCAACGAAGGTTTTGGGAACAGTAAAATGGTTCAATGTAAGAAACGGCTATGGTTTCATCAACAGGTGAGAATGAGCTAGAGCAGTCTCCAACTTGCCCCCTTGCATGTGTCCTGGTCCATGCTTTCCACGCCTGACAACTGCCTGATGTGGGTGGAAGCGGTTACATTTATTAAAAATGGTCACTTTGGAGTGAGATGATCTCCTGAAGGCTGACCAAGAAAGGAGCTGTCTGCTGTAGCATGCACTTAGCACCGAAGCTAATGGAATGGGCCATTTCTTTCCTGCTTTTGTAACTAAATCTTCATCTTAACACTTAACACTAACAGTCTTAAGGTATTTTGTAATTAGAACTGCAAGTTAATAGTAGTTAAATGAGTCCTCGTTTGAGGAGAATAGTTGTCAAATTAAGAGACACTTATTTTTTAGTACAGTACATAGAACAAAATCTGCACAATACAACTCCCACCCGGTTGAAAAGTCAAAACATCCTGAAAAGTCTTCCTAAAGAGTCTATTTTTTGAGTTAAACAAATATGTAACCATGATGCATTTTCTTCCCTTGTAAGGATGGTGTTCAGGGACCAAATTATCATTGCATCCAGTTAACCTTTTTGGGAGGGTTTGTGGTGCAGTATTATTGTGAATTATATTACAACAGGGTTCCACTGTCTGCTTGCATAGTTGGGTATAATTCAGATTGAGGCTAGCCTAATATAACATGGAATATTTCCTTTAAAAATTTTTTTTTGCTTTCCCAGTTTATATTTGCTTCCTCTAACAGCAGCCTACATTGGTGCTTTTGTTTCATTTCTTTGTCTAGAACAAGTAGTAGTGTGAAATTGTCAAGGAATATGGCAAAATTGCCATTCCTTCTCAAACTGCAAATTTCAGTCTTTTGGGTTTTTTCTAAATCTTTAGCAATAGTAGGGCTTTTCTGATTTTACAAGGGGGGGGGCAAAAAAATTTTGGTCTAAGGTAACGTACTGTCCACTTACTATTATACAAAGATAAATTGATGGACCTGTTTGAGGGCAGTTAGATGGCTCAATGGAGTCAGGAAGATGGAATTAAACTCTGACCTCAGACACTTGATAGCTCTATGACACTGGGAAGTCATTAAAGACCCATTGGCCTCAGTATCCTTATCTGTAAATAGGGATACTAAGAGCATGTACCTCATGGGGTTGTTATGAGCATCAACTGAAATAATTGTAAAGTCCTTATACAGTGTTTGGCATGTAGTAAATGCTATATAAAATGTTAGCTATTATTACTATTGTTTTTATTATTGCTATTCATGTAAGATAGCTCCTTTGAGTTTTTGTCCTAGTGATGGAGGCAAGTATTGTGTAGTAAAAAGTGGTTGGATTCAAATGCTAGCTACTGTGTAACAGTTTGATTTGGGGACCAGTTCCTTTTCTAGGCCTCTATTTGTAAAATGATGGGGTTGGATTTGATTTCTAAGATGCCTTCCAGCCCTAAAATTCTATCATCTCCCCCTATAAATTGTTTCTCATTCAGTCAATTGAAGTACATTTTTACAGGTTTCTGTTGTAATCAATGGAGGCATTTTCAAGGTAGCTGCCAAAGCTAGTAAAATAGCCATGAAGCCAATGGAGTTGGCTTATTCTTAACTGTTAAGAGATGTAAATCTTTATGACAGACTGATGGGCAAATCAGTGCTTCCCAAGTCTCCTTGCCCATGTAGCAAGGATGTATACAAAAGAATTTGAGACATGTAATCTATTTGAAATATATGTGTGTGTGTGTGTGTATATATATATATGTATATATATATATAATATGACCCCTGGGAAATATTTTGATAAATTCAAGAGAAAAATACCAACCATGTCATAGGAACAGTTCAATTAACCACAAACCACAGGTAATGTACTTAAGATGTGTTTTTTTTGTTCTCTGGGATTTATTTATTTTTTTAAGTCTTTCAAATACCTGTCTAACTTAGCTTTAATTCCCAAAAATTTAGCTCTGAAAACTAGAATATATTCCAGGTTTACCTCTTTAATAAGATTGCTCTAACCAAGAGCACAGTAGCTTCATGCCTTTATTGTAGCTAAACCCCACTGGTGTAATATAGCTTGACTCAGTCCATTTGTAACATTCTTCCTTTGTGACTATCCCATAGAGCTAGACATTTTGGTTTAGTTAATTGTGCTCATACCAAGTGTATTTAACTTCCTGTTTTCCTGCTATTAGGCCTTCCAGGATATGTTGACAATTGATTTGGTTGGGATTTCTTTTTTGCAGATCTTGTTATGGGTTATGACATTTCCAAATGCAATTGTATCCAAAGGGTAGTTTGACTTAAAACTTTTGAGATGTATGTTTTAGGGGCTTCTTCTGAATCTTTCCTGGGGATATTAGTATCTTCCTGTTTTGCCCTGATCATATTCCTTCCATACCCTCTTGAAGCTTTTTGCTAGATAGATGCACCACTTATCAATGGTTACACATTTATCAGTGGTTGCAGGATCTAATGTCTCTGGTGCTTTATTCCATTGTTGGGAACAGGGTTCCTCAAAATGTGCCAGTGATGGCCCCTGGCTTATCTTTACATGTTTGGGTTTTTTTTCCTTATCTTTCCCACAGCTACTTGATGACTAAAACAATTAGAGCATTCTTTGCACTTATTCCAATCCCAGAGGTTTTGGGGGGAAGAGGGTGGTGTCAGGGTTCTTTTTGTCCTTTTAACTTCTTCCATGGAGTTTAAAAAAAAAAAAGAAACAAAAAACCTATGCCATAGTCAGTGAAGTGGATAGAACACCAACCCCGGAGTCAGGAAGACCCAAGTTCAAATCTAGTCTCACACTTAGTTGTGTGACCCTTGGGCAAGTCACTTAACACCAATTGCCTCTCAAACTCCAAACCTATGGCACTTAACTTGCCTGAAATAAGCCTTTATTTAATAATTATAAACAAATAAGACCAATTTAAAAACTACTTTTCTCGAGCCTGCAATTGAATTCTAACTCAGTTATCTTTTATTCCACTACCCAAACAGGCTCCAGACTAGATGGATGCAAAAGGAGGAAATTATTTTGTTGCATTAGAAAGCCAAATATAAACTGTTACCTTGATCCTTTTATTTGGATTAGTTGGACCTTTGCTACTAATGCCTTCTTTTTTTTTTTTTAGTCTTTTCCCCTTTTTGGGGGTGGGGGGGTGGGAGGGGGAGGCTACTGTAATCAAGCTCTTAATTTGTAAAGTCAATCCAAATTATGGTTTGTAGCTTTTGTTTTTAGAAATTAAATAGTACTGAGTTTCACAAGTTCATTTATACTAAGAGAGACAATGGCTTGGTGGAAAAAACAATGAATCTGTACTCAGGGAGACTCACAAAGATCAAATTCTGACTCTGACACTTACTATCTTTGTGACTAGAGGGAAGTTTAATATCCCTGAGGCTCAAGCTTTTCAACTGTAACTATTACTTATATAGCCTATCTTGTAGGCTTGTGAATAAAGTACCTTTTAAATCTTTATTAAGGCCATTAAAATGACACTTATTGAAAACACTGAGCTAGTAGTTGAGTTCTGGATTCCAGTATAATTTTCGTTTCTAATCTGTATACGAAGTCATTTCAGCTCTTTAGAATGAGGGGATTCTTTTTCTCCATGATAGTCATGATCCTTAGGACTATTGATAATAAGCAAAATGCTTATCAAGTTGATGCTTAATGTTGTAAGCACCAAAAGTATACCAAATACACTGAGACTACAAAGATGAAAAGGCCCACCCTTGCTCTTAATGGGGTAAGAAAAATGAACCTTTTGAATACAACCAATAATAAAAAACACTTTACAAAGAATTGATTTGCTCAATAAAACTCAGCCCAGGTGATAGTAACAGTGATGATGAATAAAGTTTGTCAAGAACTTTACATATATATCTTATTTGAGTCTCCCAACTTTGGGAATAAAATAAATGAAACAGGATCAGAGGCAAAGTGACTCATCCATTGTCACACAACTGGTAAGTACCCTGATTCCAAGTCCATTGCTTCAGCCCCTGAACTGGCAGTGTGAACTAATAGGATTCATGATCTGTAGCACCTTTCTCAGTTGGAATTACATTTTGTTATGGTACAAAATATTCATAACACTTTTTATTAACTAAAAGTTGCCAAGTAATCCAGGGTGTGAGAGCTTAGAGCTTTCAAGTAGTAAGCTCTTAACTTTACATTTTCTTAGTAATAATAAACTTGTGACTCAGAGGCAATGTGGCATAATAGAAGATACCCTGGATTTGAGTCAAACCTGTATTGAAATCCTATCTCCATTCACTAGCTGTGTGACTATGAATGATGACAAAATGACCATATCAATGTCTGTAGTAGATTCAGAGATTGTTAGAGGACAACACCAATTTGGACATGACTTAATTGGTGTTTGACATCTCTTGGACATGCTTCAACTAAGCATAAGCATGGACTCACTGAGAGACCCGTAATCTGTGGGTCAGGTTATTTTATTTTTTCCTGGGGATGTATTGGTGTGGCAGGGAACAGAATCACTGTCACTGTCTTTTCCTATGAACTACATGTTCTCTAGCTGACCTGGTATCCTTGGAGAAAATTTTGGGTGTAATGGTAAGAGCTTCAGTTTCCTCACTTGTAAATTTCTTCTGTAAATGTGAGGAGTCAGAGTGCTTTATTTTACAAAACATTTTCACATTATTTGATTTGATTCTACAAAAGCCCTGTGAAAATGAACATGGCTCTTTCAAAAGGTTCCTCCCATGTGCAGTTAAGTATATACCCCTCGAGTTATAGGAGTACTTTTAGTCTTAGCATCCCCTGCAAAATATTCCAAGTTGACCCCACTTCTCTCTCTTGGCTCCCTATCGTTGCTACTGCTGAATAAACCACCCATCATTTGTGTGAATCTGGCAGTTAGCCATTGTTGGTTGGGAGGCACTACTGTAGAGTTTGCCACATGGCTAGAGCAGAAAGAAGAAATGAGGTTTCTGAGCCCTGTTTGAAAGGAAGGCAAGGCGAGGAAAAAGAAAAATAGGTAAAACACAGCACTTAGTATGTGCCATGCATTATGCTAAGTACTTAATCATCTCACTTGATCCTCAGACCCCTGCAAGATAGTTGGCATCATTATCCCTGTTTTACAGATGAAATTGAGGCCAACAGGTTAGGGTGTTTTGTTTTTTAAGAGGATCAATGATATCACAGATGATGTTTTGGATTGGATGAGGCAGAAATTGTACAAAGCCATCAGCCTCACTCTTCCAAAGTCATCAAAGTCCAGTGGCAGGACAAAACTGGTGATGGCCTGGAATGTTTTGTTTTGTTTTTTTTGCAGGGCATGGGGGTAAGTGTCAAGTGTCCGAGGCTGGCTTTGAACTCAGGTCCTCCTGAATCCAGGGCCAGTGCTTTATCCACTGCACCACCTAGCTGCCCCTTGGAATGCATTTTTGATGTCTGACTAAACTTGAAGCACTCCTTAGTACCTGCTTCAGTTGCCTTCATGACCATTGGAACAAATTGTTCTCATCTGCCCATTCTGCCAGGAAAAATCTTAACATGCTTGGGGTAGATATGCCTCTAACTGACCAGTGGATTTGAGGCCTGTGGGTCACCCTCAACCTGGTTTAGCCTGTCTGTCAAGATGGTTTACTGTGTTGTGGCTGCTGAACATGCTACTGCTTCTTGGAGCCACAGGTGAGAGTTAGATGAATCAGGTGGACACCAGAGGTGGATGAGCAGCCCGAAAAAGGTTCAGCAAGCTTCTCACATCAAAAGTGCTAGTCCTCCCTGAAACACACCCTCCACCCCAGAAGTTAAGTAACCTGCCCAGGGTCACAAAGCTAGTAAGTGTCTGAAGTTAAATTTTAACTGGGTTCTTCCTCCAAGCCCAGTACTGTACCTGCTGTGCTGTCTAGTTGGCTTTCTTGCTGGGCTTAAACGTGTTTACTGAGACCAAATCTTGTCAGGGAAGGAAATTATATCCCAGACAGACTAGATCTCAATTTTTATAATGAAAAAATCAAATTAATCTCAGGATTGTTAATGAACCGAGATGGATGGATTGTGGTATGGTGTTCCTCATGGCAATATTGTGAAAGTAGGACATTCATTAGAAACATTAATATGGTTTCTTTCCATAAACATTCTTAGAGTATTTTTTAAGTCACTACTTGCATTTGTGCAAGAGTATAGAGATCAGGAAATTAATCCTAGCAGTTGGTTCAGCCTGAGCAGACATTTTTCTGATCAGTCTGTGGTTTCATGGAGGTAGAATTTCAGAAACACTTCAGTTTCTTTGTTTTGGATTTTTTTTTCCCCCTTTGGGGCAGTAGGGGTTAAGTAACTTGCCCAGGGTCACAAAGCTAGTGTCAAGTGTCTGGGGCTGGATTTGAACTCGGGTCTTGACTCCAGGACCAGTGCTCTATCCACTGCACCACCTAGCTCCCCGAAACACTTCAGTTTGTTAAGTTTATTGTGTGTGGCCAGATTGTCTTTGTGCTTGTGTAACAATTCAGGTGCCATTATCTGTTTCACAAGGCCTGGATATTGACAGAGTTAGTGCTGCACAGTATCTAAAAAGGTTGCGTGATTGTACCTTGAATCTACATGCTTAGATCACTAGACTAGCTAGCTGTTATGCCTATGCTCTTTGAAAGGGTTAAACTCCAGTCTTTTTTCTTTTCCTTAAAATTTATTTTTAAATGTTGTTCTTACTTAGTTTCCCACTTGCCAAAGGTGGTTATTAATTACCTACTTGGGCCTTTGATGAATAAATGTGTGAAGGTGATAGATTACTACACTTCTCAGAGCTTGGATTATGAAGAAGTGACTTCCATACATGCCACCATGTCCTGTGCTCATCCTACCTAGCAATGGTTGGGGGCAATGAGAAAAACAGTAAGATGAAAGCATACCATATATATGGATTATTGATTAACACACAAGTCCTGAGATGTTGAAATATGAATAAGAAATGAGAAGTAAACCCGCAAACAATATAAAAGCATCTGGTCTAGTACCATTTAGTGTTCTTAAAATGAGCAGGATAATCCTAACGATAACAATCTCAATCATCCTGTAAGAAACCTACAAAGTATGTTTTTCAGTGAATGGGAAGAATGTATCTTAAGAACAGGAGGAGACCAAATGAGCCAAAGGGGAGAGTAGTTAGAAAGGAATGTGGAAGTTTCTGGGTTTTTTTTTTTTCCTTTTAACTCTTGAGATTTTAAACACCAAACTAGATTGTTGACAGGTAAAGATGGGGACAGTGAACAATCATTGAGAGAAGGCAAAGCACAGTGGAAAAATTTTCTCTTACTAAAGATCTGGAGGCCTGCCTTTGTTCTTGTCACAGTTCTGCCATTTATTAGTTTTATTATTTTGTAGTACTACAGAAGGGGCACTGAATTTGAGGGCTACACTTGCTAGTTTTGTGACCTTTGACAAGAACACCTTGGACAGTAGGTTTTTGGGTCTGGAATCTCTCCCAACCTGCCTTTTAGTAGATGGAAGACATTGCAAAAGCTGCGTTTTTTTTTTTTTTTTAAGTGAGGCAATTGGGGTTAAGCGACTTGCCCAGGGTCACACAGCTAGTAAGTGTTAAGTGTCTGAGGCCGGATTTGAACTCAGGTCCTCCTGAATCCAGGGCCGGTGCTCTATCCACTGCTCCACTTAGCTGCCCCAGAAAGCTGCGTTTTTGACAGATTGTAGATCAGACACTGTGGTGACAACTTCTCCTGCTACTGATGGCTTAAGTGTCAAGGCTGCACAAAGAATTTTCATCTACAAATCTTGTGACTTGAAAAGTTTGAATAGCAGTCAACAGAGATAGTGCAAAGGAAACCACAATATAACCTTTTCAGTCCATTTCAGGTACTTGGGCAAGTTGCTCTCATCTGGCTCTGCACCTTTGTCCTCAAACATAAAATGTTCATTTAGAAATCATTTAGATGTCACCCTAGGTACACAATGATGTGTGGAGGATGGTATGAAATTATGTGGAATAATGGTGGCCCGAGTCTTGATTTATTAAAATTTGATTTACAAATAGTAAAGGTTAGGAGACTGTTGTAAAAATTGGTGACATAAAAGTGTATTTATGTTGATGTGCTCTTTCAACATTCTTTTAGGCAGTTTTGCTTTGTTTTGAGGGAATGTACTTTGGGAAGTATCTTTATCACAATGAAATTTAGTGATTTAAAAAAAGAACATTAAATATTTGAAGCCTCTAAAAATGAAATAATCTAGATGAGGGTTTTTTTTAAATTAATAAAGTATTTTATTTTTTTCCCGTTACATGTAAAGATAGTTCTCAACTTTTGTTTATACAGGCTTTCCAATTTCAGATTTTTCTCCCTCCCTCCCCCCTCCCCTAGACAGCAGGTAATCTGATATAGGATATATATATATATATATATATATATATACACATATACATACACACACATGCACACACAATAACATTAATCCTATTTCTGCATTAGTCATGTTATAAGAGAAAAATCAGAGCAGTGATGAAAAAACTCAAAATAGAAAAAACAACAGCACCAAAAACAAAAGAAATAGTATGGTTCATTCAGCATCTATACTCCACAGTGTTTTGTTTTGTTTTTTTTTCCTTGGATTTGGAGATCCTCTTCTATCATGAGTTCCCTGGAACTCTTCTGTACCATTGCATTGGTGAGAAAAATATAGTCCAGATGAGATGTTTTTGAAATGTATGTAGGTATATTAAAATATTTCTATGCTAGTTAGTTGGAATCAAGGGTAGTCTGTTTAAGCAGTTCTGATTTAACTGATGATTTATAGGAAAGAAGTTATAAATCTTGATAAATAGGATGTCTATTAAAGTGTGTTAATGTTTGTTAAATCTTTAGGAGACTAAGAAATGAACAATTACTATAAAATGTGAGTGGCAAAGTGCTTGCACCATTCCCCCTTTGCATAACCCACCTCTCCCCTCGCACTTAAAAAAAATTGTTTTTTAACAATAAACGAGGATTTATAGAGATTGTGTAGTTAAAGTTGGATTTTGGCATCCAAATAGGTGGTCATCTGCCTGTTCTCAAAGACCCCTACTGACATGAAATTCCCCCAGCCTCCTTTAGTTGGATTTTGGCTTTTAAAAGCCATTTACATTTTAGAATTATGGTTAATGAAAAGTTTGTATCCTTTTCTGTACATTAAGCATATAACCAACTCCCATATGTACTAATTTATGTGTCATATGTAAGCTTAAATTGCAAACAAGTTTTCCTTTGTTATCCAACCAATATAGTATGAGGAATGTAATGAGGAGTGTACATGAATATTGTTACAAAATGAGTGGCATAAGAAAGTTCTGTCAGTGCTGAAAAGCTGATCACCCAGCTGATGCAATCACAGGTTTTGTGCTTGACCTTCATAGTAAGGAGGTTTTGAAGTGGAGCATTCTGTGGTGGTAAAGATTCCCTAAACACCTTAGTTTGCTGCTGAGGTCAAGAGGGGGCAGGATGCCTTATTGAGAGTGTCATGAATAGATAGGTTTGCTTGAACCTAGAAAGTTGGCAATTGGTTAATGAAATAGAAGAAATGGAATAGTAGTCTGGGGCCAAGCAGTGGAGGAGGGGCTTTGAATAAAAGACTAGTTTTACTCCCTGGTGGGGAAACATTCATTGAAAGTTTTTTGAATAGAGGAATGATGAGATCAAAGGAGATTAGTTCAGAAGGCAATGTTTAGGAATAGAATAGACCCTTAGTACAAATTGGTCAAATTAGAAAACTTATAATCAAAATCCATAGGGAAGGTATGAAGATACTGGACTAGGATGGTGTTTGTGGGGATAGAGGAGATCTTGAATGAGATGACTGGAGTAATTGATAATCTTCTGCATGTACATAGTAACTAATAGGACATTAAAAGTCTTCCTGTTGCTTCCAAGTAGCTGAAAACAACTACGCTTAATAATGAGTCTGCTTAAGCACTGGCCCTGGATTCAGGAGGACCTGAGTTCAAATCCTGCCTCAGACACTTGACATTAGCTTCGTGACCCTGGGCAAGTCACTTAACCCTCATTGCTCTGCCCCCCAAAAAAAGAGCAATGCAAGGATCTCTTTGACAGTATCCATTGATAGATGATGCTTGTTGAATCTTAGATGCTTCTAGTAATGAGAAGTTTACTATCTTACAAGGCATTCTATTCCATTTTGAGGAAGGCTCAGTTTTTAGGATATTCTTCATTATACTTAGCCAAATTTTGCCTTCTCTATAACTTTTAACTTACTCCTAATTTGGTCTTTGGAAATATACAGATTTTGTTCTGTGGCTAGATTGTACCATCAACTTTACTGTGGACTTTCTATTTTCTGGGGATGGTGCCTCATAGGTTATGCAAAATTATGGCCAGACAACTTCCCCACATCTTCATCCCCAGATGCCCCATCTCAGCACTGTTCCTTACCTTACTTGGCTCACCATTACTTAAGCACCACCTGTCACTCATTATATTGAATGTGTTTCTATTTTCATTTCTGCCTTTGCAAACAAATTCCTAATTCCATTAGACTATCCCCAGTTAAGTACCTGCTAGTTAGACAGATATTGACTGAAAAGTTTGTGTACCAAACTCTTAGCTCAGTTTAAAGTCCTGTAGGGAAATTTTAAAATTCCACGAA
This sequence comes from Dromiciops gliroides, assembly GCF_019393635.1. NCBI lineage: Eukaryota > Metazoa > Chordata > Mammalia > Microbiotheria > Microbiotheriidae > Dromiciops > Dromiciops gliroides. Next base: position 599,360,987 of record NC_057863.1, read on the forward strand.
AGTTCAAAGCAGTGTTCCTGATCTTAGTTATTGGTGGTTCAGTTGCTTTTCAGTGTATCTGACTCTTTTATGACCCCCGTTTGGTGTTTTGTTGACAAAGATCCTTAAGTGGTTTGCCATTTCCTTCTACAACTCATTTTCCAGATGAGGAAACTGAGGCTAAGTGACTTGCTCAGCTAGTGTCTGAGACCAGATTTGATTTCATGAAAATTAATTTCCCTGATTGCATACCCAGTGCTCTGTCCACTGTGCCACCATTGGTTACACACTTTGAAATGTGGTATTTTCTGGCCTACTATAAAACCCTCATTTTGTGAATGAGGAAGTTAAAGTACAGAATTAAAGTAACATGGCCAGATTCACAGCAGATTAGTAGCAGAGCTGGGCTGATTTTAGGTCTTCTCCTGCCTTTGGTCCAGCCATGCTACTTCAGTGTTCAAGAGTGTTAGGGAGGGGGCAGCTAGGTGGCACAGTGGATAAAGCACTGGCCTTGAATTCAGGAGGACCTGAGTTCAAATCCGAGATCAGACACTTGACATTTACTAGCTGTGTGACCCTGGGCAAGTCACTTAAACCTCATTCTCCCCCCCCCCCAAAAAAAAAGTAAAGAAAAAAAAAGTGTTAGGGAAAGGATCTCAGCAACAGAGTTCAGTTTGTATCCCCAAAAGAATTGACACATCAACATAAGGTAGGGTGATGGTAGTAGATAAAAGATCTGTATTCAAATTCCATTCCTCAATCCTTCTCTTCTCTTCCAACCCCCTCCCCAAACATGCATATATATATATATATAGAGAGAGAGAGAGAGAGAGAGAGAGAGAGAGAGAGAGAGAGAGAGGCAGCTGTATAACCCTGGGGCAAGTTTCTTAACTTGGAGAAGGCACAGCTATATTCCTTACTGGGAGTTCATTCAACATGCCTGACCTGAGTGGTCATCCAACTTGACATAGCTTTTGGCATCAGTTTTGGAACAATTTAAGTAGTATGTGTGTATTGAAAAGGCGCAGTGGCATTGGAAAGAACAGTGAGTTGGAAATCAAGAGAATTCTTCTACTCCACTTCTGTTACTTTTTAGTTTATGCTCCTCTGTCCTTATCCATAAAATTGGGATAATTCCTATTTTCTATACATGTTGTAAAGATGCTTTAATAGGAGGAATTTTTAATTTTATATTTGTAATTCAGGATAGGCAACCATTATCTACACTTCAGTTGACTGCTTCAGCAAAGGTGATGAGATTCAAGTCCATCATTTGTATCTCCAATTAATCCAAATGCTACTTCCTCATATGTGTAGTTCCCACATGCCAGAAGTAATCTTCTAGAGGTCAGACTGTCTCACTTTGGTATAGTGCATAATGTTTTCATTCTTTCAAGGATTGAACTGATGGGACATACCTTGGAACTAATTTTTCAGAGCTGCCTCAGCCAGTCCTGATCTCTGTAGGCCATGGTTCCTCATTCTATAATCACCTTCCACTTTAAAAAGTCAGTGATTACTTGTTAATCTAATTTTTAACCTTTGTGACAGCCATTTTTCCTTCTGTCCTTCCTTGGCAGTGAGGGTTAAGTGATTTGCCCAGGGATCACACAGCTAGCTAGTATCAAGTGTCTGAGGCTGGATTTGAACTCAGGTCCTCCTGAATCCAGGGCCGGTGTTTCATCCGCTGTACCACCTAGCTGCCCTCTTTCATATTACTTTTTTTTTTTTTTTTTGAGGGCAATGGGAGTTAAGTGACTTGCCCAGGGTCACATAGCTAGTAAGTGTCGGAGGCTGGGTTTGAACTCAGGTCTTATCCACTGTGCCACCTAGCTGCCCCTTTTTCATATTATTTTAACTTAATTTTCAAGCAAGCAGGTGAGGTTTGGGTTGTTTTTTGTTTTAGTCAAAACTATACATTTATTTTGCCTGTGTTGGTATTTTTGGGTGGCTTGGTCAAGGAAAGATAGAAATCAAGGGGGAAAGCCAGGCATACATGATGAAGAAAATTGGCTGGGTACGTAAATGGAGCATCTCCCACAATGCAGACTCATAAGTCCTTCCTAGTGCGTTTTACTATCTTTCTTTAACAAGGCTGGAGTTTTTCAGAGGACCTGGCTCAAGCATGTTTGAGCTCTCCTGTATTCCCTGGACTTTTAACTGATGAGTCCTGGCCCTTTTTAAAGCTGAGCCTCCTAAGCATGGAATGGGGGGGGGGGTTACTTTTCCATGGAAATAAGTTGCAAGTGGCTCCAAAACCCAGCTTTCCTCCTCATGACGCATTTCTGACTCCTCCAACTTGATTTTGTCTTACAGGAATGACACCAAGGAAGATGTATTTGTACACCAGGTGAGTGATTGTGCCCACATCTACACTTCTGACTGAAGTGCTATAACCTGAAATCCTGGATTGGTAAATAACCTCCAAACTGACTCCTGCTTCCTTGTTTTCTGAAGTTATAGTAATGTATTTGGTATAAATACATGGGTATTTTGAAGCATGCTTTGTCTTTGCTTTTGTATTTGTACCCCCAGCGCTTAGCACAGTGCTTGGCACATAGTAATGCTTAATAATGCTTCCTCATTCATTCATTTTTCATTCAAAATACCATTAGAACAATCTCTGTGGTAAGAGATATATTCTAGTGTAAACTGAAGATGGGGACTTGGAAGAAATAGGGCAAATATTCCAGTCAAGTGTGCTTTTTAGTGTTTGAAACCTTAGATTCAGTTCACTTTAAAATGGATGATTTAATTGATAGACAAATTGTCTTAAGAACTTGTTAGTATTGAAATAGTTACAGCAACAACCTTTTTTAAAGCTTTCTGAAGAGTTCATGCATAGGAGGCTATGTAAGTGTTGAGTTTATGAGTTAGAAAATTAAGAAATTTTTATCACCTGAAGGTAAGTAAAGTGGAAAAGGAATGGTGAACTGGATAATAGTTTAATAACTTTCAGATTAGGTAGTCTTTTAAGAAAGAAAAATTGTGTCCAAGGTAGATGGTAGTTTGCTGAACTTTTATTCCAGTTAACATTTTTAGAAAGATGTTTTTAGAAATAGCTTTGGAGTAGAGCAAGCATCTCAAACTAAAGCATAATGCTGTAGTTGTAGTTTGCTGTTGGACTTGAGGCTTCCTAAGGCTTTTCCTGAGGGCTACAGCCACATGTATAAATAAGCCTTGAAAGACTAGATTTGTGTTTTGCATGTGCACACACTGACAGGCATTGGAATTACTCTGGATTTTGCAGCTTAGAGCCCAACAGTCTTTATCGTTGATCTTTATATCACCTACTCTGCTTAAATTGTTTGATCTTATTCTTGTGTTTATAGCCTACAACCTAGCAAAAACCAAAACACTTAATAATTTATCTCTCTTCTCCTTCCCAACCCCAGGGAATGTGTGATCCATAAAGGCTAGTGAGTTTAGAAAGGGAGAATAGACACTTTTGTTTAGCTTGCTGCTTTGTAGTAATAAGAATAGGGATCTGTATATTTAGTATAGAATTGAGGAGGAAGGGGACAGGATGGGGGAGGTAGGGTCAATTTCCAACACCTCCAGAAGTATTTTCACAGAATGATAGGATATGAATTCTCAAAGCACCAGGTGTGCCCATGACCAAATGTAAGTACAAAAACATATTCCAAAACCAAATGTCAATAGCTTTTAATCCATATTATTGCTCCTATCCATAGCCACAGTCAAGTTGACTGTAAAAACTGAGGGTTTGACTCATTTTAGAACAAAATCTTGTTTTATAGACTTGTAAGCAGTCTTATTTGACTACAGCCTACTCTTGGTTATCTGATTTCCTCGCTCTCCCTCCCAGCTATAGTCCTTATTTCACCAGTAGTTAGCCTTTTTATAATAATACGCACATTATGGAAAGGCAGTAGTAAAAACTGGTTTGTTTTGCTACTTGTCAGCAGCTTTGGTGAAAAAATTGAAGAGGCTGAGACTGTTGACCAAAATAAGGGCTTGGTTTATTTGTGGGATATGTTATCCATATGATTATTAATCCCCCATATCTTCAGGTAATATAGAGTTGGCTGTATATGAAGGGTAAAAAGCTCAAGGGATGGTTTAGATGACAGACTGAGCTCTTGATTTCATTTTACTGTCATAATACTCAGTTCTAATGATCCAGATGGCTGGTGTTTTTGGTACCCTCTCCCCCCTGTAGTTTTGAATGACTGTTTCAGCCTTTAAGTATTGGCTCAATTCTTTTTTGGATCCTAGGTTTTAGTAGAGATAGGGGATGGAAGTACAAGATGAACATAGAAACTTTGGCTTTTTAAGGTTCTAGATAGCTGTTAGGCCCAAGTGACCTAACACCTTGATAGTTATCCTTCTTGCAAAGCCAACCCTGTTTAAAGGCAACTAAAATGTTTATTTTATGTATCGTGATAGAGACAAACCACTCACTTCATGGGAGACATATATTGGTTTTCTTCTCTTCTTTACCATGGCCTGGGTCCTTAGTGCTTACTTACCTAAGTTTTGGAGCTCAGAAATAGAATCCTCATTCACAGTCCTTAGGTTACTCTGGAATGAGGTGTTGGGAATGCTTCTTAGAGTAGGTTTCAGTTGCATGTTAACTGATTATGATAGCCAACAGAAAACATTCTAGTGAATTTCAGGGAAGGAAATAACCAAGTTGCCTGATAATATTAAATAATGAGAGGAATAATTTGCTAATGCCAGCTATATCAAGAACATTCTCTGCAGTGCCCCCAGAAACACAGGAAGAGAGAGGTTTCAACTGGCATTTGTGTTGGCTTGGTGGGAAAAGCCAAGGACTGTATTGAGACTTGGTCATTTTATAAGTGGATAAACCAGACTTGCCTGTCATCTAAACCAGCCCTGAGGGGGCTAGCTTCCACTGTTGAGGACAGACATGGGAAAACAAGGAATAACTTCATTTTCTTTACAAACATTGTTTAACCAAAGTTGATTTGTAGGAAGCAAACACAAGAGTACATATGTCTCTTTTGAACACTACAGCTATTTTTTTATATAAATTAGTAGGAAGGCTGAGAGGCAGCATGGCATAGCAGATAGAGAACTGGCCTTGGAGTCAGGAAACTCTGGGTTCAAGTCCTACCTCTTGACACTTGTGTGCTGTGTGACCTTTGGCAAGTCACTTAACCCCTCAGTGCCCCAGCCTACTCTCTAAGACTAATTCAAAGAGGTCACTACCTTAATTGGTAGACGTTCCTTACCAGGAACTCACTACACAATGAAATCACAAGTCTGGTTTTTAAAAAATAGTGGTAACACTGGGTAAATTAGGGGTAAAACACGTGTAAGATTATAGCATCTAAGTATAGTTTGTGGATAGAGGTCTTTTTGTGGTCCCTACCTTCCTAAATTTAATGAACTTCTGGTTTCATTTCAATTCGTCTTTAGGTCAAATGTATATCCAAGTATATTCAACATAATAATTAACTCTGGTACATTTTAAATGAAAAAGCAAATTATTCACCCCTGTTAATCTAATTTTGGAATGTGATATTACTAGACTGCCATAAAGAAGAATAACCCCAGGAAGTACCTTCGCAGTGTAGGAGATGGAGAGACTGTGGAGTTTGATGTTGTTGAAGGAGAAAAGGTGAGGATGTTTTCTGTGTAAAGGTTTGACTTCAGTCCAGAAATAATGAGTTTTGATGGTGACTCTAATGTAGATGGGTCAGATGACCACAAATACAGGTTCATCAAGCTTTATAGCTTCCCTATTGTGTGCTGGCTGCAGTTAGTGTGCAATCTCTTCAGAGCCGTGATGAACTGATACATTTCAGTCACGTGGTGTGTGTATGCACCCCCTGGCCACAGCAAACCTTTTTTTTTGTTGTTTTTGTTTTTTAACTGTGAATTTTGTGAAAACAATTATGTCTGATTTCCTTTGAGTGTCACTATCAACTTGTAATGGCTTTTGTAGGGTGCGGAGGCAGCTAATGTTACAGGTCCTGGTGGCGTTCCAGTGCAAGGCAGTAAATATGCAGCCGACCGTAACCATTACAGACGTTATCCACGTCGTAGGGGTCCTCCACGGAACTACCAGCAGAATTACCAGAATAGTGAGAGTGGGGAAAAGAACGAGGGATCTGAGAGTGCTCCAGAAGGCCAGCCCCAACAACGCCGTCCCTACCGCAGACGGCGGTTCCCACCTTACTACATGCGGAGACCCTATGGGCGTCGACCACAGTATTCCAACCCTCCTGTGCAGGGAGAAGTAATGGAGGTAATGTTATGGGAAAGACATTAACTATGGAGGTCACAGAATTGACGTCGTGTACAGATTTCTCTTTCTCTGAGACAAAAGTTTTGAGGATTCTTATGCCTGCCTTTGAGGTTAATTTTTTTCTTTAAAAACAGCCTTTCCGTAAAATGAATGTATAATAATTTTCCTAGAAGGAAGTTAAATTCTTAGAAAATAGGACCAGTTCCAGTTCTTAACATAATTAGTACATCTGTTACTTAAACTGTATTAAAAGTTAGTGAGAGTGAATAGAGTGGTAGACTTGGTACCAAGAAGACCTGATTTCACATCCCACTTCAAATAGTAATGTGACCCTGGGTAAGTCACTTAACTTCTGTCTTAGTTTCCTCTTTTATAAAGTGGGGATGATAATAGCACCTACCTCCTAGGGTAATTTAAAGATCAAATACGATAGTATATATAAAACACTAGAAAACTTAAAGTGCTGTGTAAATATTACCTACTGACTTTAAAGGTCCAAACTTAAAATTAAACGTTTTATTAAGTGAACTAAGGTACCAGGTGATTTGCTTTATACTTTCTACTCTTTGGAATGATCTGGTTTTAGTAGATTTGATGTGCATTGTTTTTGTTTTTTAGGGTGCTGACAACCAGGGTGCAGGAGAACAAGGTAGACCAGTGAGACAGAATATGTATCGGGGTTATAGACCACGATTCCGCAGGTATGCTCTGTATTGCTATGTCTTCTGTATTAAAATGCTGCCCCAAGCATATGTCAGGTCACACAGCATTTTCTGTATAAAGCCTTTTCTAAAATTGTTCAGGGGAAAATTAATCCTTCTTTTTGGTTAGTTCAGTGTTAACACATTTCCTTTGATCAGATAGCAAAGTAAAAGTTGACATAAAAATTTCTTTTGCCCTTTGGCTTATATCAGTCAATGAACAGGTGTGATTACTTTCTCAGTCAGTTATGTCTGAAGTAGGCCATACTTTATGCCTCCTTTTATACTAGTTAAATATTTATAACAGTTCACGTGGCAAATTAAAATGTAGGGCTGATAATGATTTTTATAGTGATAGTAGACATTCTATGAACTGTGTCTTAATATGAAGGCTCAATAGGGAGATTGGAGTGGCATGTGCATTTGGGGGAGAGGGAGGTACATGTGCACATAAAACCCACTAGGAGCTTATGTTCTTAGGGAAAGGCATGTCTGATGCTGCTTAACATTTTTAGAACTCTTGGTATAGCTAGCTATTAATGTTCCTTCTCAGTAGGAATTTGGAGGTGATAAAGTAGTGTTAGCAGGGAAGACTAGTGGATTCAGCTCAGGAATGAGGTATCACCCTAAGTGATTGACACTAGGTTACAAACTAGCTCATTTCAGTATATGTTGCTGTTCTGTTTTCTCTCTATGGGATACTGTTCTCAAAATGTAGTTGTAGACCACTTGTGGCTTTTAAGGATCACCTCAAGTAACTAATTCTCTACATACCCCCTTCCATGTAGGGTTTTTTTAGATGACCATGTATAGGAGAAAGGGAAGGTTCTTCTATTTTCTACATTTTTGCTATGTATTATCCAAGCCTTTTCTTGGGGTTCCCCAAAGTTTTCCACTCTAAATAAATAAGCATTTATTCTTCATTCCCTTAGACTCTATTTCCAAGAAACTTTGAATCAATCTTCACCTTTGAATCTTAGGCATCTTGCACATAGCAGACCCTTAATGTGTGTTGAGCTGAATTGCATAGGCTAGAGGTAGACTGCTTGAATCAGTGGAGGTGATGGTTCCTTAATAGCAGGGGACCCCCGAATATTGTGTCCGTGCAATGTTTGCAGGTACAGATGGGCTTTTTTCTGAAAAGGTAAGTCCTGTATTGCACTGTGCAATTTAGGTAGCATTGGGATTAAATTTTCACTGTGACTGTAGTATATCTAGCTGGTGTAACCACTAGAATCCTCCTTTGTGTCAGCTTCTAAGCTTTTAGATAACCAAGTAGGAATTGCGGTTTATATACCCCTTTGCACATAGCCGGTGACTTACAGTATGTAGAAAATTCTGCTTTCACAAATCCTACAATGATGTTGGAATGAATTATCAAATAGCAAAGGCCTCCCCTGGGGATGACCTTTCATTAACATATCAGCCCTGAAGTTCAGTCAGCACTTCTCCTCTTGACTGTTTTTTTTGTTATGGAGCTTGGTTTTGGGTTGGTGAAACCTAAAGGCTTTGATAGTTTAAACATAACTGTTTAATACTTATTAAAGTGGTTTATTTGGGTTTTCCATGAGTCCTTCATCCACCCGAAATGGCAATACCTAAGCTCAAATAATCCAAAATATATGTAGTCATTGGCCCCAGAGGTAAGCAAAAAGACCTGATAAATGGAATAGATGTCTCAAGACATAACTGTTTAGAAGCTGGATGATCTGCTTTCCCAAACAACATTGGTGGACATAGGGACCCTGCTAAAGGCAGGGACATTTAATTGTGTAGTATATCTTGTCAGCAAGGGAAGAACCTTCTCTCCCCCCCCCAAAAAAAAAAAGAGAGAGAGAAAAAAAAGTAACTGTCTAGGGCCATTTATTATGGGAGCAAACCTCACTCCTGAAGGCAACATTGTATTGTACTATATCCAATAGCAGAGCTTCCTAATGGATGAGTCTGAATTGGTAATCCAGAAAAATTTGAGCTCTCGATAATTCGCTTGTATAGAACAGCTTGTTCTTTGATGTTGGGGAAGTGAGGCATTAATTAGTATATATTTTCTATCGCTGTATTAGGGCTTATTGAATGTTAGTCATTTAATCGTAGAAGTGGAGTAGCAGAGTGGGTGGATAGAGAGCTACCCACAGAGCCTGGGAGATCTGGCTCTAGGTTCCACCTATGACTGGTTGATGCCAATCAGCAGTGGTAAGGGAATTTCTTCACCTGAAACTCCTTTCACTGATGAAATCACAGGTCCGTCCCATCCCCATTCTCTCTCTTTTCCTGCACCACACCCTCTTACTGCTCCTCCCACCCCCCAAAAAACAAAACAATCCTAAAAATTCTCTGCCATAAACATCTTTATTATGTTTGCTGTCTTCCTCTGAAGTACTGAGAAATGTGTTAAAGTCCAAATAAGTTTGTATATAACTGTTTTCTAGAGCTAGGCATACATAGATAGAGGGTCCATGATACATTGAGAAATAATGAATCTCAGTCACCACAGCCCACTCTTAATTTCATGTTTGAGTTACACCGCCAGTACCCCATCTGACAAGTCCCTGGATATGTCACTCTGCCTCATTCTGTCCTGGGGTAACCAGGTTATATTCAAGAAGATAACCTTTGAGAGGTAGGTAGCCCTGTAGTTAGTTTGACCTGGCATCAAGTTCTTTTCTTGGCATGTTCTGTCAGTAAAACTTTTATGTGACGGGCACTGTGCTTAAGACTGGTTGATACAAAGAAAGGTTTTAAAAAGTCCCTGCTCTTGAGGAGCTTAAAATCTATTTGGGAGACAGTGTGCCAATAACTATACAAAGAAGCTAAATATAAGATAAATTGGTTTAAAAAAGTAACAGGGAAGGCACAAGAATGAATAAACATAGGAGATAGGATTTTCATCTGGAGCTAAAGGGTAACATGTCACCCTGATACATCCTTAAATTCTCAGGGTCCCTAGCAACCCTGTTATATCAAAAACTTGATTGTGCCAAAAGTGTTACTAATCTGCATTGGTAGAGAAAGTTCCTGTATTGGGAATTCTTTTTAAAATACTAAATAAAACAAAACCAGGCATTTTATCTCAACTTGACTTTTTTTGTTTTCCCCCTTGGATAGATAAGTTCTAATCATTTTAACTTTTTTCTGTCATTCTATAGCAGTTTGAAAGAAATGTATCCTTTGATCCATGTAATCATTGTATGGATTATTTAAATAAGCCCTTTGTTTTGTTTTCCTCTTTGGCATTCTGGCCTTTCCTCAGCATGGTGCAGTGGAAAGTGCACTGGGTTGGAGTTAAAAATACTAGGCTTAGTCCTGGGTTTACCCCTACTTGTAATAGCTTGTGTAGAACACAGCCTCTAGGCCTCATTTTTCCTCATCTGTAAAATGAAGGCTCTGAATCTAGATGACCTTTTAAGGAGCCTTTTAAGCTTAGCTCTAAATGGTAATCACTGCTTTTTCCCAGGAAAATTCAGAGCGAAAAGATGAAATTAACCCCTTCAGTTTGCTACTTGACAGCAAAATTGAGGGGCAGCAATGATTAAAGTTTGGGTTTGTTTTTTGTATATATCTCCAATTATGGATATTGACCACACATCAAGTCATTGTCATGATGTTAATTAACCCTTTTAGTCTTTTTTTTTAATCCTTTGGAATACTTGAGTCTATGGTCTTTATCTAGTTCCATACTATCCTTTATTTATGAGTTTTTCCTCAACAGAACGGGAGAGGGAAAGGAAATAAGCATTTATGTAGTATATTCTTAGTGCTAGACACTGTGCCAAGCACTTTGTAAATATCTCTTTTAATTCTCACAAGAAGTCCCTGTGAGGTATGTGCTGTTTCCCCCATTTTACAGTTGAGAAAACTGAGGCAGAGAGCAGCCAAGTGACTTAAACCCAGAATCATACAGCTAGTAAGTGCCTGAGAGGCTGCATTTGAACTCAGGTCTTGCTGACTCCAGGCTCAGCACTCTATCCACTGTGCTGCCTACTGGAAATAATGTCTCTCAACACAGACCATACTTTTTGGGAGTTAAACCTACCATGGTCTCTTTGTTTTTAAAATTTTTTGTGGGGCATTGAGGGTTAAGTGACTTGCTGGGGTCACACAGCTAGGCTAGTAAGTGTCCAGTGGCTGAGGCCACATATGAACTCAGGTCCTCCTGAATCCAGGCTGGTGCTTTATTCACTGTGCCACCTAGCTGCCCCACATCTGCTGTATTTTCATTCAGAACTTAAGCCCTGAGAGAATGAGAAGAAGTCAGTACTTAACTAATACTGTGTTGATCTTCTTACTGAAGTACCTGTGAAGGAATTAACTTTATTTACCTAGATGTGGAGGGCCCTGAATGACTGTGACAGCCTTTGTACTTTTTTTTCCCCATTACCCTTGGATATAGAACTACAACCACTAAGTGAGGCAGTTTCCCCTTGCTGACATTCGCAACAGGCACCCAAATTAATTCTAAGTGGGTATCTCCTTGTTTCCCTAGCCCAGGTGTGATCCCAGATGGCACAGAAATTGCTCCATACTGACTTTTCTCAGAGAAATTACCTCTAAGTCCCAGCAGATGTATGAAAAAGATTCCCTGTCACAGCTGTTCCCTGATGGTTTTTGCAGTTAGGACTACAGTGGAAAGCTGAGATGTACACAGGAAAGCTAACATCTTTTTGGTGTCTAAGGTAGCTCCTCAGAAGCCTTGGGGAAGGTAAGGGATAGGCTTTCTGAAGTTGAAGTCCCAGACTCCATGGTGATTGTCAAATCCTTCCTGGCTTGATCAGATGAATCATTCTTTATGAGCCATTCATTAAGGTAAGGAAAAATGTGAATATCTATACTATGTAGATGAGCCCCTGAAGCAGCAAGTTATATTTAATATGGGAGGGGCCAAGAGGCTCAGACTTGAAGATGGATCCTGGATTCTCTATAAAAACTGCTCGTGTTAGATATAGGACACATCTTCTTGCTCTGTGGAAAGCACCTCATTCTGGGATTTATAGCATTAGGGTGTCCTGAGTGTTGGGAGTATCATTGGGGAAAAATAAGTATTTTATTTTCCTTGCTCCCTCTTGCTCTTTTATTCAAAGTGGTGAAGGGAAATGGGGAAATGTTTCCTATCCTGAAAAGTTTCATCCTTTAGCATGATGGTCTGTGTGTGTGACTATCTCAGGATCATACTGTGATTAAGCCTGCTTTTCAGATAACATCAATAACAGAAGTTCTTCTGGGTCATCTGAAGATTCAAGAGTTAATGTTAGGGAGGAATTTTGCTACATACTCAACTTTTCATTTGAAGTTTCAGGGAAAAGGCATGTTTATAAACACTGTCAAGTTACAGTGTTTCCTATCAACAAGCAGATTAAGGTTTGCTGTGTAGTCAGAATCTAGAAACTCAACTTCAGTCCGTTTTCCCCATCTTGACCTTTAAGTTCCCCTGTCATCTGAACTTGCCTTACCTTTCCTTCCCATTACTTGCTGTTCCTATTGGTCAGTCTTTTTTCTCATGATTAAGCTATACTTTGGGGGGGGGGGTGAGGTAATTGGGGTTAAGTGACTTGGCGTGCCCAGGGTCACACAGCTAGTAAGTGTTAAGTTATCTGAGGCCGGATTTGAACTCGGGTCCTCCTGAATTCAGGGCTGGTGCTCTATCCACTGTGCCACCTAGCTGCCCCTAAGCTATACTTTTTAAAGTACCATTACTACAGGCTATATTTTTTTAAATTACTTCAGACTTCTCTGTTAAGGTTAAATCTAATGTGTTGTTTAGAGCACTGATTTAATCAACAAGCATTTACTAAATGCCTTCTAAGTAGACACTGAAGAGATACAAAGACCAAAAAAAAACCCAATTTGCTCTAAGAGAACTTGTATTTCTCTCTGGGAGACTTGGATTTATATCTATATAAGTATACAAGTATACTATGCAAGAATACAATATAAATATATAGAGAATAAATACAAGGTAACGAGGCAGGGAGAAAACTAGCAGGAAGTTCATGTAGAAAGTAGACTTTAGCTAAGTCTTTGTCTTGGAGGAAGTAAGGGATTCTTTGAAGTAAAGGGAAGTTAGGTTGAATGCCAAGCATGTGGTGTGGCCAAGGCACAGGTATGGAGCTGTGAGGGTGTTACATGTGAGAAATTAGAGGAGGCCACCTTGGCTAGATCATAGTGTGGGAAGGGGCCCAGATGTGAAGGGCTTTAAAAACCAGAGAAAGAAGCTTATATTTTATTCTAGAAGCAATAGGAAGTCACTGAAATAGACTGAATAAGGGGGTGATGTGATCAGATCTACTTTTACGAAAAGGTAACATTCTGTAGACAGATGAAATAATATCTCATATCTTGTATATACTTGAATAATAATCGAAACGGGAAATTATATTCTTTATGTCCCACTCTTAATATGACTATAGTTTGAGTATTTCTCCTTGGTGAAATGCTGACAAGATCTATTTGAGATGTATAGGGTATTTCTTGTAGCAAGGGTATCTTTTGGTCACGAGACAATCCTAAAACCTTAAAACTAACAGAAGACTTTGTTGAAAGCTTTTATGTCTCATGTATTGCTTCATGGCTGAATCTGTGGTTATCTCACTTATACTTGAATACTCGCAATGATATAAACTCAAATGAGTGTATTCCTTTCTATTTTTATTCCTCACCATTTGGGGGCAAAAGTTACAGTATCACTAAAGGACGTCAGAGTCAACTTGAAGTTTGGCTTCAGAAACTTGAGAGAAGCAGGAAAACGAGCTCTTACCTGGGAGTTGGAGATACCTGTTCTTGTTTCAGTGTCATTAGTCATATTGCTGCGAGTCATTTAAATTCTAAACCTGTTTTCTCCTCCGTAAAATGAAGAAGTTGTGTTAGGTGAATTTATAGCTCTACAGTGTAATGATGCTATACTTTCCTATGAATTATTTAGATAATAGCTTGATTTGATATTGAATAACAACCCTGGATCTTTCATATTTAGTATGCTGTTCACAGACTTGGGTGAATTTTGGCAAACTGTTTTGGCTTTGAAATTGTAGACATTAGTGTAACTGTCTTTGCCTATAAGAGAGGAATACGCAATAGACTTAGGATATACCGAAAGGTGCCTCTTGTCTTACATGGGTCTCCAGACGTCCTATATGCCTTCTTCACTTTTGTCTTCCCCACTAAGAGCTGGTTATGTATTTTGTGAAATATGCTTGCCAGTGTAGCCTTTTAATAAGATACTTCTGAAAATATTTTCATTACCATTTGTTACTTGGAAGAATCATTGTTCTTCAGACCCTTTGGATAAAAACTGAAGCAAATTTGAAGCAAGTTTGACTATCTCAAAGCCAGATCTTTCTTCATGTATTGCAGTGGCTGTCTCTTGACACAGGATAAGGATGCACCAAGTTAAGTTATTGTCTTTAGTAAATACATTCAGTGTTTACTCTGCAGGGATATTGGGAAGACATGGAATTTGGTATAGGAGAGGACACTGGCAGGTAACTGGTATGTGTTATTATATGATGAGAGGGCATTAATTCATGCACCTCTAGCGATGTGTTTCGAGAAGCTCATTATCAAGGTAAGTTCAGAGGGACTTAATTTGTAAAGGATTTTGCAATAAGGTGTTTTTAGAGAATTGGAAAATGGAATGTGATGCAAGATCTTGGAGAAGATGGCATTTGAGTTAAGGTGAAGAGAAGCAATAAAATCATAAAACAGATGAGCAGAGTCCATTTTGGTTAGAGTTTGGAGTTTGGCAGATGAAATGAAATATACTTGGAAAAGGTAGGGAACCAGATTGTTAGGGCCATCGTTCAGTAGACAGATTTTTGCTCAGAAGAGTAACATGACCATATTCACATGTTAAAGATTATTCAAGTAACAGGATGAAAGATGAATTGGTAGTGGAATGAAAGGTGTTAAAGACCCAAAGACTCAGCTGTTAGTAATGAGGGCTTATAAGGGTTAGAGATATGAGGGACTTCTGAGCTATAAATTATAATGATTCTTAAAGGATTATGAGGTAAGGAAGAAGGAAAAGTCAGAAGAAGTTGATATTGGGAGAAAGGATATATTGGTTTAGGAACATAAATATGGAGATATGGGCAAATACATGCAGAAAGCAAGCTTGCTATTGCCTTAGCCTATGGAAAGCCAAAGAGTGAGATAGAAAATGCCTTTGATAAATTGTTGTAGTGGTATATAGTTGCTACAAGATAGGCTAGTTATGCTGTGTTTTGTAGAATGGCCCGTGTGAGGTCCATGGATATGTACTGGGAGTCATCATGGCACATGAGGCAGTATGAGTGATGCCTCTGTAAAATCATTGGTGACCAGGAGAGGAAGAGAAAAGAGAACATTGCCTGGGACTTTTATGACAGTGACAAGTGCCATCAATAATATGAAGAACAGATTATCCATTGCTGTTAACTATATCCAGTAAGCCCTGATATGATACTGAGGCCTGAAATATGAAGAAACTAAATGATGTGGATTGGTAGAGGAATGAAGCTGATACTCAGAAAAGGTTTTAAAAAATCAAGAGGTCAGGTGAAACATGAATGAAGTTGAATTTGATGAGAGGGATTAGAGAATTTAGGGATTTGGAAGAATGTGAAAGGGTTCTTTCTGTTGAGTACATGGTACTAACTAAATTCTTTGGGTGTTTGAATAGATGTTATAATTTTGTGGTTCTATTCTAGAGTTCATAAACTTCTTGAGCATTTTACTTTCCCTGCTTAATTCTTCTGTTCATCCCCCCCCCCCAGCCTACCATTCCTATCCTATATTAATGAAATTCATATTGGAGACAGTTGGGGCCTTCAAAACTGGAATGTGGCTAGATATATATTGGATTTGTACATCTCCCCCTCCTGCTGCAGGGAAAATGTGTTGTAGAAAAGTGGCGTAAAAGTTTCTGAACTCAAGGATCAGATTTAATATGGATGGGGATGGGGGTAAGTGTGGTGGTAACTCTGAGTGGAAAATGGTACTGGATGAAATTTTTTGGTGATTGTTAAGGAGTTGATTGAACCCAGGATTACTACGTTTTAATAGTGTTTTTCCTAGTTTTTTACTTTCCTCTGTCTTCATGGTTTCTGCCTTATGTACAGTCCCAAAGAAAACTATGCTTGACTCACCTTCCTCTTCCCTCTTCTTCCAGCATATTGTGTGACTGTCAAGTTAAGTTCAGCATCCTGTGTGGTGTAGCTAGAGATGTTTTTAGAAGGTGAAATTTAGTAGGGTTGTAATTTCTCTAGGTCTGACAGCAGTGTTCATCTGTGTTTTTTCCATACCACCTCTGTTGTAGTAGAATTAATCTAGGTCAGGTCAAATGCAACTGCTCTAATCTCTCAGATTAAAACTGGTTTCTTCCCTCCCTTCCCCCTTTCCTCCCTCTGAAATTGAAGGCTAGGACATTTTCGATGGCTAGAGCAGTTCTACAAAAGTCACAGTTGGGAAAAGGGTTTGTTTTTTTTTTCCTTTTAAAAAATGTGGTAGGCATAATGTGAAAGTGTTTAGTCTCATTGAGAAATTAGCAGAAGATAGTAGAAAAATGAAATCAGTTAAGTTCAGTTGGGTATACAAAATGACAAAAAAATTGAACCTAAAATACTGGATTTATCAACTTTCCTCAAGGACATAGCTTTCTGTTATACTTGACTCACTTTAGGATGGTTTGAAAAAAAATTGTTTGCATCCTTCCGAGTATTACTAACTTGATTTTAGGGGCCCTCCTCGTCAAAGACAGCCTAGAGAGGAAGGTAACGAAGAAGACAAAGAGAACCAAGGAGATGAGACCCAGGGTCAGCAGCCACCTCAACGTCGGTACCGCCGTAACTTCAATTACCGACGCAGACGCCCAGAGAACCCTAAACCACAAGATGGCAAAGAGACAAAAGCAGCCGAACCACCAGCTGAGAATACGTCCGCTCCCGAGGCTGAGCAGGGCGGGGCTGAGTAAATGCCGGCTTACCATCTCTACCATCATCCGGGTAATTGTTTGGGTGCTTCTGGAAACCGAGTATAGGGAAGAGCAGCTTTGCAAATTGAGTGGCTCCATTTTGAGGTCTGGTCAGGTAGTCTCCTATGCATATTAGATTTTAATTTTAAGGAATTTGTATGAATTGCCTAAAAATTTAAGAAAAGCATATACAAGGTATTGGTTGGTGGGCAAAAGCCCACGTTGGCTTACCAGCCCAGTCGTTGAGAAATCAACCTATGGAGCGTTTGCTGTTCTATTTGTGAGACTGAGATACTGAAACTTAGTAATTTCATTCTTTTTATTTTTGTGTGTGCTAATGGGAGACCCAGCTACTCATTTGGACATGACTTTGAAGAAAAGGTTAAAACAGTGTGGTTCCTTGAAGTACCTTACACACCATTAATTCAGTTATACTGTTGGTCAAATGGTTAATATACCTTTACACCAGCATTCTAAAGGGTATTTTTGCTGCTTCATTCTCTACCCTACATATAAAGGGGAAAATGGGGCATTTGGTTTGGTGAGAAAGATAGCCTAGCATGATGCGTAGGTAGCCTGGCCTCCATTTTTGCCATGAACTTATCCTCTGAGGCCACTCTGAAAAGATTTCTCTCTAGCAGGGACAACATTTTGGAGAAAGGAATTGGGGGTATTTAGATATAATACAGTCTTAAATAAGATTGGGCTAGGATGAAGGATAGACAAGACGATCAATGTGTTGTTTTTAGAGACCTACTAATCTGACATTTGTTTCTTTTTTTCTAGTTTAGTCATCATACAAGAAGAAAGAATATGAAATTCCAGCAATAATAAGAAATGAACAAAAGATTTGGAACGGAAGACCTAAGTGCTTGCTTTTTGCTGTTGACCAGATAACTAGAACTCTCTGCATTATCTATGCAGCATGGGGTTTTTATTATTTTTACCTAAAGAAGTCTCTTTTTGGGAATGACAAACATGTTTTTTAAAAAGCCTGGTTTTCTCAATACACCTTTAAAGGTTTTTAAATTGTTTCATATCTGGTCAAGTTGAGATTTTTAAGAACCTCATTTTTAATTTGTATAAAAGTACACCTGATTTTTTCAAAAATCCACAAACTGCAAGCACCTGTTAATAAAGGTCTTTAAATAATTTTCTGTGCATGTCTCTAGCTTCTAATGATGTTGATGCAGTTGTCCAGTTATGTGTGGCTTCAAGTTGTGTTGCAGATATAGGGGGTATCACAGGATCCTTTGGGCCATTGTTCATGAGTAGGAGTTCTTAAACTGGTGAAACTTTTAAAATGTTTTGATAACTGTATTTCAGAATAATTGCTTTTCTTTGTAATTCTCTTTTATGCATTTAAAAACATTGAGAAGGGTCTGTGTCTTTGACCAGACACACTGAAAGTGTGTGAGGTGAACGGGGAGGGTCTCCCTGACACAAAGTTAGGAATTGATTCAGCCACTCTTTTCAGTCTTGGCTTTTTTTTTCCTCCTGGAATAATGATAATTGATCCACAGACATGAAATCTATTGATGATATTAAGAAATGACTGGTCAAAGAAAGATTGTATATAAGGAATCATATTTTTTCAAATAGAAGTGGGGGGAATCAGTTGGTTTTTTTTGTTTTGTTTTTTTGCGAGGCAGTTGGGGTTAACTGACTTGCCCAGGGTCACACAGCTAGTAAGTGTCAAGGGTCTGAAGCCGGATTTGAACCCAGGTCCTCCTGAATCCAGGGCCGGTGCTCTATCCACTATGCCACCTAGCTGCCCCCAGTTTTTTTTAATTACCCCAGGGTTCCAAAAGGCTTCAAATCCTGGTAAACAGTACAGAGAGAGAGAGCTTAGTTATTTTTGATTGATCTGGGTATTAGTGTCCACATTCTTTTTGTTCAGTCTTTCAATTGCATCTAACACTTCATGATTCCCTTTAGGGTTTTTGTTTTTTAGCAAAGATACTGGAGCGGTTTGCCATTTCCTTCTCATTTTGTTAGATGAGGCAACTGAGGCAAACATTAAGTGATTTGCCCAGTGTGATGATTAAAATCTAATGTGTGTGTTGGTGGGGGGAGACCAGTTAGGATTTAATTATAAATTCAGGAGCTTCAGCAACAGTTTGAGAGAGATCTCCAATATTCTATCTAGGTTGCATCACCTACCTGCCTCTAACCTTGGTAGTTAAATGTTTTCCTACATTGTGTCTGGCTCCTCATCCTGATATTTATACAGTGGAGAACAATAAGATGGAGTTTCATCTGATGACTGCTGGCAGCTTTGGCAGTATTTTAAGTAACATTGAAATGAGCTTAATTCTAAAAATCACAAAATGAGTTGGCTCTCAAGCCTTCATGGCCTCCCCTTTAGCCCCTACCCTAAAACAGTGTCATTGTGTATGACTTGTGGGTGACAAAAGCAGACCAGAAATAGCCACATAGTCTATGTGGTGGTCAAAGAAAACTTAATGAATTTATAGAAATAAGGTGTGCTGAGAGGAGATAATTTCTTCTTACATCAGAAGTTTTAGGTGCTGTGATTTAGGGAGGCCATCTGAGGGTGAGTGGCCCAGGACAAAGGGAAGTATGAGGTATGATTGGTTTAGGATGTTTTAGCCTGTAGAGGCTTGGTCCAGGACTGGGGAGGTGGGGACATAATCACTATCATTGACTATTTGAAAGGATTGTCTTAGAAATTAAATTATAATGTTTTGGCCCTTCAAAAAACAAGTGTTGGGACCAAAAAACAAGTGTAAAGGAGGTTACGGGGGCAGCTGGGTGGCATAGTGGATAAAGCATCAATCCTGGATTCAGGATGACGTGAGTTCAAATCTGGCCTCAGACACTTGACGCTTACTAGCTATATGACCCTGGGCAAGTCATTTAACCCCATTGCCTCAGATATCTGGGGCCATCTTCATTCATCTTGATGTATATCTTGCCACCCAACCCAGATGGCTCCAAAGGAGAAAGTGATGTTGGTGATTTTGCACAGCCCTTCCTCAAATCCAATTCATTTCAAATCCTGACATCTGCCATGGTCTTCCAGAATGAAGGACAAACAACAATAAAACCACAGTAGAATGAGTGGTTCACGAGAGAAATAAGAATTCTGAAAACAGAATTTATGACCTGCATAGCATAAGCAGTGTCATAGCATCTGAATTCATAAGGAAAAAATTAACTGAATTATAGGAATACAGACAGTAATACAACAATGGTTGTAATGTCCCTCAGAATAATAAACTAAAGGGAAAGTATAGAATTGAACAACAAACATAAAATGGGGCGGGGGGGGGGGGGAATCCACAGTGGTTATTTTCTCCAAAGAAATGAAAGAACAATTGATTGGGAATACAAATGCACAGAAATAAAGGACAATCTTGGAGAAGCAAAAAGCCATAACATTAAATTATGATCTATGTATAAGCAAAATTTACTGATCTTGAAGATACGATGCATAGAGACAAATTAAGGATTTTAGGTCTTCCCCAAACAAAAATCCAGAGCATTGTTTAAGGGATGTGGGCTGTTGCATTGTTTTTCCTGGGTACATTATGTGTGCTCAAAAAATTACCCACTAGGCTACAGATATGTTTCAAATGTAAAAAAGCAGAAATAGTAAAAACATCCTTTGCAGACCATAATACAATAAAAATAGTAATAAATTCATGGAGCAAAAATAAAAGAATCAAATGGAGATAATATAACAGTGACATCCTAAATAACATTCATCAAAGAACCAATCATAGAGACAATAATTATGTGATATTGGTGATAGAACATACCAAAATTTCTGGGTTGCAAGCTAAAGCACTCGGAATAAAAATACGCCTAGAAACATACACTAACAAACAGAAAGATAGATGAATGCATTTTTTAGAAACTAGCGAACAAAAACCAATATGAGGACAAAAGAGATGTTGAGAATTAGAGGAGAAATAAATTGGAAACCAAAAAGACTTAAAATAATAAAGTTAAAGGCTAGTTCTTTGAAAATAAAAATGAACCCTTAGACATCTAACTAAAAAAAGGGCAGAAAATCAAAATAGTAATCAGAAGAAACATCAATCAACTATGCACTGTTATATGCTAACAAATAGATGAATAACTTTAAAAATATAAAGTACTTAAACTGAGAAGACCAAATAATACCTTCTCAGGAAAAAGGAAATAGAACTATTTTTTTTTAAACCAATTACCATGATTAGAGTAATGCACATTAAAACAACTCTGGTACCTACCTTACACCTGTCAGAAATGACGGCTGCTGAAAGGGATGAGGGGAAATGGTACATTAATGAATTGTTGGTGGAATAGTGAACTGGTCAAGCAGAAAACAATTTGGAGCTATGCCCCAAAAACTATAAAACTGTATACCCTTTGACCCAGAAATACCACTACTATGTCTGTATCCCAAAGAGAGAGAGATTTAAAAAAAATTTTTTTTAAAAGAAAAAGAACCTATATACACAAAAATATTTATAGCAGGGTTTTTTTTGTTTTGTTTTGTTTTTTGGTGTGGTGAAAAAGGATTGAAAATTGAGAGGATGCCCATCAACTGGGGAATGGCTGGACAAGCTGGGGCATATGATTGTGATGGCATACTATTGTGCTATAAGGAATGTTTGGGGGGGGGGTTGCAGAAAAACATGGTCAGACCTATATGAACTGTTGCAAAGTGAAGTGAGAAGAACCAGGAGATCACTGTGTTAACAGCAGTGTTGATGAAAAATTTGGTTACTCTGATCGATACAATGATCCAAGACAATTCCAGAGGATTCATGGTGAAAAAATGCTATCCACCTCCAGAGAGAGAATTGATGAACTCTGAGCGCAAATTGAAGTATAATTTTCTCATTTTTGTTGCTTTTTAAAAATTGCTAATATGGAAATATGTTTAGCATTATTTCATATGTATAATTGATATATTGCTTGCTCTCAGTAGGTGGGGGAGGAGGGAGTGAAAGAATTTGGAACTCAAAATTTAAAAAGAAAAGAATGTTAAAAATAATAGCTTTCAGTTTTCCACCATGGTGCAAGATCAAGGTGAAAAAGAAAACCCCATGCGGGAACTGCACATCCAAAAGCTCTGCCTCAACAAATGTGTTGGAGATAGTGGTGATGGCCTGACCCGGGCTGCTAAAGTGTTGGAGCAGCTCACAATCCATACCCCAGTGTTCTCCAAAGCTTGCTATACTGTCAAATCTTTTGGAATCAGGAGAAACGAGAAGATCGCAGTTCACTGTACAGTCCGTGGAGCCAAAGCTGAAGAGTTTCTGGAGAAGGGGCTAAAGGTGCAAGAATATGAGTTAAGGAAAAATAACTTTTTAGACACGGGCAACTTTGGCTTTGGGATCCAAGAGCATATCGACCTGGGGATTAAATATGACCCAAGCATTGGCATCTACGGCTTGGACTTCTATGTAGTGCTGGGCAGGCCTGGCTTCAGCGTTGCAGACAAAAAGCAGAGGACAGGCTGCATCGGGGCCAAACACAGAATTGGCAAAGAGGAAGCCATGCGCTGGTTCCAGCAGAAGTCCGATGGCATCATCCTTTCTGGCAAATAAAGTCCTGTTTTCTATAAAATCAATAAAATGATCCCCGAAGTGTAAAAATAAATAAATAATAAAAATTTTGAAATAACACAATTGCCAAATTAAAAAAATAAATCTCTTGGTACCAATGGATTTAAAGGAAAATTCAAAATTTTAATGCTAGAAAAACTGGAATTTAAGAATACTTGCCAAGAACCAAGCAAATTTTTGCTTATATCAATTTGTTCCAGGTCCTTCTAAGAAAAATTAGTACCAATACTACATAAATTATTCTGAGAAATGATGAAGAAAACACTTGATCAGACCCCCTTTGTGAGACCAAATATTCCAGTGCCTAAAGAAGGGAAGAAGACTTATTGACCCACATCATTAATGAATATTGATTCCCCCCAAAACTAAATAAAATTCTGTCATTCATTATGACTAAGTTGGATTTAGACCAAGAATACAAGGATGGTTCAACATTAGGAAAATGGTCAACATTAATCAATCATGTTAAAAACAAAAATACCCAAAGCCTTCAAGAAAAAGTTGCACAAAGTGTGACACTCATTTATGCTAAACTACCTATAAAGGATAGGCATGGGAGACTTTTTTTTTTTTAATATCACAAAAAGTAAAAGCAAAAGCAAGCATCCTATGCAATCAGGGTGCCCTAGAAGCTTTCCCAATAAAAACAAGCATAAAGAAATGATTCCCATTCTCCCCACTATTATTTGGTATAGTTCTAGGAATGAGCCATAACAAAAGAGAGAAATTTAAGATGTAACAAAGGAAATAAATCTATCACTATGTCTTGATGTCATGGTGGTTTACTAAGATAATCATAGGACTTCAACAAAGATACTAATCAAGATTTTAATAGTTTCAGCAAAGTTGCAGCCTACCCAATAAACCCACAAAAGTCAACAGCATTTCCATAGTATAATAACAAAATTCAAAAGGCAATCGTAGAAAAGGAAATGCCATTCAAAATAACCATTAAGTACATACGATATCTGGGGATCAATCTACCTAAGCACACAAAATACTTGTATAGATTCAATTACAAACTGCTCCTTTAAGCAATAAAAAATAACAGAACATTCAGTGCTCTTGAATAGATCTTGCCAAAATAATACAAATGGCAATGCTACTAAAGTTAGTTTACATTGCTAATGCTATGTCAATCAAACTATCAAAGGTATAATTTACGGAACTCAATGGAATAATAACAAAATTCATTTGGTGAAGCAAAATATAGACTATCAAGGAAAATAATGCTAAAAAAGTAGGGATTAAGGGAAAATGGTACTTTTGGATTTCAAGCTATATCACAAAGCAGCTTTTATCAAAATCATTTGGTATTGTTAAAGAATAGATAAACAAATCAATGAAATAGGTGAAACTAGAGAGAATCAGAAACAGTGGAACTAATTAACCCAATGTTTGGTAAAATGGAAAGCAAATTGTTTTGGAAAAAACTCCTTATTTGATAAAGACTGCTGGGAAAATAGGAAAACAGTATGGCAGAAATTAGGTTTAAACCAAAACCTTACACCATATTCCACAATATATTCTAAATGTATATGATGTTTATGTTAAGCTCATACTACTAAGAAATTAAAAGAGAATATCATAACCTTCTAACAGTTATAGATAGGAGATGTATTCTTAACCAGGCAAGAGACAGGAAATTACAGAAGATAAAATAAATAATGGGGTTTATAAAACTAAAAAGCTTTTGAACAGAAATTTAATGCACCCAGGATAAGGAGGGAAGTGGTTTAATAAGAAACAGTCTTTGTATCAAATTTCACTGAAAAAGGTTTGGGATTCAAGATATAGAAACATTTAACATACATGTGTATATCTATAGATCTATATATGTTGTTCAATCATTTCCATCATTTTTGACTCTTTGTGACCCCATTTTGGGATTTTTCTGAGCAAATATACTGGAACAGTTTGCCATTTCCTTCGCGAGCTCATTTTATAGATGAGGAACTGAGGCAAAGAGGGCTAAATTACTTGCCATGGGTCACACAGGTAGTAAGTGTCTGATGCTGAATTTGAACTCATGAAGATGAGTTCCTGATTCCAAGCACAGTACTCTATCAACTGTGCCATCTAACAGCTATATGTATATAGCATTTTTGTAAATGTAAATATATACATTCATGCATATAATAGCCATTTCTCAGTCAATAAGTGGTTAAAGGATACAAAAAACAATTTGTAGAAGAATTGTATGATATTAACAACCACATGAAAGAAGGTCCCAAATCACTAATCATAAGAGAAATGCAAATCAAAACATTCCCTAAGTATCACCTAACACCCTTCAAATTGGCAAAGATAACAAAAAATTACAATAAGGAGCAATAAATTGGTTCAACCATTTAAAAAAGTACTGTGGAATTGTGCAAATAAAGTGACTAAAATATCCATACCCTTTAACCCAGAGATTCCATTACTTGGCTAATACCCCAAGGAAGTCATCGAATGCAAAGAAAACCCCCATATGCACCAAAATATTTATAGCAGCATTTTTTTTTGTCATAGCAAAGTAGATGTCCATTGATAGAAGAATGGCTAGACAAATTGCAGTTCATGAATGTAACGGAACATTACTTGTGTTGTAAAAAATTACAGCTATAATGAATATAGAGATGGATGGCAATATCTATGTGAATTGATGCAGTGAAATAAGCAGAGTCAAGAAAACAATGCCTGTAATTACTATAACAATGTACATGGAAAGGACAAGCACATGCTGAAAAATCTTAGGTGAATGTAGCAAAATTATGAAAAAATCAAGCATGACTCAAAGGAAGATAAAGAAGAGGATAATCTCAACCCAACCCTTTATGGAGGAGGCACAAAAAATATTGAAGAAAAAAACACCTTAAAAAACCCCAGAATTGGGGCAGCTAAGTGGCACAGTAGATAAAGCATCAGCCCTGGATTCAGGTGGACCTGAGTTCAAACCCGACCTCAGACACTTGACATTTACTAGCTGTGTGACCCTGGGCAAGTCACTTAACCCTCATCGCCCTGCAAAAACAAAAATAAAACAAATAAAAAAAACCCCCAGAATTGGCCAAATGGAAAAAGAGGTACAAATCTTCACTGATGAAAAACAAATTAAAAATCAGATTTGGACAAATGGAAAAGAAAGTACAAAAACTCACTGAATAAAATAATTCTTTAAAAATTAGAATTAGGCAAGTGGAAGCTAATGACTCTATGAGATATCAAGAACCCATAAAACAAAGTAAAAGAAAATAAAATATGAAATATCAGGAAAACAACAGACCTGGAAAATAGATTGAAGAGAGATACTTTAAGAATGATTGGACTAGGGGCAGCTAGGTGGCACAGTGGATAAAGCACTGGCCGTGGATTCAGGAGTCTCTGAGTTCAAATCCAGCTTCAGACACTTGACACTTACTAGCTGTGTGACCCTGGACAAGTCACTTAACCCTCATTGCTCTGCAAAGAAAGAAAGAAAGAAAGAATGATTGGACTGCCTGAAAGCCATGATCAGAGAAAGCCTAGACATCATATTTCAAGAAATTATAAAGGAAAACCATCTTGATATCCTGGAACCAAAGCATAAAATAGAAATTGAAAGAATCCACCAATCGCCTCCTGAAAAGATCCCCAAATGAAAACTTCCATGAATATTATAACCAAATTCCAGAGCTCCCAGGTCAAGGAGAAAATATTGCAGTCAACAAAAAACAATTCAAATATCATGGATCACAGTCAAGATCACACAAGATTTAGCAGCCACCATATTAAAGGAATGGAGGCCTTGGAACATGTTCCTTTGGAAGGCAAAAGAACTAGGATTAAAACCAAGAATAACCTACCCAGCAAAACTGAATATAATCCTTCAGTTGGGAATATGGTCATTCAATGAAATAGAGGACTTTTAAGCATTCCTGATGAAAAGACCAAAGCAGAATGAAAAATTGATGTTCAAATACAAGACTCAAAAGAAGCATAAAAAAAGTAAACATGAAAGAGAAATCATAAGGGACTAAATAAGATTAAACTGTTTACATTTGGATATGGAAACATGATACACGTAACTCCCAAGAATTTTATCAATATTCAGACAGTTAGAATGACTCTACATATACAGATGACAGGGAAGTTAGTTGATTATATTGGGATGATCTCAAGAAAAATGGAGGAGCAAGAAAGAAGGATGCACTGGGAAAAGAAGGGAGAGGAAGAATAGGGAAAATTAAGGAAGTATTTGTACAGTGAGGGGGAAAGGGGAAGGGCTCTGGCAATTCTTGAAGCTCACACATATCTGAATTGGTTCAAAGAGCAAAGAATACACGCACATTCAGTTGGGTATAGAAATCTACTTTACCCAAAGCAAAACATACTTATGAGGAGAGATAGGGTAAAAAGAGGGACAGAAGGATAAGCAGAATTAAACTGGATGGATAATAATAATTAATAATCATAATCATCATAATAATCATAACTGCAAAGGTGAATGGAATGAACTTACCTATAAAACAGAAGCAGATAATGTAATAAATTAGAAATCAGAATCCAACAATATCTTGTTTATGGGAAACACTTGAAACAGGAAAACACAGAGTTTAAAAAAATGTGGAGGGGGGAGTGGGGAGTGGACTCTATTATGCTTCAGCTGAGGTAAAAAAGGCAAGGGTAGCAATCATGAGCTCAGACAAAGTGAAAGCAAAAATAGACCTAATTAAAAGAGACAGGCAGGGGAAACTACAGCTTGCTAAAAAAAGTATCATAGACTAGGACTTCTTAAACTTTTTCCATATGATCACTTTTCACCCGAGAAATTTTTACAAGTCACACGAAAAATTTTTGTGTGACCCTGGGTATATAGGTATATAAAATAGGTATACATAACCTTTTACTGTTGCCAAATTTTTTTTGTGTCCCTCCCCTCCCCACATTCAGGTACATGACCCCATGGATCCACAGTTTAAGAAGCTAGGACATAGGCAATAAATATCAATACTAAACATATATGCAGGGAAGCTAGGTGGCGCCATAGTGCACAGAGTGCTGGGCTTGGAGTCAGGAAGAGCTGAGTTCAAATTTGGCCTCAAACACTTAATAGCTATGTGACCCTGGGCAAGTCACTTAACCCTGTTTGCCTCAGTCACCTCAGTATCTTTCTTTTCTAGGTCTTCAGGAGTTGTGCCTTTATCACCTGCAGGAACAATTTCCAGGCTACATCTCCACAGGGGTTGCTTCCCAGGATCATGTCTGAGGGCACTGGGCTAAAAGAATGACTCTCTTCAAGGATATTGGTTTCAGGGTTCTGGGAATTATCAAACAAGGTCTAAGAGAACATGGTGGTCAAGGGGCCTGTGGCGATTTAACTTGCTTGGGCACATGCTTCGCCACCCCCACCCCCCCGCCCTTTTCTCTCTCACGGTGACTTGCTGCTTCAGCTAGGCTGGCTTCTTTGCTTTGTGAGTGATAGTTGATAGGCAGTTGGTAGGAATGACTGGCCTTTTCTCCACAGGAGTTTCTTCCACAGAAAATGGCTAAACAAGAATCAGGACCTGTGCTGGGGGGGGGGGGGGGGGGGGCGGGGCAGTGCTCTCACTTGTGGGAATCCTACATCCATTTGCCCTTTGTAGACAGTTATTGCTTGAGATGATGAGGAAAGTGGGCCCCTTCTCCACAATAATCCCTCCCCTTAATGTTTGGCTGCAATGGAGAAAGTTAGGGAACTTTATAATAATAACTTGCAGAAAGTACCCTGTGTCATGATATACATCTAAACGGTATCAAACAAAAGCTATATTGGACAAAGTTAGTCTTTCTATTAGCAGAGAAGGTGAAAATGCTGCAGAAGCATCTCTTTATTCTCCAAATTATTGGGGAGAAGTAAAGCTGTACATAAGATCATAGCATCCTGGGACCCAGAGCTACAAAAGGATGTAGAGTTCATCATATCTAACCCTTTCATTTTAGAGATGAGGAAACTGAGCCCCAGAGATATGCAGTGACTTTCTCAGGGTTACATAGCTAGTGAATGTTTGTGCCAAGATTCAAACCCACATCTTGTTCTTGTTCTTGTTCTTCTTGTTCTTTTTTTGGTGAGGCAATTGGGGTTAAGTGACTTGCCCAGGATCACACAGCTAGTAAGTGTCAAGTGTCTGAGGCCAGATTTGAACTCAGATTCTCCTGAATCCAGGGCCAGTGCTCTATCCACTGCACCACCTAGCTGCCCCTTCCCCCCATGTCTTTTTAACTCCAAGTGCAGGACTCTATCTACCACATCATACTGCTGTTCAGCCTCCTTGAAAAAATGGAAGAATTGGGGGCAGCTAGGTGGTGGAGTGGATAAAGCACTGGCCCTGGATTCAGGAGTACCTGAGTTCAAATCTGGCCTCAGACACTTGACACTTACTAGCTGTGTGACCCTAGGCAAGTCATTTAACCCTCATTGCCCCACAAAAAAAGAAAAGAAAAAAAGTGGAAGAATTTATGTCAGGTCATTAGAGAATGGAAGAATTTGAGACAGAGAAGGAAGTGAAGGACCACTGAATATTTGGAACTGTTGCAAATAGGCAAGAGATCCTCCTTATTGTGCACCATTAGACTATAAGCTCCTTGAGGACAAGGACTGTTTATGCCTTTCTTTGTATTAGTGATTAACAAAGTCCCTGGCACATAGTAGGTGCTTAATTAAAGTTTGTTGGCTAATTATGATATTAATATTTTGTGTGTATTAAGGATGACGCCTCTGGCATTCTGATAAAGATTTTAGATCCTTTCTCAGAATAAGGTCATTTTTTAAAAATCCAAATTGAAGTAAATGCTAAATTCCAGTTAGAGGCTAGTGAAAATAATGGTGTAATTCCCACCCCCCCACCCCATCCAAGCTCAGATTCTATGAAAACTCTGCACAGACTTCCTGAAAACTTTGAAATCTATTTGTTGGCCACAGGTTTAGAAGCCCTGCTCTAGAGAATGGGAGGAGTCAGCTTCTTGTAATTCAATCCAATATTTATTAAACATCACGGGCAGCTAGGTAGTACAGTGGTTAGAGCACTGGTCCTGGAGTCAAGAGGACCTGAGTTCAAATCTCATTTCAGACATTTACTAGCTGCGTGACCCAGGGCAAGCCACTTAACCTCAATTGCCTTAAACATCCAGGGCCATCTCCAGTTGTCCTAATATATATCTTGCCACTGGACCCAGGTGGCTCTGGAGGAGAGAGTGAGGTTGGTGACTTTGCTTGGCCCTCCCTCACTTAAATCCAATTCACTGCAGGCATCTTAAAGCCAGAAGGTAAAGTAGATATTGAAAGAATCCATCAAAATATGCCCCAAAGGGCTATAAAGCTGTGCATACACTTTGATCCAGCAATACCACTGCTAGGTTTATATTCCAAAGACATCCCAAAAAAGATAAAAAGATTTATATGTACAAAAATATTTATAGCAGCTTTTCTTTTGGTGGCTAAGAACTGGAAGTCAAAGGAATGCCCATCCATTGGAAATCGCTAAACAAGCTGTGGTATATGATGGTGATGGAATATTACTGTGCTATAAGAAATGATGAGCAGGATGATTTCAGAAGAACCTGGAAAGATTTATATGAACCATTGTATAGTGTAGTGAGCAGAACCAGAACATTGTCCACAGTTACTAATATTGTTCAATGAAGAGCTATGAATGACTTAACTAAGTTTTCTCAGCAATACAGTGATCCAAGACAATCTCAAAGGACTAATGATAAAGCATACTATCCACCTCCAAAGAAAGAAATTATACTGATTGAACACAGATTGAAACATGCTATTTTCACTTTATTTCTTTCATTTTTTTCTTTTGTTCAAGTTTTCTTATACAAAAGGACTAATATGGTAATGTTCCACACAATTGCACAAGTATAACATATGTCTAATTGCTTGTCACCTAAGGGAAGGGGGAGGGGATAGAATTTGGAACTCAAAATCATAAATTACAACGTTTATTAAATATGAAAAAGAAAGAATCCATTGTTCATCTCTAAAATGAAAACTTTGTGGAACATTATAGCCAAAATTGGGGGATTGGGGAAATTAAGTCAATCCCACACAGACAGATAGATAGATAGATAGATAGATAGATAGATAGATAGATAGATAGATAGATACACATATATGCTTATATATACACACGTGGGATTGACTTGATACATATATATACACACTATATATATGTATGTGTGCATGTATGTATGTATGTGTGTGTGTAATCAGGATCACACATGATTTAGCCACCATTACTATAAAGGAGTGGAGATCTTGAAATATTATATTCCAAAAGGCAAAAGAATTGGGCTTATGGGGCAGCTAGGTGGCATAGTGGATAAAGCACTGACCCTGGAGTCAGGAGGACCTGAGTTCAAATCCGGTCTCAGATACTTGACACTTATTAGCTATGTGACCCTGGGCAAATCACTTAACCCCAATTGCCTCACCCCCAAAAGAAATTTAAAAAAAGAATTGGGCTTATAACTTACCCAACAAAACTGATGTAATCCTACCAGGGAAAATGAATCTTTAATGAAATGGAAGACTTCCAAGCATTCATAATGGAAAAATAAGAGATGAACAGAAAACTTGACATATAAACACAAGAGTCAAGAGAAACACAAAATATAAACATGATTAAGCAACTATTAGGGACTAAACAAGGTTAAACTATTTACATTCTTATATGAGGAGATGATTGATGTATGTATACCCTCAAAAATCTATCACTATGGGGAGTCTTAGAGAAAGTCTATTTAGATAAGGTCCCAGTATTGATTCCATTATGATTTAATGATCTTAAAAGAAGAATGGAAATGTAGAAAAAGAATAATACACTAGAAGGTAAAGGGAGAGGTAGAATGGAGACAACTATTTTACATTAATGAGATATGCAAGTAGAAGTTCATACTGTAAAGAGGAAGAAATTATGAGGGAGAGGGAGAGTGGTGACACAAGTTTTGCTCTCATCTGAACTGGTCAAAGGAGAGAAGAAAATACATATACACATAGTTGGGTAGAAAATGCATTTCACAGGGGAAAAGAAGGAAAGTAAATGAGTAGGCGTGGACAAGAAGTAGAGTAGATTAAGGGAGATTAGTGAGAAGCAAAAGCAACTCTTAAAAAGAGGGCAGGAAATAGAGAGAAAGAAAAGTATAAGAGAATAGGATGGAGGGAGATTCACAATTAGCAATCATAACCTTGAAGGTGAATGGGATAGCAGAATACAATAGAAATCGGAATCCAACGCTATGTTGTTTAAAATAAATTACACTTGAAACAGATATGTACACATAGTTAAAGTAAAGGGCTGGACCCAAAACTATTATGCTTCAGCCAACGTAAAAAGGTAAGGGTAGCAATCATAATCTCAGACAAAGGAACAGCAAAATAGATCTAATTATCATAAAAGTATTTTATTATTTTCTAGTTACATGTAGAGAGAGTTTTCAACATTTGTTTTTATAAGATTTCTAGTTCCAAATCTTTCTCCCTCCCTCCTTTCCCTCCCCCCTCCCCAAGACAGCAAGCAATCTGATATAGGTTATGAATGTACAATACATTGAGCATATTTCTGCATTAGTCATGTTGTGAAAGAAGAATCAGGACAAAAGGGGGAAAAATGCCAAAAATAAAAACAACAACAACAAAAGTAGAAACAGTATGGTTCAATCTGCATCCAGATTCCACAGTTCTTCTGGATGTGGATAGCATTTCTCATTATCAATCCTTTGGAATGGTCTTTGATGATCGTATTGCTGAGAAGAGTTAAGTCTATCACAGTTGATCCTTACAAGATGTTGCTGATACTGTGTACAATGCTCTCCTGCTTCTGCTCATTTCACTCAGCATCAGTTCGTGTAAATCTTTCCAGGTTTTTCTGAAATCTGCCTGCTCATGTCAACAAACATTTACTAAGAACCTAGTATGTTCAAGGCACTGTGGTAAGCACTAAGCACTGGGGTTACAAAGAAATGCAAACCCCCCCCCCAGACTTTGCTCTCAAGGAGCTTGCAATCTAATGGGAGAGATAACATGCCAAATAACTTTGCACAAACAAGATATTTACAGGATCAATTTGAGGTAGTCTTAGAGGGAAAGCACTAGTTTTAATGGGGACTGGAAGAACTTTCTTGTAGAAGGTGGGATTGGTACTTAAGGAAAGCTAGGCATTCTGCTAAATTTTGGGGATACCAATATGAAAAAGAAAATCTGACCCCAAGAAACTTGCAGTCTAATGGGGAAAGATAACACAAAAGAGGGGACTGAAAAGTGTAGGGCTGGGGCTGGAGAGAAAATACTGGGACAGATGGGGGCAAGGTGGAAAAAGGAGCACAGCCAGTGGGAAATGAAGGCTATGAGGAGGGAGAGAATTCCAAGCATTAGGGATAGCTTTGGAGTAGGGAAATGGTTATCTTGTGAGAGAAACAAGGTCAGTGTCATTGGATCACAGTATTTGAAGGGAAGAAATCATAAGAGTGGAAAAGCAACAAAAGGGCAGGTTATGATAGGCTTTAAAAGCCAACATAATATTTTATATTTGATTCTGGAGTTGATAGGGAGCCACTTGAGCATATGGAATAAGGTGATATGATCACACCTGTGCTCTACAAAGATCAATTTGACAGTGAAGAAGTAAAAAATGATACCTAGGTTTCTGATCTGGGTGAAATATCTCCTTGGAAAAACAGCTGACCTAGAAAATAAATCTAGGAGAGATAATTTGAAAATCATTGGACTACCTGAAAACCATGACCAAAACAAAAGCTTAGACACCATCCTCCAAGAGATTGTGAGGGAAAATTGCCCTGATATTCTAGAAGCAGAAGCAAAAATAGAAATTGAAAGAATCCACTGATCACCTCCTGAAAGAGATCCCAAAAGGAAAACCTCCAGGACTATTATAGCCAAATTCCAGAACTCCCAGGTCAAGGAGAAAATACTGCAAGCAGCTATAAAAAAGGAATTCAAATACTGTGGAGGTCCAATAAGGATAAAGCAAGACCTAGCAGCTTCTACAATAAAGGACCAAAGGGCATGGAATATGATGTTCCAGAGGGCAAAGGAACTGGGACTTCAGCCAAAAATCACATACCCAGCAAAAATGAGTATAATTTGTCAGAGGCAAAAATGGGATTTCAATGAGAAAGAGGTCTTTCAAGCATTTGTGATGAAAAGACCTGAACTGAATAGAAAATTTGACTTTCAAATACAAGATCCTGGAGAAGCATAAAAAGTAAACAGGAAAAAGACTTCATGAGGGATCTTAAAAGATCAAACAGTTTACATTCCTACTTGGAAAGATAATACTTCAAACTCATAAGAACTATCTCAGTAAGGAATTCACAGAAGACACAGGTCTGAACTGAATATGAAGGGATGATATCTGTAAAGAATTTATGTTTTGTTCTTTGTGGGGCAGACAGGGTGGGGTGTCTTATGTCTGGGGCTGGATTTGGGCTTGGGACCTCCTGGGCCCAGAGCTGGTGCTTTGTCCACTGTGCCACCTAACTAATCCATGGTGACATCATTAAAATAGGGTTGAGGTGTAGGAGGAATAAAGTGGGGGAGGGAGAAGAGGAGAGATTTTCTGGGGAGAAGTAGTTCACATGAAGGAAACAGGAAAAAAGCTTATGGAGGAGAGTAGAAGAGGGGGAAGGAGTTGGGGAGTGAGTGAACTTTAATATCATCAGAATTGGCTCAAAGAAGGACTAACATACATACTCAAGTAGGTATAGTAATATATTTTTGCCCTGAGGGAGGGGAGGGAGAAAAGTGGAGGGGAAGGGAAGGAGGAAAGGGCAGATTGGGGGAGAGAGCAGTAAAAAGCAAAACACTTTCAAGGAAGATGAAGATGTTCTGCATTACTGCACCAGTATGACATATTGAACTGCTTGATCTCATAGGGAGGGTTGAGGAGGGAGGGAGGAAGAAAAATTTAGAACACAGAATTGGCTCAGGGACCTTGATCTCAAGGGATTGGGCTCATGGAGGGAATAGCTTTCATACCCAATTGGGAGGAGTAATCTATTTAACCCTGCAGGAAAGTAGGAGGGGAAGAGGATAAGGAAGGAAGGGTGAAAAAAGGGACTGCAGAGCAGGGGAGAGGATAGTCAGAAGTAAAACACTTTTGAGGAGGAATAGGTAAAAAGAAGATAGAGTAAATGTCATGGGAAGGGAGTGGGATGGAGGGAAATAGTTATGATGATTGATTATAATGGCAAAACACATGGTACCTACTTTGCTGGGCTTTTATGAAGAAAATTCTCTGTCAAGCTTAAGGTACTATATAAAGGTTATGATGAACAGGATACTATCAGAAAAACCTGGAAAAACCTACATGAACTGAAGCAGAGTGAAATGCATTGTAAACAAAATAACAGCAATAGTGGGGGATGATCTGCTGGGAAGCATGTGGTTACTTTCAGCAAGGACATGATCCAATATAACCCTGAAAGACTTATGAAGATTGCAGCCCATCTGCAGAGAAAGAACTGATAGTATCTGAAAACAGATGGAAACACATTAAAATTTTTTTTTCATTTCCTCTTTGACAATTCCTTAATCTGAAGTTTTGGGTTTTTTGACTGTTTTCTCTCACAACTAGCTAATATGGGAATTTTTCCATGACTACTCATATATAACTTATTTTGAATTGCTTGAGTTCTTGTGGGTGGGGGGTGGCAAAGGAGGGGGGAAGAGAAGTTGGAACACAAAGTTTTTTAAAAAATTGATGTTAAAATTTTGTTTTTACATACATTTTGGAAAATAAAATTTTATTAAAAAAAAACAAAACAAAACAAACCAGTGATCACAGGTCTCCTACTATACCACCTTGAAAGTTCTGAAAACTTGCATTCTTTCAGAACTAGTTCTGAAAGTAGCAGCATGAAAAAGCATGAAACTTGGTACATCTGTACTCCCCCATATCACATTAACAAAATGTTCAAAATTAACAAATAGACTGGGAAAATAAACAAACAACAAAAAAAGAACTTTACTATAAAAAGCTACCGTGGCAGAGATGACTAAGACATAAACTTGGAAGATAAGAATGTGACAACAACTACAAGAAAAGCCTCAAAGAAAAATGCTAATTGCATCTAAGGCTACCAAGAATTCCTGGAAGAGGGCAACTAGGTGGTGCAGTGGATAGAGCACCAGCCCTGGATTCAGGAGTACCTGAGTTCAAATCCGGCCTCAGACCCTTGACACTTATTAGCTGTGTGACCCTGGGCAAGTCACTTAACCCCAAATGCCTCACCAAAAAAAAAAATTCCTGGAAGAGTTAAAGAAAGAGGGAAAATTGGGAAAAGAGACTGATGCAAGAAAAATATGAAAAAATCAAACAATTAATAGCTTG
Source organism: Dromiciops gliroides (assembly GCF_019393635.1). Taxonomy (NCBI): domain Eukaryota; kingdom Metazoa; phylum Chordata; class Mammalia; order Microbiotheria; family Microbiotheriidae; genus Dromiciops; species Dromiciops gliroides. Next base: position 599,396,794 of record NC_057863.1, read on the forward strand.
ATAAAAGAGGCACAAAAAATTTACTGACAGAAAAGAACTCCTTTAAAAGCAGAATAGGCTGAATGGAAAGAGGTACAAAAATTCTCTAAAGAAAAGAACTCCTTAAAAATCAGAATTAGCCAAATGGAAAAAGAGGTATATAAGCTCACTGAAGAAAATAATTCCTATTCCATTGAGATATTTCACATTGCCTTCTATTTTTTCATTCTTTTGCTTTATTGTTTCTTGATTTCTCATAAAGTCATTAGATTCCATTTGCTCAATCCTAATTTTTAAGAAGTTATTTTCTTCAGAGAGCTTTTGTATCTCCTTTTCCATTTGGCTACTTTGGCTTTTCAAGACATTCTTTTCCTCAATGGCTTTTACCATTTGGCCTAGGCTATTTTTTTTGCGGGGCAATGAGGGTTAAGTGACTTGCCCAGGGTCACACAGCTAGTTAAGTGTCTGAGACCGGATTTGAACTCAGGTCCTCCTGAATCCAGGGTCGGCACTTTATCCACTGTGCCACCTAGCTGCCCCCGGCCTAGGCTATTTTTAAGGTGTCATTTTCTTCATTATTTTTTGTGTCTCCTTTACCAAGCTGGTGACTTTTTTTCATGATTTTCTTGAATCAAAAAAAAAAAATTAATTAAAAAATATTTTCTTGCATCACTCTCATTTCTCTTTCCATTTTTTCCTCTACTTCTCTTACTTTATTTTCAAAGTCCTTTTTGAGTGCTTCTATGGCCTGAAACTAATTCATAATTTTCTTGGAAGCTTTGGATGTAAAAGCTTTGACTTTATTATCTTCTTCTGAGGTTATATTTTGATCTTCCTTGTGACCATAGAAACTTTTTCTGGTCAGCATTTTTTTCTATTTGCTCATTTCCCCAACATAGTTCTTGACTTTTAACACTTTGTTCAAGTGGGACAATGCTTCTATGGTTGAGGGTGCAGTGTTCCAAGCTTAAGGAGGTTTGTGCAGCTGGTTTCAGAGATACTTCTAGGAATTTGTAAGTTTTTAGTTCTTCCAAGGTGGTATGATTTAAGGAGAGGCATGTTCACTACTCTCCTGGTCTGTGTTCTGGTCTGCAAGCAACCAGAAGCCTGCTCCTCTGCTCTGGAACTATGGACAGAATCCCACTCCACTGTAGCTACAAGCTCTGGTGTGCTAGTGCTCCTCCCAGGCCTGGGATTACCACCCAAGACTGTGACCTGGATCTGAGTATGGGAAAAACAACAGGGTCCTGCCTCAGTGCTGGCAAAGAGATCCCTGTAATCTCCTTCTGGCCAATTCTTCTACCCCCCTAACATCTGTGGACTGAGTTCCAGAAGCAGTTGCTGCCATTGCTGATTCAGAGGCTCTCAAGTCCTGCTCCTGGTTAGCTGGAACTGGGTCTGTGCTGGCATGTCCTGCGCTCCATTCTCACACCAGTAAAACGGACCTTTCCTGATGACCATCTAAGTTGTTTTTGGCTGGAAAATTATTTCACCCTGTCTTTTTGTGGGTTTTGCTGCTCTAGGAATTATCTTCTGGTATTATTTGAAGGTATTTGGAGGAGTCTTAGGGAAAGCTCAGGGAAGTCATTGCCTTTCCTCTGCCATCTTGGGTCCCAAAAATAATCCCTTAAAAATTAGAATTGGGGGCAGCTAGATGGCGCAGTGGATAGAGCACCGGCCCTGGAGTCAGGAGTAACCTGAGTTCAAATCTGGCCTCAGACACTTAATACTTAACTAGCTGTGTGACCCTGGGCAAGTCACTTAATGCCAATTGCCTCACTAAAATTAAAAAAAAAATTAGAATTGGACAACTGGAAGCTAATGACTCCTTGAGACATCAAAAAACAATTAAATAAAGTCAAAAGAATGAAAAAATAGAAGAAAATATGACATATTTCATTGGAAAAATAACTGACTTGAAAAATAGATTGAGGAGAGATAATTTAATAATTATTGAACTACTTGAAAGCCATGATTTTTTTGTGAATTTTATCAATTATCTTTATTGATAAAATTATACAGTACACATTCCAAATACACATTTAAAGCTTCTGGATTACAAAAATAATGCGTACATGATGAAAACTTATTACACAAAACAAAACTCTGCAAAACCCTGAAATTAAATTTCATACACAATATATGAGGGTCAACAAGAGATAAATTAAATCACAATTTTATTTACAAAAATACTCAAGCATTTTTAAAATAATAGCTGCCTCAAGATTGCCACATACTAAATCTTAGAAGTGCAGCTTGTTTATTTCCTTAACTAGGATAAAACCTAAATTATCTGGACAAATCTGCTGTCAAGTTAAGTACTGGAAAGCCATGATTTAAAAAAAAAAAGAACCTAAACATCATAATTCAAGAAATTGTAAAGGAAAACTGCCTTCAATAGCTTAGAACCAGAAGGTAAGATAGAAAAGAAAAAAAAAATCCATTGATCAACTCCTGAAAGAATTCTTAAAATGAAAGCCCCTAGGAATATCACAGCCAACTTCCAGAGCTCCCAGGTCAAGGAGAAAATATTGCAAACAGCTAGAAAGAAACAATTCAAATATTGTGGATCCATAGATAGACCCAAGATTTAGCATATTCCACATGGAGTACTTGGAATATAATATTCCAGAAGGCAAAGGAGCAAGGATTACAACCAAGAATCACCTACCCAGCAAAACTGAGTATAATCCTTTGGGAGAGAAAATTAACATTTAATTAAATAGGTGACTTCCAAGGGTTCCTGATGAAAAGACCAGAGCTGAACAGAAAATTTGAGATTCAAACAAAATGTTCAAAAGAAGCATAAAATGAAAACATGAAAAAGTAATCACAAAGGACTCAATAAGGTTAAACTGTTTACATTCCTATATAGGAAGAGGATATCTGTAACTCTTAAGAACTTTATTATTATTAGGGTAGTTAGAAGGAGTCTACATAGACAGAGAGCATAGGTATGAGTTGATTATGTTGGAATTTTATTCAAAAAAGGAATGTAAGGATGAGAAAGAGGTATGCAGTGGGAGAAGGGGAGAGAGAAGTAGACTATGGCAAATTTTCTCACGTAAAAGAGGTGTGCAATGAAGAGCTTTTATGGTGGAGGGAGAAATGGGGGTGGTGGTGGCAGGTTATGTTTGAACTTCAATCTCACTGGAATTGGTTGAAAGAAGGAAGTGTGTGTATACACATACATTTATGTGTGTATGTGCATACACTAAGTTAAGTATAGATATGTCTTACTCAATAGGGAGATAGGAGAAGGGGATAAGAGACATGGGGAGGGGGTGATAAGGGAAGAGCAGATTGGGGAAGGCAGTGATTGGAAGCAAGACAAGCTTTGAGAAGGGAAAGGAGAGAGAGAGAGAGAGAGAGAGAGAGAGAGAGAGAGAGAGAGAGAGAGAGAGAAGGATAAACAGGAAAATGGCATGGAAGGAAATGCACAGCTAGTGATTATCACTGTAAAAGTAAATGGAATAGGCAGCTAGGTGGCGCAGTGGATAGAGCACCGGCCCTGGATTCAGGAGGACCCGAGTTCAAATTTGACCTCAGACATTTAACACTTACTAGCTGTGTGACCCTGGGCAAGTCACTTAACCCCAATTGCCTCACCAAAAAAAAAAAAAAGTGAATGGAATGAGCTAACCCATAGAAGGAAGGGGATAGCAGAATGGATTAGAAACCAGAATCCAATAATATGTTGTGTATGAGAGATACACTCGGGAAAAAAGATGCACACAGAGTTGAAATGAATGGCTAGAGTAGAGTCTATTATGCTTTAGCTGCAATGGAGGTGGTAGGGGTGGTAGTCATGATCTCAGACAAAGCAAAATCAAAAACAGATCTAATTGAAAGAGATAAGCATGGAAACTACATTTTGCTAAAAAGTACCATAGACAATAAGTAATATAAAACATTTACAGCATTTTTCTCTGATAAAGTTCTCATTTCTTAGATATATAGGGAACTGAGTCAAATTTATAAAAATAAGAACTATTCTCCAATTGATAAATGATCAAAGCACATGAAAGGCAGTTTTCAGAAGAAGAAATCAAAGCTATCTATAGTCATATGAAAAATACCCTAAATCACTATTGATTAGAGAAAGGCAAGTTAAAATAACTCTTTAATACCTAACAACTATCAGAAATACAAAAATACTAAAGGATATGGGGGGAAATAGGTACATTAATGAACTGTTGGTAGTGGTAATGAACTGGTCCAACCATTCTAGAAAACAATTTGGAACTACACCCAAAAGGCCATAAAACTGTGCATACTCTTTGACCCAGAAATACCACTACTACATCTATATCTCAAAGACATTTTAAAAAGGAAAATGATCTAATATATATATACATATATATATATGTACAAAAATATTTATAGCAGCTCTTTTTGTGGTGACAAAGAATTGAAAATTAAGGAGATGGCCATCAATTGGGGAATGGCTGAACAAATTGTTTTTATGGTATATGATTGTGACGGAGTACTATTGTGCTATAAAAAATGATGAGGGGGTGGTTTCAGAAAAAACATGGTAAGATCTATATGAATTGATGCAAAATGAAGTGAGAAGAACCAAGAAATCATTGTGCACAGTAACAGCAATGTTTGTAATGATAATCAACTGTGAAAGGCTTGGTTACTCTGATCAATACAGTGATCCAGTCCTAAAAGACTCATAATGAAAAATGTTATCTACCTCCAGAGAGAGACCTGGTGAACTCTGAGTGCAAATTGAAGTATAATTTTCTCACTTTATTTTTCTTTGCTTTTTTGCATTGTGACTAATATGGAAATATGTTTTACATAATTTCACTTGTATGATGCATATCATATTTTTTGCCTTCCCAGTGGAAGGGAAGGGGTAAGAAGGGAGGGAGATAATTTGGAGCTCAAAATTTAAAAAGAAAAGTATATTAAAAATAAAGAAAAATACACTAAAATGCTAAGATGACAGAAAATAATTCATATGTTTCATGACTAGGATGATGGACAAAATTGGTCATAGTCTTCTTGGTCAACTGTATCACAAAACCCCAAATTTACATACTTTCCATCTATTATAACATTATCCAAATATTGGCAAAGATAGTAGGGATGAAGGAAATGCATTTGTTGTTATCAATAGCAAGTGTTACCTACTGTTCCATCTCTTACCATGACAACACATGATGATTTACATTGCGGTGGCTCACTAGGCTGGCACCAGAAGGTGAGAACTGTCCAGATTGAGTAGCATGGGCACTTAGAACAAGGAAGTCCCCAGGGATGGTGATGAGGTGGAAGAAAAGAAGGAAGGAAGGAGGGAAGTAGGGAGGGAGAGAGGGAAGGAGGGAAGAGAAGATAGATCAATCTATTTCCCAGGTCAGTTGTTTTTCCAATGAGATATTTCACATCTTCTATTTTTTCATTCTTTTTGTTTTTATTTATTTTTTTTTTGGTAAGGTAATTGGGGTTAAGTGACTTGCCCAGCGTCACACAGCTAGTAAGTGTTAAGTGTCTGAGGCTGGATTTGAACTCAGGTACTCCTGAATTCAGGGCTGGTTGGTGCTTTATCCACTGCGCCACCTAGCTGCCCCACTCAATTGTATTTTTAAGGAATTATTTTCCTCAGCAAGCCTGTGTACCTCTTTTTCCACTTGTCCTCAGTACTTTTTGTTCCTCCTTTACCAAACTGTTGACTCTAAAAATTTTCTTGCATTACTCTCATTTCTTTTTCCAATTTTTCCTCTATCTCTTTTGATTTTTAAAATCCCTTTTCAGCACTTCCAATAATTTTTAGTGGGGCGGGGGGCTGAGATGAATTCAGAGTCTTTGAGGTTTTGGATGTAACAGTTTTGACTTGTCTTCTGATTTTGTGTTTTGATTTTCCCTGTCACCACAGTAACTTTCTATGATCAGAATAATTTTTTTGTTGTTTGTTCATTTTCCTGCCTATCTCTTGACTTTTAATTTTATATTAAAGTTGGGCTCTGTTCTTGGGGTGGAAGGGTACTATCCCAAATTTCAAGTTTTTTGGGCAGCTAATCCTGAGGGTCTGTAAGCTTTCAGTTCTTCCAAGGTGGTATGATCTAAGAAGAGATGTGTTTACTACTCTCCTGGTTTGTTCTCTAGCCTATAAGTGATCACATGCACTCTTTTCTGCCCTGGAACTATGACCAGGGACCCCACTCCCCTGGGGTCACAATCTATGGTATGATAGCTCTCATTCTTGCCCTGGGATTGTGACTCAGAATTGTGAACCAGATCTGAATGTGATCAATGCAACAGACTCTTGCACCCAATGTCAGAAAAGAGACCCCTGCAATTTCCTTCTCAACAATTGTCTGACCCCCTTACCATCTGTGGGGGAGTTCTGGAAGCAGAACTTCCACAGTTGATTCAGTCACCCCCAAGGCCTGTGCTGGCATCTCACCCAGGTGCAATAGACCCTTCCTGCCAACCTTCTAAGTTGTCTTGGGCTGGAAAATTGTTTCACCCCATCTTTTTGTGGGTTCTGCTGCTCTAAATTTGTTCTGAAGCATTATTTTAAATTGTTTGGGGGGGAATTTGGAAAAACTCAGACAAGTCCCTGCCTTTTCCCCACCATTTTGACTCCACCCTCAAGGCCTGGGTTTCAATTCTTTCTTTGATATCTAACTAGCTTTGTGAGAAGGGACAAATTACCTAGACTCTCTGAGAAATGTTTCATCCTCTGTAAAATGGGGGTAAGAGCAAAGGTTTCTTGTATCAAATGAGATTGAATAAAATGCACATACAAGTTTTTTGTTAACTTCAAGGTGCTACATACATGGGAGATATTACTATTAGCATTGTATAATTCATGGAGAGCTGGCCTAGAAGTCATGAAGATTTGGGCTCAAATCCTACCTCTGACACATAGTTGCTGTGGATCTGGGCAAGTCATTTAACATCTCAGTGTTATGGGCAACTTTCTAAGATTCTAAGTTGATGAGAAGATGTTGAGCTGAACTACATTAGGAAAGAAAGTTCTTTAGCAGGAGCTCTCTATACTGATGAAATCACAGGTCCAGTAAATATATATACACACATACAAATGTATATAAATATGTCTATATACATATATAATTACATACATGCATATACGTGTATACACACACACACACACACACACATATATATATGATTAGTTTGACTAGTTAGTTTGATCTTTGGATGGTCTGTTACTAGGACTATATTTAAAATCTTTCCAACATGGCAGCACTGGTAAAAACTTGAACTCTGTTGACATTGTTTTCAAGAACCTATTGTCACCTCCATGTCAAGATGAAATATTGGAAGAAGACCCTTATGGAAGGAGCAGCAATGGTTTCTTATTTAGCTCCTCATGCTATTGGGCCAGCATCTTTGGGGAATACCAACTCTATTGTCCAGTATACCATCTCTCCCTTCCAGCTTCAATGTCATTCTCAAATTTGATAAATATGCCTAACCCTCACGCCAGTTATGAGCATCTGTGCCACCACCTAAGTCAGTGATAAAAATGTTGGACAACATAGGTCCAAAGACATCTCCCAAGCTCACTTTAGATTTTGAGCTCTAGATTTGGATTTAGGAGACCTGGATTAAAATCGGTGTTTTTCTATTTATTATAATTTACTGTTTGACATTGGGCAAATCCCTTAATCCCATAACCTTTTAGGGCTCAGGGTTCCTTATTTTGGAATGAGGAGGTTGGACTAGATGAACTCTAATTTCCCTTCCAGTTCTAACTCTCTGATCCTATGATACATTAGAGGTCTTCCTACCAAAGATATGAATTTATTGACAACATCTCTTGGAGTCTGGGAGAGCCCATTCCAAGTCTACCTCACAGCTCAAATCTCTCCAACCTGGCTACAAGAGAAAAACCTCTTTAGGGCAGGGACTGTATCTTCTTCACCTGTCTGCCCCACTGGCTCTGAGCATATTAATGAATATCCATGAGTAATAGCATGAAATAGAAGCCAGATCTACTTTTGACCCCTGGGAGTCACACTTCTGCCCCAGAGTCCTCACAAGAGGAGAGAAAGGGTGCCACCACTCAGGCTTCAAGGTGCTTGTTTATTGTGCTCCTACCAGACAGACAAAAATAGATCCCACTAGTTCCCAAGGTGGATCTGGGTCCAATAGAAGAAGGTCAGAGCAGAAAATGGGAGCAGAGATAACTGTGGATAGGGAGCCACTGAGAATGGTAGATTTCATATAGCAAGCCACACCCTATGCCTATGGGAAAAAATAATCTCATGGTGCAAGAATGTTCTGTCATGTTCTCTGTGTGACTTTTATCGTCACTTCCCTTCTTTGGTCTCTTTAAAATTGGGCGTTGAACTTCGACCAGAGTTTCCACTGTTAGGCATATAACCCAAGGAGGTCAAAGACAAAAAAGGAAGGCTCCATATATAGCAAATATTCATTGCAGCAATTTCTATAGTTGAAAAAGCAAACTGGAACCAAAGTGCCCACCCATTAAGAATTGGCTAAATTGTAGTACATGAATATAGTGCAATATTACAGTCCCATAACAAATGACAAAATAGGATGAATTCAGAGAATAATGAGATGCATATGAACTCATGGAGATTGAGTTCTGCTTAAGAACCATTGTACACTAGTATTCTTGACTACAACAATGTAGAATGGAAAGAACAAAACATTGACCTCAACACTGTGAAGAAAATTAATATTACTTTGATTCCTAAAGTTGCTTTTCTATTTGTGTTAATTCAGGAATTTCGATTTTCTTCTGAGTTAAAGTTATAATTAAAAGAAAAGTTATCTCTCATATGGTAGCCCCTGGGATACTTCCAGTAAATGTTAATCTTTAAGCCCTACAAGTTGGTTTTTTTTGTTTTTGGTTTTTTCGGGCAATGGGGGTTAAGTGACTTGTCCAGCGTCATACAGCTAGTAAGTATCAAGTCTCCGAGGCCGGATTTGAACTCAGGTACTCCTGAATCCAGGGCTGGTGCTTTAACCACTGCACCATCTAACTGCCCCCAGCCCTACAAGTTGGTACCATTCCTCAAAAGATTTGTTGTCTGTCCTTGCCTGTCCTTGTACAAGGAGTTTTTATCACTCCCAAGGAGACAGCGAGTGTGGTTGTTTTGATCCTTGAGCAAGGACTACAATATGCAAATGGGTCCCATAAAGCAATTAAAATGTCTTAATTGTCAAAGAGGGGTGGTGATTAGCCTCACATGAATGCCAACCCACCTTTCTTTCTTTTTTTCTTAGTGAGGCAATTGGGGTTACGTCACTTGCCCAGGGTCACACAGCTAGTAAGAGTTAAGTGTCTGAGGCCAGATTTGAACTCAGATCCTCCTGAATCCAGGGCTGGTGCTCTATCCACTGTGCCACCTAGCTGCCCTCCACCTTTCTTAATATAGCCAATCATAATGTTCCTACCCAAACCCTACAACCTATCACCTTTTCTCCACACCTACCATGACCCTTTCTTTGTTGTGTGTCAATAAAACAGGTCTCCTTCTTGTTTGGGTTATTAGCTTTACTGAGGTTGCCAGTCTGACCCACTTTGTTAACAATTATAACCTTCACTGTTAATAAACTGATTTTGCTTGAACTCTGTATCTCAGTTTACCATTATTAATTTTATTTGCCACAACTGCACAATTATAATGGCCAGTTTTGGTCCTGGAGATGAGGTGACCTAATGTACCTCCCTCTTTTCAATGGGGTGAAATATGTGACTTCCTCCCCCCACACATTATTTCTAATTTGTCCTGACTATACCTTCTTTCTGTGTAGTAGTTTGCATGTTTTCTTCCCCATTAGTCTGTGAGCTCCTTGAGAACAGGGACTATTTTTGCCTTTCTTTGTATTCCCAGGGCTGAGTGCGGGGCCTAGCATATAGTAGGCACTTAATAAATGCTTGCCAAATTGCATATGATGCTAGACAAGGTTGATGCTTTGGTTGGTTCTGCTGAGTGGGTGTGTTTCTAAAAAAAATATTTGTGATGAGGGAAATCTTGCTGGGTGGGAGAGCATGGAAGAAATGTGTTGGGAAATGAATGTGGGATACCAGTAAAAGCTATTATTAAAACTTTCAAACGCCAAACTGTATGTTAGGATGAGTCCTGATGACCCATGGTAGCTCTAAGACTCTGAGACTAAACTGTGGCAATGCTGATGGACTTGAAGCAGCTATGGCCTTAGACACTGGAGTCCAGGATATATATGCCCTGTGGGTGCAGCCGGCTTCTAATTTGGTGCCCAGGGCTCCTCCTGCCTGTGGATCAGAGCACAAGAGAATCAGGGATACAAAGTTCCATAATGTCTCCCCATTAACTCTGACTGGGGACCATGGGACTAGAGGGATGGGGACAAGGTGAGGACCTCCTCCTCATGCATCTGCTTGCTTGAAAAGAGGGGAGAACTTGGGGAGGGGGAGGGTTCCCAGACACACTGACCTGGGAGCCAGAGGCCTGGAAGACAGCAGGCCAGGCTCGAAGCAGTGGCCATGCAGCCTGCAGACCCCACAATGCCTAACCAGCATGACCAGCCCCACTCATAGTAGCCAGTAAGGGGTCCTCGAGGCTGAGTAGGTAGGGTTCGCTCCAAAGCCACCTCCACAGCAAACCAGAGTGAGCCCAGTGCTCCAGGGAATCCTAGAGCAAAGGTAAGTGTGCTCATCCCCCTGCCCTGTAGTCCAGCAGGAGCACCCTCAGAATTTCCTCCTCAGAAGCCCCAGCCTGGACCAGCCCCAGCCCCATAGTTTTGGGTGTAGAACTATCCTGCCCTCCTGTCCTTTCCAGGAGCTTGGGTCACTCACTTCCCCAGCACCCAGCCTCAGCCCTGAGTCCCTCCTCCTCCCCATTGCTGGTCCCTTCCCACCTCACCTCCGGCACCTAGGAGGCAGCCTGCTGCCCAGGCCAGCCGAATCCTTGTCCTGGGGTCACTCCCCAGGAACTGGGCCTGGGTCAGAGTGAGCAGCAGGGCCACCAACCCACAGCTACACAGCAGCCCAGCCACGAGCAAGAGAGACCTGGTCAGCACTCGCCGCCCTGGGGAGGGAGGGAAGGGGAGAGTACCAAGGAGTAAGGCTCAGAGATCACTGGGGTGGAGAGACCGAGGGAGGACCAGCTGAAGGGAGGGGCACAAGGAGCATTTTGAAAGGGTACATGGAGAGTATCGGAGAGGATGCTCGGGGAGCACTGAAGGGGATGGGGGAGCACTGGAGGAGAGGGGAGCTTGGGTGGGGGTAACTGGAAGGAAGGCCCCAGAGGCGGGATATCATTTACGGGGGAAGAGACTGGAAGAGTATTGAAAAGAGAATGTGGGGAAGGGGTAGTGTGGCAGGGAAATTACAGAACAAATGGCAGGGAAACGGGGTGGGAATCCCCGTGACCGGGAGAGTGTACATGAGGGGACGAGCTGTCACTGCCGGAGTGCTGGTTTAGGAAGGGAAGACCCGGGGCTTGGCCGGGGCCCTGCAGGCGGGCTAGGGGTGAAGGTCTCACGTGGATGTGTGGCCAGGATGGAATCGTACTGGTCACAGGTCCGGATACCATCCAGTAGGTTGGTGACACACGCCCGCCACAACCCCTGGCACTTGTGGCTCACCTGGGTATGGGCGGAACGGGGAAGACAGACTAGAGGGAATCTGAAGGGCAGCGGTCCGCTTCCACTCAGGAGAGGGAACCTGAGGCTTCGTTAAATTCACGTCCTAGTCAGGTTTTTCCCCCCTACTTCAGCCTGTAAACTCCTTGAGGACAGGGTCTGTGTCACCTAGTTTCGTGTCGCTCTCCCAGGTCTCTCGAGGTCCTGCGTAAAGCTTCGTGTTATTCTTTTCTCCCCCACTGCCCCTGCACTGAGCCTCAGCACCAAGGAGAGCTCCTGGACTCTGGGACCTTCTCTCTTTTTCTCTTTGCACAGCAGGGGAGAATAAGGAGGTGCCTAAATTATCCATGAATTGTAGCGCTAGTGAATGAGACGCATTGCTTTCCACTGAGTCCTCTTGCCCGAACAGGTGGGCAAGGAGGCTGGTCGGGAGGTGAACTAGGATTAGCTCAGGATGTAGGGAGCGGGCTAGGATTGGGGCAGGCCCGGATGGGATCTGTATCGGGCAAAGAAGGATGTGGAAGGGGGTTGGGGACAGAGGAGGTCTTAGAAAGACCAAAAGGGGACTGGGACGGGACGACAGGGGACGGGGTTGAGGCTAGAGCCAGGATCCTGCTTAGGGTTTATTTGGACTAGGCCAGAATTTGCGAGGGGCGTGGCCTCGGTGGAGGGGAGGGTCCTATACTGGGCTAGTGCTGAGATTCTGTCAGCAAAACCTTACAGGACTAAAGTTACCAGTGACTTGGGCAGGATGGAGGTTAGAAGTTTAAGAAGGGGGTGTGGGGGGGGGTGGGAGCTAGATGGCTCAGTGGATAGAGCACTGGCCTTGGAGTCTGGAGTACCTGAGTTCAAATCCGGCCTCAGACACTTAACACTTACTAGCTGTGTGACCCTGGGCAAGTCACTTAACCCCAATTGCCTCACTTAAAAAAAAAAAAAAAAGAAGGGGGTGGGCCTGACTCTCACTCTCTCACCTCCAGACTATCGTCGGAGTTAACCACCCAGCAGTCGGTCCAGGTGGCCGTGAGCAGCAAGGCTGTAGAGAGCAGGGCCAGGGAGGCCAGCGGCAAGAGACTGGGTCCTGGCATTGGGGCCTGCAGGCGAAAGTAACCCAGACGCATCTCCCATTGCCAGTCCTCCCTCCCAGATGGGCCTCGCACCCACGGAAACCTCTATCTATCCCGGGAAACCACAAAAGAACCTGAATTTTATAACCAGAAACAGTGAAATTGCCTTTGTTAATTTACGAATCGAAGGGTGGAGGATTTGGCGTTGCAGCAGATCAAGGTCCCTGGCTCCTCCTCCCCCTCATCTCCCGCAGCAAAGCCCCAGGATGCCCCGGGTCGGGTCTCAGGCTTTACCTATAACTCCCAGCGGAGGCGGGAGAGGAATCGGGCTCTAGGGTTGGGAAAAGTCACTGGCTCTCTGTGAGAGAGACACAGATGCTGTCTATGGCTAATTATTCCCGGTCTGTAGGAGTAGAGTTAGTCACTGATGCCATCTACAAGCGTTAGGGACTTTATTCTAACGTGTTAGACATCTAACCCAGTCAGTAACTGACAAGGATATACACTGCCGCGGTCTCAGGTGAGTCTGATGCCGTCTGTGAGAATTAGACATCTGGCACGGTCTACAAGGGTTAAACACTAACCCGTATTAGACATCTACCCAGGTTAGTCATTGACGCCGTCACTGATCCCGTCTAGGCGGACTGCCATCTATCCGGGGTTTGATATTAATATAGGCTACGTGAGTGAGCCCCCCCTTAGGGTGGTGTAGGTCTGGACCCCTCATCCATCTTTCTCTAATCCCTCAACCCGCTCTACCCCATCTCCCCACCCTAAACCGCCAGAGGGGCCGACCTGCGCAAGCGGGCTCCTGGACCAGGGCCTGGCCGGGACTTCGGTCTCGAGGTCGCGCCCCTTGGAGACAGCTGGAGCCCCAGAAGCTGCTGCCGCCGCCCAGCCCCGCAGTCCGTGCTACAGCCCGTTGGGACCTCGTCACCCAGTCCTAGCCTGGGCTTCGCCTGATGGAGCCCTGCGGGTCCCAGAGCTCGGATTGGAGCTCTGGGCCAGGCCTAAGGGGCGCGGCCAGGGGTCCTGGGGGGAGGAGGGCGTGGAGAACCAAAGGGAGGGTACAGGATCGTGGAATGGGGGCGCAGTGAGGGGTTACTGGTGGGGGCGGGGGCGGGGACTCGGGTGAGTCACATGTAGATCCAGGTTTCCTTCGCATTCCAGCCAAACCCTGGGAACCTGTCCAGCCCACGAGAGCAACTTTGGCACACTTTCCTGAGGGACGAAAGCTCTACACCACCCTTCCCCCACCCCTCCTGCCCCTGAATGCCCCCCCAAGAAAGATATGGAGAGGGGGCTTTTGTGAGCTCTCTCCTGGGACTGCTTGGCAGACCATCAGACCAGGGGCTCCACTGCAGTCTCTTTGTCCGGTCCCCAGTCCCCAACCCCAAGCCTTGCTAGAGTCTTGGTCTTCAGAATTGTGGGATTGTCTCCTAGGCCTCTAAGAGAATTGTAGGGGGAGAGGGCACATTTTCTCCTCCTTAGGGAATAATGTCAGAGCCGAAGAGGCTTTAAAGACCCCAATAGGCTCTACTTTTAATCCCAATTCAGGCAGCTCTGAAGAGAAGGGTAAGCTAGGCTCTAGAGGATGGAAATCAAGGAGATGTGAAATCCCTAAGAGGAGGAGGAACCAGAGTGTAATGATGAAAACTGTGACTTTCTCAAAGTCTTTTCTTTAAAACTCCTGCCTGTTTTCCTGCAGTGATTAGGAGTGAGTGAAGCTTCTCTCTCCTGCACTCATCCCAGGGGAAGAGTCATTGATGTTCACAGGACTTAGAAATTAGAGATCATTCATTGACTCCTCATTTTATTGATGAGGAAACTAAGTCACAGAAAGGTTGCATGAGATCACAAAGCTAGTGGTTGTTCTCCCCTCTTGCTTGTCACCTGTTGCTTTTCTGTCCCCTTCACGCTCCCTACCACCTTCTACCTCCTACCCCCAGACGAATGACAGACACCAAACTCAAGAAAAACAAATCAGGACTTCTCTTTGCATATGGACCAAAGTCGCAGAAGCACAGCTTCCCCCAGGGTGGGAGGAGAGGGAATGGAAGAGGAAGGGAAGGGAGTGTCTGGGGCCTGGGAGGGGGCCAGGAATGGGGGCTGCTAGGTTACAAGCCTGGGTCTCCCCTCATGGGTGCAGGCACTTTTACAATTTGTCTGAAATTCAAAAGAAAAAAATGGGCATTAGTTCTGCTGAGAAAACCCTGGGCTCCAGGGATCCAGGCAGAGGTCATTGTCCCCAGCATCCCACACCCCACCCACAGCCCACCAGCCTATACACAGATTGGCAGTGACCTTGGCTCACACCACCCTCCTTCCCCGTCCATATGACAGGGGGCAGATTGCTGAGCCCTTCTAGGAGTGGGCTCTGTATACACTTCTTTAGATGTCTTTTTTTTGTTTGTGTGTGTGTGTGTGTGTGTGTGTGTGTGTGAGAGAGAGAGAGACAGAGAGAGAGACAGAGAGAGAGACAGAGAGAGACAGAGAGAGAGAGACAGAGAGAGAGACAGAGAGAGACAGAGAGAGATAGGAAAGAGAGGAGAGACAGACACAGAGAATACAGAGAGAGAGAGAGAGAGAGAGAGAGAGAGAGAGAGAGAGAGACAGAAAGAGAGAAACAGAGAGGGGAGACGGGGGGAGAGAGACACACAGAGACAGAGAGAGGGGACAGGGACAGAGAGAGAGAGAGGAGAGAGTGAGCAAGCCTGTGTCCAGGTATTTCTGGGTGTGTGTGGGTCTTTGTGTTTTTAATCTCTCGGAGTAGATGCCAATATGCCACTTAATCTATGTGTGCCTGTGAGACTTTTCCTTTTTCTATGTTGGTATTGTGTGAACTGAGGAATGTGTGCTATTGGGAGCTACCTGATGGGCCATAGGGACCACCTTCACCCTTAGCTCAGGAAACAGGGGCTGGCTGAGGGCTTGCCTCTTCACCTGTCTTGGGGCTGACAGGGGCACAGAGGATGTGGGAGTTGGGGACAGGAACAACGGGACCAGGGCTGGGCCAGGGGCTCAGACATACTCCCGAGCAGCCGCAGAGGCAGGCCCAGCTCGATAGGGTTGCTGGGGGCTGAGTCTCTCTCTTTCAGGACAGGTGCAGCAGAGGAAGGAGCCCCCCAGCATGATGAGGCTGGCAGATGCCCAGCCCACAAATAGCGCTGGACCAAACTCATACCTGGGAGGGAAGGAAGGAGAATGGGAAAGATCAGGTTAGACAAGGTCCCATTATGGCTGGTTTGGGGCAGCTAGGTGGTGCAGTGGATAGAGCACTGGCCCTGGATTCAGGAGGACCTGAATTCAAATCCGGCCTCAGGCACTTTACACACTTACTAGCCGTGTGACCCTGGGCAAGTCACTTAACCCCAATTGTCTCACAAAAAAAAACAAAACTAAAACATTATGGCTGGTTCATTAGGTCATTCCAAAGTTATTCCCACCCTTCAGGGTCTAGTTCAAGTACTATCTTCTTCATGAAGATTTCTGTGATTAATCCTAACTAAGCATATCTTTCCCTCCTCTGAACCCCTGTCTAGACCCTTCATCGATTACCAGCCATGTCTTATATTTGTTGTTTCGTGTGTGTGTGGAAAAGATGTTGGCCCTGCCACGTACCCTTAAGCAAGAGACACCTGGTGGATGGTTCATATGCTTATTGAATTGAATGGGAAACTCTGTACTCTGTACACATGCATGATAATTTCTGAACATATAGGCCTGACCATGCCACTCCCTGGTGAAAAATCTCTAGTGGCCACTCACTACCTACAGAATAAATTTCAAATTCCTTGGCATGGGATTCAAAATCCACCACAGTCTAAATCAATATATTTTTCCAACCTTATTTCCCATGGTTCCTCTACTTCATCCTACTATACCCACCTCTATGCATGAATGCAGCCCCACTTCCAGGCCTAAAATACCCTCTTCTCTTCATTTCTAACTGTTGGGAGAAGCCTTCTCTGGTGCTTATCAACCTGCTACTAAAAGTGCTCTCTTTTGTCCCTGTCCCATTCAGTTCTATAGCTGACTTCTCTGTATATGTGCTCTATTCCTTTTTTTTTTTTTTTTTGGTGAGACAATTTGGGTTGAGTGACTTGCCCAGGGTCACACAGCTAGTAAGTGTCAAGTGTCTGAGGCCGGATTTGAACTCAGGTACTCCTGACTCCTGTGCTCTATCCACTGCGCCACCTAGCTGCCCCTCGTACTCTATTCCTTCTAAAAGACTAGAACTTCTTGAAGGTAGGAGCTATGTCATTTTTTTTGGCAGGGCAATGAGGGTTAAGTGACTTGCCCCTGGTCACACAGCTAGTAAGTGTCAAGTGTCTGAGGTCTAGATTTCTGCTATACATAGCAGGGCTTTAATATGTATTTATTATATTGAAGAGGTATTATGGTAAAGAAGAAAGTCTTCTGTATTTAGAATTGGGAACTGGGTTCAAATGTTGGCTCTCTACCTACTTACTACCTGTTTAACTATCTATCCCCAAGTAACTTTCCTTCTCTGGGTCTTAGTTTCTTGATCTGAAAAATAAGAGAGTTGGGCTAAATTACCTCTAAGATTACTTCTGGTTCTAAATCTTTAAACCTTTGCACCAGTAGTCATGCATTTCCTCCACCTGACATGTACCGCACAACTAATTCTATACATTCTCAGAGACTCATAGAATGATAGAAGTAGAAGGGACCTTAATGATCATCTAATCTATCCTCAATTTTCTTTTTTTTTAATTATTCTTCAATCTGTATTCAGACACCATCAGTTCTTTCCCTGGATATGGATTGCATTTTTCATAAGTCCTTCAGAGTTGTCTTAAATCATTACATTGCTGAGAATAGCTAAGTCGTTCACAGCAGATCATCTTATAATATTGCTGTTACTTTGTATACAGTATATTTCACTTTGCATCAACTCATGTAAGTCTAAGTTTTTCTGATAGCCTCCTGCTCATCATTTCTTATAGCACAATAGTATTCTATCATAATCACATCCCAGTTTGTTCAGCCATTCCCCAATTGATGGGCATCTCCTCAATTTTGAATTCAACTTTTTGGAGACTTTAAAAAATCTCTTTTTGGATACCAACCTAGTAGTGGTATTACTAAGTCAAAAAGTATGCATGGTTTTATAGCCCTTTGGCTATAGTTTCAAGTTACTCTATAGAATGTTTGAATCAGTTTACAACCTGACCAAGACTGTATTAATGTCTCATTTTCCCCATATCCCCTACAACATTTGTCATTTTCCTCTGCTGTCCTATTATCTGATCCAATAGGACCCCAGAATTGTTTTGACCTGAATCTCTCCAATTGATAGTGAGTTAGAGAATTTTTTTATATGGCTATAGGTAGCTTTGATTATTTTATCTGAAAACTTCATATCTTTTGATCATCTATCAATTGGGGAATGGCTCTTATTTTAACAAATTCAACTCAGTTCTCTGTGTTTGAGAACTGAGGCCTGTCAGACAAACTTGTTTCAAATTTTTTTCACAGTTACTATTGCTAACTGTATTTCCTTCCATCTTATTCCCTCACCATGACATTTACTCTGTTTTCTATCTTCTTTCACCTTCTCCCTCCTCAAAAGTGTTTTGCTTCTGACTTCCCCCTCCCCCAATCTGCCCTCCCTTCTTTCACAACCACCCCCCTTTATCCCCTTCCCCTCCTACTTTCCTGCAGGGTAAGATAGATTACTATACCCAATTGAGTGTCCTTCTTTGAGCCAATTCTGATGAGAGTAAGGTTCACTCTATCCTCAATTTTCAAAGGAGCAAACTGAGGCCCAGTGACTTGTTCAAAATCATACCTGATAAGAACCTAATGAAACTTTAACCCAAGCCTTTTCACATTAAGGTTCAGGGTTCTTTCCACCATATCATGCTGCCCAGAACCAACTGGGATTCTTTACAATCTCTTAGAGTAAGAATTGTAGGAAAATAGATATAATATTTCTGAACCTTTCTTGATTGGGATGTTAAGAGATCCCTTTTAGGTACATTGATCTAGCCTTAAATCCCTGAGAAGGTCCCCACACTGAAAACCTTCACCAGAGATGGGAGAACAAAGTTTCTTTTCACTTCATGGAATCTCTGAGTTGGAAGGCTCCTCAAGAGATGATCTAATCCAACCTGTACTTGAGCAAGAGTCTCCTCTATAACATGCTCAACATGTGGTCATCCAGCCTTTGGGAGGAAGTGTGGTGAAATGGATGGAGAGCTGAATGTAGAATCAGAGGTCCTGAGTTTGAATCCTGGATTTATGACTTACTACTTGCATGGACTTGGGCAAATCACTTCCCCTCTCTGGGTCTCAGTTTCCTTATCTGTAAAATGAGGGGACTAGACTTGCTAACCTCCTGCTTCTCTTTAACTTATGATCCTTTCAATTCAAATCAATAAACATTTATTAAGTGCTTACTATGTACAAGTCACTGTTTGGAGACACAAAACCAAAAATGAGATTGTCATTATTTCTTCTTTTTTTCTTTTTCTTTTTTTTTTTGTTTTTGCGGGGCAATGGGGGTTAAGTGACTTGCCCAGGGTCACACAGCTAGTAAGTGTCAAGTGTCTGAGGCCAGATTTGAACTCAGGTACTCCTGACTCCAGGACCGGTGCATTATCCACTGCGCCACCTAGCCGCCCCCGATTGTCATTTCTTACATTTTACTGCAAGAATATTATTTCTAGAAATACAATTCTTGATTCAGTCCCCTAAACTCTGGACTTACATAGATGTGGCTCAATCTGAGGTGTTTCTACAAAATCATATCTTTTGGGTTTTTTTTGTTTGTTCCCTACTTAGTTTCTTCTGGGGACCTCAGAATATTACTTGTATTTAAGCCTTCCTTCATATGCTAGTAAAACGTTCCCAAATCCTATACACGTTCTCAAGGTAACAATGTACATTTTAGATTCAGGACCTTTGAGAGAAATGACTGATCCATCCTCGAATTTGTGAAAGAGGAAGAGAGGTAAGATAAGCACAGACTGAAATGAACCCTAAACATTCTTAGAAAGAACAAGCAGGATCCAATGGACCTAAAAATTCTATAAGGAAAGTAAAGCTAGAGGGAAGAGGAAACTCCCAAGGATTGACACTGCAGGTAGAGTGCTGAACTTGGAGTCAGAAAAGATCTGAGTTCAAATTCTGTCTCAGATACATGCTTTTTGTTGGACACTGGACAAGTAATTTAATCTCTCACATCTTAATTTCCTCTTCTGTCAAATGGACATATAATAGCACACACCTTACTAGGTTGTAGTGAAGATCAAACAAACCAATAATAATGGTCAGAGTTAGCACTTATAAGTGCTTTAAGGTTTATAAATCACTTTACACATTGTTGTTGCTGTTGTCCAGTCATTCTCGATCCTGCCTGACTCTTTGTGACCCCCTTTGGAGTCTTCTTGGCAGAGATACTGCCCATTTTACGGATGAAGAAACTAAGGCAAACAGGGTTAAGTGACTTACCCAGGTTCACACAGCTAGCAAGTGTCTGAAGACAGATTTGAACTCAGGAACTTGAGTCTTCCTGACTTCAGGTCTGGCACTCTATCTATTATACCACTTAGCTGCCCTCTTACAAATGTAAACTCATTTCATCCTTACAATATTTCTAGGAGGTAGATGCTATATTATCTTAATTTGACAGATGAAGAAACTGAGGCAGGCACAGAGCAGTTAAGACATTTGCCCAGGCTCTCACAATTAGTAGGTATTTATACTCAAGTCTTCCTGATGATAGGTACAATTCCCTAACCTGATCTGCAGAACTTTAAATATTATATGGCACAGTGCATAGAATGGTGGGGCTGAAGTCAGGAAGACCTAAGTTCAAATCCAGCCACAGACACTTACTAGCTGTTTGATCCTAGACAAGTTTCTTAACCTCAGTTTCCTCAACTGGGGATGATAATAGCACCTATCCTCCAGAATTGTTGTGAGAATCAGCTGAAATAATAAGTGCTATATACACTGGCCCTGGATTCAGGAAGACCTGAGATCAAATCTGGCCTCAGACACTTGACACTTACTAGCTGTGTGACCCTGGGCAAGTCACTTAATCCCTGTTGCCCCACAAAAAAAGTGCTATATGTCAGCTATTATTAAGAATAAAATTCTGAAGACACAAAGAGACAGTCTTTTGCTTGAAGATGTCTGGTGAGAAGGGATCCTAGACCTTAGCAGACTGCAGATGTCTCTATGCTGCGTTCCTCTCTTCTGTTTGGTGGATCCTCAACCCAGACCCTCCTTTCATGAGGCTCCCAAGGCAGCCATTTTCCAGCTCCCCTTCATATGTTGTCTTCCCTCATCAGAATAGAAACTCTTTGAGAGGGTTTTTTGCTTGTTTTTTATAAATTTAGCATACAGATGAGTGCACACCATTTATTTATTAATAAATAAATACTTAATAAATTCTTCATCCATCTAACCAATAGTGTACATGCCCAAATGGTCCATTCCACATCTGGATAGTGTTAAGTGTTAGGCATTTTTCCCTTATGTTGAAATGAAACTTGCCTCTCTGTTACTTTTTCCCACTGCTCCTATTTTCCCTGTCTGGGTGAAATAGAATGTATCTTCCATTTGATAGCCCTTCTAATACTTGAAGATGGATCTCACATCCCCCTTGAGTCTTCCCTTGTCCAGGAACATTCCCTATTCCTTTAGAAAGTCTTCCTTCCTACGGCACCGACTAGAATCCCACCACTGGGGTTTCCCTCCTTGGGGATGCATTCTGGATTATCAATGTCCTTACCAAACTGTGCTCAGATCTGAATATAACACTTCAAATGGAATCTGATCAGGGCCAAAGACAGTAGGACTCTCATTTCCTCCTTCCTAGAAGTTCTGCATCTCTTCGTTTGATAACTAAAATGTGATTCTTGGTAATAGGGGCAGCCAGAACTGATCACCATGATCTATGATCACCATGAATCAGACTTAAGTCAGACCACACTAGTCAGACACTTGACACTTACTAGCTGTGTGACCCTGGGCAAGTCACTTAAACCTCGTTGCCCTGCCCCCCCCCAAAAAAAAGGGAATAATACTTGTATAGTCCACCTCCAGGAGTTATTTTGAAGGGTGGTGCTTAGCAATCCCAAAAGCACTATCGAAATGTGAGCCGTGATTGTTATTGAGGCAAGGCCGGAATTAGGGTTGAGAACTCCATCATCACTCTGTGACTTTTCCCCAGTGTTTGTTCCTTTTCAGCCTTGCCCGTTTCCCTGCAGCGATTAGCAGTAAAACCTCTTAAAATCTCCAGCAAGGTGGTGTGCTGAAGTGAGGGGAGAGGTGGCAACCAGAAGTCCCTCCCTGGGGAGAGAGGAAGGTAGGGCCAGAAAGAGGGAGGGAGGGTAGCGGCAGAAATGCAGTTGTGGGGGCCAGAAGCCAAGCCTGAGATTTGGGGAATAGGAGGAAAGGAAAAAAGGACAGAGGAGATGGTACTTGGGAAATCCTGGGGGGGGGGGACACAGAAGCTTTGTGTGTGTTAAGATTATCTCCCCAGGGAGACTGAATTCCTACTATGTTTTCTTGTTTTCATCCAGTAAATACAGACTACTGGACTGACCGAAGAGAAGAACCACCTAGAATGGGGCTCAGAGCCCTGAGCAGTCCTGGGAATAGAAAAGAGTCAACATAGGGGCTGAGAAGGAAAAGCACTATGGGTTCTAGGCGGGCACAGCCAACAGGCTCCCCATTAGGCATGCTCTCCTCCTCCACCCTCACCCAGGTTACTGAATTCCCTCGCCAATGTGGGCTTCCTCACCTGGCATTGACCGGTGTGCTGGGATTGAAGAACTCCTGCGTCACCAGAGTGGCATACCAGGACACTGCAGTCAGCGTACAGAGGCCTGAGGACAGAAAGGCCCACCTCAGTCCTGCTCGGCTTTCCTGGCTCCTAGCTCACGTCCCTCCCCCCTCCCAGGGAGCTCCCATCAGCCTCCAGGCATTACACACTATGCCAAATGCCTCTCGTCTCTCCAGTGGGGGCAGGGAGGAGGTGGAGAGGCTAGGAGGGGGCCGGCCACTGGCCGATTCTGGGCACAGGGCAGGAGCATGGGGGAAGCAGGACTTACCTGACAGGAGGAAGAGGGCACCGCCTGAGACAGCGACCCGGCCCTTGGTCACAGGGTTGCTGTCGCCTACCCGGGTGCATTTCATGCCCACCACACTGATGACCACCCCAATGAAGCCCAGGAGCACAGAGACCACCATGAGAGCTCTCGAAGTCTGGATGTGAACTGCAAGGGAGAGAGATCAGGGATGCTAGAGGGACCCGCTTCTTATGCCCCTACTTTCAGCCCACTTCCTGTTTGTCCCTGTCCCTCCCCATCCCCCATCCCTATCCATGTTCTCTGCAGCCTTGTGTCCCACCCGGGGTTTTCTACTTCCATCCTCCCCTCCCTGTTTCATTTCCTCCACCTCATCACTGGTGCAGCCTCTAGAAATGAAAAAAAATCCTGTCAGAGCTGGAAGGAACCAGAGAGGCCACCGAATCCCAACTCCTCATTTTACTGAGGAGGTTATGGCACCCCAGAAGGGACATGACGTACCCAAGACCATAACACTGAGTAATTGGGAGAGTAGAAGACTCGAACCCAGGGCTCCAGACTCAACTCCAATAACCTTTCCATGTTTCCCCCATGTCCTTGATAAATGGGGCCTCTGGACAAAAGCCACTCCCTCCTTCTGTTTTGCACCCTGAGGTCTCTGGGTTTTATAGTAAAGTATATGGGGCATGGGGAGTTAGGGCGATACCATGCTCGTGGATGTGGTACCATGGCTATGATGTCACATATTCTATTTTAAGACTTTTCTTTTTCTTTCTTTTTACTCAACCCATTCACCTTCTCACACACCTGACTCTTGAAATCCCCCTCATCAGCCAATAGTGTGGCCCTCAATAAGTGTGGCTGCACCTTACATTTATTATCTCAATGGGTCATCCTCACAAGCCTATCAGATAGGTATTATCTATGAGGTATGATTATCCCCAACAAAGAGATGTGGAAACCGAGGCTCAGAGAAAACAGAGGCCCAGAGTGACCACTAAAGGTTTTTTAAAAGTCCCAGAGGGAAATCTAGGTGGTGCAGTGAATAGAGCACCGGCCCTGGAGACAGGAGGACCTAAGTTCAGATCTGGCCTCAGACACTTGACACTTACTAGCTGTGTGACCCTGAGCAAGTCACTTAACCAAAAAAACCCCAAAAAACAAAAACAAATAAAAGTCCCAGTGAGGGGCAACTAGGTGGCACAGTGGATAAAGCATCAGCCCTGGATTCAGGAGAACCTGAGTTTGAATCTGACCTCAGACACTTGACACTTACTAGCTGTGTGACCCTGAGCAAGTCACTTTACCCTCATTGCCCTGCAAAAAAACAAAACAAAAAAAGTCCCATTGACATGGGCACATTTGTATTGGATGCACTAATAGTGGCCGGTTAAGTGGCTAGCCAGGGGTAGCAGAGCTAGTGGGTGATAAGGGTAGAAACTGGGCCCCAGTCTCTTATAGTACTCTTCCCCCACCCCCAACATGGACCTTTCTACCTTCTGCCTCCTTCTTTGGATTTTGATCATGTTGGCTATTAGAGATCTAGAAAGGGCATTGACTTTAGAATCAAAGGACCTGGATTTGAATCCTGGCTCTGCCCAATACTGACTCCCTGTGTGACCATGGACAAGTAATGCCAATTCACTGGGCTTCAGGTTCCTCATTTGTAATATAAAGGGGTTAGACGATGTCCCTGGATGTCCTGAGCAGCTCTAAACCCATCCATCCTTCCTTTAAAGGCCTATCCTATTTCCCTTCCTTCCTTTCTCCCCCAGTTAGAGTGGCCAGACACTTTTTCCAGGGTATCTTCCTAATTTATACAGATGAGGCAGACAGATTTCCCTTCCCCAACACTAGGAGGACTGAGGACTATCATGGCTCTGCCCCCCACCAAAATACCCCTGCCCTTTAATGAGGCTGCATGCCCTATACAACTGAGACTTAAAAAACCTTTGGTTCTAAGTTTGGGCTCAAGGGCCACACCCGGGCCTGCACACTAGCATTATGTGGATGAGGACAAAAGAAAAAGGAAGGCAGCCTTCAGGTGGGTGCCTCCCAGGAGGGAGGGTCAGCACCCAACCTCACCTCCCCCAATATTTCCATCACTAGGACAAGTAGACAAATTTCAAGAGGGAAAAGAGCCACCCTCGGCTCAAGTTAGGAAAAACAGGATGCCCTAGGAGCCAGAGACCAGGAGCTTTCCCTCATCCTGACTAACCAACACAGCTCCAGCCACTGGGGTCCCCCTTCCTCAATTTAGACCCCCTGGGTGCATAGGGCTAGGGAGCAACTACCAGAAATAATAGGGGAGAAACCAATCTCTCCCAGTCTCTCCCAACCTCCAGTTCCTCCCTCAAACTCTGCCCCGTTCCTCTAATCTTCAGGACCCTCCCTTCTTTTTTTTATTTTTTATTTTTTTGGTGTGAAGCAATTGGGGTTAAGTGACTTGCCCAGGGTCACACAGCTAGTAAGTGTTAAGTGTCTAAGGCCGGATTTGAACTCAGGTCCTCCTGAATCCAGGGCCGGTGCTCTATCCACTGCGCCACCTAGCTGCCCCAGGACCCTCCCTTCTAACAACCCTCCTTAGCTCCAACACCATCACTGCCCTCTTCTTCAGGCCCCAGGGAGGATATAAGGGGCTGGGAAAAGAGGGAGAAACTGTGAGGGAAGTCACTGATGGAATGGAGAATGTGCGTTGTCTAATAGGGGTTGTGTTAGTCTGCAGGCCCCCAGGAGTGGATGTGTGGTGAAGAAGGCAAGATGAGAATCCAGCTCTTTGCTTTGCCACTGACCTGCTCTGTGGTCAAGCCAATAAGTCACTCGCCCAGTCCAGAACTTGGTTTCCTCCTTGCTAAAATGAACTAGATTGGAATAAACCCCTTTCCAGTTCTGACCTTCAAAGTTCAAAGGGCACTTCCAGCTGACTTCATGTTCTAAGACCCCTTCAAGTTCTGATATTCTGTGTTCCAAGGTCCCTCCCAGCTCTGATGTTCTGTGTTCTAAGTTACCTCCCAGATCTGATCATCTGGGTTCTAAGCTCTCTCCTAGCTCTTACATCCCATGTTCTAAGGGCCTTCCCAGCTCTGAGATTCTCTGTTCTAACAGCCCTCCTACCTCTGACATTCTATGTTCTAAGTCCCCTTTGAAGGCTCTGAAATTCTACCCTCTCACATTCAGTCTTCTGTGTTCTAGGGTCACTTGCAGTTCTAACCTTGTATAGCTCTATTAGTCTCTGTCCTAAGGTTATTTCAACCTTGGCTTTCTGTGTCCTGAGGGCCCTTCCCACACTAACACTCTACAACTAGGAATATGTATGATTAGGAATCTTACATATGTGAGGATTATGAATAGGAAGGGGGGCATGGAATGTCTGATACTAGAGGGGCACAGGGACTGTAGGGAGTTAGGGGTACCTAAGGGGTCTCACACCAGAGAGGCACAGGGATTGTAGGGGGTTGGGGGCACCTAGGGGGGTCTCACACCAGAGAGGCACAGGGACTGTAGGGAGTTAGGGGCACCTAGGGGGTCTCACACCAGAGAGGCACAGGGACTGTAGGGACTTGGGGGCACCTAAGGGGTCTCACACCAGAGAGGCACAGGGACTGTAGGGACTTGGGGGCACCTAAGGGGTCTCACACTAGAGGGGCACAGGGACTGTAGGGGGTTAGGGGCACCTATGGGGTCTCATACCAGAGGGGCACAGGGACTGTAGGGGGTTGGGGGCACCTAAGGGGTCTCACACCAGAGGGGCACAGGGACTGTAGGGAGTTGGGGGAACCTAGGGGGGGTCTCACACCAGAGGGGCACAGGGACTGTAGGGGGTTAGGGGCACCCAGAGGGTCTCACACCAGAGAGGCACAGGGACTATAGGGAGTTGGGGGCACCTAGGGGATCTCACACCAGAGGGGCACAGGGACTGTAGGGAGTTGCGGGCACCTAGGGGCTCTCACACCAGAGGGGCACAGGGACTATAGGGGGTTGGGGGCACCTAGGGGGTCTCACACCAGAGGGGCATAGGGACTGTAGGGAGTTGGGGGCACCTGAGGGGTCTCACACCAGAGGGGCACAGGGACTGTAGGGGGTTGGGGGAACTACTTTTTAAAGTCAGGCCAACAAATACACACAGGGCCTCCGAGGTACCAGGACTTCCTGCCATCCCATCTCAGTGAACTCCACCAGGTACCCAAGTCCAATTTTTGCCCCTTCCATCCCCAAAGGGCCAATGACACAGTCCAGCTGCTTGGGAGGGAAGAGGAGGGAGCAGAGGCAGGGGGAGCAGGGGAGGGAGCAGAGGCAGGGGGAGCAGGGGAGGGAGCAGGGTCCTACCGTCCAGGGCGAGCAGGGAGTCATAGAGCTTGCATTGCACCTGGCCTGTGCTCTGAGAGGCACAGGACATCCAGAGTCCCTCGTAGAGGCCCACGGCTGTGATAATCGCATCTCCCGCATAGGAGGACTGTTTCCACTGGGGCAGGGCTGTGCTGGCGATGATGCCCACCCAGCCCCCCAGCGCCAGGAAGTAGCCCAGGAGCTGGAAGCCAGAGTTGGCCATGGCCCAGATTGCCCAGCGACCCGAGGGGACAGCTTAGAGCAGGGTTGGGGTCCTGGTGGTGACCGGGGGCATGGCCCCACAGGGCTTCTTTCTCCTGGAGGACAGCTAAGGGATGGGGAGTCACTTAGACAGCAGTGAGGAAAGGGGGGGTGAAGGGCAGTGGTGGCAACAGCAGTAACTGCTCCGGGCTCCCAGCTCCAGAATGCAGGGGGAGGTGGGGGGTTGGCAAAACCAAGGCACCGCCCACTGCAGCCTGCCTGGGACAGAGTGTGGAGAACTGCCCCAGGTCCCTGAGCAGGGGGATGGGGGGAAACACGTGGGCATAGGCAGCTTTCTAAGGAGGCAACCCTGAGCCCCCACCCCCAGGCACTGAAAGAGAGTTAGGGGCCCAACACACCATCCATCCTCCCCTACCCAGAAGGAAACCACTCTGGGGCTCAGGACCATACATTTGGTGCTGGGAGGGACCTTTGAGGCCAACCCCCTGATTTTACAGAAGAAGATCTGAGACCCAGAGAGGTTGTACCTTGCCCAAGTGGTAGTAAATAGGAAAGAAACCCAAGAAGCCCAAAATCCACTGTAACATCTCAGTTGATGTTTCTAGAATGTCAGTTGTGAAGGACCTTGGAACCACCTGGTCCAACCCCATCAGTATACAGGCAAAGGCTCCCAGAGGGGAATGACTTGTCCAAGGTCACATGGCTAGTAAGTAAGAACATAGGTCTTAGGACTCCAAGTCAAGGGTTTTGGGGTTTTGTTTGTTTGTTTATTGATTTTGGTGTTTGCTGTTGTTGTTGTTTCTCCCACCACACCACACTGTGCTGTCACTGATTCCTGGTCCTAGAATTTTCTGACTTTGGGGTTTCCTACCCTCAGAATCTAGGGGGCAGGAAAGAAGTTGCATTTCTTCTCTTTGCGGGAGGTAAAATGAATATCATGGAGAGCTTCCTTGAAGCACAAGCTTCTCAGAGACCTCTAAATCTTTGCTCCCCATTCTCAGGTTAGGGGAGTCTATCCAGAAGGGGCCTGAGCCTTCTGAGAGTATGAACTGGAGAAACTGAGGTGCAGAGAAGGAGAAGAGGGGAGGGCCCCAGAGCAGCCAGGAAGGGGGATTGCCTGAACCTTGGCTCTTAGCCAGATTGGGGCCTGGCGTTGGGGGAGTGGGGGGGGGGGCAGCACCAGTTCTTCCTGGCATTCGTCTGAAGGTGGATTGTTCCAGCCCCTAATCCCCTCCCCAGCAGCTGGATTAGCAGCTCCTGCTGGGACCTAGGCCCAAGCTGCTTCTGCTCACCGACTCAGGGACGGCCTGGGGGAAGGGGAACCAAGACTGGGATAAACAACCATAATCATTCCTCAGACTGGGGTGGGGGAGACTGGGGAAGAGAAAACTGAGGGAGTCTTGAAGAGAGTGGGATTTAGTTCTCAACAGCACCCCCCACCCCACCACAACCCCAGGCTGGGCATCACACCCCACACAGAGATTTGCCCAGATCCAGAATATTTGGAGTTGGGAACCCCACAACTCGCCTTGGTTTGCAGGAGGGGAAAGCCACGCCCTCTTGGGCCCCAGGATCCTGGGTTAGGAGCCCAGCAACCCTGCCCCGCCTTTCCTCCCACAGCAGGGGAATGTTTAACTGCCCTGGGCCTCATTAGAAGTGCCCTCACGCTCCGACTCAGAAGCTCCAAGTACGTGCTGTTGGGGGTTGAAGTGTGGGTCCCAGACTCTGCAACCCATTCCTGGTAGCCTCTACCAATAGCGGAGCCCTAGCACTGACCACCTTTTAGCTTCATTTCCTTCTCCAAAGCTTCTATCGGCTGCCTGCCTCACCTTGCACATGCCAGCTTGAGATGTGGGGGGGAGATCTCCTCTTCCCACCTGGGGGTGGGGGGCGGAGATAGAGGTCCCAGGATATTTCCACCTGCGGGGTTAGGGGAGGCTGGGTTTGACCCAGCTCCAGAGCCAGCCTCCTCTCTCCCCACCCCCACCCCAGGAGCTGGGGTCCATAGAGGGCTTGTCTACAGGGCCTGCTCCCTTACATTCCTCACATGGCTATGCAAACGAGGGGGTGCCAGGCTCCAGCTGGACAATAGCATCTGTGTGCCCAGGACCCAGGCGTGGGCCCTGTGGTATGGTCCAGCGCTCTGGCCCAGCGGGCACCCAGAGTGGCCCACCACCCACAAGGTCAGAGGCTGTTTGTCCTCCAGCTCCCCAGCCCTCCTATAGCCTCCCCACCCAATCCAGGATAGCCCCAAGGCAAATGTCCTACACAGGCACCACAAGACTATACAAATGTGGGTCCTGGGGGGACCTCAAAAGGCCAGGTAAGAGAATGAGCAAGTTCCAGGAATAATTCCAAACGCCCATTCACCCCAAGCACTAAGGCCAAATTTACAGGGTCTGAGTGGTCCCACTTGGAGGAAAATCCACTGTGAGGTAACAGGAGTGTCAAGAATTATTATCCCCTTCATGGATTAGAAAACTGAGGCACAGGGAGGCTGGGTGAAAGTCACAGGCCCAAGGTCACCCTCAAAACCCTCTGCGTGATAGAAAAAACTATAGTTTGGCTTCTCCCAACTCCCAGTAACAGGGCTGGTTCTACTACTATATGCCCCTCAGTCCCTTAGGTCATGAAGATGGGGCCTCATGGGGTCTTCATGTTACAGTTAGCTTATGCACCCCCAAATCAGGAGGCTCTGTACTCAGCTGCCCATTTCCCATGCTGTCCAGAGCTCTGCAAAGTGCCTGGCACAGAGTAGATACTGAATGTTTTGTAGACTAGACCAAAGCTTCTTAAACTGTGGGTCAGGACCCCATGTGGGGTCAAGTAACTGAACACAGGGGTCATGAAAAAATGGGCAACAGTAAAAGGTTATGGGTACCTATTTGACATACCTATACACCTGGGGTGGTGTAAAAAATTATCAGGTGCAAAGGGAACGAGAGTGGAAAAAGTTTAAGAAGATGGGCACTAGATGTCCTGGTTTGTCTGTTCTGCTTAAATGTAAAATATTTGCCCCGCCCCATACAACTTGCCTCTGTGTGCGTATGCATGTATGTATGTATACGTGTGTGTACACACACACACACACACACACATATATACCAGATTCTGAATCAATGTTAACCTGGAGGGAAATCTCTAGGAGAAATGTTCTAGTTGGCATTTCTATTGACCCGAGAAACAATATGGTGTCATGAAAGGAGAGCTGCCCTCAAAGCCTGGAAGACCTGAGTTCAGGTTTTATCTATATCACACACTGGCTGTGCTAGAGGACTCTCTAAGACTGTGAGTTCCAGAGAAGTTGCTGATCTGCACTGGTTAAAGGGGTTTCCTCACCAAGGGATCCCCTATACCAATAAAATCCCAGATCCTGGACCTGTCTTCATCAATGACTTAGATGAAGACACAGAAAGCAGGCTTATCCAATTTGCAGATAATGTGAAGCTGGGAGACATGGCCAACTGCATAACAGAATGGAGAACCTCAAAGATCCTGGCAGGTGAGCACAATTGATCAAAGCTAATTATGTTAAGTCTTATACTTGGGTCCAAAAAATCAACTATAGAAGCACAGAATGAGGGACATATAGCTAAACAATTCCTGTGAAAAAAGATCTGGAGGTTTTAGTGGACTGCAAGTTCAATGACTCAATGGTGGGACAGAGCAGCTGAAGAAATTGCAATTTTAGGCTGCGTTAATAGAAATGATAGTTGTCTTTTATAAAAAGGGAGGAGTAATGGTCCTGTTGCCCTTTGGCCTGGTCACACCACAGCTGGAATGCTTAGTTCACTTTTGGGTGCCATATTTGAAGATGGGCATTTACAAGCTGGAATGGGTCTGGAGTAGGCAAGCAGGGGTGAAAGGATGTAAAACCATACCATGAGAGAGTCAACTGAAGGAACTAAGAACATTTATTGCATTCAGAAGAAAAGAACTGAGGGCACGTTCTGTCTTCAAACATTTGAGGAGTTCTCATAAAACAAGAAGATGACATTGGCTCTGCCTGACCCCAAAAGGCAGAACTGGGAGTGGAACAGAAACACATTGAGCCACGTGATGCAAACAAGCATTTATTGAGCACCTATATATGGTGGGCATTTTGCTAAATGATGGGAATATAAAGAAAGATGAAAACTGCCTCCACCTTCAAAAAGCTCACATTCTAATTGGGAGACAACAACACACAAATCATATATACATACATATTTCATACACATATGTGTATATATTATATATCTTGTATACACATGAAGGAGAGAGAGACAGAGACAGACAGACAGACAGACAGAGAGGATATTTGGAGGTAATCTCAGAAGGAAAGCACAAGCGTTAAGGGAGATTGGGACAGGCTTCTTGGAGAAGGTGGAATTTTAGTTGAGACTTAAAGGAAGCTGGGGAGTCAGCCAGGGGGCAAAGAGAGACAAGGAGAGAGCACTTCAGGTATGCCTGAAGGGCAGGGGAACAGTTAGCCAGTAAAAATGCAGAGTTGGGAGGAGATGGAATGATTGAAGAACAGTAGCAAGGTTAGTGTCATTTGATCATATGTGGAGAGGAGTGATGTGTCAGAAGATTGAATAGGTAGGAAAAGCCCTGGTTATGGAGAGCTTTAAAAACCAAAGATTTTATATTTGATCTTAGAAGTAATAGGGAGTCACTAGGGTTAATCGAATAGGGGTGGGGGTGACAATGGTCAGACCTGTGATTTAGGAAGATCACTTTAACAGTTGGATGAAATGTATTTCTGTACCCAACTCTCCCTTCTTTTGATCAGTTCAATTGAGAGAGAAGTTCAATTGTTAGCCACTACCCTGCCTCATTTTGTTTTAGATGTCTACTTGTATATCCTGATATGTGAGATAAATTTCCTTAACCTTCTTTTCACTCACCCTCCATCATCCCCCTTTCCCTCTCTTTCCATTCTTTTCATAAGATTGTTAAGATATAAACCATCAAGACAGACCCATTCTCAGGCCTTATCTAATTAGACTCCCTCTACTAACCCTGATGATGATGATGATAGGGTTCTGAAGGGACACGTGTATCAACTCCCCTTATTTGAACTTATGGTCTTTATCTTCGTTTAGTCCTTTATCATTGTTCATTCATCTTTTTTATCTCTCTTTCTTTTCTAGTGTTCAAACTTTATCATTTCTCTGCAGCTCTAATATATTCATCAAGAATGCTTAGAAGTCCTCTATTTCAGTAAAGATTCATTTTCTCCCTGTAGCACTCTACTTAGTTTTGCTGAATAACTTGTTCTTGGTTGAAGCCTGTGTCCTTTGCCATATAGAAAAACAGATTCCAAGTTCTCTGTTCCTTTAAAGTGATGGCTGCTAAATTGTATGTGATCCTGACTGTGGCTCTTCAGTACTTGAATTCTTTCTTTCTGGCTGCTTGCAGTATTTTTTTTCTTTGATCTTAAAACACTGGATTTTGGCTATGATGTTCCAGGAAGTTTTCATCTTGGGGTTTCTTTCAGGAGGTGACAAGTGAATTCTATTTCCATTTTGGACTCTGGATCTAAGAGATCTGGGAAGTTTTCTTTTAAGATTTCTAGGCTCTAAGATGTCTAAGGCTCCTTTTTGGTCATGACATTCAGATAGTCCAATAATTCTTAATTTTTTTCCTTGATCTTTTTTCTAGTTCAGTTATTTTTGCTATGAGATAATTTACATTTTCTTCTAATTTTTAGGCTTTTGACTTTAACATTTCTTCTTGTTTTATGGAATCATTGACTTCTCTTTGTTCCATTCTAATTTTGTTTTTTGAGCAAGGTTTTCTACTTCTTCTATCAAGATATTAATTCCTTTTCCAATTCATTCTTCTATAGATCATATTTCTTTGTCAATTTCCCCCCTGAAAGTGCTCTCATTCCATTTCTAAAAACCATTTTAAAGTCTTTTAAAAACTCTTGCTTCAGGAGCCAAAATGGCAAAGAAAAGGCAGAGGGCTCATCTGAGCTCTCCCCAAAACCACTCCTAACAAAATAATACCTCAAAGCAAATTCTAGAGTGGTAGAACCCACAAAAGGAAGGAGTGAAACAATTTTTTAGCACAAGACAACTTAGGTCAGCAGGGTGAAAGTGGAGTACAGTCCAGTGCAGGTTGTACCCCAGCAAACCAGCATCAGACCTTCTGGGCAATTGAATCAGTGGTGGCAGTGGCGGTTTCTGGACTTCTCAGCCCACAAATAGTAAGGGGGTTGGATAACTGGTCAGAAGATTACAAGGGTCCCTTTGCTGGCACTGGGGATAGGAATCTGTTGTGGTGCCCATATTTAGATCTAGGTCGAAGTCCTGGGTCTCAGTCCCAGGGCAAGGATGAGCACTAGCACACCAGAGCTTGCTGCTGCAGGAGAACAGGGACCCTGGTCAAAATTCCAAGGTGGAAAAGAGGGCTTATGGCCATTCACAGACCAGTGCACAATACAGGAGAATAGTAAACACACCTCTCCCTAGATAATACCACCTTGGAAGAACCAAAAACTTAAAGGTTCCCAGAATTAACTCTGAAAACAGCTGCACAAAAAAATCTGAAGATTGGGAGGGTGCCTTCTCCACTCTAAAAGCAGAGCCCTACTTTAGCACAGAGCTAAAAGTCAAGAAATAGGCTGGAAAATGAACAAACAAATTTTTTTCCACTAAAAAATCCTGACTATAGAGTTACTATGGTAACAAGGAATATCAAAACATGAACTCAGAAGACAACAAAGTCAAAACTCCTACATCCAAAGCCTCAAAGAAAAATTTGAATTGGCCCCAGGCCACAGAACTCAAAAAGGATTTTTAAAGTCAAGTAAGATAGGTAGAAGAAAAATTGGGAAGAGAAATGAGAGTGATGCAAGAAAATCATGAAAAAAGAATGAATAGCTTGGTGAAGGAAGCACAAAAAATATGCCAAAGAAAACAACACCTTAAAAAATTGAATATGCCAAATGGTAAAAGAAGCACAAAAACCCAATTAAGAGAAGAATACCTTGAAAATCAGAATTGGCCAAATGGAAAAGAAGGTACAAAAGCTCACCAAATAAAATAATCACTTAAAAATTAGAATTGGACAAATGGAAGCTAAGAAACAATAAAACAAAATCAAAAGAATTAAAAATAGAAGAAAATATGAAATATCTCATTGGGAAAAGAACTAAACTGGGTAATATATCCAGGAGAGATAATTTAAGAATTATTGAACTACCTGAAAGTCATGATAAGAAAAAGAACCTAGACATCATCTTTCAAGAAATTATCAAGGAAAACTTCCCTAATATTCTAGAAGCAGAGGTTAAAATAGAAATGGAAAGGGGCAGTTAGGTGGCGCAGTGGATAGAGCACCAGCCCTGGATTCAGGAGGACCTGAGTTCAAATCCGACCTCAGACACTTAACAATTACTAGCTGTGTGACCCTGGGCAAGTTACTTAACCCCAAATTGCCTCAGGAAAAAAAAATAGAAATGGAAAGAATCCATCAATCACTTCCTGAAAGAGATCCCAAAAGGAAAACTCCCAGGAATATTATAGCCAAATTCCAGAGCCCCCAGGTCAAGGAGAAAATATTGCAAGCAGTCAAAAAGAAACAATTCAAATATCATGGAGTCACAGTCAGGATAACACAAGATTTAGCAGTTTGTACATTAGAGGATTAGAGGGCTTGGAATATGATATTCAGGAGGAAAAAAGAGCTGGAATTACCTACAACAATCATCTATTCAGCAAAAGTGAGTATAATCATTTGGGGGAGAAAACAAACGTTTAATAACATAGATGACTTCTAAGTTTTCC
Source organism: Dromiciops gliroides (assembly GCF_019393635.1). Taxonomy (NCBI): domain Eukaryota; kingdom Metazoa; phylum Chordata; class Mammalia; order Microbiotheria; family Microbiotheriidae; genus Dromiciops; species Dromiciops gliroides. Next base: position 599,431,813 of record NC_057863.1, read on the forward strand.
TGATGAAAAGACCAGAGCTGAATAGAAAAGCTGACTTTCAAATACAAGACTCAAAAGAAGCATCAAAAGGTAAACAGGAAAGAGAAATCATAAGGGATTTAATAACGTTAAACTGTTTCCTATTGAGTAGAGAAATGAAAATTAAAACAACTCTGAGGGACCAAACCCACACCTATCAGATTATCTAATATGATAGAAAAGGAAAATGACAAATGTTGAAGGGGATGTGGGAAAATTAAAACATTAATGCACTTTTGGTGAAGTTGTATACTGACTAATTCAACCATTCTGGAGAACATTTTGGAACTATGCCCAATAGGCATACCCTTTGACCAAGCAATAGCACTACTAGGTCTATATCCCAAAGAGATTTAAAAAAAAAAAGGAAAGGGATCTATATTAAAAAAAATATTTATGGCAGCTCTTTTAGTGGTGACAAAGAATTAGAAATTGGCGGAATGTCCACCAATTGTGGAATGGCTAAACAAGTTGTGATATATGATTGTGATGGAATACTATTGTGCGATAAGAAATAATGAACAGGATGCTCTCAGAAAAACCTGGAAAGACTTCCATGAACTGAAGCAAAGTGAAAACAACAGAACCAGGAGAACATTGTACATAGTAATAGCAATATTGTATGATGATCTATTGTGAATAACTTAGCTATTCTCAACAACACAATGATCTAAGAAAATTCTGGAGGACTTATGATGAAAGGTGCTGTCCATCTCCAGAAAAAGGTGGAGCCTGAATGCAGATCAAAGATACTTTTCCTTTCCTTTATTTTTCTTAGGGGTTTTTTGTCTGGTTTTTTTTTTTTCAAAGCATAACTTACATGGAAACTTGTTTTGTGTGACTACACATGTATAACCTATGTCAAATTGCTTGTTCTCTCAATGGAGGGATGGAGGAAGGAGAGAACTTGGAAATCAAAATTTGAAAAAAAGAATGTTAAAATTGTTTTTACATACAATTGGGGAAAATAAAATATTTTATTAAATTTAAAACTCTTGCTTCATCTCTTATAGGAATTCTAGCTGAGTTTATGCCCAAGCTGTGTTTTCCTCTGAGGCTTTGCTTATAAATGTTTTGGAGCCATTGTCTTCTCTGTTAAAATTCTAAGCACGAAAAAAAGAATTTTTAAATTTTAAAAAAATAAATTATAAAAAAAATTCTAAGCACGCTTGCCACCATTATGGTTCATTATTGTTGGATTCTTTTTTCATTTGTCCATTCTTCCAGTCTACTTCCTGAGCTCAGATGTTAGGGCTAGGCTCTGTAATGCTTCTGGAGGGAAGGTTGGAGCTGGCTTTGTTATTGCTTTCTTGGGGTACTAAGTGTTGTGTTATTGTGGCATGGCAGGGCAGCTCGAAGCTTTCAGTGCTCCCAAAATGGTGCGATCCAAAGCAAAGTCTGAATGCTACCCTGCTGGTCAGATCTTTGCAAGTTCTTGACCTGGCTTTGGTGCTGAGAGAGAATATATTGCTGGACTCTACGCCTACTGGCCAACAAGAAAGCTCTGTTGGTTCAGGGTGGCAGAATTGTAGCGTTCCCTTTGGCATGGGATTCCTGCCTTTGTTCTTTTTCTGCAGCTTGGATTAGATGCTTTAACCTGGGGTTTGGTAATGCTGCTGCTGCTTCTGAACTTCCTCCTTTCTCTGTACACCTCACAGGGCCTCCCTACCCCCTTTTCACTCCACCCTGAATCTGTGACCCAAAACTGGGTAATAGGTGACAAAAAATCAGCCAGTTCACACCTGTCCCCCCTGCAGCACACCAGCAGGTGTCTGGAGTGGAGGAGGCATGTGCCTCAGTGTGGGTCTAGGACCTTCTCTAGCCTCTCCCTGGATGCTGGCATGCTCCTGCCCCAATCCTGCCCCAATCCTGTGCCGTGTCCCCAGACCTCCCTGTCTGTCTTCCTATGCCGAGCATGCCTGAACCAAGGGTTCACTGTGACTTTTTAGGGATTTCCTCATCAGGATCTGGTCTGGTGCATTTTCTCATTAGGTTTGGAGGTGTTTGTGGTCCAGAGCTTACTGCACTGCTTCCTTTCACTACTGTCTCAGCCCTACTTTGAGCTATCTTCTTTCTTTAGGACACCCTCGATACCGAATGTGGGCCAGGGTCATGAGAAGTTAGGAGACGTGGGCTCCAATCCTAGAGCTGTCACTTCCTATCTGTGTGGAAATCCCTTCTGTCCTGGGCCTGGGTCACTCAGCTAGAGATTAGACCTGTAGGCATGTTCTGGGGATCAAGAGGTAATGGATGTGAAAGCATTTTGGAAAGCAGAATGTTCTGCAAACCAGAACAACTACTAGAGAGCTTTGTTCAAAACAAAACAAAAGACCCAGTCTCCTGGTTATTCTCAATGCAATTGCTAATGATAGCTAACATTTATATAGCACCTATGTCAAGCACTTTACAAACATTATCTCAGGGGCACCTAGGTGGCGCAGTAGGTAAAGCACCAGCCCTGGATTCAGGAGTATCTGCATTCAAATCCGGCCTCAAATTTTAATAAAATCAAATGACTTAGGGGGCAGCTAGGTGGTGCAGTGGATAAAGCACTGACCTTGGATTCAGGAGGACCTGAGTTCAAATCCAGCCTCAGACACTTGACACTTGCTGGCTGTGTGACCATGGGCAAGTCACTTAACCCTCATTGCCCTGAGCAAAAAAACCCAAACAAACCCAAAAAGCAAACATTATCTCATTTGATCCTCATAGCTACCCCAGAAAGTAAGTGCTATTATTATTCCCATTTTGCAGATGAGGAAAATGAGTCAGGCAGAGGTGAAGTGACTTGCCCATGGTCACACAGCTAGTAAGTGTCTGAGACTGGATTTGAACTCATTTTCCTGATTTCAGGCCCAGTGCCCCATCCCTTGGGCCACATAGCTGCCCCATGGATTGAACAAAGATGGAGGTTAACCAGCATGAGACACTTTTGCTTCTCACTCTTCCCTCTTACAGCTCCCAAGTTACTTTTATATTTGTTCTTTTCTGACAGTCTCTTTCCATAGCCCTTTCTCATGCCCTCCTCCCCTCTTCCTGGTCTACTGCCATCACCTAAAGGTCTTCAGCATGTGCTCTGGGGCTCTGTATTCTGCCTGAGTCTGGGCTCTGGGTGCCTTGGTGTCCTAACATCAGAGAGTGAGAGGTGGGGGCCTCAAAGGGCATTGGTCTGACCCACTTCATTTTTTCTTTTTTTTTTTTTTTTTGCAGGGCAATGAGGGTTAAGTGACTTGCCCAGGGTCACACAGCTAGTAAGTGTCAGGTGTCTGAAGCCAGATTTGAATTCGGGTACTTCTGAATCCAAGGCCAATGCTTTATCCACTGCAACACCTAGTTGCACCCTCCCACTTCATTTTAAAGATAAAGAAACTGAGGTCCAAGGGTCAAATGATTCAGAGGTCAAAGGATGTACTGGCCTTGAGTCCTTAAGACACTAGCTCTGCAACCTTCTTAGTCTTGATAAGCCTCAGTTTCCTCACCTGTAAAGTGGCCCTACCAACATCACTGGGTAACGAGGAAAAGACTGTAGACCTTAAGGCATCCTGGGAGCGAGAGCGATCCTTCTCCAAAGAAGGATAAACCAATAAATGCTGATGGAGCTAGAGTCCCTCCCCACCTGCACTGAAATCCCACTTGCTCAGACTGCCTTGGGGAAGGTTCACTTCTTCTGGCTCTCTTCCGTCATGGCCTGCAGCTCTGGGGGCTTCTCTCTCCACCACAGCGAAGCACTTACCCATGTATGGCCTGGACCTAATGCAAAAGCTCCTCTTTTCTTGTGTCTGCCCCAGTCCCACTGACTCCACACTCCTCACATGCCCACTTGTGTGGTCCAGTTTACGCAGGGCCCAGGCACATCTCTGCACAGCCTCTAACAGAGCACCATGTGCAGCTGCTGCTTTGAGCACGTCTCCCGGCCACTGCTCCCACCTCTGGGCCAGACCATGGGGTCCATGGCCAGTTGCAAGGTGCCCTTGCTCCCTTCCTCCAGGGCTGTGAGGCCCACACCAGCTTAGGCTAGGATGGGGCTTGCCAGCTGCTCTGCTCGTCAAGGAACAGGCCCGTGGTCCAGATGGGCAGGCCAGATGGCAGAGACAGGCTTAAGGTCTCCAGGTCCACTCTTTTGGAAGCTGCTACCCCCCAGAGGAGTGGAATTGCCAGGAGCTTCCAGGGGACTTTGGCAATGCTCTCTGACAGCAGGGATGAAAGCACATGGCTGGCATCCGCGAGCCTGCGCCAGGGACGCCAACGGCTGCTTCCCCCATGTCGGGAGGGGATTAAGATAATCCCTGCCAATGGGGACCTCTCATGGGGTGGGGGCGGGGAGGTGGAGCAGATTTCCACCCTCCAAAGAGCAAGTCATGAGATAGAAAAGAAAATCTTTATTCTCTGGTTGTCTATGTAAGGTAACCCAATACTGTACTGTTGTTAGCCTTACCAGCCGGCCTGCACCATGACTCCAAGCAGAACGAGGAACCCCGGCAGAGGGGAGCCAGGGGCCTCCAGGCCAGGCTGTAAGAGAAGCAGCAGCAGGCCGGCCCGTCCTGCCAGCCACTCAAGTAGTAGCACCAAGTTTGGGGGCCGTGTCCAGTCACCTTGTCCCCTTAGCTCTGCAGACTGGTGCAGGGCAGCAGACAAATGTCATCCCAGTCCCCTGGCCCCAAGGCACTCGAGGGGGGCCAGAACGACCTCCCTGAAGGCCCCCTTGCACCCCCATCAATCCGTGTGCAGCCAGTGCCCTTGCTCCTGGACACTGTCATAACTCGTCCTTGTTCCCTGACTTGGTCACGGAGGGAGGCTTTTCAGGGGATGTGGGAGGGTCCTGCTGAGCCTCCTGATGGGGCTGCTCCTGGGACAGGTCTACTTCTTCAGGGCTGAAGAGCATCTTTACCAGGTCATCTGCCTGCACTCGATCCTGTGAGTACAGAGGGGCACGATGTTCTCTTTCCTCTGGTAGAAGCCCCCATAACCCTTCCTAGTAGCCAGGGGCTCTTTGCTCTCTCTCAATGACCGGGAAAGTCATTCTCTCCAAAGTCATCTCCTGCTTTGGGGGCAGGGGCACTTAAGGGACCCCAACCCTCAGTTCTGCCTGCTCTTGGCACTCTGGGGCCAAAGACAAAGAGGCATTAAAATCGTTGTCACGGTATCTAATCTGGCGAAATAAATGGGATCCCTAGAGTGGGAAGGGGCCTGACCCTTCTAATTCAGTCCTGTTCCCTTACAGATAAGGAGGTCTTGAGGTCACAGGTCATGAGGACCTAAGTCTGTCTCCTGAGATCCAGCCGAGTTCCCCCCACCACACCATGGCCAAGGGAGCAAGGGAAGGATGGATGAAGCAGAAAGGGAAGGGTCTTCTGAGAACAGAGCCACAGGGGCATCACCTTGGCACTTACCCGCTCACTGTGCCTGGGGTCCAGGGTGAACCACAGAGCGATGGCACAGCGCTGCCCCCTGGTGACAGCCCTCACACCATGCGGGTTCTCTGCCCCCGAGGTGAAGCCCACGGCCCTGCCACACTGGGGCTGTACTTCTGCCTAGGAAAGGCAAGCGGTCTGCTCAGGGGCCAGGATCAGAACTGGGCCAGTGCAGGTGGCAGCGGTGCCAGCTCAGAGGCCCCGGGACAAAACAGGGCTCCTAGGTTGCCATGCTCTTGGGGAGGAATGGAAGGAGAGGCAGTCGAGAGTGAGGCCGTCATTAGGCCTCCTGTGCCCAGGTACCTCAGGGACCTCAGCTCAGCTCGGCTACCCTATACCTGCCTGGGCTCAGGGCAGAGGGTCACTCACCGTCACCGTCTTGGCATCGAGTTCCGTGAAATAAAAGTTTCCACCATCAAAGTCCCCATTTAGGTAAAGAATAGCACTGGAAAAGACACAAGCAGACGCCGACTACATCCGGCTCCTCAAGACCAGACAGAGCCCACAGGATCAGCTCCCGAAGGAAGCCAGGAGCCAGGTCCCATACCTGTAGTCCCGGAAGGTATAGGCAGGGGGCTCCTTGATGCATAGCAGGGCCTCAGCGTTCAGGATGCAGTTGTCCACGTGCACAGGATGGCTGCTGTCCGTCCTGTCTTCCTGGGCTTCTGGAATCCAAGCACAGGAGCAATGCTTCTGTGACCCCCCCAGGGCCCTCCCCCCAGAAAAGGAGGCATGTGAGGCAGGGGCTCCAGCTGGGGGGCGGGAGGAGTGGGGGGGCCTACCTTCGATGGCCGTGCGGCACACCAGGTGGGAGTAGGAGAAGTAGAGGGGCGTGTCCAGCCGGAAGTACGACTCCATGACTCGCCTCACCTTCTCGGTCACGTTGTAGTAGAGATGGGCGCTCTGCAGGGGCACCTTCCCTTCCTGGCCCAGCTGCCAGGAGGCGGGCCACAGGGTCAGTGTCCAACAGGCCTTGCCCTCCACCTGCCCCCTCCCAGGCAGCCCCTGGGACTCCTAGTCCTCAAGCCTCTTCACTGTTCCCTACCTCATACAAGCTCCTTTACCCCATCTCCTGATGGCTGTTGGTTCCTCCCCTGGGCCCCCCAGGCTCCTTAGAAAACAATCTTCTTGGGGCAGCTAGGTGGCACGGTGGATAGAGCACCAGCCCTGGATTCAGGAGGACCTGAGTTCAAATCCGAACTCAGACACTTAACACTTACTAGCTGTGTGACCCTGGGCAAGTCACTTAACCCCAATTGCCTCACAAAAAAAGAAAGAAAGAAAGAAAGAAAGAAAGAAAGAAAGAAAGAAAGAAAGAAAGGAAGGAAGGAAGGAAGGAAGGAAGGAAGGAAGGAAGGAAGGAAGGAAGGAAGGAAGGAAGGAAGGAAGGAAGAGAGAGAGAGAGAGAGAGAGAGAGAGAGAGAGAGAAAGAAAGAAAGAAAGAAAGAAAGAAAGAAAGAAAGAAAGAAAGAAAGAAAGGAAGGAAGAAAGAAAACAACAACAACAAAAAGAAAACAATCTTCTAATCTTGCAGGTGTCCCAATCTTGCCCTCTCCCTCCTGACAGCCAATGCCAAGAATGAGGACCCCAAACCCAAACTCTCTAGATATAATGATCCTTCTCCAGGGAAGGGGGAGAGGAAGCTTTCTCTGAGCACCCTCCTCCCCTTCCCTCTTTACACTCACCTTGAGGGCTTTGAAGACAGTGACACCATAGAACTTCTCGCTTTTGGTGTGGGGCGAAGTGTGACCCCGGTAGCCATCCCCTGCGGTTGCTGCTGCCTGGACAGAACCCCACAATGTTAGGAACAGGTCACTGTGACCAATGCCAGAATTCCCAAGAGTCTTACCAAGAGCTCTGTGAGGCAGAAGCACGAGCGCTATTATCCCCATTTGGCAGAGGAGGAGACAGACTCAGAAAGGGGCAGTGACTTGTTCAGAGGCAGGTCTCTGCTGACCCCAGCACTGTTTTCACTAGCACTCGCCAACATGCTGAGCTAATTCACACCACCCTCCTTCCCAGCGTGTAGCCCAGACCAGGGGAGGGATGGGACGGAAGGCAGGCCCATGGGGATCCTGCTGCCAAAGCCCCAGCTGCGGGTTCCCCACTCACATTGGTGAGTCTCTGCAGCTCCCGACATTCGTCATCGGAGATGACTCCATCCATCACCACCCGCTGGGAGCCATTCAACACCCTGGAGTTCATGGTGAGGCTGATTCCGTCATAGAGCAAGGGGCCACCTGCAGGGTGAGGGTAGGACCAAGCTGGGATGGGGCTCTGGCTAAACCCAGCCAACTGAGTCTCAGGGCCCATGGCCACGGAGCCCAGTGGTGCCTCCTCACTGCGGATGTTTCCCTCCCCACCACCCCTGAAGACAGTGTGGTTTGGGGGGAAGAATGAGGGTCTCCTCCCAGCTCTGCCCCTGATGACCGTCTGACAGCCTTGGGCTATTGGAGCCTGTGGAGAAAGGTTTCCAAGTGTCAGACTTCAGAAACAGCTCACATCACTTAAGGAGTGCTGACAGCTCAGAGATGCTTTCCCAACAACCCCGGGAGGCGGGCTGTCCAAGTGAGGCTCTCCTGGACAAAGGCTTTATGAGAGGGATGCTCTAGGGGGCACGTACTGAGTCTCATCTAAATGCTGGGCAGGGCACTTGGCAGTTACAAACAGAGATGAACTGCCTGGAAAGAGGTGAACTGACCCCCAAGCCCACCCGGCTCACAATTTGAAAGCCAGGGCTTCTGACTGCAGGCCCCTGAGAGGTGCCCTCTATTTTGAGTAAGCAGATAATAATGGAGGGGAGGGCAGGGATCAAGTCTCCTCCCTCCTGGGCTCTCCACGGTACCAACAACGCCTTGCTGAACTGAATGGCCATTAGACACTCAGACGTCTTGTTTTCGTTGGTTTGAAGCATTCATGAAGTGCTTCTTCCCTACGAGCCAGGAAGGAGCTGGGCCTCAGGTCAGACCTGACTCCTCCCCTGGGTTATCTCAGTCCTTCTGGGCCCCTCTGTACCCTTGGGCCTGCCCCAGGCCTGCTGGGCAGGGAGGCCTGGGGTGCCTGCCTGGCACCATCGACTGCAAGAGCCTGAAGTCCCACATCCACTCTGCTGCCATGGCCCTCTCACCTTCCCGAGCCAGGAGGCTCACATCCACAGCCTCTTTTGTCTTCTCCTCCACCAGAGTTTCGATCTCCTTCATGAGGTTTCCAATCTCTTGAGAAATGCGCACAGCTGTCTCCCGTTCTGTCCTGTGAGGACAACTCCTCTGAGCAACCCCATTCCAAAAGCAGCCCCAGGGCTCCAACTCCCTGACAGCCCGTCCACCCCTGGATGGAATCTAGATCTGGCAAGGCCAGAGGGACCTCAGCATATCAGGAGTTACCCAAGGGCCCAAGCCCAACCCAAGACTCAACCCAAGGTCCTCACTTCTGCTTCTCTTGCAGTCTCTTGGGGATCACCTCCTCCGGGGTCCATGTGTCCTAAAACAGGTAGGAAAATGTTAGGAATGACTTGCTAACCACTTACCCCTTCTCTCCGCTTACAAAGTAGGGCTAAGATGTGTTCTGTGGGGGAAAAAAAGGGCTGATGCTGCTCTTCTATTCCCTTGTCCAGGTACCAAGAATGACTTTTCCTCATGTCCACTTCTATCTTCTTGTCCTTGGGTTCCATCGCTGACGATCAGCTTCCTTCCCCCCTTCTCCAGAACACTGTACAGCCCCAGTACCATTCCAACCTCAGACTCCCCAGACTGTCCTGAGTTAGTGCTCACCGGGTCCACAAAAGGAATTCCAAACACATCATAAGCAAAGAAAAGCAGCTCCTTCTCCAACAGGCTTCGGTGTCGGTATCTCTGGGCATTCTGACAAAGAAAGGCAACAAACAGAACCAGTTTATTCCCTCTTCTATGTGACAGTCCTTCTGCCTCTTTAAGACAACAGCTCTTAGGACCTAAGCTCAAATCCTGCCTCAGACACTTGACATGTACTAGCTGTGTGACCCTGGGCAAGTCACTTAACCCCAATTGCCTCACCAAAAAAAAAAAAAAAAGACAACAGCTTTTCTTCACTGGGCTAAAACAGCCCATTCCTCCCACTGATCTTCATATGGTGTGAACCCAAGGCCTCCATTCCCGTGGCTGCTCTGCACTTGTCAATGTCCTTTCTCAAGTGTGGCGCCCAGAAATGAATAAATACACTGTGGTCTCACTGGAGCATAGGCCAGCAGGGTGACCATTTTTCCAGTACTGAACATTACAGTTTACAAGATGGCAGCCGTCAATTTTGTGAGCTTCCTTGGCTGCCATATCATACTCGTATTAAGCTTACAATCCACTGTAACCCTTAGATCTTTTTCAGTCTAGCCAAATGTCTATTGGAAAATTGTTTCTTTAACCCAAGTGTGAAAGTCTTATCTTCGTTTGCATTTTATCCATATTAAATTTCCCCTTATGAGAAGCAGCATGGTGGATAGATAGCTGGCCTCAGCCAGGTGTCACCTCTCATACATCCTGGCTGTGTGACCCCAGGCAAATGACTGAATCTCTCTGTGCTCTAGGCATCTCCCTAGGACTGTGAGCAGCAGAGAAGATGCCAGCTTGCATCAAGCTCTGCAGGAGCTTCCTACAATGCTGAGATCATAGGCCTAGGTCCAAGACCACCATATCCCATTAAGCCCAGTGTTCTAGCCTATCAGAACCCGACATGTTACCCATTGCCCCTGGGCTTGTTTCACCTGCATGCCATCAGTGATAACAATGTTAAACAGCACAGGTGCCTGGAGACACACCCCCAAAGACTTCTTCCCAAGCCAATGTTGAATTGTTTATGACCAGTTTTGAGGCCTCATCATTCATCCAGTTCTGAAACTATATCATCAATCTACCTTTCTCCATCTTTTCCCCAAGAGTAGCATAAAATGCTACTTAAAAGCATTTTATCAAATACTTTTATAACCTTCCTCTGATCTATTAGTTTGGCAGCCCTATTAAAAAAGGGAAATAAGATTAGTTTGGCAAGATGAATTCTTGATGAAGCCATGCTAGCTCTGAGACCTCTGCCTCCTTTTCTAGAGATGCTTATTAACTGTCCCTTTAAGAACCTGCTCCAGAATTTTTATAGGAACTAGAGCATGCAAACTCTCTCTTTTTCCCTTGCTGAATCCTCCAGGTCTGTGGTGGTACTCCCCCTTCCCCACGATCTTTCAAAGACCACTGACAGGGTCTTGGCTGTCACATGCATCACTTCCTTCAGCACCCAATGACATATCCACCTGGGCCAGAGGGTGACCTGAACTCATCTCTTATTATCTCCTTCTTATCCTGAGTATCAACTCCTCATTAGCCATTTTTGTTTCAAAAAAGCATTCTCCTGGGTGAGCAGAAGCAAAATAAATTGAGCAACTCTAATTTTTGTCATCAATGTTATCACTGTCCCATCTGCTTTCTCTTTACCCTTTTGATCCTCAGCCTTCCTTGTTAGTCGTGGCTCATTATGAGATTTCTCACACTGGCCACTGTCCACAGGGGACTGGGTTACACTTTTGTATTTGCCCTTTATTGCCTACTTGTCTTATTTGCTATCAAAATTGTTTGGGGAACTCCCCTATGCATAGACATCAGACCCTTTAATGTTCAAATTTAATTTTCTTCTTTTATTCCTGGTCAGAATTATTCCTTTGTCTTCAAATTTTCATTCTTCACAGTTTCCCATCGCTCCTGGATTTACCTCTTTTGAAAAATTTTAGTCTATAGGCTCCTACATATAAATACTTTCTCTGAATCTTTTTAGGCTCTACCAAAAATCTAGGGTATCTATCAGACTTGGTTTCTAAATCTTCTTTGTCACAAATTCTAAGAGAAAGTGGTCACTTTTTCCCCAAAGGTCTCATCATTTCCACCTCAGTTATCTCCTCATTGATACTAATCAAATCACAAAGAGAATTTCCTTTTATTGATTCTTCTCCCATTTGAAGGATAAAATTACCAGTAAGGCAAATTAAGAAATTATTAGCTTCTCTGCTTTTGGCAAATGACTGGATAATTGAAGACTTCTATCCCTATGACACCCAATTTCTATACCAGGCTTGTGATCTGTTTCTCAATCTATTTCTCTTTCTGTTCAGGTGGGATATAATTCAGCTTTGATGGTAATGCTGTGCCTGTTTCTACCTCCATTGGTTTTCATCCTAATATTCTCTACTCTGCAGCCCCATTCTAGTTCCTAGATTTCCTTACATGAATGTATCATCTTAATTTACAATGCTACTTTGCACCCTATTCATCCAATCCTATTCTAAATATGGCACACCCTCGCACATTTACTTTAATCATGAGTCTCCACTCGCCAAGCTTCCAAGAAACTTAAAAAAAACCCAACTAGACCTGTGATTTTATCAGTATAGAGATCCCCGTGAGGAACTTCCCCTACAGATACAGATTGATAACTGCTCTGCAACTTAGATGGGTGCTGAAGCACTGGGAGTGAGTGACCTGCCCAAGGTCACACAGTCAGGAGGCATCTGAGGTAGGATTCAGATCTGTGTCTTGCTGCCCCCCAGAGGCCAGCTCATTCTCCATGAAGCCACAATGGTTTTTTGTGTCAGGCTCTATCATTAGTCTTGCTTGTCAGCCCCACTCTGGGCCTGTGTGTATATCAGGATATGGGCTCATCTGAATTTCTGGCTGCTATCTACTGCTATTTCTCTCATGGTGTAGTGTCTGCTCTCTGGGCTGGGGGTGGAAGAAAGCAGCTCTCTTCCTCTCCCCTTTGTTTTTAAAACCTGAATAATTAGAATTGCAGCACACCGGGCAAATGCCCCTTATCAGTCCTCCTTAGGAACACTCTCTTCCTGTTCAGGAGCCATGAAAAACTCAGTAGGAGACGACAGTTGTCTTCCACACTGAAGGCCTGTTATAAAGAAGAGGGATGAAAACATCCCTGCTTGGCCCCAGAGGGCATTGATAGGAGCAGTGGGTGGAAGGACAAGGAAGCCAATTCTGACTTGATTTAAGAAAACCTTCTTAACTATTCAAGGTGTCCACACGTGAAGCAAGTGGTCCTGGGTGAGAGTGGGAGAGCTGGAAGACCTCCTAACTGACCCTGCAGAAGGAATTCTCAGGATTCTACACCTCCAACACAAAAGGCAGTGTGGCCAGTGTCAAGAAACATCCTTTGGGTGGGGAGAGAAGAAGAGAAGTGAGGGATAGACCAGAATAAGAGGGAGGGAAAAGGGAAAGGGCAATATCAGCATAAAGCATCAGACAGAGGAGCTCTTGGAGGAGGAGGGCTCAGCTGCATGTCTATGATGGGGAGTCTGTCTCTGGTGAGGAATGGACTCTCTCCCAAAGCAAGGCCAGGCTCCGCCACACACACTGCGCACCTGGCTTCTTGAAGCTGGCTGACCCCACATACAGTCAAAACCCTCTGCTCTTTCACCTGGCCCAGAGCTGGCCCCCGCATCCCAGATAGTGGAGGGCTTGAGCTCATGCCACGGGAGGCTCCGTCAAAAGAACTAGAGGTGCACAGCTTGGAGAAGAGAAGGCTTGAAGGGGCCAAATGTCAAGCATCTGAAAGGCTATCATGGGGATGAGGGGTCAGAAACGTTCTGTTTGGCCTAAAGGGCAGAATTGGGAACAGGAAGAGTGAGTGAAATCACCAAGAGGCCAGCTGGGGCTCAGTGTCAGGATGAGTTCTCCCAGAGTAGAGTGGGCTGCTTTGGGAGGTACGGGGGCTTCATCTCTTCCTGCAGATCTTCCCACAAAAGCTGCATAACTGCTTGGTGACAAGGCTCTAATGGGGACTGGTTTTTCCAAGTCTGGCTTGAAACAGTCCCTTTCACTCTAAGAATGGACGACCAGTCACAGGACCTCCAGGAGCTGCCCCGGCCTGGATCCAGCTGCCACCCCCCACCATGACTCACGGCAGCCACTCACCTCCCGGGGACTCAGGAGCTGTGCCTGCTCTTCCCCCAGCACCGCAGTGTAATAGGCCAGGTTCTGGTTCATCACCTCGTCGTTAGGAAAGAAGAGCAGGTACGTCTTGGCACATTCTATAGCTTGGGTATAATTCCCAACTGCAAAAAGAAACATGGCTGCAAAAAGACCCCCAGCCTCACAGGGCACGCCTTGCCAGCACCCAACTCCCAGCTGGGACCCGGAGGGAGGCCCCCAGGAGGCCCCCAGCCTGCTGGGTCACTGACTGTCCGATGCACACCCAGCTTCCCTGGGAATAGCCTCCAGGGGCACTTATCAAGGCATCTGTGCTTTGTTAATAGGAAATACAGGCTATCCAGCAAACAGCGAGAAGGGTGGCAAAGACAGAATACAGCCCACGCTCCTCGGGGAGGTGAGGTAGGTTAAGCATTTTACAGATGAAGAGATTGAGGCTCAGGGCTAAGGCCTACAGTCCAAGATCTCACAGCCAGCAAAGCTTCCTGTCCCAAGTCTTGCACCACACACTGTCATGGTGAGGAAACATCATCCCTTCTTGTCAGTCCTGGACAGAGAGGAGTAGGGAGTTAACCTAAAGGGTGGGCCTTCCTTACACAGTTTATAAGCTCATTACCCCAGGCTCCTACCAAACAACAAAAGACAAACTTCTATATGTCTCCCCAGAACTTGAACTTTCTACATAAAAGTTTGTCACTAAAGATCAAAACGCACCTCTGTTGATTACCTCCAGTTCAGCCTGTCTATAGCTTGTTCGTACATAGTCATTTGCATGTTGTCTCTCCCAGTAGATTGGCAGTTCCCTGAGGGCAGGGTTGGCTTTTGTCTTTCTCTGTACCCTCAGTGCTTGGCACATAGAAGGCACTTGACTGCTTCCTGAGCCGACCTCACAGCCACCCACCCCTCAAATCTTGGCAGGCTAGAACAGGCCAAAGGCCAGGCAATTTTACAAGAAGCAAGGTCTGTGGGGCAGCTAGGTGGTTCAGTGGATAGAGCACCAGCCCTGGAGTCAGGAGGTCCTGAGTTCAAATCTGGCCTCATACACTTGACACTTACTAGTTTTGTGACCCTGGGCAAGTCACTTAACCGCAACTGCCTCACCAAAAAAAAGAAGCAGCAGCACCAGCCAGGTGTGTGCCACCACCACTATCGTTGTTACTGCTGTCTCTAGGATCGACGTTTCCCCCTGTTCTGCCATTGATGATGCACCATGAAAAGACAATGCCAGGCTCATCCTTCGCTACCCCCTGTTTTGCCATTGGATGATGCACCATGAAAAGACAATGCCAGGCTTATCCTTCACTATTTAAATAGAGAGCATCTTTTTGCTGCACCACACAGCAGTAGGCATGCCCCCTCCCCTGCCGCTGTCAGCAGCCTTTGCCATCCTCATGTTTGTGAAAGCAACAGTCTCCCAGGGAGTGCAGGCCAGAGAGGCATCCCTTGGCTAAAGCCTTGTACCAACAGGCACAGCCTGGCAGGGGGATACCTGAGCCCATTCCCTAATTACAACTAAGCTCACTGGGAGCAGCCTAGGAAAGGCCCAATGATTCTAATCAGAGCCTTGAGGCTGATGAATTCTACCAGCTTTGCTTACATAGTTGGCCATGCCCCCAAAGTGAAATGAGTGGACTTCGGGTAGGAAATTAGCAAGTTCCTCAAGTCTGTCCCCTAAGCTAACCCCGGCCAATCCCTGTCATCCATGCCTTTGTTCGGCCTGTCCCTCGTGCCCAGAATGCTCTCCCTCCTTAGATTTGCCTCTGGGAAGGCCCCTTTCAAAGTCCAAGTGCAGTGAGCTTCCCCCATGAGACTGACTCTCCCGTTATTACTGCCCCTCCCATGCCCAAATCATTTTGTGTGTGCTTTGTGTTTACTTGGGTGTGTATGTTTGCTTCTGTCCCAACTCCTGTTACCCCACAGGGAACAGTCTAGTCACCTTAGCCTTTAGGTGCCCAGAACAGTGCCTGGTACCCAAGAACAGAACTGAGCCAGGACTGCTCCCTGCCTGGGTAGAGATGCCCCTTTTCCCTCTCTGTCTCAGCTCTCCCTCCCCAGGTCCCACCCTCCTCTGTCCAACAATGTCCTCCCCTGGTGCCTTCTGCAGGCTCCCCCTCCCCCCTCTCCTGTTAAAATTTCCAGGCTGTTCAAGGTTCCAGATCTGCTACTAGACAGCTGGGGGCCCTGGAGAGATACAGAATGTAGTTTTCTCATGTATGAGAGGGTGAGGCTCTCATTGTGGGGGGTGTCCACCTCTTCCATGCTCCCCTGCTACTTCTGACCCTCATCTTTGTTCCTGGCATGTTTCCCCCTCCACAGTGCTGCATCTCCCACTTCCTCCATGACTTTGTCACCTAGCTGTTGTTCTCTTCCCCGACTCCATCCCCTTCCATCATCCTCAGTGATATCGATAGTAACTTTGATGGCAGATGACCCTCTTAACAAGTGGCCATAAGCTCCTGACTCCTACCACTAACATCTCCACTGGCCCACTGGCCCATGACCTCAAGAGCATTCACAGCTGCTCCAAGAGTGGACTCTGAAATGCCTCTTGCTGACTGCTCCCTCACTCCTACATGAACCATCTCTGCCCCCCTCATAACCCCTGGCCCCTCAAAGCCACTGCTGTGTCTGGCCTCCCTTCATGGTCTTCAGCCTATGGTTTGCTATTTCAACGACGTACTCTGGAATGCCCCTCCATGCCTTCCCTGCTGTCATTCTAACTCTCCTGACCCTGAAGCACCATTAGCTTCTTCTGTTCCCTCCTCCTGAACTGCAGAGCATTGTTAGAGGAAGTGACAAAGTGATGCTGACCGGGTCCCACTCATAGAGCCTGAACCCCAAAGGGGTCTTCATTACTCCAGGCAATCCTTTCATTCCTCATCTTCAAGCGACCGCCCCAACAGCTTCTTCCGTAGTTTTTTCTTGCTTGAATTCCCAACTTCATCTCAATTACCTTCTCTCTCGTTTTCTGTTTCACCCTCCCTCCCTCTGCTTCTTTAAACATCTCTTCATCTTGGCCTGTCTTCTTCCTCATTCCCCCAAACACAGGACTGAGAAGAGCTGGAAGGGACTTCATAGATCATCTAGCCTCCCCCTCCCCCCTCATTTGATCAATGAGGAAAGTGAGACACAGAGAGGTTAAATTCCTTGCCTAAAGGGGGCAGTTAGGTGGCATAATGGACAGAGCACCGATCCTGGAGTCAGGAGGACCTGAGTTCAAATCTGAACTCAGACACTTAACACTTACTAGCTGTGTGACCCTGGGCAAGTCAGTTAACCCCAATTGCCTCACCAAAAAAAGAAAAGAAAGACAGAAAAAAATTCCTTGCCTAAGATCACACAGCAAAAGTGTTAAAGGCAGGATTTGAACCTGTGTCCAAGTCCAACATGCTAGCTCCTCAATTCCATTCCCTCTTTCTGTTTCCAGAACCTGCCCCACTGGTCATTTCCACTCTTGAATTTTCAATCTCCTCTCTAGTAAGTCCTGCCATCAAAAATGCTTTGGTCTCTCCTGGTTGAAAAGAAAAAAAGGCCTTCTCTTGACCATCTCAAGTTATAATCCCATTTCACTTCTTTATTGGCCACCTCTATTTCTTCTCCACCAACTCAGTACTTCAGCCCTTCAGAAACGGCTGACATCACTAGCACAGTCCTGAAGCCTCTCCTTCCTTTCAAAGCCATCCCTGACCCCCTGACTGCCCATCCCAACCCACCCCTGACTTTCTCTGTGTCTTCTCCTCCAGATTTCAGTGACACTGGACTCCCCTTTAAACAAAGTGCCCAGACCAGCCTTGTCTTCATTCCTCTCCAGGCTTCACTTCAGATTTTCTCTCCCAGGCCCTCAAGTCAGGAACCTCCCTCTCTCCCTTCTGCTTCTGATGTGTCGTCTTCTCCCTTTAGAAGATAAGCTTCATGAAGGCAGACACGGTCTTTCTTTTAGCAGGTATTTGTGTTTTCAGTGTTGCGCATACTGCCTGGCACACAGTCGGTACTTAATAAATGCCTGTTGGCTGACTGACTGTTCTCATCTTGGCTCCCCTCCCACCTGACTAGTGGCTCCTTGTGGGTTTCCTCCTCCAGTCCCTCTTCATCTTCCTTCTGACTGCCCCATAGGGGCTCCGTTCTCTTTCTGCTCTCACCCCGCCTTGCAGATGGCTCCCAACCTCCTCCCACACTTCTGGACCAGACTGAAGTCTTGAACTCTTTCTCAGAAGCCCTTGAAGTCCCACTCTTTCTCAGAAGCCCTTGCAGCCTCCTCCAGCCTTTCCTCGACCAGTCTCTAATCTCCTGTCACATTTATAGGGTGTACCAGCCCATCTAGTACTTACTGCAGGCTGATTCATTGCCGTGTGGAGTTACAAGGGGCCTTGAGGATCCTGCCTTCTCCTTTACAAATGACTACCCCAAGGGCCACAGGGCTAAGGGCGTGTGTCCAGGATCACAGACCTGGCCTCCTAACAATAATGACTATTTCTATTACTATTCCTCACACGTCCATTGTGCTTTCTGACTGACAAAGCACGTCCATTCCCCACAAAACCTGGGAGAGGGTTGTTAACTCACCCTCAGTCCAGGGATCTTTGTCTATTCACCCTGCAGAACTACTGTGCAGAAGAGCCCTTTGTAAATCAAAGTCACTATTGCTATATGTTAAGTCACCCTCACTAGACTCAGAGTTTCACAAAGGACGGGTGTCAGGCAGGGCCCTCGACTGTTGTTAAGTGATAGCTGTTCTGGCTTCTGAAGTTCATAGTCATCAAAAACCCTGACATTATGACAATGGGCAGGCCTGGTGTCTGTTCTGTGAGCTGCCTAAGAAGACGCTGGGCCCTTATGGGTTGTTCTGTCTTGTTTTAGTTTCAGTACAGGCCCTAATTTGATGATGCTTCAGAAAGAACTACAGAAAAGCTCTCCCTGCCCAGGGCTTTAGAAGGTGCTGCTACTGGCTTCTGAAGCCAGGTGCACTATACCATCAATGGAAACAGATGGAGAACATCTGGCTTCAAGTCCTGGTTACTCGACTTCCTACTTGGGAGATCTTAGGCAAGTACTTTTCTGGGCCTCGGTTTCCTTATATGTAACATGGGCTGTAGCAGATTATCTCTAAGGTATTTTCTGGTTAGAAAGTTCTGAGATTCTGTGAAACCTGTAGATCGTAAGCAGAAACCACGTAGTCTACACACTATAAAGAGCAGACCTGAGCATCCCCGAGAGGGGTGTACAAGCTAGAAGTCAAACATATTATTTATGCAGAGGTATCCGTCCCTCTGTTTTCTATATTGCTTCTATGAAGGGAGCAGAGAGAGGCAGTGAAGGAAGGTGGCTCTTACTGTTGTAGTAGGCAAACTGCAGATAATTATAGTGAGACGGGAGGAAATCCTCAAAGGGCTTCTCTCGGCTGGGATGGGAGGCCAGCTCGGTAACACAACTCTGTTTACAACTGAGCACCTGGATATAATGATCTGAAGGAAATCAAGAGAGGGGGACGAACATCAGATCAGTCTGGGAGGTTCAGAGCTGTGGACCAGATGAACAAAATCAAGCAAAGGTACCTGGGTCAGATGCCCCAAAGGATGTAGGCCACCAGATACTGAGGCCACACAGCAAGTTCCTGCCACGTGGAGCAGGTGCAGTGCAAGTCCCCCCCTCCCCTGCATTTCCCTAGGCTGAGGCTGAGGCTGAGCCCAGAGCCCCAGCCCCTCCCAGATACAGAGCCTACACAGGGAGCAACCAAATCCTTCCTAGAGAAAAGGCTGAGTTGAGGAGGGCAGCACCGTGCGCACCTGTGATGGACTGGAAGAGGTCGGCGTTGTATTCGAGGTAGTTGTAGCCGTCATAGTCATAGGGCCCCTCACAGAGGGCACGACACTCCTCATCTGCCACAAAATACTCCTGCAGGGCTGCCTCCAAATGGGGCACGGCTTCGTGGGGCTGTTCCTCCGAGTAGAGCCGCACACCCAGCCGGAACTCGTGCTTGGGGGAGGACAGCGGATTCAGCCTGCCAGGCTGTGAACTAAGTAGGGTCCATTCCTTCCCCTCGGGTCACTGCCACACGGTTCACAATCTCCTGTCCCTAGAGATCTGAGTGCTCACAAATGCTCATGGAACGAATGAAGTGCACCTGGCAGGAAGACTAGTAGGAATAATGAAGGACTAACTGATTGATAATTACCAAAAAACTCTCTCACAAGAACCTTTTACATAATAATAAAGCACTTGGGCATCATTATCCCTATTTTATGGATGATGAAACTGAGGCTGGGGGAGCGGGGTCCATCAACTAGCCTAAAACCATGCTCCCCTTTACCAAATGGAGAGAGGGGTGTTCAGAAAGTCCCTGTGCAGTCAAACTTTATATTCTTCAGCTTTCATAATTTAGGCTGCCACTTTGAGAGAAACAACTAGTACTTGGTCTGGTAAGGAGAAGTGAATTCTCTTCTCACTGCTGCCCCAGGACACCACTGACCGAGGGAGGCCTTTTCCCTCAGCCACAAGATCAGAAATCAGAAGTCGTGTCCTGTGTGTCAGATATATGTTACACCTGGACCAAACTCAAGTAAACAGGCTTTGAGATGCTGTTTTCAGGTAGTTTCTAATGCAGCTAAAAGCAAAGATTTCCCAGTTTAGAAGTGCACAAGGACTTTTGGAAGACTCAGCGTCCCTTCTCAGGAGTAGGGGGCTTTCCCTGCTAACAGAAGGGGCAGGACAGAAAGGGCACAGGGAAAGGAAGGCTGGGGCTCTGGTTCACCATATGGGGTTTGGCCTCGAGGTCCCTGAAGTCCTCCTCCTTGACCCCTGACATGGTCTGGTAATAGTCCAAGTTCTGGCGCATCTCCAGGTGCTCGGGGTTCCCCACATAGAAGGTATGTGCGGCGGCGACAGCCTTCTCCAGCTTGTTAATCTGGAAGGGAGGCAAAGGGAAGCAGTTCATGAGTGTGGGCCAAGCGGACGGCCTCCTTTCTGATGGGACTCCCTGCCTCCAGCTCTGCCCTCAGCTGTCATCGAGTGCCAGTCTGACCAATGCCACCTCCTGCCCAAATGCCAGTGGCTCCCTGTGATCTCCAGGGTCATATATGAACGACCCTGCTCCCCATTAGAAGCCCTTTACACCTCAGCCCTTTCTTCCTTCCAAGTCAGCCACACTTTCCTCCCTGACCGATTCTACAATGGAGCACCGTGAGCACACTCATGCACATCACACTCCATTGCTAATCTAAATCACTGCCCAAGCCTGAGACACTCTCCTCACCTCCTCATTCCTCCTGGCTTCCCAGGTTTCCTTCAAGACTGAACTCAAAAGCCCTTTCTTCAGATGGCCTTTCCCGGTCCTCTCTGGAATGACTCCCATTTCTACTACCTATAGCTTGTTCGTGCCTAGCAATCTGTGTGTTGGCTCCCAGAAAGCAGGGGACACGTTTCTGCCTTTCTGTGTATCTCAGTGCACTCTTAGTAAATGCTTATCGACCAAGTCATTGATTGATATGTTGGGGACACAGAAAAACAGAGGCATGAAAAAGTACAACCAAGAGGAGAGCCAGTGTAACCAACTGACCCACATGTTTTCTTCTAGGCCAGCCCTGTTCCATATGCCTCTGGTTTAAAGGAACTATGAGAAACAGCAATTTCTCTGGGACAAACATAAGGTGGCAGATGCTGGCGAGTAAATGGATGCTTCTCTGATTAGGCCTGGGGTAGACTATATTAAGAGGGGAAATGCTTCACTCAGTAGTGTTTTCTTTTCTTTCTTTTTTTTTAAATAAAAGTTACATGTATAAATTCCAGGTTTCTGATCAGGAAGTAAGGTGACCAAGAATGGAAACATTGAAGGACTAAGGGTATAGGGGCTTAATAAGTACTTTAAAATACACAAGGGGCATGGGGGAGAATTAAATGATCAGGGTATATCCAGAAACAGGATACCTTACTGACAAATCCTAAACTCCTTCACAAAATTAAAGGCAGCTGATACAGTGCCAGGCCTGGAGTCAGAGAGACCTGAGTTCAAATCCAGCCTCAGGCACTTACTACCTGTGTGACAGTTGACTAAGTCACTTAACCACAAGCTATCTCAGTTTCCTCATCTGTAAAATAAACATAATAATAGGGTTGTTGTGAGAATCAAATGAGATAACTGTAAAGCTTAAAGTCTTTCATTATTTCATTTTTATCTTTACATTTTTAGTACCTAGCCCAGTGCCTAGCACACAGTAGATGTTTGATTGGCTCCATTGATTCCTACCCTGAAATCCATTCCGGAGATAAGTTTAGTTCCAGCTCTGTCACTAAAAAGCTGCGATTTTGGAAAAAACACCTGAATTCTTACAGCCTCAGTTTCCTCACGAAGGGGTTTGGACTAGATTAAAGCTTCTTAAACTGTGGGGTTTTGACCCCATATGGGGTCACATAACTGAATGTGGGGATCTCAAAAAATTTGGCAACAGTAAAAGGTTATTTCTACCTATTTTATATACCTATATACCCGGAGTCGTGTACAAATTTCTTGGGCGAAAAGGGGTTGTGAGTGGAAAAAGTTTAAAGAAGCCTTGGATGGATTAGATGACTTCTAGGGTTCCTCTTTCCAGGGCTGGGATTCATTTTGGTTAGAAGCAACTGATGAGGCCTCCCTCTTCTTCCTTGTTCACTGAAATGTCCCTCCCATGAAGCAGCAGCTGTCCTTCCTCCCTACAGTTATGTCATCACATCTTTAGGTTTTCCAGGGAGTGTGAGTCTGTGAGTATTTGGAAAGGAATTCTGTGCATCTTGTCGAGTCTTGTATTCGATTATTTATAAGATGGACCCTGGCGGGAAAAAGAGAAAAGGTATTTTTTCAGGGTCAATATCCCAGGGAGATGGAGATTTGAGTCCAAATTCTTTCGGACTTATCCACAGGCTAAGTTAAAGGTCTGTTCTTTAAAGATGCACTTTGGAAAAAAAAACTATGAGCAGTTCTGCTAGCTCTTGTCTGGAGCCAAAAAGCTGCGTGGGTTTTTTGTTCCCTCCTCACAGAATCACCCCTAGCATTCTGCAGAACTGAGCTGAAGGGTTGGCACTACTGAATTAACCCTTACGGGACAGCCTAGTGAAGACACAGCCGTGTGAGCGAATGGGGAAAGAAAGACACCATAGCGAGGGCCCAGAAACAGAACTAGTCGTAGTCTGTAATTTCTGTGTTTTAACTTTGCTCAGAAATTTGAGAGGGTCCGCAGCAGGGAGGAGTCTGGGGCCCCCTGCCTGCTACGTGGCATTTCAGGCCCTGAAACGGAAGCTGGAGTCTGTAGGAAAAGGATAGCAATCAAGAAAAAGCCTGCAAAATACTGTTGTGTTCCTCTAGGCTTGCAAAGAGATGGGGCTGGGAAACTTAGGGGGAAGCGCTAGCCAGAAACTAAGCGCCGCAACTTTGTCTACATCGTCTACTCCTGGGGCAGGAGCTAGAAGGGAAGATGCCCCTCCAAGCTCTGGAGACTTACATCTGGTTCACACTTGGATTTCATTCTCAACCCCCCTCAACAGCCAGGCTCTGATCGGCCAGTTCCCTAGGGTAGCCTGGAGGGGATGGGGGAATCCCACCAGCTAAAGCCACAGAACCTCCAAGAGTGGGAAGACATCCTGCATCTGAACAGAAGTCCCCTCTGTAATATACCCAGGCGGTTATACAGCCTTCACTCTTGAAGACCTCCAGTGACGGGGAGCTCACTACCTATTAGTCCGGTGCACTCCTTTCGGACCAGCTCTCTAAGGGTTGGGAAGGAAGCTCCTCCTCACCCGGGGCCTGCCCGGGGCCCCCCGCTAGCCTCCCGCCGTCGTCGCACCTTGAAGTAGGCCACTTGGAGGTAGTTGTAGGGGCTCCGCTTGCGGAACTCCAGCTCCAGCTCCTCGCTGAGGGTGTGCGCGGCGGGCGGGCCCAGGCAGCGGCGGAGGCAGGCGGCGCGCCGCAGCAGTCGCCCGAAGAAGCGTATGTCGTGCAGGGCGGCCGCGGCCCGTCCCCCCTCGGCCTCGGCCCATGGCCCTGGCCCCGGCTCGGGCTCCCAGGGGTGCTGAGCAGCACACTGAGAGCGGCAGCGCAAGCGCAGGGCGCGGAGCGCGGCCCGGGAGCGCAGCGCCCGCTCCATGTGCAGCACCACCGCCGCCCAGTCCCCGCGCGCGTAGGCCGCGGCGCCAGCCGCAAACAGCCCGTCCGGAGCCTCGGCCGACTCCAGCCCCGCCGTCGCAGCCGCCGTCCCCGGGTCCGCCGCAGTCCAGAACCAGGCCTCAGCCCCCGCCCAGGCCACGGCCAGCCACAGCCACAGATGCCAGGCCATAGCCGAGCTTGCACACCTAACGGACCGGCCGGCAAACTTCCACTACCCGCCAGGAGCTCCGCCCCTCGAATACCAACCCCGCCCCATGACCCACGCCCCGCCCCAACAGGGTGAAACCTCGCCCCTAGACTGCCCCATAGATTGAGCCCCGCCCCTAGGTCTATGCCCCGCTCCCCAAAGAATGAAGCCCCGCCTCTAGGTCTACGCACCGCCCCCAATGGGTAAAGCCCACCCGTAGACCAATGCACCGCGTCCGGAGGATGAGTTTTGCCTTTACACCTCCCCCAAAGGTAAGCCTCACCTCTAGATGTACGCCCGCCCCCCCCAGGTGAAGCCCCGCCCCTAGACAAATGCACCCTTGGGGGCCAAGGGACACAACACAACACACATACTATCCCCGCCCCTTGACTAATTCACCATCCTTAGGTTCCTCTTTCCTCTCTTCCGTCCCTTAGGATGGAGGTGAAATCTTAAACTAAAGCCTCATTGCCAGAAGTCTTTCCCCAGCGCAGAGTCCCTCCCCAACCTAGATCGTAACCACGTCCCCGTTCTTGCCCCTCAGAACAGAGGTACGCCTTCAGACCAGAGCTCTCAGAGCGCAGCCCCGCCCCCACAGTGGAATCCCACCCCCGGCGTAGATAGAAAAGCCACCCTTCCAATCCTCTCCGCTCCTCAGAATGAAGGCGGCATCTTCAGAGCAGAACCCTGCCCCTGAGGGCTTTCTAAATGCCGCTCCCAGGGTCCGGTCCCTACCACGAAGTCCAATTTCCTTCCCAGGAGGAGTGAATTTAGCCCAGTCTACTCCGCCCTTGGAGGCCCTCCCCCAGCTCGAAACCACGCCCCCTGACGTAACCCTGCCATTAGGACGCAGCCCACCTCTTCCTCACCGCGCATGCGTCACCTGTCCGGCGTCTCTAGAATTGAGCAGGAAACATGGCGGCTCCTGAGGCGGCGGTTTTGGAAGAGGACGTAGTGGGGGACGTGGTGAGGGCCGGGGTGGGCAGGGGGACAGAGCCGTTACCAGGTGAGGAGGGGCTCGGGGCGACAGGGTCGGGGGGAGGTGCCTGGTGCCCGCCGCCCATGCGCTTAGGGCTCTTGTTTCTCCCGCAGTGGCCCCCGTGGAGTGTCACCCCGGCCCCGCCAACCCCACCGACCCCTCTGTCCCGGCCCTCGTGAGCCCCTACCACACCCACCGCGTGGGGAACCCCGAAGACCTCGTGGAGCTCGCCCAGCAGGTGCAGAAGGTGAGGGGAACCTCGGGAGGAAAAGGCCTATCGCTCTTTAGGGGAGGGGAGAAGGGAGAAGAGGGGACCTGGGGGTGGGAGAGTCGGGGGAAGGAAGGTGGAAGGGGAGAAAGAATACCTGGAGAGGTGGGAGGGAAGGGGAGAGAGAAGGAGGAGAGAGAGAATACCTGGGTGGTGTGGGAGGAAGGAGAGAAAATGCCTGGAAGGAGAGGGGGTGGTGGTGGAAGGGAAGGGGTAGAATATCTGTGCTGTGGGAGGGAGCGAAAGAGAGAATACGGGGTGTGGGGCGAAGGAAGGACCTGGCCTTGGGAAGGGAGGGTCAGGGGAAGGAGAGGACTTGGACCTTGGGGGGTGATAGGGAAGAAGAGAGGAGAGACAGAGGACCAGGCTTTTAGGGTGGAGGCTAAAAAGGACCTGACTTTTGGTTTTGGGGGTGGGGTGTAAGAAAGAAAGACCTGGCT
Source organism: Dromiciops gliroides (assembly GCF_019393635.1). Lineage (NCBI taxonomy): Eukaryota > Metazoa > Chordata > Mammalia > Microbiotheria > Microbiotheriidae > Dromiciops > Dromiciops gliroides. The sequence goes on from NC_057863.1 coordinate 599,457,191, forward strand.
TTTGCGGGGAGAATGGAAGGTGAGTACTTGAGCTTTGTGGGGATAGAGAAAGGCCCTAGACTTTTTGGAGGGGGAGAAGGAAGGATGGAGAAAGAAGGCCTGGCCTGTAGCAAGATTAAGGAGAATATCCTTGGGAAGTTGGGGAGACCCTTGTTTATTACCTGATAATGGTGGTCAGAGCTGACATTTATATATTTAAATTTCTCGTTTATACTTAGTTGTTTGCATGTTTCCCTTTAGACCTAAATTCCTTGAGGGCAGAGGGACTATTTTTGCCTTTCTTTGTCTCGCCAAGGCTTGGGGGGGGGGGGTGCCTGGCACACAGAAAGTGCTTAATAGATGCTTGTTGATAGTGATCAGAGTTACAAGGGACCTCTGAGGCCTTCAAATCCTTCCATTTAACAGATGAGGAAACTGAAAGGTTAAGTGACTTGCCTAAGGTTGCACAGATGGAAGTTATCAGAAATGAGATTGTAATCCAGAGTTTTCTGACAAGCCCGGTGTTCTTTCCACAGTATCATGCTGCTTTCAGTTGTGGGTTGGACTAGATGATCCCACTCAAATTCTATGAAGTGTCACTGTATGGGACTTACCTATACCGATGGATAGCAGTTCAGTAGGTGATTTTCCCAGATTCCCTCAGCTTTCAATCTCACATGGATTTATTTCATTTGCTATGAAAATTTCACCACAGAGTGTTGCTTCTGTACTTTACCTCTAAAGATTGTGTTTTATAAACGCTGTGATATTTGATGATGATTATGAAAAATATTCCCTTTTTTATCTGCCTTACAGAGTAAATACAGGTGGCCAATTTTCCCACCTGCACTTTTGATATATTTCTTGGTCTCTTTTTCCATTGAAGGAGAATTCAGGTTCTGATGATTTTCTATGACTCATTATCTTCTACTTTCTAGAGTGGGAAGAAAAGTATTACTATGGGTCAAAAGTTGTTCATTTACCCAGATAGATCAGTGGCGTAATATCAGCCTACTGTGTGGAAAACTGACTTAGAATATAGAAGGCACATTTTTTACCTTCCAAGCTTAACATACTGATTATGTAAATATACCATGGACAGTCAAAGGCAATTATTGAGTGTCTACTATATTCTCAGAACTGGGTGGGGCAGAAATAGAGAATATAAGACTTGGTCCTTTTATAGGAGGGTTACAATATAGTTGGAGAGACAAGACACAAGAAATAGTCAAGAAACAGGTAACATTGAGTGGCCTATAACATGTGCACATAGATTTGTGTATGTGTGTGTAATATATAGTACATATATTTTTATATACATATATGTCACATGCACAAGTTAAAACTGCAATTCATACTCCTTGTGTGCTTATATTCTAATTTGCAATATGCTTTTGTACCTATGATGACTTACATACAAGAAGTAGTTATAAGGGATATTATCAAAGAAATGTAAGTTGAGAAAGGGAAGTAGTCTAATTCTATGGCAAGAGTGAGGGAAGATGATAGCCTGAGTAACCCATTGGTAGCCATGAGAGCTTTATATTTACATTTCATGTACTTTACATTAGAGGAAAGTCCCTAGTACATCAAATGAATCCTACTATATTGTAAGCAGAGGCTAGTGTTTTTCTTCATCCCTTTCCTAGCTCCAGGCCCAGTACATTGCATGTACTGATAAAGGTGATAAAGGATAAAGGATTGAATTGCATGACTTGGGAATATAACTGATGAGAAAGCACAGTGTTGGGGAATTTGAGTTGCATGGGAAGGCTCCAGAGTTTTTTCTTCTTCCTGCTTACTTTGAATGTGTGTAAAATGTCAAGGGATCTGGCCCTACTGGAGTTTTCACTGGTAGCTATATAGAGTTTGTTGCTCTGTGCTAGGTCCAATCCTTCCATTACACATCTATTTTCTTACATTTTAGTTTGAAAAGGGTATGGGATTCCTCAGGAAAACCTGAGTTCTGACCCTGGACAAGTCACTTAACCTCTGTCTACCTCAGTTTTTTAATAAGAAGACCTACCTCCCAGGGTTGTTGTGAGGCTCAGCTGAGATAATATTTGTAAAGCATTTAGCACTGTGCTAGTACTTAATGAATAATGTAATAAATGTTTATTTGACTAACTGGTAAGTGGCAGAGGCAGGATTAGAGCATAGATCTGATTCCTGTGGCTATTATTCTTTCCATTAATGAATTGTTAAGATAACTTTAAGCTGTAAGAACCTTGAGGTCATGGACTGTATTTATTTTTCTATCTTTCTCAGTGTCTAACAGTACCCTTCCCAACTTCCCTGTCACTGTAATGTTTCCTCTTTACCACTCACACAGATGTGGCCCTGGTCACGCCTGCAGACCCTTATCACCTTACACTTGAAACTATTCCAGTAACCTTCTGGTTGGTCCTTCTGCCTCAAGTCTCCCCACTCCAGTCTATTCTCTTAAAATGCAGGTCTGACCATATGACTCCCCTACTCAGCAACTTAGCATGTTGTCTCTCTTGTTAGAATGTGAGCTCCTCTAAGGGAGAGACTGTGGTGGATTTTTTGCCTTTGTTTGGACCTCCCCCCCCCCCATTCTTAGTACAGTGCCTGGCACACATAATGAGGACTTAATAACTACTTGTTAACTGTATGCCCTATTGAATAAATGTATACTTACATCAGGGTTCTCTATGAGTTTTAGCTCATAAAAAGGCTTAGCCCTTTCTAGCCTTCAGTGAGTTTTCTTCTCTTTCATAGGCTGATGAATTCATCAGAGCAAATGCTACCAACAAGCTGATAGTGATAGCTGAGCAAATCCGGCATTTGCAAACACAGGCCAGGAAGGTAAGGAAAATACTGCTCTGTTCCTGGGGTTTAGGGACAGGCTTCTTAATTGTCTATATTTGTTTTCCAGACTGTAGTTGATTTTTAAAAAACATACATAACTGCCAATTTGCTTGAGCAAACTCAGTGTTAACCATGTAACTCTGTCAGATCAATTGACATTGGATGGGGTGGTGAGGGGAGGAGAAATTATGGAATATTCAGTTCATCAGTTCAGGCTAGAGTCCAGTCCCATAGGACATTCTTCTCTGGCCTTAATCTAGTTTGGGAAGTTCTTAGGGAGGAGAAAAATAACACAGAGGGTGTAGATTTTAATAGTTTCTGGTAACCTAAATCAGCAAAAATCTCAGTCCTGAACTATTCATTCAGTTCACAGCATTACAAAGTAAATCCTTAAGTGTTACAAAGTGTTCTTCTAGTTATGGGCAACTATTGCACAGTTCTCTAATAAGTTCTCCCATATTAGGGCATGCTCTTGCAGTTATAGTTGCGAACAAGCCAGTTAGAATATAAATGTATAAGTCGGTCATAATTCATCTCTCTCAAGGCAAGATAACCCCCATCTGTGGGGATGGGCAGGGAGTCTTATTTGGGGATACAAACACAAGAAATCTCCTGGGAAGTAGACATTTGGGGCATGTATAATGAAAAAAAGCAAGACCACTGGAAGCTAAAGGACCATAAAAGACAGGCTTGAGGATAAGGTATATCTAATTGAGCAAAAACTCGGGGTGCTGCTGCTGCGTGTTAAAAATAGTCTAGTTTCATTTCTTCAAAACTGCCCACATATTTCTGTTTGATATCACTGTTGAGGGATAAGCCAGGAAACCAAGGTCTCCTTCAGACAGAAAAATAGCTAGAATTTTAGCTGGATGCCTGTGAGTATAGATTCTGTCCATTGTTTCATTTGTTGCTATTTTTTGTGGTACCCAGGTATTGGAAGAGGCTCACAGAGATGCTGAATTGCACCATGCAGCTTGTAATATGGTGAAAAAACCTGGAAATATTTACTACCTCTATAAACGGGAGAATGGACAGCAATACTTTTCCATCATCTCACCAAAGGTAGGAGGGCTGCTTTCTTTGTCAGTGTGAGACAGGATCCTGTTGAGCAAACAGCTGAGCCGAGTTACCCTTTAAGAAAACTCTTTGTGAGGTCCACAAGAAGATATTTGTGGAGCTGCCAAAGGCAAAGGGTGCTGTTGACATTTGGAGAGTGGGGGAAAGGGGTGAGATTGAATATAGTCCTACCGACAGACCCTGCTTTCAAAAGATCACCTACCTAAGTATGAAAAGGCTTATCACATGCAGGCTTTCCACAAAGTGATGAATTCTTTAGCTGTGGTAACTCACCAAACCAAAAATAAATGAATAAATGCTCTTGAGTCTTATGTGGCCCTTTTTTGCTTTTGCAATAACAGTGGCCAGGAAGATTGGGGGCCGCTAAAAGAATCACAGTTTTTAGACCATCTATAAACATTAAGCACTGATAGTATGAAACCCAGTGACTAACACATGGACCTGGTACTAGAAGAAGAAAATCACATCAATATTTATTCTTTTTATAAACAAAACCAGGATAGAAAAGGAAATGGCAGCTAAATGGAATGATCATAATAGGGTCATTTGTACTGAGCTGGAAGGGAACATAGAGGCCATCCAGTCCAGCCCCCTTACTTAACAGATGAGGAAACTCAGGCCCAGGGAGAGTGTCTTACCCGAGATCACACAGGTAATGAGCATCAGAGGTGCACAAATATTATGCTGTCTTTCCAGTTTATAAGACCTCCTCAGACAGATAAGAGATTGGCAGAGTTGGTCTTAAGGTTCATTCAGAGACAACAAAAAGTATCACTTCCTGGGACATTTGGCCATCCGTTGAAATGCTCGTGAACATTTGTAAAAAGAACACCATGAAGGGAATTGTAGCTTACGTGCCAACATCTATTGCAGAGAATGAGAAGAAGGTAGAGAGCTCAATAAGACCCTTCTAACTCAGTGACTTCCATGTGAAGGTGGTCAGAAAGGGAAAGTGATGAAAAATGTTGGGAAATATATGTCTTGGAAGTAAGAAAGGAAGGAGGCCAAAGGCATATAGATTACAATCCTAAATATCATGAAAATCTTGTTTAAGAAGAGAATCAGGAGGCATAGAACATGGCAATCACTGAATAACATCTTGGAAAATAACATTGATTACATTTTTTTTTTTTTAGTGAGGCAACTGGGGTTAAGTGACTTGCCCAGGGTCACACAGCTAGTAAGTGTTAAGTGTCTGAGGCCGGATTTGAACTCAGGTAGTCCTGAATCCAGGTTTGGTGCTCTATCCACTGTGCCACCTAGCTGCCCCCATTGATTTTAACATTTTAACAGACAGGAAATAACTAGGAGAATTCCAAAGCATCTGTCTGTGTCAGACTGTTGTCATGTTAGAGACAAAGTCCAAATCAACAGCAAATTAGAATAATAAAAGTAAGTAGGGGGGCAGCTAGATGGCGCAGTGGTTGAGGCGCCAGCCCTGAATTCAGGAGTACCTGGCTTCAGGTCCGGCCTCAGACACTTGACACTTGCTAGCTGTGTGACCCTGGGCAAGTCACTTGGCCCCCATTGCCTACAAAAAGAAAAAAGTAAGTAGGGACTTAGTGTAATTGAAGCAATTTCATCCTGATCTTTCTAGGCAATCTAGTGATGATAAAACATGGGAAATGGATAAAAGACCAGACACTGATAAAAACAACCACATAAGGGTTCTCTATGAATTTTAGCCCATAAAAAGGCTTAGCCCTTTCTAGCCTTCAGTGAGTTTTCTTCTCTTTAATAGGCTGATTAATTCATCAGAGCAAATGCTACCATTTCCTAAGGAAATCTGACTAATATAAATCAGTTGTCATGAGAGACCAAAAGAAACATAGAAACTACCTTACCCAGCAAACCTTTGATCTTGCCAGGCAGATATGTTAGCCAAGAGCAACACTAGTTTAGGGCATAAACTCATTTGTAAAGTTTTATTGAAGATTATAGGAGATGATAAATTGTATCATCTCAAGAACAGCATGAAGCAGGGGGGGAGAGCCAAATTTACAGAAAGAACAGATAACTTATGGACAGTCTGTGTGCTGCATTGCTACCGTCCATTATCAAGACATCTGGGGAAAGGTTCAGAGTTTAACTTTATACACATGCATATATACATGTGTGCATATACACATTTTATATGTGCGTATTTGTGTCTATATACATATAATTTCAAGGTTAGGACTTAATTGCTATTTAGTTCATTCCCTATTTAATGAGCCGTGCCCAACCAGTCCTGGGGGTTTCTTGGATTCTAGTCTTTCAAATGAATGATCCTCATACCGTAGCATGTAAGTATCAGACTTGGAGAACTCCCCAGGCAGCTGACCTTTACAATGATGGTAGAAATCACAGCATGAGAATGCAGTGAGGTGGGTTTTTTTTTTAAAAATAGAAATGTATGTTTATCTGGCCTTTTTGCCTTCTCTAGGAATGGGGGGCAAGTTGTCCACATGATTTCCTTGGTGCCTACAAGCTTCAGCACGACCTCTCCTGGACTCCATTTGACAACATCGGGAAGCAAGATGCTGAAATCAGCATCATGGACAAGCTTTTGAGCCAACAGATGGCCCTACCCCAATGTACAGAGCCCAATTTTCAGGGCCTCACTTAGTGACCGTGGACAATGCCAAATAGAATGTGGGCCTGGCTGTTCGTCTCCTTAGCTTCCCTGTGCCCTATTTTGTGGGAGTTGTGAGAAGTGAGATATGATGTACACATGAGTACCTTGGATGGAGAGCTTGTGTGAATTGAAGTATATTTTTCAACTCCATTTTGGGTTCTACACTCCCTGCTTCAGAGAATCCCCAACAAAACAAACATGGGCCAGTATCCATTATTACACATTACAACTCACCCAGATGGACAAACTCCATCACCACAGCTGAACTCAAAACTTTATAGGAAAGAGAGGAAATGTCACTTCCTTGAAAAGGTTGTAGACTACTGTTTATACAGAGAGCAATCTGTCCTGCCACCTCTTTTTAACTCTTTTAAGTTTAGGAATGGGACTAGGGCCAATCGAAGGGCCTGGCTCTTCTATTTTTGTAAGTGAGTCTACCCTGTTCCAGAGAACTTTAAGCACAAAATCATCATCCAAGTCTCAGGAATATGTTACGCAGAATGGCGAGGTAGAGTAATGTGGCTGACCAGAGAAGTGATTCTGGTCTCCTTCAAAGGGCTTGTCTGGTCTGCATTTTCCCTAGCCCCTCTAGCCCTTCTCGTTTGGCTGGAAAATTGAGACAAGTGCAAGCCAGAGGAGTGGTGGCACCCCTTTACCTCCTTGCTAATCAGTGTTTTAGGATCATGGAGTTAGAGCTGGAAGGGACCTTCAGAAGTGGTTCAATACAACCCCCTTTTTTTACAGATGACAGGGAGAATGAGATGTTAAGTGATTTGCCCAGGATTCCATGGCTGTTAAGGGTCTGGGGCAGTACTTGAGCCGACTTCCTCCATGAAGCCATACTGCCTCATGGATGAAGATGATTGAATTTGTTAGCCAGGTTTGGGGGAAAGGTCCAGGGCTAAACCATCATATCAGTAGCATGAGTCCATTTAAATGAGTCTTTCCAAATATCATGAAAGAGAGAGCTGAAACAATACAAGGGGACAAGAACTTTGAAGTTCTGTTTTCACAGAACTTATTTTGCTTTTTTCATAGAATTAGAACCTCTAGTCTGACCCTTATTTTACAGATGATGAACCTCCTGACCTACATCATGGCCTCATTGGATTGAGAGCTTGGAGGGACCTATGAGATCATCTTAGTCCATCATCATTTGTTTATGGACATGAGCAAACTAAGGCCGATAGTTGTTAGGTGGCCAACCCAATGTCACACAGGTCCCCTGACTTCTAGTCCAGTACTTTTGATGTTATACCAAGCTTCTTCTTGAAGTGATACCAGTAAACAGCAGAGGAATTCCTGAAGTAGGAGCCAATTGCCTTTACTTATCTTCAGTCACATAGTATGCAGTCTGAAGTATGCAAAAACCTAGTGGTGAGGTAGGATGTTTTTTATGTGAATTACCCTACTAATTGTCCCAGTTAATTGTTTTGTACAAAAACAAAAAAACAAAACCTGTTTTGCAAATAGGATTCTCCTGGATAGTTTATATACCTAGCTTAAAGTCTCCACGAATCCCTGATTCAATTCATGTTCATTCAGTAATTGTTAAGTGCCTACAAAGGGCATAACACAGATAAACTTCAGTGCCATCCTATGTGCCACGGCTTGCTGTGAAAAGATGAGGCTTTTTTTAGCAGTAGATCTGCCATAACTCCTTGGGGAATAGCACTTATAATCCTAAAGCCATCATGGTGTTTAGGGACTTCTTTCCCACTGAGCAGTCTCGGCCAGTGGGTCACACATGGCCAACCAAAGGTTAGCATTCCTCTGGGGCTTTTGGTAAAATAAAGGTACACAAATCAACATTAGGAACCAAGGGGAAAGCGTGGGATAGGATGAAAATGTGGACAAGGGGCCAAAGTGGTAGAGAAGAGATGTTCTTATTCCTCACTTCCCACTGGAAAAGTAATGGATCTAGATTGAAATCCCATTTAATAGAATGCCACTGGCATAGTACTGTGGCTGCTGTTGATTCTAGGTCTAGAGTCAAATCTGCTGAAAGGATTTTTAAAAAATAGTCCTGTTCATCAGGATTAGCTTCTGGAAATGGGAGTGAAGGCAGACAGTAGGAAGGGGAAGGCATTTTGTATCTGAGGAAATGGAGTGAGTTCCCTCTTTTCAGGCAGCATACATGGACTATTGACTGTCTCCCTGCTCTGAGCACTGCAAGAGGGAAAATTAAGAGAATGGCTGGATTTAATATTATAACAAATCATTGCCTGGCTGTACCTGTGTCTGAGTAACCTCTTGGGCCATTATATACACTGTAAGAATTTGATCATAAAAGCATTCAGAGAACTGTGGTGTTTCCTAAATGCTGACTGTGCCTAGCGCACTGTCCTGGGCTTTGGGATAGATACAGGGATTCGATGAAACCTTGCTCTCATAGAATTTGTTATCAAGAAGAGACGTTGATGAAGTAGACTTTACAGTCATTTCACTATTGATGGGAGGGGATTCAGAAAAGGAAAGCTTAAGAAAAGGAGCAATAAAAGTGTGACAGAAGATGAGTTTTGGACAAAGGCTTCTAATTTAGGGATGATGGACCCTTAGCCAAAGATGAAATACATCTAAAAAGAGCTAATTAAAATGGATTTCTTTGTCTGGAGTCTTCTGAATCTGATCAAAATGGCTTTAAGGGGAAAGAAAGAAGAAACTTTCCAATGTTTGGCTATCAAGTTTGATGCTATAGAAGGTCCCCACAAGAATAGAAGAGGGAATTCATAGGAGACATCTGAGAGCCTATAAAACTGGTGGGCTTCAGGTGTCTGTATATTTGTATATACCACAGCTAATAAGGAGAACTAGAGATTGTAATACGAGAGGTAAATTTGATGTAGGTATCACTGAGCCTTAGTGGGATAAGACTCGACTAGAATGGCTCGGAAGGAGGCTGCATTGTATTCAGAAAGAATATCGTTATTCCGAAGGGGGTAACATTACATATAAAAAAGATAAATGAGGAAATCTAGGAACCCAAGGGTGGAAACATGGCAAAGAACATTTTAGAGGAAATCAGAGGAGGCCAAAGCAGAATACTGGACAAAAGACAAGTTTGACTATCAGTATGCATTAAGTGCTTACTATGTACCTGGAACCAAGTTAAGTGCTGAGGATACCACCCCCCCCCAAAAAAAAGACAAAGGTCTGTGCATGCTCTCAAGGAGCTCACATTTGATTACAAGAATCTCATTTGATTGTCACAACAACCCTGGGTGGTAGGTGCTATTTTTACATAAAATAATATTATAGCTGATGAAGCTGAGGCAGAGGTTAAGTGACTTGTCCAGGGTCATATGACTAGTAAATGCCATGCTTGATTTGAACTTGGGTCTGCCTAACTTTAGGCCCAACCCTCTCTCCATAGAGCCACCTTATAAGCCAATATAGAGTATGGGAAGGTGGATAAAATGTAAGATTACGGCCCAGGTAGGATAGGGCCAGGTTGTGAAGAACTTTAAAGTTATATTTGATCCTGGAGGTGACAGAAGATTGCAGTGAGAAAATATGAGGAAGGGTGCCCAACCAGAAGGCTATTGCAATAGTCCAGGAAAGTTAGTGAATGTCCAACCTAGGATAGTGGCTCTAAGTGAAGAGAAAGGGATCTATAGGAGGGAGATTGAGCAATTGATTGGATAACAGATAAGGGTGAGAAGTTGAGAATGACACCAAGGTTGGGAGCCTGAGGAATTAATAACATTTATATAGCACTTGAAGGTTTGCAAAGCTTACCAATGCTGCATTTTATCCTCATAATGACCCTGCAGGCTGGTGTATATATTATCCCCATTTTATTAGATGAAGAAACAGGCAGAAAGTGACTTTCCCAGAGTCACACAACTAGTATGTATCTAATGCAGGATTTTAACTCAAGTCTTTTGATTCCACATATACTAATAATATCTACTATGCCACCAAGTTAAGTGAGAGGATGGAGGTGCCCTTGACAGTAATAGGGAACTTTGGCAAGAAAAAATGAGTTTTGTTTTGGACATGTTGAATTTGAGATGCCATCCAGTTCATGTTATCCAAGAGACTTGGTGATGTGACTATATATAGTTCAGGAGAGAAACTAGGAATGGCTAAATAGTTTGGGAATCATCTTGCATAGAGATGATAATTGAACCTAAGGGAGCTGATGAGATCACTCAGGTGCTATAGAGTGAAAGGACAAGGCCCAAGACAGAACATTGGGTGACAACCACATTTGGGTGGTGGTGGTAGACATGACATGAAGAGCCAGCAAAGGAGACTAAAAAGTGGTCAGATAGAAGGACAATTAGAAGAGAGCAGTGTCATGAAAACTGAGAGAATAGAGTAACCAAGAGAAGAAAGTTAGACTCCGCATTGTCAAATGCTGAAGAAAAATCAAGAAAGATAAATATTTGGGAAAAGGGCCATTATATTTGGCAGTTGGATCACTGGTATCTCTGGAGAGAACAAGTTGATCTCATCACTTGAATGATGAGGTCTGTTGCCATGGTGATAAAGTTTAAAAGACAGTGAGAAGAGGGGCAGCTAGGTGGCGCAATGAATAGAGCACTGGCCCTGGAGTCAGGAGGACCTGAGTTCAAATGTGGCCTCAGACACTTAACATTTACTGGCTGTGTGACCCTGGGCAAGTCACTTAACCCCAATTGTCTCACTCAAAATAAATAAATAAATAAATAAATGACAATGAGAAGAGAAGGAGAGACTGCTGGTACATATAGATTACTTTCTCAAGGAATTTAGCAGGTTACAAAACTGGATAGAAGGCACTTTGACTCTGTAGATGTCTGCTGGAGTTCTTTTTCTTCTGAGTAGGATAAATGATAAAATTCTTGGCTTTTCTTATTGATATTTTCATCCTATAAAAGGAGTAGGCCAAGGGGGAATTGGTATTCTGGACTCAATTCTGACCAATAAGAAGAAACAATGATTATTGAAGTAGAAATGATGGGCCCCTTAGGAGCAAATGATAATTACAGCATTTATGGACCAGGCAAAATTTGTCATGGACACTAAACTTTCAGAGGGTAGATTACAAAGTATTCATAGAAAAGTAAGGAAGGATTCCACTTGACAGGTGAACAACTGAATGAGATGTCTGAAAACTATATCTGGGGGTCTGGACACAGCTTAAAATATAGGAATGATGGGTTCTTAGCCAGGCAAGTCAATAAGCATTTGTTAAGAGTGAGGCAGCTAGGTGGTGCAGTGGATAAAGCACCAGCCCAGGATTCAGGAGGACCTGAGTTCAAATCCAGCCTCAGACACTTGACGTTAGCTTTGTGGCCCTGGGCAAGTCACTTAACCCTCATTGCCCCCCCCCCCAAAGTTTACTATGTGCCAGTCACTGCTGAGCACTGGAGATACAAAAAAAGGTAAAAACACAAAGCACTCATTCTAACAGAAGACAGCATGTAAAAAACTAGGTACATAAAGATATATCACCTAACAGAGGCTATATTTTTGCCTGGCTTCTTGTCAATATGACCAAATGGTCTTTAAAAGGAAAAGGAAAAGGGGGGGGCGCTCGGAGATAAAATTTCACTCCAGCAAGTCATCTGAAGAGAGACAGGAAATCCTCAGAAGGACATTTTGAAGATACAAACAGATGATTGCAGTGAGGAAATATGGTGGGAAGAGACACCTCTTAAAGAGAACAAATGTGACTGAACAGGAAACCAACTCAGGATTTTTTAAATACTTTTGAAATTGGAAGCAAAAGCAGGTAAGTGAGGATAAAAACAAAAAGTATCCTGTGATTTCATCGTTTCCCCTTCCACACTTATATGCTTCCTCCCCACTTCCCTATTTCTGTTAGTGGAATCCTCTCCTCTTGGCTAGAGATATAAGATTTATCGTTGAACTCTTCCTTCTCCCTTCCTAACATCTAACCAGACAACAGTTTGATCAAGTCTACATTCATATCTCACTCATTTCCTTCACCTTTAATCCATTCACAGGGTCAGTATCTTAGTTCAAACGCCTATCCCTGACTGTCAAAACTATTGGATTGCAGCAGCTTCCTAATTCATTTGTTTTGCTTGACTATACATGTTAGCGGCGGGGTTGTTTCTCCTTCATTCTTCATTTATGGAGTAGGGGCTTGGCATGGGTAGGGTGGAAAGAAGGTGAATTTTTGCAGATTGACAAAATAAAATATAATTTAAAAAGTCACCTCCTAATTTATTTCCCTGTCTCGAGTCTCTCTCCTCTTCACAAGGCTACTGAAACATTACTAATGCACATCCCTGATCATCTCCAGCTCAAAAGTTTTCAGGATAGAATAAATTGCCATTAGAATGAGGCTTTCCACAATCTGACTACAACGTGTTTTCCCAGCCTTAGTCCAAATGATTATACTTTGCACATTCAAGTTCCAGCTATACTGCACTCCCACACTCTATATTCCAATATTCCATCTCCTGCCTCCATGCATTTGCCCTTGCTGTTGCCACATCTCAGATGCATTGTCTTCTTTCTGCCTTCAAGGTTCAGCCAAGATGCCTATTTCCCCCAGCTTAAAGCATCCTCCCCTTAGAATTTCTTAGTACACTGAGTTTCTCTCCCTTTCCCCCAGCACTGGTTATATCCTACCTGGTACCTTACTTATCTGTGGACTCGTTCCCACTGCCCTGCCCATCGAAGGGGCGGAGACTGCTGTTTTCCAGGGTCTTGGAGTCAGAAGGAGAAGGAAGATTCCCAAATCCAAGGAACTTCCTTGTCTCAATTACCACTGCCACCCCATGTCTGTCTGTCCACTTGGAGCTCCGCAGCAGGTCTATTTGGACTCTCCCTGGTCTGGGAGGCATGTGTGGGATGGGAAGGGTGGCCCACATAAGTGTCTTCAGTTTGTGAATTTCTGAAATGGGGAGACTCCATAGACCATCTCAAAACATGATCATCTGGGAAGGGAAGGAAAGGAGAGGGGAGGGGAGGGAGAAAGGAAGAAAAGAGAGGACAAGAAGGAAAAGGAAGAGAAGGGAAGGGAAGGAAAGGAGAGGCGAGGGAGAAAAGGAGTAAGGAAATGAGGGAAAGAGGAAGAGAAAATGAGCACGTCTAAGATTCTCTGGCAGGTTAATAACTGCTCCTCTCTACGACCCCCGCCCCCAGGACCCCTCCGCCCTCTGGAATTGTGAGCTCAGTGGTCTGTGGGAGTAGAGAGGCCAGTGCCTGAGCGTGGCCCGAGCGTAGGCCAGGGCCCGAGCCCCACCCCCCGCTACCCCGACGGACGCGGCAGAAGAATGCCAGGTCCCCTCGCCCCTTCCTCCTCCCCTCAGAATGCCGGGACCCCAGGTAATCCAGGAGGGGCATTTTTCCTTTGACCTCCTGAGAACAAAAGAAGGGTGCTTCAAAGCCTCGATTTCCCCACTCTCAGCCTCAGCTCCTCTAGGATTAGGGGTTGGGGGAATAGGCTCGGAGGACTTCCCGGAAGGGGTCAGGTGAAAGGGATCGGACCTGGGCTGGAGATACCATAGTGGGGAAGGCATGAGAGCCTTAGAACCCAAGGAGAGGAAATAGCGTTGTAGACTCTAGGTATTTTTTGGTGGCGCTAGAAGGGACAGAGTCTAAGCCCCAGGATAAGGGCGTGGGGGTGCTCCCCAAAGTTCGAAGTCCAGCCTAAAATCCGAGTCAAGGTTCGGGGGTGAGGTTGATCACGAGCTCTGGGTGAAGGAAAAGGGAAGAGAGCTGGGGGGGCGGGTATGGGGGATGGAGATCTAAGGAGACGGTACAGGAGCCTTTCCTCTATGTAGTTTTTCCTCTACGTCAGCTTTGCCCATACATAAAAATTCAGCTCGATTTCCTGGGACTTTGGCTGCGCCGATTGAAAAGTCACTCTCCTTCATCCCTGAAAGTCAGACACCCCACTGCACCCCAGCCCACCTGGGAGATTGGATTAGATGATTTCTAATGTTGTCACCAGCTTTGACAGTCTGTAGGTTCAATGATTACATTTTGGCAGCGGGGAGAGATGTTTCTTTTTCAGCAGCTTTTGATAGCAGTAAGGGGTGGGAGGTGGGAAGCAAGCTCTGGATTTGGAATCAAAGAACCTGGGTTCGACTCTCAACTCTGCTACTTGTCTCTGTGTGATCTTGGACAAGTCACTTCCCTTCCTCTGGGCCTCATTTGCTCCTCTGTAAAATGAGGGACTTAGATTTGTGGGCTTCTACTTGGATTTTTCTGATCTGATCAATGTTTTCCTTCACACTCTGCTTTCTACTTGTTCTTCTACTGATGTCTACCACCTCTGGTGCCTCACCCTGGCTTGGAGATGACCTTGGCTTCTCAAAAAGGCTCAGCTGATGGAACACAAGCTCTGGAAAGGCAAGGGGCTGTCTGTTGGCCAAGGATCAACCTAAGTGAGGAGATGCTCATCAGGACAGAGTTGGCTGCCAGTGACGATTTTTGTTTTGTGGCTGTGGAAGCTCACATAAACTAGTATGCTGCAGAGGGGCTGAGAACTGTTAGTGGAGGAAGACTCCTCATCACTGATGTCACTGCTCTTTGAAGTGTTGAAGGACCAGTATATACCTGTCAGAATTTGAGCAGTTGCTGTGCATAGAACCCTCTTCCAGGCCCTGAGGGCAAGGGAGAAAGTTTAAAGAAAACATGTTCTTGTCCATGTGGAGTCCAAAGTGGAAAAGACACAAGGAGGTAATTATAATACATGGTATCACATGGTAACTACATTAAAACACTGTGAAATGCTGTTGGGTACTGGGGAAAGCCCTTACCCAGTGGGGCAAGGATATGGGATAGCTTCATGAAAGCAGTGGCTTTTGAGTTGGGCTTTAAAGGATGGGATTGAAGTTCAGATGAAGCAAGGGAGGGCATCTATCTATAGGAAACAGCATGAACAAAAGTGGGAAAACATGGGTTGTGTTCATAGGATTATAGTATTTAGAGCTGAAAGGGACTTGGAGATTATTTACTATCCCCTTTGTTTCACCTATTCCAGTGGTCAAGTCAGCAAGTATTTGTGTGCCCTCCTTGTGTCAGATATTATCAATATGGACTCTAGGGATGCAAAGAAAGACAAAAGGTACCAAGAGGAAGGTGGCAGAGAATACCCATTTTGCCTTACATAGATGTTGTGAAGGGAGATAATAGGTAGATCAGAAAGGTGGTGGAATGCCTAGGCACTAGGGTTTGAACTTTGCTCATTACCCAATAGGAATCAATTGAGGTGTTTTCAACTGTGGATCAATATGTCCATATTTATATAAGAGAAAGATTGTCCTTCCTATGTATGAAATACAGATTGGACTAGGGGACCCGTGCAGATGTTATTACAATAGTCCAGGTAGGTTATAATGAGGACTTGTCCTAGGGTGGTAGAAATGGGAAGAGAGAAGAGGGGACTCATGTAATTTATAAAGGTTTAATTAACATTTTAGATAACAAAGTCAAGATTCAAAATCTTGACAGGTTAGAGCACTGGGCTGAGTCTTAAGATTAAATTGAATAAGCATAAAAATATTTACATAGTTTTAAAAGCCAACTCCAGAAGTATATAACAGGAGAGACAAAGTTAGCAGCTCATCTGGGAAAAAAAAAAAAAAGATCTTAGTGTTTTCATTGACTGCAAGCTCAATAGGGTCAATAGTGTGATATGGTTGCCAGAGGATATTAATGCAATCTTGATTGCATGCAAATAGGCATGGTGATATTGACTAAAGAAGGGCTGGTGGTTCAGCTTGAAGAAGGGATTCTGGGGAGGGAGTTGTAGGGGCTTAACATAATACTATATCAGGTCCAGTTGAAGGAACCAAGGCTGTTCAGTGTGGAAAAGAGAACACTGAATAGAGAAAAGATCGCTGTTTTTGGTTTTGTTGTTGTGGTTGTGGTTGTTTTTTAAGATCACTGTTTTCAAGAATGTGAGAGGGGGGCAGCTAGATGGCGCAGTGGTTAAAGCACCGGCCCTGGATTCAGGAGTACCTGGGTTCAAATCCGGCCTCAGACACTTGACACTTACTAGCTGTGTGACCCTGGGCAAGTCACTTAACCCCCATTGCCTAAAAAAAAAAAAAAGAATGTGAGAAGCCACCATGTGGAAGCTGGATTAGACTTGTTTTGACTAGTCCTAGGGGACAAATCTAGGATTATGTAAGGAAGTTGCAAAGAGGCAATATTTAGGATTGATTAGGAGAGAACTTCCTAAATAATCAGAGCTGCTCCGGAGTGGAATTGGGCTGCCTCATAGTGATGGGTTCTCTTTCAATGGAGGTTACATCACAGAGAAGACATTCCAATTCAGGTGCAAGTTGGACTAAATGACCTCCGATATCCCTTCTGGTTCTGAGATCCTGTCTGTCATTCAATGGTCTCCCAAAAGGAGGTTGTCCAATTCAACTTAAAGACCTCCACTGAGGGGCAACTGGCCCACTGCCTCCAAGGTCAGCTCTTGTTGTTGGGTAGCTCCAATCGTCTGGCTTATAACCAGCTAAAATTTGCCACTTTGCAACTTCCATTCATGGCTCCCAGTTCTGTTCCCTAGGACCTACCACAACAGGTCTAAATGTCTCAGCCAAAAGGTCATCTGTCCTGGGTTTGAAGTCCTCCTGATTATTCTCCCTTTTACACGACAGCCCTTCAAATACTTGAATGCTGAAGTCTTGTCCTTCTTAAGTAATCGCTTGACCAAGATAAATTCATAGGTTGATAGCATTTAGAGTTGAAAGAGGCCTTAGAGGGGCAGCTGAGTGGCGCAGTGGATGGAGCACTGGCCCTGGATTCAGGAGGACCTGAGTTCAGATCTGGCCTCAGACACTTAACACTTACTAGCTGTGTGACCTTGGGCAAGTCGCTTAACCCCAATTGCCTCACCAAAAAAAAAAAAAAGAAAGAAAGAAAGAAAGAGGCCTGAGAGATCATCTAGCATAACCCCCTCATTTATTTATTTTTATTTAAAAATTTTTTTCAAAACAAAACTCTTCTTCTCCCATTGAAAAAGAAAAGTCAAACAAAGACAAGACATAACAAACCCTTGAAGCAAAGATGCATAGTCAAACAAAACACTCCCAACCTGGTACAACAGACCTTTCCTGCCGACCTTCTAAGCCGTCTTTGTCTGGAAAATGATCTCACCCTGTCCTTTTGTGGGTTCCGCTGCTCCTGGAATTGTCTTATGGCATTATTTGGAGATTTTTTGGAGTGACCATGTGGGGAGCTCCAAGAGGTTACTGCCTTTCCTCTGCCATCTTGGCTCCACCCCAGAAGTCCCTCGACCTGTTTCTTCATCTGTAAAATGAGGAATGCTAGATAGCCCCTAAGGTTCTTTCCATCATATGGTCTGACTCCCAATCCACTTGCAGCAGAACTTATAAACATCTCTAGTTCCTTTATCCAGACCTCAAAGGTATCGTTTCCAGTTCCTTCTCCCCCCATAGCCACTTTTGAGCATGTCCTAGTTGTCAATTCATCACCCAACCAAATGCAAACATGTATGCAAACATGTATGCATGCATCCATTTAATAGTTTGATGCTCAGCCAGCAAGTTCTAGGGGATAGGAGGATGCTGTAGGCTACTGGTTGTGTATCATTCTCTACCAATTCTCTGCTCATTACTTAGAGAAAGAAGTCCCTAGGAAACAGCAGCCTGAGCAAACAGTAGCTGGAAACACCAAAAACCCCATGAATCCTCAGTCTCCTTCCCTAGGGTCTCCCTTATAAGCTGCATGAGAGATCTCCTACTCCCTTTATAGATGAAAAACTGAGGCCAAGAGAGGAATTTGCCCACAATAACACCTCCTAAGTAATTTGGGCATATAAGATGTCTAGCTTTGGCCCAGGTACCCCAACGTGGGGCAGAACTCCTTGGTGCTTCTGTGTAGTGGTGTCCTGCTCACCAGAAGGGCACCTGGATGTTTGAAGTCGAAGGTAGACATGCCCTGGCCAACCTACTGCTCTTCAGCCTTTCTGGAGCTGTTTATGATCCTGTGTCTTTCTTGTGTTTAGTGGTCTAGTAGGGAAAGATCCCGGGAGCCCAGAATGCTAAGCAGCTAAAGATGCTCCTTGGTGAGTCTGGGGCAGAGAAAGGGCAACAAGGATGAGTTCTGCGCTAGAAGAGCTGGGAGGGGTCTCCCCCAATGCCATTGTCCACCTGCTTCAATGTGACTTTGAGGAAGTAATTTAAACTCTCTCTTTAAATGTAAGGGTCTATTTTGCCATCATTATTATTCAATCTTCTTTCTTCTCCCCACTCTTCCTGGAAGCTTCAGCCTGGGTGAATAATCTCTTGTCAGCCTTATTCTGGCTCAATCCCATGGTCATTATAATGGACATTCCATTTCCTAGTGAAATTACATCATGCAAAGTATAGTAAGACTTGGAGTTTAGGGGCAGCTAGGTGGCACAGTAGATAGAGCACTGGCCCTGGAGTCAGGAGGACCTGAGTTCAAATCCGACCTCAAACACTTGACACTTACTGGCTGTGTGACCCTGGGCAAGTCACTTAACCCCAATTGCCTAAAAAAAAAAAAGACTTGGAGTTTAGAGACCTAGGTTAAAATCCCAGCTCTTGTATTTACTGTGTGACTCTTGGCAAGTCCATCAACTTCTTGGAGGCTCATTTTATTCATTTGTAAAATGGATATGATGCATTGCCTACCTAACAGGATTATTATGACGAAAACATTTCCTAATCTTGCTTTAGAAATGAGTGGTGGTGGTGGTGGTGGTGATGCCCTCTCATTCCAATTGAGGAGGAATGCATGGGAGGAAGGAGTCCAAAGATGGGATGGGGGGTGGGGGGGACACAAGGCCCTAGAGGGGCTCAGTGAGGGTGTGAGTAAAAACTCCTGATTCCGATTGCTGCAGGGCTCTGAAGTCGGCATGCCCCAGAGACATCTGGACCAAATGCAAACCTCCGTGTCCTTACTCCATCCTCAAGCCTGCCTTCTCCTCTGATCTCCAGCATACCAGCCTCCAGCCTCCATTCCCACATGTGACTTCAGTCTCCATCCCCACAGTGACTTCCAGGATTTATCCCCACATCTAGTCTCATCCTTCTATCACCATAACTGCCTATCTATCTCTAGCACCTTCTCTCTCCACACCTGCCATTATTCTTTGCCCCAGCCCAGTTCTTTCACATACCACCTATCTCATGAGCAGAGACAGGGCTTCAGATGAAGATGCCATAGAGAAGCTCCCTACTGCTCTAAGGACTCCTCAGTCCCCAGGCTGGTGGGAAGGCCTGGAGGTCCAGAGGGTCAAGGCCCTGGAGGTCATTTTCATGTTGACTCCTACTTCATCTTAGGTTTTTTTGATTACATCAAGCTTTTCAAGGACCATGCAGAGAGTAGAAACCTGCTGGCTAGGTTTGCCTGGAAGAATGCTGCTAACATCCTGTTCCTGGGCAACATGGTCATGGGGTTGTCTTCCATATGATGCCACTTCAATGGGTTGGCATGATCCAGGGCCTGGGGTGGCTATGGGGCTGAGGTCAGAGGCCAGGCGTGGGCACATTGCCTGGTACAACACATGCCAGTGCATGTGGTTCTGAGTCAGGAGACCTGGATTCTATGCCCAGCCTTGCCACATGCTTTATATGTGACCTTGGGAAAAGCACTTCTCTTCTCTGGCCCTCAGTTTTGATAACTGTAAAATGGGTTGGACCAAATTATCTCTCTGGGCTCTTCTAGCTCTAAAACTGCAATGTTTTTCCTGATTTTTTTCTTCCAGAAAACCCCATTGTGCCTCTTGGCTCTTCCTCATCAGTGTTTTACTTGATCTAGCAGATGGGGCCATGGCCAGACAACTGAACATCTGCTCTACTCTGGGTAAGTGAGGGTCACAGGCCCCATGTCTCAGGACAGTACCCACCTCATTCCCCTGCCCTCTAACACTTACAATCTACCACATTTCCCACAGTTATAGCAGACATACCCCCATTCTCCAAGTCACAGGATCATAGATTATACCCAGGAAGGTCCCAGGAAGGACCTTAGAGATCAGCAAATCCAACCCCCTCATTTTACAGTAATTTGTCCAGGGTCACATAGAAGAGAATGAAGCAATCTGAACTCAGGCCTTCCTGACTCTAAGCTAGTGTGCTATCCACTGTACTAACCAGCAGCCTCGGATAAGGTCAGTGGTGGAACTCATTACTATCTATTACCCCATACTACCTCTAAATTCATTCATTCACTCAACAAGCATCGCTGATTCCTGCTTCTGCAAAGGTTTTGTGCTGGGGCACTATTAGGGACAGAGAAATGAGTAAGATCCTATACCTTGGCAATACAGTTCAGTATAATAAGTGCGTAATAATAAGGGACATTTTAAAAATTCTGAACTTAAGAAATAAAACAAGCATTTCTATAACAAAGCAGGATTTTTTTTTTGGTGACGCAGTTGGGGTTAAGTGACTTGCCCAAGGTCACACAGCTAGTAAGTGTCAAGTATCTGAGGCCAGATTTGAACTCAGGCCCTCCTGAATCCAGGGCTGGTGCTCTATCCACTGCGCCACCTAGCTGCCCCACAAAGCAGAATTTTAAAAAGGGATTGAACAGGAACTGCAAATCTATTATGTACAATTTGCTTTTCCTTTTAAATACATAATAAAGTTATCATGTGCCTTTCTCCCCGCCACCATGGCTACCATTAGACTATATCTATACACACACACACATACATATATACATGTGTGTATGCATGCTCTATCCACTGTGCCACCTAGCTGCCCCTTTTTGCCAACTCTTGATAAAGCTGGAGCAAGTAGTTAATGATGTAAACACTGGACTGAGAGTCAAGGGGTTTGGAGTCTGGTTTGGTCACTAACTTGCTGTGTTACTTTGGGTAGGTCTCTCAACCTTTCTGGGCCTCCATTCTTTGTCCTGTTGCCTCACAGAGCTATTGAGAGGAACTCATGAAATTCTGGAGGCAAAAGCACTTTACACACATAAAGGACTAATGCCGCCCCAAAGGTCACCCTAACATCTTGTATTTATTCTATATACATTTATGTAGCACATAAAAGCTTTGTTTCCTTATCCCAGCTCCCACTCTCACTACAAGTCACACACACTCCCCCCCCCTCGAGATTCTAGGGGTACTTGTGAGAACTTGAGCCCTCACTGGTGTTCTTTCTCCCAAGTTGATCAATTGAGAATCATTTTGTATATATTAAGGGAGATAGACAGCACATTAGATAGTGTTGGACTAGGGAGTCAGGAAGACCTGAGCTGAAATCTACCTAGGAGACTTCCCAGCTATGTGACCTTGAGCAAGTCACTTAATCAATCTTGGTCTCAGTTTCCTCGTCTATAACATGGGGATAATAATAGCACCTACCTTCCAGGGTTGTTGTGAGGCTCCAGTGAGGTAATATACATAAAGCACTTTGTAAACCTTAAAGCAATGTATAAATGCTATTATTGTTGTTATTGTTATTATGGTCTTCCTGGATACAATATAAGGTTTTTGGGGGCAGGGATTGCTTTATTTTGTCTTTGCATCCCTGGTGCCTAGCACAGTGTTTACCACATAGTAGGTGCTTACTAACACTTGTTGACTGACTGATTAATATAGAGAATCATCAATTCTGATAGATGGTGAAATCTCAGATAATGGGGAGCTATATTAAGGGCATAGGGAGCTTCACAGCCCCACTTGGAATTTAATTATCTGAAGGCAGGGGGCTGCCCTCATCACATAATGCCAGCCTTATTGATTCCAACCTAGTCCAAACTCCCCAGATAAGCAAGGAGCAAACAGGCCCTGAGGGATTGCCCAAGGTCAAATGGGAAGTGTAGAGCTGAGGTCTGAGCCTTCATCCAGTCTTCCACACCAACACCTTCTATGTAAGGTTACACACATTTTCTCACTCCTTCCTGTCTCTCAGGCACACTATTATCCTTAGCTTCCTGCTACCTGACTCCACTCTCAACCCTTCCCCCATTTTATCATTGTCCCCAAAAGATGTCAATAGCACCATGAGAACTCTCAGGAAGTTAGCTCTTCTTATCCGGACTCTGAAGCACAGTCACATAGCACTCCCCACCCTTTTCATCTCCAGCCCAAAGGAGAGTATGTATGACAGCAGTCTGGGAATTGGGAATGGGGAGTAGTCTCTTAAAAGGAAATAGGACTGGGGGCAGCTAGGTGGCGCAGTGGATAAAGCACTGGTC
Organism: Dromiciops gliroides; assembly: GCF_019393635.1. Classification (NCBI taxonomy): domain Eukaryota; kingdom Metazoa; phylum Chordata; class Mammalia; order Microbiotheria; family Microbiotheriidae; genus Dromiciops; species Dromiciops gliroides. Next base: position 599,479,824 of record NC_057863.1, read on the forward strand.
CTGGATTCAGGAGGACCTGAGTTCAAATTTGACCTCAGACACTTGACACTTACTAGCTGTGTGACCCTGGGCAAGTCGCTTAACCCCCATTGCCCCACAAAACAAAAACAAAAACAACAAAAAAAAAGGAAATAGGACTGGAGACCATTGGATGGTGGAGAATTTATATCTTAGACCCATGGTACCTGGTGCTTGTAGCAATCCTTCGCAGCTATAAAGAGTTCATGTGTGTCTCTTAGGGTATAATGACTAGTGGTCCTGTGAGCCTAGACCTGGGAAATGAAGATCCTGTCTAGACTGTAGGAACCACTAGGAAAGTGTTGAGGAGAAGAGTCAAGGCTTCATTTGCCCTTTCTCCCCAGTCTCCCACACTTGTCATTGGCATCATATGTTGCTATATCCTTGCCTCCTCAGTGCCTTTCCCTCATGGACCTGATTCTCATACTGTTGAACAGGGGTCAATGGAGATGACTTTGCTGACTTTATCTCCTTTGGCCTTGACACTGTCCTGCTTCTGAGGGTGGATGGGCCCCTGAGTGGAGTGTGTGCCTTCTTTAATGTGTTGGTTGTCTTCCTCTGCTTATGTTTCTAATCAACTGGTAAGTATGGTCAGTGGGAGCCAGAGAACCAAGCAAGAGATCAAGGAATCTTGGTGCTTCAAGTCCCTCGAATTAGGGTCCAAACAGATTCTAAGAGATTAGGATAGTCCAAACCCAATAACATGATTTGGTAGGAAAAATGTTGTCTTGCAATTGAGTTGAAAAAATTAATTGCACACACATAGAATGGGAGAGATATAGCTAGACAACAGTTCATGGAAAAGACTTGGGGGATCCTTAAAGGATAATGAATTCAGTGACTCAACAGTATAATAGGAAATTTTTAAAGTGAACAACAAGTTTAGGCTGCATTGAGAAGCAAAGGGTCCGGAGGGTGGAGCCAAGATGGCGGAAGAAAGGCAGTAACCTCTCAGAGCTCCTGACACAGTCACCCAAAAAAACTCCAAATAATGCCATAAGACAATTCCTGGAGCAGCACAACTCACAAAAGGACAGGGTGAGATCATTTTTCCAGCCAAAGATGGCGTAGAAGGTCAGCAGGAGGGGGCTGCTGTGCTGGGGTAGGAGTGGAGCCCAGCCCTTCGGTCATGCTGACACAGATCCAGTCCCAGGCTGGCTGCCCAGACTCAGGTGTTGCCAACACAAATCCAGCCCCAAGCGGGCCTCAGCAGAGAAATTTACCCCTCCCCCCACCCTACCCCACCCCACCCTGGAGCCTCTGAATCAGGCTGCAGTACCTGAGTCATCTGGAACTAAGCTCACAGTCCAGTGAGAGGGTCGAGTGGTTGGCCTGGGGGAGATTACAGGGGTCTCTGCTGGAGCTGAGGTAGAATTTGGTTGTTCTACCCCAGCTGAAAACCAGGAAGCAATCATGAGTAGCAGTGGCCCAGGTGGGGGAGGGATGCAGGCTCACTGGAGCTATCAACCAGAACAAACAAATTTTTGTTGCTTGGTTGAATAGCAAATAGACTTGCTATTCAGTAGGTTATTTACAGACCAGAGCACAGGCCAAGTGAGTGAAGAACATGCCCCTCCTTAAATAGTAGCACCTTGGACCCACTGAAACTTGAGACAGAGCATCCTGGAAACAGTGCCCCACTTTAAGGAGTTAAAAGTCAAGAAATAGGCAGGCAAAATGAGCAGAGAAAGATGCAGACCACAGAAAGTTTTTTTAGTGACAAGGAAGATCGAGATGCACCCTCAGAAGAGGATAGCAACATTAGGGCTCCTATATCCAAAGCTTCTAAGAAAAATATGAATTGGTCTCAGGCCATAGAAGTGCTCAAAAAGGACTTTGAAGACCAAGTAAGAGAGGTAGAGGAAAAAATAAGAGTGATGCAGCAGGAAAGTCATGGAAAAAAGTCAACAGCTTGAAAAACCAAATGGAAAAGTTCTCTGAAGAAAAGCAGAGAGTCCAAAAGAAAGAAGTGAGTCCTCCTGGCCTCTGCCCTAGTTAGATTACAATGGCGAATGGTGTTTAGTTTGGGGCAATGCATTTTAAGAACCTGACAAATTGTAGAAAGTGTAGGGAAGGGTGACCAGGTGGGTGAAGAGACTCAAAAACATTCTCTACAAAGTGCAGTGGAAGGAACTGAGGATGCTTAACATGGAGAAGAGAAGACTTAGGGGAAACACGATTGTTGTCTCTGAATATTTCAAGTGCTGTCACTGGGAATAGGGATTAGATTTGTCTTCATTCTTCAGACATTTTTTTCAGTTGTGTCTGACTCTTTGTGACCCCATTTGTGGGTTTCTTGGCAAAGACACTGGAGTGGTTTGCTGTTTCCTTTTCCAGCTCATTTTATAGATGAGGAAACTGAGGCACATAGGGTTAAGTGACTTGCCCAGGGTCACACAGCTAGTGTCTGAGGCCATATTTGAACTCAGGTCCTCCTGACTCCAGGCTCAGCACTCTATCCACTGCCTTTCATAAGAATTGTCCTTATACTCATTCTCATGTCAGTCTTCTCAGGGTGGGGGGAGAAGGTGGTTGTATATTACGGAATAGAAATGAAAGGCTAGATTATGGCAGGGATTAGTATGGACAAGGAAAGATGGCAAAACATTGACCCAATCCCCTAAAGGACAGTTAGACCCATTCTTTAGAATATGTTTAACTGATTGTAAAATGTCACCATCATATGAATTGCTTTGTCATGTTATTTCTACCCTGGAAACTACTGAAGCCTTGGGTACAGTCCTCTTAGGGCAGGGAAAACTGATCTACAAGGGCTAGTCAGACATTTTGTGTGTGTGTGTGTGTGTGTGTGTAAGGCCAACATGAGTGTTCTATGCACCTACATGGGGGAGTAAGGAAAAGATCAATGGAGGTGTCCCAACTTCACACTTTCATTATGGTTCAGAAAGGGTCAAAAGCCAGGCAACCTGACTTCAAATTCTGGCTCTTTCCCCCTCTGGGCCTCAATTTTCCCATCTGTAAAATGGGGGGGAGGGGAGGAGAAAATGAATTAAATGACTTATCTGACCCTTAAGGTCTCTCAAAGGGCCCCCTATTCCTTAGAAGGGCCTTTGATCTTGAGAACAGAACCCATACTCCCACCACCAGAGAGCACTGTCTCTTTTCATAGAAGAATTGCACCACTGAAAATAAAAACTTCCAGATTCACATTCACAGACTAAGACTGAGCTGTTGGACCCTTATGGGTCGTCCACCAGCAGTCAGCCTAGGATGATCCCTGAGGCCCCTTCCTGATCTTAGAGTCTCTCTAGGAGCTTCCAGACAAGCCTGGTCTGGCCCAGCAAACACTTCAGAGCTAGGACTTAGTTCTCTCCGTCTTTTCAGACCTGCTATGTGGTGAAATGCTTTATAGACCTTCACTCTAGCAAGAACTAACCCCTATCCCCACCCCATTTGTGTGTCGGTGAGTAGAAGAAAAGGAATAGGAATGGGATTTGGAACCTTAACTCCTTGACAAAGAAAGTAAGGCTCATGTTAGAAACTAAGATGCAGGCAGAATATGGTACTTGACATTGACTTAACCTCACTTTGGGTATAGGTTTCAGATACTTATATGTTGTTCATTTGTTCCAGTTGTGTCCAACTTTTCATGAACCTGTTGGGGTTTTCTTGCAAAGATAATGGAATGGTTTGCCATTTCCTTCTCCTGTTCATTTTACAGATGAGGAACTGAGGCAAACAGGGTTAAGTGACTTGCCCAAGATCACACAGCTAGTAAGTATCTGAGACCAGATTTGAACCCAGGAAGATGAGTCTTCCTGACTCCAGGCCCAGAACTCTACCTACCACACCACCTAGCTATATTTATATACGGACATTATAAATACTTCCCAAGCTGGAGAGATCTAGACCTCATTGTGACATGACTTCCTAGAGACTGAGGGTATCCCTACATCGGGGTTCTTAAAGCTGGGGTCTCTGAACTTGTTTTAAAAATAGTTTGATTAGTGAATTTCAATATAATTGGTTTCTTTTGTAATCCTATGTACTTTCCCTTATTCTGAGAAGGGGTCATTGACTTCACCAGATGGTGGCCTAGGGGATACATGACACAGAAGAAATAAAGCATTCCGGGTCTAGATGGGATTCTACAGGTTCTGGACAGACTAATTCATGTTACTGATACTGATAGCTGCTAACATGCATGTGTTATATTTCCTGAGACACTCGCATAGAGAACACAGGGACACTTAAATAAAACACCTCTGGCTGTGTCAAAACTTCAGATATCCACAAAAAGCAGACAGGATATTTGGAGGCAGGCAAGCTTTCCCAGCAGTCCTCAGCCTTAATAGAGATGGGTGGCTACCTATTTCATTTGAAATACTGAGATGTTATTCCTCCCTAGGCCTTTGTTGGGAGACACATTTACAGCTGGGTATAATATAACACTTGTCTGCTTTGGAGCTCTGTGGGGAAGGCAAAGGGCCCTGATGGTGATGGTCCAAGGAAATAAGCTATCTGCACATGTTCACTCTGTATATAACCAAACCCCATCTCCGAGTCTGCCCAGGGTCTGGAACGCTGTCCAACTTCAGCATCCACCCCGCTGGCCTGGTGTGTGAGGGTGTAGAGCTGTTCATTCCCACACTGGGCCACCATCAGTTCTGCTTTTCTGGCAAGCCCCCAAACCCTGGCCAACCAGAAAGAGGGTGGCATAGAGCAAGCTCATCCCCACTGCTACAAACACCATTCTGATGGTGTGGGAAACCTCCTAACTACCTGATAGGCATGTTTTACAGCTCGGAGTCCCAGCCTTGAAAGGGCTGATATCCTAGAGGGGGAATTGGTTTTGAGGGAAAAGCATGTTCCTGGGTAGGCCCCCTCATTTAAAGGAATTCAGAGTACTAAGAGCAAAGTCATCCTGACCATCACATCCTTCAGATTCCCTTCATGTACCAGGGACCACCCTGCCCATATGCTTCCTCCTTGCTGGCCTGCACCTTCCTCCTGGCCAAAGGCAACAAGCTCCTTCACAGTCTGGCCATCCTGATGGTGGTCTTCATGCCGGACAACTGCTTCAACCTCCAGGACAAAATCCTGGAGTCCCAGTTTTTGAAGGTGATTTTTATCCTGGGCGAGTGAAAATCTGAGGTTTAAATAAAATCAAACAGTTGTTCTGTGAGACTTTGAATAATCCATTCTGGGCCAGGAGTGCTTGGTGCTAAGATCCCACAGAATCAAACAGTGGAACCAGGCCAATTTACCTTCTCTGTATTCTCATTGTGCTGGGATGACTCTTCTCTTGGTTTCAAGACCATGCAGTTCAATCCCGCCCTTTCCCTCCACTCTTTCCTATTTCACCACTCATGTGAGGGAATCAGCTGTAACATGCTCATTCTTTTTTTTTTTTTTAATACTTTTTTTCTAGTGAGGCAATTGGGGTTAAGTGACTTGCCCAGGGTCACACAGCTAGTAAGTGTTAAGTGTCTGAGGCCAGATTTGAACTCAGGTACTCCTGACTCCAGGGCCGATGCTCTATCCACTGTGCCACCTAGCCGCCCCCACATGCTCATTCTTATTGCTGGCTCCTTCTGTGTGCCCAGGGTGTGAGGAGGCACCTTCCCCTACCCCAGAACTAACCCATCACTTCCATCAGGATCTCCCTCCTGCCTTCCCCATTCATTATGGACTCAACAATGAGCATGTCAATCTTTCTCTAGGCAGTAGTGTGACTAAAGGTCTACGCTTACCATCATCTTCTTCAGGCTCCTAAGTAGCGGAGCAGACTTGGTCACCAACCACAGATCATCGTCTACACGTGGGTCTTGGTGTTGTCATAGCCACTCCTGCATCCTCCCTCTCCCTCACGGTTTGTTTGGATTTCATGGAAAGAGAGTGCAGCTATAATCATAATTCAGTCCCTAATAATTTCAAACCTTTTAGGAAATTAAAATGAAAAGGCTGAGGGGTGAGTGGACTCTGGGAGTGGTGGCCACACAGCTCTCAGTCCCTCTAAGTGTATTTTTCTCTTTCAGTTGTTATCATGGTGTTCTGGTGTTTATTTTCTGACTCCTTTCTACCACTTGGTTTGGGCCACCTCCTACATCTTCTTCCCAATTACCACATGGGGCAAGGTAGCTTAGTCTGGCCCCCAGGATCAGGAACAACTCCATCACCAGACACTGCCTTTGCTCTTCATGTACAAGCCAGTGTGTTCCGACATGCTGCACCTAATCCTTAATAAGCCTTTCTTTTTCACCATGACTTAGGTGAGCTGTGTATGGGATCACAAAGCAGAGTGATGGACTTCAAGATTTTTGCTTTCCTTCAGGACTCTCCACCCCATCCCCTACCATTTAAGAAAACTTTGAGGGAAAAATAATAGTCTGTACTTTAAGAAGAATTTCCTTTATTTACATGGGAGGGCTATGCTGGGGAAAGAACAGTGGTAACCTCAACCACTTGGAAAGGTGGGAAAAGCCAGTTGTTTTAAAGCCCTGTTCCTTCCCCCACCAACACAATTATTACAGCCGTGGTTCTGGTCCTACTTGGTGCTTGTTCCTTGTTGCTATGTAGAGAGGAGAGGGGAAATGGACATGGTCAGTCCAGAAGTGGCAAGTTGCATATGATTCTGCCATTGATGTTAGCATTGAGAAAACTGTGTTCATATTATTTAAAAATGCTAAATCCCAATGATATGAAGCAAGTCTGGGATATTGCTACTCAAAATATTTTCCTTTTAAACACAGTTCCAAGATTATACTTCTTTGGCTTCTCTGAAAGCTGTAAAGTGCAGTACAAGGCCATTAACTATGGATTCTTGGGCCATATACACATATACACAATCTTATCCTAAGCTCTAGAAATCCAAGGACCCGATTCTCAATGTCACTGTAGAATTTCACAGAAACATATTATGTCTTGGCATCCTAGAAAATGTCTTAGTTACAGTTAATATATGTGTGAAATGTGATGATGAATGAGACAGGTTTGCTAGAACTCCTGAATACAAATAAATATTCCCCAAAGTAGCCTTCTTTGGGACGATCTAAAAGACTGCATGGATACAAGCATTGCTGAAAACTTTTGGTTCTTAGAGCTGGGACTACAGAAATCCATGCAGCAATGGCAGGAATCAGAGATTCAACCCACTCACTACCTCCAAGCCTGGCCTCTGCCAACCAAAGGCTCCTCCTCGCAGCCTGGTTATCCTAATGATTATCTTCATGGCAGCCCAATACCTTCTACCCCCATGATAAAATCCTGAATTCCAGTTATAAACAATGTTCTCTGACCCCCTCTTCAGCCCCCCTGTAATGATTGGAGTGACACCACCTACTGGAGAGCTAATGTAGGAAAGCTTCACCATGAGGAGAAGGTGTCTGAGGGCAAGCCATGCGGCTTTTCCTTGGCATCAGGAAGTGATGTTTGCTTGTGGGTACTGTCTATCAAAGCTACCAGCCAATTAGCTTGGAGCAGTGTGTGCGTGTGGATAGGATGTTCCTGGTTCCACAGGAGGCCTGTGGGACTTAGAAGGGGCGAGGCTCACTCTCTTTTTTCAGGACTCTCATGGAGAGTGGAGCAAAAATGCAGGCTTCCTGAGACAGATAGCTGAATCTAGGCCTCTTTCTCTCTCTCTTCACCAAATTCTTATTCTCCTTAATAAATGCTTAAAAGTCTAACTCTTGCTAAAGCTTATAATTTATTGGCGACCACTCATTAGATATTTTAGACAATATAGCTAGAATTTTAGCCCCTTACACCCCCACCACAGTAAGACCTGTCATTTGCCAAAGTCTCAGGAGCTACCAAATGAGAAAGCTTTGTAGACTTAATTCCAACAAGGAAGCAGGGACCTAGCCTGCTTAGCTGGAGTTCAGACCTGCCCTTTACCAGAGGAAATGCTTACCTTGAAGGCCCCCAAACCCTCAGGTTGTCTCCAACTTGTCATTATCTTTTTTCCCCATAGAGCCCAAGAAAAAGGGAGCAACTCAAGCTCAGCAACTCTTTGGGACTTAGCTTATGAACCACCTAAATTGGTCCCATCCCTCTACAGAGAAAACCTGGTTTTTCAGCCAATTCTGGGATTCTTCAGCCTGCTTATTCTCCTTATTTCCCATTTAGGGCCCCAAATAACTTTTGGCTAAGTTGCCCACATCATCAACTAAATCTACTCTCAAAGGACAAATTCTTGCTACCACTGAGTAGATCTGAAAAAAGTTGACTCCACAGGGATTCTGAGGAATGGCGGCCATGAAAGTGACTGCACAGCTTCCCAAACAAATGCTGCAAAGGTGACAACACCCATTGGATGTACAAGTTCTGGTCTGTTAAAAAAAGATCACCATTCCACACCTGTACTGTCCAATACTGGATGAAGAATGACTTTTTTTAGTGAAAATGCCAGCACTTTCTAAATTTAGAAATAGCATTTGCCTTCCAAGTATACAAAATGAAGTGACCTTCATGAACCTAAGGAAGCTACATCCCTGTCCCCAACTCCTGGGACAGCTGACTGAGTCTATCAAAGCTGGACACAATTTTAAGTGTGCTGTAATCATGATTTGACATTGTTTCTCAGGGCCTTGTGTTTTCTGAAATCTAACTGATTCCTCTGGGCTCTCTGAACAAAGTGAGAGGGCTGGAACCACACGCCCATTCCACAAATTAAGGAATATGGGGACTGACTGGTCATAGGTATATTGGTAGCTTTCTGAACTAAAAACTGCAGACAGGCTTTCTGTCTTCCAGCTGAATCCTGCTCTTATTAGCCCATCTGCACTCCCGTTCCCACCCCCACACCCCAGAGAAGCAAGCTTCCTCTGCAGGTAAGCTTGCTAACTTACACAGCCTGATCCCTAGGCAGAGCCAAAGCTTGTATTTAAAATGGATCTGTGTTAGCTGAACTTTTAAAATTCACAGCAGCAGCAGCAGCTCTGTCCTTCTTGGTGCCCATGAAAAACTGAAAACACAACACCTTGGACATGGGAGGTTCCTAAACGGGTGTGTGAATAGTTTTGCCACATGACTGACTGCTCAGCACCCCAACCAGGAGGAAAGGAGTACAGAGGAGTGAGTCCCTGGATGAGCAGGGGAGGCTTGGCCCTACAAGCAGAGGCCTAACTCTGAGTTTTGGAGCAGCCCCTTTTAACACCAAAAGAATGCGCCAATTCCCAGCTCATCACAGGTACAGGCCAGGATGTGGAAGAGAATCTAACAAAGACAGTGCCAAGCTTACCAATGGGTTTTGTTTCATGGGTCTACAAGTTGGCTTTTTGGAACTTGGCATATCCCCCCACAAAAGTAAAGTTGTATTCCCAAGTGATCCTACAAAGGCCCATTCAACCTATAATTAGCTGAATGATAAAGCATAACAAAAACTGACGATCCTTTATAGCATTATTTCTGTGTGAAAATTTATTCCAAGTTCCAACTTGCAATGCTGGACCACATGGCCCCCAGGTACAACCTTGGCAGAAGGGGGAGCAGACTCTCCCATCATCCCCTGCCGCTCTCTCTCTCTGGGCCACAATACTAGGACTGGCACTCTGAAAGCTGCAGCAGGGGAAGAGAGGAAATAGAAAAGTGAGAATAGGGGAAATAGCAGTTCCAGGGCATCCCAGAACATGCTGTGGTGATCTCACTGGGAAGGTGAGCCCCATTATTCTGGACTCTTGGAGGACACTAGGATCTCCCACACATTCCCATTTTATTTCTCTCCGAGTGACCCTTTTCTTATCTACATTCTCACAAATCATTTCCCAAACTATGTCTATATCAGACTCGCACTTGTCCCTGTACCCTGAGAGAGAACAATTTCCTCCTCCCCAATCTGAGAAAATAGATGAATCTGAGGTAATATAGCCTCACCTACAAGGGTTAGGTAGAAATGACCATTTCTGTGACACTTGTTAGAAACAAACGGGCATAGGAGTAATTCAAGTAACTGTCCCCCCAAATTCAGATAGGTATCTGGCTGACTGCGCTCTCATTGCTTAGTTTCTACTAGGGCTGCTACTGTCACTCCCAGAGAAAAGAGAATAGCAGCTAAAATCCACCCTCCTTTTGTGGTCAATTCATGAGGGCAACAGAAGAAACCTGCCTTTGCGGCTTCCAGCCAGGATTATGGGATTCCCACAAATCTGGGCCAATGACCCATATGTTTGCGACCATTCAGCGGCATTCACCCTCTCGTCGCCTCCAGAAACCTAACAGCTGGAAGCAGCTTCAGCTCGGGAGCAACAACAGTGGCAATGGATGGATGGGGCAGGAAGCAGGAGGGAATTTCCATCAGCAGGTCACATGTCCTCTCTCTCTGGGATACTGAGCACTCTAGATTTTCTTTGCTCATCTCTCTCTTTCTCTCTTTTTTTTTAACCCACAAAAACTCCAGCCTCTAGGACATCCAAACTAAGGCTTGGACAGGCAGGCCTTGAATTTGTAGTTAGTTTGTTTTCTTGGAGTAGTGAGGAAGTCCCACCTTCTGAAACACTGATTTTCTTTTCCCCCCAGCTCAAACAACCAAAACTGGAAAAAAAAATTCAGAAAAAAAAGCCTTCAGAAAGATGAAGCTGAATAGAGGGATGGGTGAAGAGGCAGTCACAGAGAGTAGTAGTAAATTCAGATTTATCCAACTTTAGGAAATACATAAATCTTTGTCTTTACATTTGTATGGCCCAAAGTGAGCCACCTCAGAAGAACTGCTTAGAAAGGTCATGCCCCAAGCCTCAGGGGCCCCACCTGGTCTCAGTGCTGGGGAGAGCTCATTCTCTTGGAGGCTGCATCTGCTTACAGAACTCATCAAACTGCTGCTGCTCCAACTCTGTCATTACTCTGTTGAGTGCATAAATCTGAAGGGGAGAGAGAGAGAGAGAGAGAGAGAGAGAGAGAGAGAGAGAGATGGCAGAGATGAAGGAAGGTGCTCAGTGAAATGCCAGGGAAGCCTTTGTGAAAGGGCCTGTTTACAAATCAGGCTGGAAGACAAGGCATCTTCTCAGCTGACATAAAAGGAAAAAAGATGAACTAGCTTTTTTGGTGAGAACAGTCATTAAGGACATCTGTGATTTTGGGAGAGATGTAATTATTATTTTTTTAATTAATAAAGTATTTTATTTTTTTTCCGTTACATGTAAAGATAGTTCTCAACCTTTGTTTATACAAGCTTTACAATTTCAGATTTTTCTCCCTCCCTCCCCTCCCTCCCTCCTCCCCTATACAGCAAGTAATCTGATATAGGTTATATATATATGTGTGTGTGTGTGTGTGTGTGTGTATATACACACATAATAACATTAATCCTATTTCTGCATTAGTCATGTTATAAGAGAAAAAAAATCAGAGCAATGATGGAAAAACCTCAAAATAGAAAAAAAACAACAGCATCAAAAACAAAAGAAATAGTATGGTTCATTTAGCATCTATACTCCGCAGTTCTTTTTTTTTTTCCCCCCTTAGATTTGGAGATCCTCTTCCATCACGAGTTCCCTGGAACTCTTCTGTGCCATTGCATTGGTGAGAAGAATATAGTCCATCACAGTAGATCAACACTCAATGTTGATGTTACTGTGTACAATGTTCTTCTAGTTCTGCTCATCTCACTCATCATCAGCCCATGCAAGACCCTCCAGGTTTCTCTGAACTCCTCCTGCTCATCGTTTCTTATAGCACAATAGTATTCCATTGTATTCATATACCACAACTTGTCCAGCCATTCCCCAATTGATGGGCACCCCCTCAACTTCCAATTCTTTGCCACCACATAAAGAGCAGCTATAAATATTTTTGTACATGTGGGTCCCTTTCCCCCTTCCATGATCTCTTTGGGAAAAAGACCCAAAAGTGGTATTGCTGGGTCAAAGGGTATGCACAGCTTTATCACCCTTTGGGCATAATTCCAAATTGCTCTCCAGAATGGTTGGATCAGTTCACAGCTCCACCAACAATGGATTAGTGTTCCAATTTTCCCACAGCTTCTCCAACATTTATTATTTTCCTTTTTTGTCATTTTAGCCAATCTGATAGGTGTCAGGTGGTACCTCAGAGTTGTTTTTATTTGCAGAGAGATGTAATTATTGCCAATTTATACATGAAGAATTTGAGGCTTGGAATGAGGAGATTCCCAGAGTTCAGTATAGCCCAGAGGTTCTATAGGGAGGGATCAAAGGTAAGGAGAGAAAGGCTTGACAGCTACATCAAAAATATGCAGAAAGTGAAGGCTGACCTTATACCAAACTGGCAACAGTCATTAAAAACAACAAAATTGAATGTGGAGGAGGGAGGAGGAGAGGACAAGGGCAAAAGGCAGCACTGTTCTGTTTTGGGAGAGAACAATCTGGCAACATACAAAAAGATTTATAAAACTGAACCTATCAAAATGCTCTCCACATCTGGATGCAGATGGAACCATACTATTTCTACTTTTTTTGTTTTTCTTTTTTTGAGGTTTTCCCCTTTTGTTCTGATTATTCTTTCACAACATGAATAATGCAAAAAATGTTTAATGAGATTGTACATATATAACCTATATCAGAATGCTTGCTGTCTGGGGCAGCTAGGTGGTGCAGTGGATAAAGCACCAGCCCTGGATTCAGGAGGACCTGAGTTCAAATGTGACCTCAGACACTTTACACTTACTAGCTGTGCGACCCTGGGCAAGTCACTTAACCCTCATTGTCCTGCCCAAAAAAAAAAAAAAGAATGCTTGCTTGTCTTGGGGAGGGGGGAGGGAGGAGGGAGGAGGGAGGGAGAAAAATTTGGAACTAGAAATCTTAAAAATAAATGTTGAAAACTATCTCTACATGTAACTGGAAAATAATAAAATACTTTTATGATTTTAAAAAAACCCAAAAAACTGAACCCATCATTTGACTCAGGAATTGCACTATCAGGACTGTAGCCTGAAGATGTTATTTAAAGGGAAATAAGACATATATTAAAACACACTCAAAGCAACTTTATTTAGAATAACAACAGTGAAAACTGGAAATATAGGACTACTGGGGAAGGGCTGAATAAACTGGTCTCATATAACATGTTCACTGAACCATACAAATTACAGAGACATGCTGTGGGACCAGGAAAAGAAAGCAGAACTGGCCTGCTGTAACTACAACTATATGATAATAAGAGCAAGAAAATCTAATCGGTATAAACAAAACAGATGAGGAAACCAAATAAAATGCTATTCATATATTATGGAAATATCTCTTTTCCTTTGAGCATAGTGTTTGTTTCATTCTTTACAGTTTCATTCCTTATTTATTTATTTATTTTGAAGGGCAGTGAGGGTTAAGTGACTTGCCCAATGTCACACAGCTAGTAAGTGTCAAGTGTTTCAGGTCGGATTTGAACTCAGGTCCTCCTGAATCCCGGGCTGGTGCTTTATCCACTGCGCCACCTAGCTGCCCCTCACAGTTTCATTCTTTATGTTTGTTTTCAAGAGTTAAGTTTTCAAAATGATTTGAGTTACAATAACAGCAAAAATCTGTTACCCATCAACTACCTTTGCCTTTCTCCTATGATCTAAATTTGGCACCCTCCTGACTGCCTACCTACCCATTAAGGGTGCCTCTAGTATCTGTTAATTCTGTTAGTTCCCAGAACACCAAATCTATGGTCATAGGTCAATCACTGGCCAGAGGTGACTCCCAAAGGGCAAATTGGTGTTTGTGCCAAAGGGCGCTCATTGATTTAAAAGGCCATCAGTTTGGGGAATAGGTAAAGAAATCATGGTTTACAAATGTGATGGAATATTATTTTGTTGCCCAAAACAACAAAAGGGCTGATTTCAGAGAAACCTAGTCAGATTTGTATGAACTGATGCTCAGTGGAGCAATCAGTTCATACAAATCTAACTAGGATGGAGTGGTCATGCCCTTTTTCACAGTCTGCTGTATATCGCTGATTTGTGAACTTGCCACCTCCCTACCACAATGACCAGTGGGTCATGGCCTGAATCAGACTGCTGAGGTTTCTTAAAGTCATTTTCCTTTAGAATCACTTGATATACAGCAGACTGTGATAAAGGGCTTGGCTGTTCCGTGTAGTAATTCAATATTAACTATATTAACAAACCTTTATGAAGTCCTTACTGTGAATAAGGCCCTGGCCCCTGCTGCAGGTAGTCCAGCCCCACCCATGGCCATTCCAGAGCAGAGGAACCCTCCCATTCCAGTGTCTGGGTGCTTGGGGCAAAGGAAGGGCAGTGTTGGTTTGGTGGCAGAAGGCCATGGAGCACCAACTTTCACTACCAAGTCCCACCTTTAAGAAGCATAGTAATTGGAATGCCAACCTGCTAGGACCAAGAATGCAGAAGGGAAGAGGGGGTGTGAGGACAGGAGCTCAAGTGTGTGCTGATGGCACATGGACTTCATGCCTGGGCCCTTAGGAGAAAATGGAGGGTGGCAGTGGGGCCACAGGGCAGCTGATCCTGGGGCAAGGAGGCCTCTGAACCAGTATCTGCATGGGGCAGACAAAGGAGCCCTTCCTTCTTGGATCCAAGATGAAGAACAATGAAGGGGAGAAGGCTTATTGGTAGGGGAGGGCTAGGGTGTGCTTACAGTAACTCAGCTGAGGGCAGGTATGATTTTTTTCCAGGGCAGTGGCTCCCCAGGGAGGAGGCCTCCAGAGCCAGGATCTGAGCAGAGCTGGGACTGGGACACTCATAATTGCTCCCGAGTGGCAGCAATGCCTCTTGGGTAGGACTAGAGTGATGGTAGGCAAAATGAAAAGGAAGCATGGAAGAAAGGAGAAGTTGAGAAAGCAACCAGGGGTTTTAAAAGATAGAGTACGGAGAGAGAGCATTCCAGGTATTGAGGTCAGTGAAAAAGCACAGAAGTGAGAGATGCAGGAATTTGTCAGGACCCTAGAATTCATGAAAGGGAATTACTAGAAAGATAGGCTGGGGCCAGGTTGTAAGAGGTTCTCAGAGCATTCATATTCGCTCTTAGAGATAACCAACAGGGAGCCCCAGTTTATTGAGTTGGAGAGTGAATTGGTAAGACCTGCTCTTCAGGAAAAGCCCTTTGGCAACTGTATGGAAGGTGCGCTAAAGAGAGAACCCTAGGGCAGGGAGACCAATGAGAAATCAGTTTCCCTTCTGTTACCCAAGAACAGGCGAGTGCTAATCGTCAGGAAGACTCCTCTTCCTGAATTCAAATTAGCTGTGTGACCCTGGGCAAGTCACTGAACCCTGTTTGCCTCAGCATCCTCATCTGTAAAACGAGCCGGAGAAGGACATGGTGCCAAGAAAACTCCCAGTGGGGTCATGAAGAATCGGACATGACCGAACCACTACCCAAGAACAGCTGGGGCTCACCTCTGCCCTTTGTCTTTGCTTCAGTTCCTGCTGAGCTGATCTCTGCCTGGCTTTCTCTACTCGGTTCACAGGCTCCTTCACCTTGGGTTTTTCTTTCCGACCAGAAGGCTCCATGCCTTATCCTCTCTGCAATTCAAGCACAGCTCTGACCGAAATGGGAACAGAGCTGTCCTGTGCAGAGCTTTTGGACAGGGAGGGGGAAGGAAAGACAAGCACCTTAAACACGGCCCTCTGCGGTGGAACCCCGACCCCACTCCCCCCAACACTGGTAAATTCTCCAAAGATCAGAGACGGAGAACTAGAAAGGACCAGCCATCGGCTGGTCCACAGCCCCTCATTTTAGAGATGGGGAAACTGACTCGGGAGGGACTTGCTCAGGGTCTCTAAGATAAAGGGCAATCTGGCATTTCTGCCCGGGGTCCTCGGGATTCAAATGCACATCTTGTACACCCCACTATCTTCCCGGCAGGCTCAGGGCACTCCGGCATTTGCTCTGTTGTCCCCCTACTGCCTTCCCCCTTCTCCAGCCCAGGTACCCCATCCCTGAACCCCGCCCCCACTGGGGTTCTCACTGCCCACCTCCCGGCTGTCCTCTTCTGCTCCCCCAAGTTATCCCACGGCTCCCCCTTCTCACGTGTCCCCGCCCCTCCCCTCCCTCCCAGTGGTTCTCTGGGTTAACCCCCCCACCTTCCCCCCACCTCCCCCCTCCCCGAGGGCGGCTGTTCTCCCAATTCCACCTTCACCTCCTGCGGTCCTACTCTCAGCCCCTCCCTCCTCCCTTGGCTGGTCTCTCTACCCTCCCCCAGCCCCCAGAGGCTGTTCTACCAATTCCTCCTGCCCCCCCCCCTCCGCCTCGGCTGTGCTCTCTTTCCTCCCTCCCTCCCTCCGCTGTTCGCTCCATCCCTCCCTCCCTTCCACGGGTATCCTCCCCCGTTCTGCCCCTCCCCCCGCCCTCCATCTCTCCGGCCTTCGGCGCTGCCTCCCAGACAGAGCTAGGGACCACGGTCCTCGGGCTCTTTGTCCGTGCCAGGCCGGGCTTCGGACACAGCTAGACGCGGCAGGGCGAAAACTACGGCCCCCTCCCCCCGGTCCCGCCCTCGCCACAGGAGTCTCCCCCTCCACTACAATCCCGGGTCACAAACTTTCCCCGCCCTCCCCTACCGGGCCACCCCTGAGGCAACTCCTACCTCCCTCCCTGGGCAAAATGTCGAGGAGAGGGGCGGGGCACCCGAACCAATCGCGAATTCGGAATTCGATTCCTTTTCCCTGTCTGGAGAAGAAAGAAGCGAACAAGGGGCGTGGGGGAGGGGAAGAAGCTGGCACGCGCAATCCCGGAGCTGGGGGGGGGGATAGCGCGGGCGCGCGCGGGAGCGGGTGCGTGTACGGCTAAAGAAGCATGCGCAATGAGATGTTGGGGGGGGCATCGTGGGGCTACAGTTTGGAGGAAACAGAGGGAGGGAGCAGTAGCTGAGGGCCATCTGGGGGAGGGGCGGGGTCAGGCCCATAATCAGAGACTCTCCAAGACTGAAGAGGCCCCTCTGGTCATCCCACCCAAGCCGTACCTGCCCAGGAATCTTCTCCTCGGTCCGACAAGCTGTTTATACAGCCTTTGTTTGAAGACCTTTGTGACTGGGAAACTCAATCCCTTTAGAGGCGGACTGAGAGTCAGCGAGACCCGAGTCTGAATATTGATGCAAACACTAGCAATGTAACCCCTGGCACGTCAGTTACCCTCATCATCTGTAAAGTGTGTGTGTGTCTAAGGTCCTATCTATGAAGCCCATTCATTCCACTTTTGGAAAACTCTTTATCGTTATGAAATTTTTTCTTAAATGGACCCCAAATTTACCTTTCTGAATTTTATCTATTGCTTCCTTCTCTGCTTTCTGGGCCCAAGCAATTCAAGGAAAACAACTCCTATGTGCCATAGGCTGGGAATGCACGGTCCTGCTCCCTAAGGACCTTGACGTTCTTTCGGATCAACAGAACAGGTCATCTCTCTTTGCTGTCAACCCCCCCCCCCCCCCCCCCCCCCCGTCCAGCCACATGAAGACGGCTATCGTATCTTAATTTTTCCAGACTAAATGCTAAATGTCTCCTGTTCCTTCAGTTAATCGTTCTGTAATTTTCCGGTTTCTCCCCATCCTGGTCACCAAAGAACCTTAGCCTAGGTCTTCAGAACTGCAATTTCCTTCTTCTCGCTACTATTCCACATAGCCAACCCCAATCCAAAGCTGCTTTTTTCTGACTCTTTCCTCCCTCCCCCACCATACCTTTTCCAATAGAGGAATTCTATATCTCTGGTGATACCTCTGGTGTTACTTTTGTACACAGCACACTGACAACCTCAGCTTCCTTGAAAGGGTCCTTCTTCTATTCAAGAAACTATTCCTTACTGTCTCTACAAATCCAAATGTGGCCCAGCCCTCTCTTATGTCCTGCTGCTCCCTAACATAGACCTTCTACTTTACTAGACTCTCACCGAACCTCAACCTAACCCTAGCTTTTGATAATGAGCTTCCCCCCGCCCCATTTTGAGCAGGTTCCAAAAGAAAATCTTCCTACCTGTCTTCCTTCTTCTATCTCCATACATCCATTTATCAAAGATACCAAGATTATTCTCATTTTCCAAAGAGGGCCAACAGGGAAACATGGGGAAAAAACCCAACCAACTGGTGTGCACAAGTCATCTGTTAACATTAATGATTTTTTTTTAAAAAGGTAATTTCATAGATGTGGACACTTCAATCCAACAATGCCGAGCACAATCATTGTACACTAAAGCAAATAGTTTTATTAGACGCCTTGATGAGAAAAAAAAAAAAGGAGCAATCCTCTGATTGGACAACACTTGGGAGATGAGCCTACCTGGTTAGCTAGCCTGTTCTTTGTAAGACAAGCGCAGAACTGAGCTGGACTTGAAACTTTTTCAGGTTAGTAGGGATCACTAATATAGCATCAATTTTTAAAAGGGAGTGATACTTTTATACTATGAACCAAAATCTCTTGGGTTGTTACTCAACAAAGGAAGGGAAAGATCAATTTAGGCTGAAGCAGAAAGCTTCATGGAGTTGAGAGATAGAAATTGGATAATTCTTAGCATCAGTGACAGGTATTATTGTAGGTGCTGTGATTACAAAGACAAAAGAGTTTATATTCTACTAAACTTCCAAAGCTCTAGACTATAAGCTACTGGAGGGCAGGGACTGTCTTTTACCTTTCTTTGTATTCCCAGTGCTTGTAACATAGCCTGGCACATAGTAGGTCCTTAATAAATGCTAGCTGATTGACTAAAGACCAGAAGGAGAAAGCAGCATGATATGATATAATGAATAGAGCATGAGATATGGAGTCAGATGACTTTGGTCACTATTATGTAGCTTTGACTTCTGTGACTTTAGGCAAGTGTTTAACTTCTTAAGAATCTTCTCTTGTCTCCTTTTAGCTCAAAATAATATGAGCTTGAGAACCTATCAATGTGAAATTTTGCCTGAAATGGCTAGTCTACCAAACCCACCGTGCTAAGGAAATCCAAGGTAGATCTGAGCAATACCTTCAGCATAGTTTTTGCATTCTTCTTATGTTGCTTGTAACTGTCCTTCAGTTATTTTTTGTCACGTCAGTCAGGGGCAGTGCTAAGGGGTGGGGATACAAACAAAGGTTAAAAACCAGTCCTTGTTCTCAAGGAGCTCACAATCTAATGGGGGAGACAACTTGCAAACAACTATGTAGAATTCCAAACATAGGGGACATCTGGTGAAAATTCCCAGAGTTTTTTTTTTTGTTGTTGTTGTTTTAAATATTTATTGAATTGAACTGGGTTTTTTTGTTTGTTTTTCTTTGGTGAGGCAATTGGGGTTAAGTGACTTGCCATGGGTCACACAGCTAGTAAGTGTCAAGTGTCTGAGGTCAGATTTGAACTCAGGTCTTCCTGAATCCAGGGCCATTGCTCTATCCACTGTGCCACCTAGCTGCCCCCTTGTTGTTTTTTTAAAAAGTCTTTCCCTCCCCTCTCTACTGGCTTCACCTGTGTCCCGAGGACACTACTAGCAACCAGGTTATTTGAGAAGAGTATAACCAGTCCCATCCTTGGAGACCAAGACCCAAGCCCCAAGAAAAAGGTCCTCTACGGTCCCTGGTCAAGGCTCAGCCTGTGGGGGCCCCCATAGGGATGAAAGGATTGAGGATTTGAGCAATAGAGACCCCTTCAGGAACTCAGATTAAAATAGATCTATTCAATCAAGAGGAAAATGGTGAAAAGCCTGAAAAAAACCCCAGAGGTCCTATTTTTCAGGAGTAATCATTGTAGAATTAAGAGCAAAAGAACTAGTTGAATGTATCATCAGATGGTATCCACTGGCCTCTCCTGATGCTGAGCAGTTGCCCAGATGTCCATTCAGGAAAAGAAGTAACATGCAGCCCAGCTGGTTTTTGTTAATTTTGTACAAATAAATTATGTTTCTGTTTTTAAAAAAATGAAATGAAATAAACAAAATTTTAAAAAAGGAAAATTCCCAGAGTTAGTAGATGGAATGTCTTGTCCTCTGTATGTATGGCTGGTCTGTCCAATTCTGCTATAAATTTTTCAAGGGCAGGAATAATGTCTTATATGCTTCTGTGCTCCCAAAGGGCCTAACAGGTAGCTGAAGCATGCAATAAGCCTTGAATAAATGTGAAAAGAGAAGGCTATATTAGGCAGAGCAGAGAGGGGATACCATCACAGGTAGAATGAAGATCACGTATATGTTTTGGGAGAGTGGGAATGTGTTTCTGAAGCATGCAAACAAGTAAGCAGGTTTGCTTGGCAGAGGGCATGAAACAACGTGTAGCTGGAGATGAGGGTCATTTAGTTAATAAACCTGGCCACTGGTAAGTGCTGTGGAAGCCAATCATTAGTCTTAAATTGTCTTGAAAAGTAATTAGGAAGTGTTGAAGATGCTGCAGAAGGGGCATGATATAATGTGGCTGAATGTGTAGCTAACATTTGAAAATGTGGGAGTATTTGAATCAAGGGGTGAAGTTCCCTCCCTTGAAGTTACTCTGTAGTTCTCCTGTCGTGAAGGGAGTTTCTTCTTTACTTTGCCCCCTTGCTTTATCAGCCACAGACAGGCAGGGCGTGGTTTGTTTATTTTATAGGACAGTTAGAGATGGAGGATCTCCTGGACAGGCAGAGCTCCCAATTTAGGGGTTTATTCCTTGGGATAAAAACTACACATTTTCTGGATGTACCTTCCATTTCCCTGATGAAAGTTAGAAGCTTTACTTCTAACCTCTGGATGGGCTGAGAAAAAAATTCTCAGCTTCCGGATCCCAGCTATACTACTGCAGAAAAATTTCTGGATTCAGAATAAGGTGAGTGCTCTTCTTTTCCTTTTCCCATTGGCTCTGAGATGGCTTTTCTCTTTTCTCTTTATGGATATAAGAATGAGAAGCTCTTTGGTAAAGCCATTCTCCATTTGCTAAGTGGTCAATGGAAACCGTTCCTAGAATCGCAAGCTGTTAAAAACCATCAGAAGAAGCTAGGACTTAAAGGAAACCAGGGAAGCCAAGAAGCAAAGGTGAACATGGGAGAATTCTAGGCATAAGGAACAGCTTGTGAAAATGTCCAGAGTGAAGAGTGTCTTGGAACGGCAAGGAGGCCAATGTCATTGGATCATATAGGATGTACAGGGGAGAAAGGTATGATAAGAAGATGGAAAGGTATGAAGAAGCCATGTTATAAAGGGCTTTAAAAGCCAAGCAAAAGATTTTATATTTGATCCTGGAGGCAATAATTAGACTTATATAAATAAAGTGACTAAAATGTCCATATTTTGGCCTAGAGATTCCATTGCTAGGCATATACTTCAAGGGAGGTCATTAACAACAACAGAAAAACATTTCTATTTAAGCAGAAATTTTATGATGGTAAAGAACTGGGAACAAATAGATGCCCTTTGAATGAACAATGAATGGTTAAACAAATTGGGATACATGAATGTAATGGAATAGTATTACTGTGCTATAAGAAATGAAAAATATGATGACTAGAGGTAGGCAGAACCAGGAAAATAATATGTACAATGACTACCACAATGTAAATGGAAAGAACAATCACCCCAAAACAACTGGAAATGAATGTTGTGACATTATAAAGAACAAACTTTTCACCAAAGGACATACGAGAAGATAACCTCCCCCCACTCCTCTGTAGACATCAGGATCATGAGTGTGGAGCACTGCATGTAATATCAGGTTTTTTTCTGTATGTTGGTTGGCTTTACTTAATTTTTTTCTTATTCCATTAAAAAATCCTTTATCATAAGGAATGGCTGTCGGGAAGGGGAAAGAGAAAAGACCATAAGGGGAAAAAGTAGGTGATGTAAAAGCAAAAGATTTCAATACAAATCTATTTTAAAATCTGAACTAAGTAGAAAAAAAGGTGTCTGGTGACTTTGGCTTCTCAGTTAACTTGTGGTATTGGAATCCAGACTGCTCAAAAAGGAAATGCATAGTGGTAAGGAAGAGGAGCCAGCGAGTGTAGGCAATTCTTTCTAGGAGTTTGGCAGTGAAGGGGAGGCAGGATATAGAACAAGAGTTTGAGGCAATGTCAGGGTCATCAACCTGAGGGTTTTAAAAGTATGGGGTTATTTACAGATAGAAAAGCATGTGTTCTTTTCCTTCTTTCCTCCTTTCATCCTTCCCTTCTTCCTATCTTCCTGTCCCTCCATCCTATCTGTTCTTTCTACTTCTTTACCTTCCCTTCTATTTCTTCTCCCCTTCCCCTCCCCCTCTCTCTTTCCTCCTTCCTTCCTATCTTCTTATCTTCCTTCCTACTTTCCTTCCTTCCTTTATGTGGATAATGTAGGAATTTGTTTTGTATGACTATATATATTTGTAATGGGCTTTGTTTTTCTTGCCTTTTGAATGGGTGAGGGAAGGGGAGCAGAGGGGGAAAAGGAAGGGGGAGAGAATTTGGAATTGAAAATAAAATAAAATTTTTTAAAGCATTCTTTAACGTATAGGGTAGGCCAGAACATAGTTCATAACCAATGTTAATAGATTCTGCAGACAGGGAGAGATTGAAGATGAGAAGGGGGAGAGACAGACAGATAGACAGACAGACAACAGAGACACAGAGGAGAGAGAAGGAATGATTGGTGGGGCAAGTTCCTAGAAAAGATGGGAGAGGATAGAATTGAGGGTACAATTAGAGGGGTTGGTTTTGAAAGAAGGGTCACTTTTTCTTCAGAAATAGGAATAAAGGAGGAGAGGATGGGTGAAGATATCTTTGGGTTTTGAGGCATAGCATGGTAAACTCATTAAATACCCTCTATTTTCCCAGAAAAGTAGGAATTGAGAGCATCTCCTAAGAGGATGCTGTAATGGAAGAAGTAATGAAGACTTTATGAGAAAAGGGGTTTGGAGTAGCCACGGAGGGGAATGCGATAGACATTTATTCGTGAAGGGCATTCACTCTCCACTGTTTATATTCTTTCCTGTCTTTTCCTTCCTCCTTTTTTCTTGTATCCCCTTTCACTCTCCTCACCTGCCTTTCAGTGACATGAGCACTAATAAGCTTGCCCAGACTCCTTTGGGCAGGAAGGGTGCCCACAACTAAATAGATTGCTTATGTGTACCCCAAATATTATTTATAAATAGAGTTTTTACAAAGTAAGTTATGTGTTAATAAAGAGTTGGAGGGGCATCTAGGTGGTGCAGTGGATACAGCTTTATTGAGTTATACAAAAAACTTTATAATGTTTTACAATTAAAAAAAAAACTTTGACCATGTACTATGTTCTCTTTTTGCTGAGCTCACTTATTTTACATGATTTGGCATTGAGTTAAGTTTTTGACATATATTCTTTGATTCATCATGAAGCCACATTTTTGCCACATTGGTTATTAAGTATACTTTTGACAAATAGTCTATTTTTCTAATTCTAGTCTTGATTATAGCTCATTGATTTTCAATGGGATGTAAATCAAGTTAATTTTCTGGTTCTTGTGACATATTTAATTCTATCTCCTGTGGTCAGGCCACTGTGCTTTTTGAAGTGGAGGATTTCTGTCTACTGTTTGCAGATGTAGATCTGAACATTAGTGCCCCAAAGGCCAAGGACATGCCACTCTGGTCAAAGATCAGTGACTTTACCTCAAGGTTGTTATCAGCTGCAATATTTTGAAATGCTTGAGTTTGAGAAGATCCTGGAGTTTGCTGGATCAGCCACAATAGTTAAATAATAATAATTCTCTGAGAAGATGATGCTGGTGATGAGGCCAGAGTGACCAGGAAAAGTGGCCATGATGGTACATTCTTTCAGGTCTCAGATCTTGATTTAAGAGTTCATGATCCATGACCCCAAAATGAGCCCATCAGGATGAAACCAAGCACAGAGGACAGCTCAGGATGGGGATGGGGAAGGGGGAGGGGAAGGGGGAGGGGAGGAGAGGAAGAATGGGGAGGAGGAAGGTCTGGGAATCTGAGGTTTCTCACAGGGGAACCCATGGTTCACTAGCTCCTGTGGCAGCTAATGGAAACAGGCCATCCATTATTACATTCATATGCTATATCACACTTCATGATCAGAGCCTTATAAAAGCCGTCATGGGGGCGGGGGGGGGGGGGGTGGGGGGGGGTGGGGCAGCTAGGTGGTGCAGTGGATAAAGCACCAGCCTTGGATTCAGTAGGACCTGAGTTCAAATCTCACCTCAGACATTTGACACTGGCTGTGTGACCTTGGGCAAGTCACTTAACCCTGTTTGCCTGTTTCATGATCTATAAAATTATCTGAAGAAGGAAATTATAAACCACTCCAGTATCCTTGCCAAGAACCTCCCCGCCAAAAAATGAGGTCAGGAGTCAGAAATTACAGAAATCACTGAACAAGAGAACATCTAGATGCTTTTTAAGTCCAAATAATGTGGCTCAGATAATCTATGTCCTTGGGTACTGAAAGACCTGATGAATGTGATTACTGATTCATTGTTGGTGATATCTTAAAGATCATGGAGAATAGGAGATGTTCCACAAGCCTGGAGAAGTACAAATGTTGTTCTGTTCCAAAAAGGAGATATAATGGAATCTGTAAATTGTATGCTAGTGAGCTTAGTATAATTTCTTGGCAAGATTCTTTGTTTTGTTTTTTGTGGAGCAATGAGAGTTAAGTGACTTGCCCAGGGTCACACAACCAGTGAGTGTCCAATGTCTGAGTCCAGGTTTGAACTCAGGCCCTCCTGAATCCAAGGCCAGTGCTTTATCCACTGTGCCACCTAGCTGCCCCCTCTTGGCAAGATTTTAAAACATAATGTTAAAGGGATGCTTAATGAAATTTTGGAAATGGAAGCAGTGATCACATAGAGCCAAAATGACATCATAGAGGATAGATCATGCCAGACTGATCTTTCTTTTTCTTTCTTCCTTTCTTTCTTTCTTTCTTTCTTTCTTTCTTTCTTTCTTTCTTTCTTTCTTTCTTTCTTTCTTTCTTTCTTTCTTTCTTTCTTTCTTTCTTTCTTTCTTTCTTTCTTTCTTCAGAAGATCCTTTCCAACACTTAAGATTCTGTGATTTGGATGTTGAGCCCTGGTGGGTTTTAGGGTTACAGTATGGAGAACTAGAATTGCCTAGTTGCTGAGACAAAGGGGAGTGTGCCTGATTATGTACTTGAAAGTGATATTTAATGTCATATAGGTCCCTTGCACTAAAGTTGAGCAGGACTCGGAATATACACTGCCCTACTCACTTTTGAGCTATATATGGATTGGCAAATAAATTGAACACAATTGGTTACACTATAAAATGTTCAAGTTATTCTGCAGGCCACAGAAGCATGAGAAGGCTAACCTGTTCCTGTGACATATTTGACAAAGTGAAGGATTGTGGTACACAACTTAGTTATCTTGAATATAATTATCACATGTGATCCAATGAACCTTTGGTCCATCTATAGCCTTACTAGCAATCACTGAATTGAGGAGATTTCTGTGAGACTGTTTTGTTGGTGTTCTTTATCACTGGGTCATTTCCTTTAAAAATAGCAAAAATATCCTTTTTGTTCCTGTTTCCTCTTCTGACCTCTTCTTAAAATGTCTTTTTTCTGGCCTTTGTTGCTATTATCTTTATTATTTTTTTTACATAGTAGTAGCCAATTTGTATATTGTTTGATTCTGTGTTTTTTACTCTGCATAAATGTGTACATTTTCAAAGAGTGGCTCAGAATGCTCACAGTTGAAGGAGAACCAGTATTTTATTTATTTACCTTTTATTTTTGTGGTCAGTAAGAAGTTTTAGTTTCCATTCTTCCAGGTTCTTCCTTATGTCACCTCTTCTCTTCATTTGTTTCTCTGATCCACCAAGTTCTCTTGTATATCACACTCACTAATCCTGCACTTGTTTGTCCCTGTCTTAGCTCTGGTGGAGATGGCAGGTTGCTCCAGTTTCCCTCTCTCTAGCTGCCTCATCATCCTTCTCTCTCTCCAGCTGCCCACAGAGGGATCAGGTAAGTGTTTCTGTCTGTCTTCTACTGCCCAGAGCATCTAGTAATCTTAGGATTTAGGCACCATCCTCCTCTTTCCTTTTCCTGGGCACTGTCTTTCTCTATATCCTTCCTTAGTTTACCTCCTTCTTTATCCCATCCCCAGTCTGTATCATTCTTGTCCCTTCGCTAATTTGGATTTTTTATGCTCATATACATTGTTTCTCTGGGTCATGGCACAGGAAAAGTTGGCAAGAGGAATTTCGTCATTCTGGGGACAAAAGCTGAGCTGCGCTGTCCTCTATCCACCTGGATGATCCGTGAGCCTATAGAGGTGAAATGGCTACGGACCCAGAAATCCCGGGCTTTCCAGGCTGTTCACATATATCGGAATGGGCAAGATTTACATGGAGGGCAGATGCCACAATACAAAGGGAGAACAGCTTTGGTGAACGACAGCCAGGAAGACAATTTCATTCTGGAGATTTATAACGTCCGACTTGAAGATGAAGGGCTGTACTATTGTCAGATCCAGGCTGGCTCTCAGAGCAAAAACGCTACTGTGGAACTAAAGGTTGCAGGTTAGAATGGGGAGTGCAGTATGATACATACTAGGACATGTCATTATCCCGAATTTCCTTTTATCTTCAAAAATCTTTTCCAATGATTGCTTGTCTTATTTATGGTGAAGGTCTATTAAAACCTCACCAAATACTCACCTCCATGGAACTAGCAGCCCTTTCTGGGTGTGAGTTGGGGTGGGGGGTGAGTATATTTTGCTGTTACTGTCACATCTTACTGGAAACTCAGAATTTAAGTGATTTTCCCAAAGCAGTGGAAGAAGTAGAGAATTAGACTGTTGTGGATGCACATTGGACTTAAAATTAGGAAGACCTAGGTTCAAATCTTAGCTCGTACACTAGCTGTGTGACCTTGGACAAGTCACTATATCACTCTGATCTTCAGATTTCTCTTTGGTAAAAGGAGGGGGGGTGGGATTGGTCTCTGAGGTTTCTTCCAGCTCTAAGTCTATGATTCTATGATTCATCAGTGGTCACAAAGTGTCAGAAATGGGATTTAAATACAGGTCTTCCTAAGCCCAAGTCCAGGACTATCCAATATACGGCTCTACTTATGATCACGGGCCTTTTATGGAAGTCCTTTTGGGTAGTGATCAGCCCCATGATAAGTGCAGAGGAATCTTTTAAAAATACCATTTTGCCACCCAGCTTGGCCCCAGATCCCACCTCTCAGGACTCTGACTAAGCTAGGAATGTAGCCATCTCTGGGGTCATCTTGCATTATCCCCTTAATTGAACAATCTAACTCTGGGATCAATGGTCCAGAATCCCCAATGGAAACAAAGGTAGAACTAATTTGTTACCCAATATGGGTGGGGTCTTGTGAGCCCAGATGCTGCCTTACACTACAGGGAAGACTGTAAAAAGGAATGAGGATGCTATACAGGTCATATCCTTAATTCCTGCTGGCTGTAAAAAGAATATATAGATGGTGATGGTAGTAGAAGGAGCAGGAAGGCAGTATTTTGGGTAAGGAGGTAAATGAAGGGAGATGTATTGCTGGTTCAAGCAGATGTTTCTTTGCCAGCGCTGGGCTTGGATCCTTATATTCATATGAAAAGCTATGAAGTTGGACAGATTCAGCTGGTGTGCAGATCCCTGGGATGGTTCCCAAAGCCTGAGCTTAAATGGAG